>NC_088172.1:77885463-78490880 GCF_028769735.1 Zonotrichia leucophrys gambelii
TACAAGGAAAACAAGTCAAGAGCAGGGAGGGACATGGGAGATTTTGTTCCACTCAGGTTAATATTTATTACAAATAGCTTAAGGCTATAGTTGGGACATTCACTCACTTAATATCATGAACTCACAGTGCTCCAGAATGGAGTGATGGAAATAGCATGCATAAAACTGCAAATGCCATTTAGGAATTAATTTGATTTCTGATACTGTTGTGAAAATTCTTGGGTTTTCCTGTTTTCTGTAAATCCCAAAACATAAGGCAATTTGCATTGCTAAGTCTGAAACATTTACTCCATTTTCATTGAACTGAAAAGTTGATCTAAGAAACTAATTAAAGGCAGAACCACGTCAATGTTTTTATTTCTTTGGAGATTTTTTAAATATTTAAGGTAAACTACAGAAGAAAATATTAACAGTCATTCTAATGCAAATTTCAGAAAGTCTACTTATTAAAATATGAAAAAAATTGGTGTCAAGTTTTTCTATTGGCACAGCAAAAATGAAATGAATTGCCAAAACCTTGCTTTAAAATAAATATATTTGGGTTAAAAAATTTCACAGCAAAAAAGTTATCTAATATCCATTCGATTCTCTAGGATCTATCAAGTCTTGAAATAACAGAACTCCTTTTCCCCCAGACTGCCTCTTTTTTTTTCTCAAAAGCTGCAAATTCTACTGCCAAGGATAGACGAAATGTCAGACTGGCACCGTCTGTGAAACCTGGAAGATAAGGTACTTCAAACTCACAAGGACAAACCCTTGCTCGAGCACTTTGTGGTCTCAGTATTTAGGAAAATATTAACACACTGGGTCTAGTGAAGTTGGAGCAGTAGGGACAAAAAATTCCATGTTACAGGTGCTTTGCCTCAAAAAATTTAATTGTTATCACTGTTACAAAGCATACCTTGTGTCAAGGATACAGGTACGTGTAATTTGGGCTGCCTTTTTTGTAATTTCCCAGGCTCAGAACTAATAAGTACATGGTGTTCCTGCCCAAGCCTTTCCCTCTCATGTTTAAGGTGATCCCTTGCATTATCAAGCCCATTTTAAGAGGCCAAATTCAGCATGGCAGAAGGCAAAGCACTGTCCTGTGCAGTGTGCTGCAGTCCCCTGGCTTTTGGCTTGTGCAGGAAGGGTGAGAGCAGCCCAAGATGTCCCTAGACAGGGGCTGCAGCCTCGCTGCTCAAACCCACCCAGCTGCACCTGGCAGAAGCTGGCTCCCCTCTTGCTGACTCCTGACAGAGGTTTTGGCTGGCTGCTGCAGGTTGCATTGCACAAACCCCAGAAAAACCCTAGGCTCTGGCCTGGAGGATTACCAAGGTGAAAACTCTAACCAGGTGGGGTTGCAGTGGAGCATTTGCTGCTGCTGTTCTCCTGCCTCAACAAAACCCACAGTGAGCTCTGGCCAGGACTCAGGCTTCTTATTTGCAAAGTATTAACTATTCTTTGCAGCTCTGCCTGCAGCCATCTTCATTTTGGCATAATTATCTCAATAGGCCCCTGAATTCCCATGTGCTTTCAATAGAAGTTATTATTTTCTTCCTATAATAGTTTTGTTGTTTTGCTATGCTTCAGAGATGACAATATGTCAGTGGTGGCTGAGTGATTCCATTACAGACAATCTGCAAAGAGCTTAGGGTCCCTTCAAGATGAAAGATGCCATCTAAATATAGGTTATATATTTTACTAATATGCACTAAAGTGTAAATTTGCTTTGCAAGGAACACTTAAGGTTTCCAGCAAACTACATGGAGTTAATAAATAGACAGTCAGCAGTGGCAATCTCATACCATGCTTATATTCAGAGCCTCCAACTTCTCCCAGGAAACTGCACTTTATCAGACAAAAAGCCTTGCTTGCTGCAGTGCCTCACTGTTATTGTAATGCTATTGACATCCTGCCTCTCCTGTTGCACTCAAACCTTATTATCAGCAGTGTAGTTTTCGCATTCCCCAACCATAGCAGAGAAAATTAGTCCTTGTTTGTGAATCAATCATTCCTTCAGAGCTGGACACCGCCCCTGTTATCACGCTGCTCTGGGGGGAAGAGGTCAGTATCAATAGCTATATTTAACTAATAAACAGGTATAGCTATATAATGTAAATATAATAATATATTTAACTATGATCATATTTAACTGCTTGCAGTACTCCAAACAAGCTTTTTCTTCTTTGCTTCATAGGCTCTTTCCCAGTATTTGAAAGCAAGAAACCTCCTGACCTGACAATGTGCCTGTGGGGTTTGTGCTAATAATCCCACGGTGAGGCAGTGGCTCCAAGGGATCCCTTAACTGATTCATTCTCCTGCTCCCCTCACCTCTCTTTTGTCAGTGTCTTACCCTTGCCCTTCTGTTCAGAGACCTGGGCTCCTTCCAAAGCCTGTTTAGAAGTGTGGTCCACATCAGTGGGATAAAAGCTGGCAGCTGCCAGTCCCTGGATAGCAAAATTCAAAGCTGGAAGAGAATAAAATTAAAAGCACTTCATTTTCCCAAGCCAGACAGCTGCTTGGTCAGCAATCAAGGAGGTGGATTCCTGGCTGAATAGGAAATTTAACGTCTCAGATTCTGAGCTTTGGAGAGCACAAGAAACAACAGTGGTCGTTGCAGTGAGGGAAATCTGTTCTAATCTCATGGTGTGATCTAGACATGGCCATTAATGCCTGATTTAGTGGCCAGACAAAGGCACTGGACAGATGGTGAGTTCATTCAAGGGAGAGAGAAGTTTGCTGGAAATTTAAATGTGCAGCTCTGGGAATAGTAGAGGGTAAGGGTAATGTTTGGGGGTTTAAAATGTATTTATTATTGGTATGAAACGTAAGTATAAGGTATCTACTCCTCACCCAAGAATCTCACCTGCCTCAATGTAGCTAATTTCAGGCTGCACTTTTGGTGATTTTTTTTTAATCTTTCAATAGGGATTTTTAGAGCACAAGAAGAAGACAGCTTGTTTTGTTTCCCTTGCATGTATTTTAACACACATTTCTCAACACACACCTCATTGCTCCCTGCTCTAAGTATGCACAGACCTCATGCATGTGAGCTTCTGTGTAAGTTTGGACTGAAATGTATCTATCTGAGGTACAGAAGATTTTATTTTGTGCCAGTAAGCAGGAGGTAACACATGGAGTGAAGCAGCTCCTGTTCCTCAAGCAGGAGAGATGGACCTGCACTGCCCTGGGTGTCTTTGCTTGCAAGGAACCAGGCAAGATCACAAGCCAGATGAAACTGTTCAGGCAAGCAGAACAAATGGTCAGCTTTCAGCTAAGGGCGCCCTTAGCCAAAATGTCTGATTTACACAAAACCTGCCCAGCAGCACAGCAACTTCTTAACACAATTTGCTGAGCTGCTGAGAAGCCAATCAAAAGCCCTTTGGATTCAGTGTCCATGGTTTCAGTGCCTTCAGACAAAGTCCATGTCTTGACCCTGTGTCAGGCACTGGGCTGCTCTGAGAGCTTCTCACTGCACTAATACTGCCAAACCCCTGGTGTCTGACTATCCCAACTGCATTGCTGGAGTTGCCCCTGGCAAGATCCATCACTAACCTGAAAACAGGAGCAAGGTACACACCAGGACAGCCTTCTCCAGCTGAGATAGTCTTGAAACTGTGAATGTTTGCCATCTTGTGGTGAGTGATTTCTCAGCCCTTATTTAGTGTTCCGCTGCAATGCTCCACTGGTGTTAAAGAATAAAGCAAGTTTTTCTCATAGTCCTTCTCCTCCTTTTACAAAATCCCCATCTGTTCTCAGGCCTTGGTTCTAGAATCCTTTTTTTTTCTTCAGTGACTTCATAATGTCCTTTAACTCTTCTCCAAGTCCAAACTTAATGAGATGAGCCTTCTGTTCATTCACCAGTGTTAACTGAGAGGGCTTTCACCCAAAGGCATGGACAGCAGTATGAGGCAAGGTGCTGCACTTGCTACTGCCTCAATGTAGTCTTGTTTATACTGCTCCCCAAATAATTTTCTTCCCCAAATCTTATTTTCCTCCCCAAATTTTACTTTCCTCTTACACAACTAGGAGTATTGTGTAAGGCTACTGATGATATCTACCCTGACTTAGATGACCAAATATGTAAAGGAAGAAAACCTAATTTCTTTCCTGAGTGAAGGAATTACTGTCCTGCATTGCTAGACTGCTTTCTTTTAACTGCTCCTCTGAATCTTTGCTTCCTGCATTGCTAGGCCATCCTTGTTCTTCTAAAAGAAGCATAGCAGAGATGTTTGTGGTCACAAACTGACACTTTTATTATTGCAGGCTTTTCAGCAATCCCCTGCCAAAGTGTCCAGCCCAGAGCCAGGGGTACATTGAGATGGTACTGCATGGAGCTGGAGAGAGTATGGACACAAGGTGTATAAGGATGTGTGTGCAGCAGATGTCCTTCATCTCTGAGCTGATTGAATCATATCACTGCTGTGATTCTTCTGAGATAACCTAGACACTACCATTTTTACTACTTGGGCAGGAATGAAAATAATTAAAAGCAGATAAAAAGAGCAGAAAAACCTAGTTCTTATATATTACAATCAGAAGAATAAGGAGCTTGTCTTCCTTCTGTAGTTTCAAATTCTGGGCCACAATTAAGGCAGTGATTTTGTCCATACTGCTAATAATAAAGCAGTCTCAAGGCCAAATGACCTAGACTGGCTCTGTGCATGTGTCCATGATTCATGGCACTGGACACTGTGTCTCCTAAGGCCATAGAGCATCACATGGGATCCATATGACACAATTATTGTGTAATTTCCCTTTTCCCCCCCCATTTAAAAGAATCTGAAGTGAAGGCAAGTCTGTGTTGCAACCTATCAAAAGGTAAAGGCATTTCTCACAGTAGAAAACAAGAATTATGCTGACAGGTAATCACATTATATCAAAATCTTCACACCCATGTCCATGCACTAGCAAAAGAAAAATCTATTGCTGTTCTGTTTTGCAGAATTGCAAGTCTCACATCTTTGGCATGGCCTAACAAACCACTCAGTGCAAGAGAAGTGGCATCGGTCTGCTCACTTAACCAGCAACCAGCAAACTACTCTCTTTCAATCTTTACATGCCCATGTAAAGCCATGAGGGCTGAAGGCACAGAGCCCTCTGGGATCAGACTGGAGATCTGTGGAGGACCCCAAGACAGAATTGAGGCCAGACTTGAAATTACACTTGGCACACTCTGGGTCAGCAAACTCTGCCTGGGTATTATCATGGACACTGCCAATCTGCTCAAGCCAAAACTTGAGCAGGCACATATTAGCAGTGAAATAAACTGGAAAATCCCCATGTTCATCATGCAAGTAAACCTGTGGGGAAAAAAAATACCATTAAATAATCATATTAAGAATCCCCAATATGTTTCCCACTCATATACACAGGTGTCCTAAGCACAGTCATGGTCACTGTCTCACCCTGTCTGGGCCCCTGCTCACTACACAGTGGCTAATGACAGACAGAAAATAATATTTTGCTGCAGCTTGGTTTGCCCTCATCTGAAAATATTCATCCAGTGGTCCAGACAAATGGACATTGAGAGATCACAAGGAGCTGGACTCACTCAGAGGACATACCAGTGCTTTAAAGACTCCAAAGCCTTTTTCACTTAATATATAGAGAATGAATTCCCACCCTACCACAATCCACCTGTGTTGGGGGCTTTGTGCTGCTCTTCTCTGCCCTGTTTCCACCTGCACCTTATAGAATCTGTGTAATGCCTCCCTTTGCCCTTCTCCCTATCCTTGTTCTTCACTCCATGGCAAATACAGTCCAATACCAGTTATTTCAGCTGATCCTTCAGTAGCGGGCTCTTCAACAGGATTTGGGTGGAAGCAGTGAAAAAGCTACCCTATATTAATTATTCATCAAATGCTGAAATAAACAGCTAGAGTGGAATTCATTCAACACACATGAAACAAATATCCACTAGTAAAAGCAGAATAAAGGTGTGTAAAAAAGCGATAAAGCTGGAGGCTGATATGAGGAAAGATAAAAATCTATAATAAGAGAGGGAACGTAAAGCACTATTTTAGAGACTACAACACTAAACAATTAATTCCATTTCAAAAGGTGGAACATAAAGCAAGATATCACCAGTGGAGGCTGCAAATTTATGCAACTCAGGAAGATCTGTGTTCTATTCAAAGACTATGAAATGTATAAAGATAGATATACACCTACAAAACTAAAAAAAATTGGCTATGCACTAGGAGAATCTGTTACTTTATACTAAAGGATTTTTACTTTATATTAAAGGATTAAATCCATGCAAAATGTCTAATTATTCATGGGCATCCAGCCAGCCTTTCTTCTGTATTTACACTAACTTTTAGTAAAGTACTTTGAGAAGAACTTAATCCTGTCTTTTCAAAAGGTGCTACCTCCTCAAAGAGAAGAGAGGTGAAATCTGTAGCTAACTGAAATTTACATCACTTCATTGCAATCTGTGGGGTTGTGCTGATCTATAACATCTGAAAAAACTTGAATAAATTATTCTCCTCAGACCATTAGCTGGCTTTGCTTAAATAAACGCAATACACGTATTAAAAACAAACGAACAAAACCCCCAACTACAACAAATCAGCTGTCAGCACCCTGATACTGCAACTGACACCAGTGATTTATTTTGTTCACTAAGATCGATTACTGTCCCTGATGTAGAGGCATCCAAGGGCAGAGCCCATCATTTTTGCATAGTGCAAAGCCATCCACTGCAACAAAGTCCCAGTGTGTTCTCACTCTGCTAATATTCCTTGCAGGTTTGAATACATTAAAAAAGAAAAAATAAATAAAAAGGAAAAACAAAAGTGACCAGAAAGGACAGGGAGAGAAAGTTGCTCTGTTTTCTAGGTTACAAGTCTGGGTAACTGAGGCCTCAAAAGACCCACAGGCAGGATGTACTGTAAAAAAAAAGACAAAAACATTGTGCTTTCATTTCTTTAGCTCTCAGGTTAAGTAAATAGCATAATAGGGGCTCTTTTGGTTGTTTGGTTTAATGTTAGGGGATTTGGTGGTTTTTTTTTTTTCTTTCTAAGGAAAATAATAAATTTTCCACCATTTGAAGTCTAGCTTGGTGCTTTGAGAGAAGCAATCATTTCAATGTGGACAATATTTTTTTCCTTCATTTAAACTGGGTAACCTATAATAAACATGCCAGACCAATCTCTCCCTGTCCCTCAAATGCACGAATTTGTATGTTCAGCAAGATAGCCTGAAAATCTTTGTTAGTATCCATCTGGCTACCAGAAGTGCATTGAGGAGCAGCCCTAAATCTGCCTAATGAAAGGGAAAAATCTCTGCCTTAGGAAGGTTGGGATGAAAGGCTGCTTGTTCTGATAGTGTTAACGTGCTATTCACACCTTTCTTTGCTCCTCTAATGTTAAACAGTTAATCAAGGTTCAAGGTTTATGTGATGGGACATAGGTCTGCTTTTACCATAGCAACCACATTATAGAAATCCTTTCTGATATTATTAAGCATAGATGAAAAGCAAGCAAAACAGAAAGATTAAAATACCTGGAATTCAAAAGTGATCTTTTTCTCCAGTTTGGAAAAGCTCCCTTTTCTTTCATTTACATCCAGCAAAGTCCTTCAGAGAGAATAGTGCTTAAAAAGTCACTGCATGGTACCAGGAGTTTTCTTGTTAAAAGTAAAATAACATATTCACATTTATGAGGAAACCTTTTTAAGCTGCTTTGTGAGTAGAAGAGGTTTTCATAAGGCGCAAAATGCCTGAAAGTCATTTTAAGGGCCAATTAAACAATTTGGGTTTCTCAAAAATGTTTTAATGTACCTATGTCTCGGGTGCAAACAGTTTATTAGTTACTGGATTTTTGGCTCAAGATAAACATTTAATAAGGTAATTCTGATTTTTGAAACTACAGGAAAATACAGATAAGGGAAAGTGTGATGAGCCCTGTCTCACTGGGAGAGCCAACATTTGCCCTTGGCATGTAAGCACACAAGCTAATACCCCCTCACTCTCCCTCGTGCTTTTCCAGCTTGAGATGATACTTCCTGAGCATGAGTCCACCCCTGTTTAGGTCTTTCTTTTCCCACAGCACGCTGATCATCGAGCTCAGCTGACTCCAAACTTGCCTCCCCCGGCAATCCCCAGCGCACAGACCAGGGGAGGCTCTGGAAAGGAGGAGCTCACACACACAGGAGGGTTAAAACTCCACGGTGGCTATCAGTCAGTGAATGCAGGAGGCAACCAGCTTGCTGCTCCCAGGGGCGCATCCACAGCTCCTGCATCCAGCAGAAGATCCCTGTGCAGGATGAAGTGGATGCACCTGAATGAGGGCTGAGGCCTCCAACACCCCTAGACCTTTGCTTCTTTTATCTGGAGAAAATTTATAATTCCCTGTCATCTTCCTATTAACTTAGCTTCTGAGCAGTCCTAGAAATAAACATTTCTTTCTTTTCTGTTCTATGCTGAGACTCCATTTATGACAATCTCTGATCTAAGAATATTCATGGAAAATTTTTTTTTGATTAAATGAAGTCAGTTCATTCAGACCTTATGTCTTAAGTTTAGGCTGTAAAACTGCAAGGCTGACCTCCGCTCTGATGACTCCGTAGTCTGATTTATGCAAGCCATAAAATTTAATCAAGTGGTTCTACTTAAGAGCTTATAACTTTTATTTAATTACATATATTTTAGAAATCTTTTCATGTAAAAACATCAAGACATAATGATCACATCATAGAACTGAACAAATTTTTCCAGCAGTTAATTAACCTTTCTGCAAAATGAAAATCCTTTGTAGTTTGAATTTGATTTATTTTATCTTTTAGGTTGTAAATATCCATACAATTCCCTGTGTTAGATAAAAATAATCCTCTACTGCCATTTTCATGTCACTCTCTAAACTTATCTTAGCGTCCTTAATACTGCAAAAGGTAGCAAAGCCAAGGCTTCACTTCTGTTTATGATTCCACTGCCTCTAGATATCCTATATTTGTTTTGTAATTCCCCAGTGGATCACCCAGCTAGCTGTCTGCTATGATAAACTTCTTAAAGGGAGTTTTATCAAAAGTCTGCTTGATTTAATTTTTTAAATTAATCTATTTATAGATTAAACTAGATAAAGCCATTGTTTATAAGATTGCTATTTTTCAGTCAAACCACATGTCTAGTGTTCAAGGTATGCAAGGCAAAATGCAACTTTTTTCCTGTTGCATTTTTCTGGAAGAAAATTCTAACAACAGCAGCACCACAGAGCCCTTTTTCAACTAGTGGGGTATGCTAAGATTTTAAGCATAATTTTTTCAATTCTTCTCAACTCAAAAGAAAACAGACTGGTGAGAGAGTAATACAGATTGTTAGCAGAACTCTTCACCAAATACAGTCTGTTCTTAGTCTTGATGAATTGCAAAACTTGTCAGTCATTAGCATAAACTAAGCCCAAGAGCTTATGGGCCAGCAGATGAGAATATCAATCAACTTAAAAATAAATATATAAATGGCCATGGAAGGCTAAGAAATACCTGCCTCAAGATCTTTGTCTCATTTAACTGGCCAATCACAGCTTGGTAGATGCAAAGCTTAAAGTGGGAGACCTGCTCATGATAAAATCAGGTAAGGAAAACAAAGGGCAATAGGAGTTGTTATTAAATGAAGCTTACTATACCTACACCACTTAAAAACTGGAGGGAGCAGCGATGCTTCCAAAAATCTTAAGTTGTAGTTACTTAAATGGCTTGAGCTCTGCCACTGATGTGGAAAAAGATGAGGCTGTGGTTCCTGTCCCTGCCCAGCCATGCAGCCAACCATATAATGGGGCTAATGCCATGTGAAAACACACTTTGGTAAAACCATTTTCCTGTGGGATTTGTGAGCTGACTCGGCTTCTCCCTCCATTGCACAGTCGCAGGGTGTTGGTACAAGGGCTACCACAGCAGCCTAAAGAGTCCATAAAGTCATAACCCCATTGTGAGCACAGGAGACAGGACACTGGAGTCTTGTACAGGCAATCCAAGAGGAACACTTCTTGTGTCTTGCATGGACCCATAAATTCCCCCTATTCTTTCAGATTATTTACATGGAATAAAAATCAAATATGTGAGGGCAAGTAAACTGAAGGTTCACAGAGCAAGAAAATGCCATCCTAACCAGCAGTCCAAGAGGTACAGAGAGAGCAAGCAAATTAGCTTTTAAGGTTAATGTTATTTTCCTTGCTCTGAGTCAAGTCCTTGCTGGATGTAAGATGAGTGACTTTCTGCGATGTATACAAGGCCTTTTTCAATTTCAGAAAGATTAAGTAGGAAGCTGCATTTCTGTACAGAGTCAAGAGAAAGTATATTTTGAAAGCTACTGAATATATATGAGCAACTGCAGTAGAAACCCCTGACAAATTGACTGGAGACTTTCACCACTTAACTTTCTGTGGCCATCACCCTAAATAGATGCATTGTTTATTTCTGAATCAATTGCATTTCAGCTCCATTTCATTCTAATCAGATAGTCAATAACCCCTGGATAGTATTTAGCATTTGACAGCTGGGAAACCACGAGCTCCCAATTTTTTTCTTCTTAATTGCTGTTTGGAAACTTGTGTGTTCGCATTTCCTTATACACCTTTCTATATCTTTTTTCTTTTACAACAGCATACAATTGTCACATCAGTTGCAGCAGAGAGGGTTGCTCTCTGTTCTCATTTCTCAGTCTTCCCAGAATTTTGAAAATAGCAAAATGTGCTGCTCTGACATTTTTTAATCTTTAGCATACCAAGAGCAGATCAGGACAAAGTATCTAGGCCTTGCAAGGCCTTGTTTGCCATGAGGACAGACAGACATTTAAGAAGGGCAGCTATAAATTTGGGTGCTGCTGCTAGGCATGTGCCTTGACAAAAGACAAAGCTGAAGTTAGTGTTGTTGAAGAATTGTTCCAGTAGAACACACAGTCTCTGGGAAAAGCCAAAAATATTTATCTCCAATTTTCAGCTCTTATGATCCACTTTTGATTTTAATACATGGAGAAATCCTTAAAGAATTAGGGATAACTCCTTATCCTGGTTCCAGCCAGGATAAGGATATTTTTTGCAGTAGTTAGGAAGAGGCATGGCTAGGACCAGAGGCTATTCTATACCACCCCATGACACTGCCAGAGAAAAGGGGAAGGGAGTCTCTTCCAACCAGGAATAGTGTGGCAGTGATTGCATATTGTGGTTCCCATGTGCTGAGCTTTTCTTCATGGGTGAGCTGTTTGCCTTCCTTGTATACCATTTTCTTATTATTGCCACTGTACTGTTTGTCTCTTATTTAATCACTGTTTCCAGTAAATGGTTCTTATCTCAGCCTGTAATCTTTACCTTTTGTGCCTCCAGTTCTCCTCTCCAGCCTGCTGCAGGGGGAGGCAGGGACCGTTTTGGTGGGAACAGTAAATTGGGGAGCATCATTCCTAAATCATGACATTTCTATTACCTCTGCCCACTTCAGTGCTGTTTACTCAAGCAAGTGACCACAATAATGCTTGAGAGCCAGCTCCTCTTACTCTGCCCCAGCAGCAGAGAAGTCTTAGAGAGCTGGAATCACTGAACAAACAGAAGCTGCATTTATGCAGGGAAATCTCTGCAGAGCATAACAGCAAATTCCCTGCTTTGGAGAGAAAGGGTAAGGCAAAAATGCCAGACAGCTGCCTACACCTCAGGTTTGTAAACCCAATGGCTATGCATCCATATAACTAAATAACATTTTCAGATCCTTATTCACCCTTACAAGAAAAATACAAGAAAAATGGCCTGATTTGCATTTGAGGACCAGGCTAGTTGTCTCAGTGAGTTACCTCACTGACAAAGGGAGGGGAGAATAAGCCTCAGAGGACTCTTGTTTTTACACGGAAGTTGAATCACATTCAATGATCTACCTGCTGGAGAAGGGCTGGAACTGGGGACCAAAGGCAAGTTGGAGCAATAAAGGATCAATGCTAAGAATAATTTTTAGTTGTGGACCAAAGGTAGGGGTTCTTAGAATGAGCCAGAAGTGTTAGTGTTAGCTCTTAGTGTCAGAGCTGAGCAGAAGACAGAACCTAAGAAAGTGGTACCTGCCCCAGGGGGATGGGCAGCCATGCACCTCATCTGCCCAAGGCCTGCTCTCTCCACCCCAAACAATCACCTCTTTTCCTCTCACAGCCAAGCCTCAGAGAGCTGCTTCCATCTCACTTCAACATACTGTTAGTCACACATGCTGCACAGCCTCTGAGAGCTGCCAGCCTTTCTCCCCATCCCACACAATAAGGCTAAATACCCAAATTATGTTGACGTAGGGGAGAGGAGCCTTGAAAGTGCTGAAAACCTCAGATCAGAAATTAGTCCAAGACCTGGGCTTTCACCATCATTTGAGAAACAGCAAGGTTTTCCTTTGCCCAGTTAGAGCCTGGAATTCCAAACAGATGAAAAACTGTCACAGATCCTAGTGTGGCAGGGCAAAGATTCAGATTCACAATGTTAAATGCAGCCAGACACAGAATTCAGGCTGTTTGCCTGCAGGGTCAGCACCCTTACTTGAGGACAAGGGCATCATCTGTCACTTCACAGTCAAGGCTGAGCACAGTTTCACACATTAACAGAGATTCAGCATCTGTACTCTGCACCCTGCCCCAAAGCACAGCACTTACACTAGGAATTTTAAATCAATAGAGTCCAGCTGTCAAATTAATATCTTGCCTCAGCTTGTGTTGAAACATAAAACTGCTAATTTTCTGTGACTGTTCACTTGATAAGTTTCAAAAGGCTTAAAAAAAAATAATACCAAAGCCATCTGACCAGAGTGTACCCAACAAAGAGCTATACCGGAAGCGATCACTCAGAAGAAAAACAAGACCAAGGAGTCTGCAAACAGCCAGGGGCTCATGTCCCTGCCCTCTACACCACTGCTATGCCCACAGGGTGTCATTTCCCACACCTTCACCTTCCACACCAGCTGTGGTTTTCCTGTGGTGGGGTGGGTGACCATTGCTGGATGCCAGGTACCCACAAAAGCTGATCTGTCTCTCTTCTCATCTGAACAGGAGAGATATTATACTATAAAAGTCTTGTGGGCTGAGATAAGCTCAGGGAAATATCACTCACCAATTACTGTCATGGCCAAAACATACTTGACTTGAGAAAATTAGTTTAATTTATTACCAATCAAATCAGAGTAGGATAACAAGAAATAAAAACTAAATCTTAAAAAGTCTTTCACCCGTCTCTCTCTTCTTCCAGGCTTAACTGTACTCACAGTTTTCTCTACCTCCTCCCCCTCAATGGCTCAGGGGGACAGGGAATGTGTGCCTTCCTCACTGCCTTAGTATCTGCAGAGCTGCTTCTCTCACATATTCTCCAGCTGCAGCTGCACAGCATTCAGGAAGGGGTTTCCCCTTCTATAATACATTATCCCAAACATCCTACCACAATCACTGGAGCCCTCATCCTTGGCCAGCAGTGGGTCTATCTTGGAGCCAGCTGGTATTGACTCTCTCGGACATGGTGGAAGCTTCTAGCAGCTTCTCACAAAGTTGCTCCTGTACCCCTCTGTGGTAGTGTTCGTGGGGTCCCAGGATGAGGGAAGAGATGAGAATCTTGACTCCATATTCCAGACAGCTGATTTATTATTTTATTATATATATCATATTAAAAGAAAATTATATACTAAAACTATACTAAAAGAATAGAAGAAAGGATTTCATCAGAAGACTAGCAAGGAAAGGAATGAATGGTAATAAAATCTTGTGACTGACCAGAGAGTCTGAGACAGCTGAACTGTGATTGGCCATTAATTAAAAACAACCACATGAGGCCAATCAAAGAGGCACCTGTTGCATTCCACAGCAACAGATAATTATTGTTTACATTTAATTTCTTAGGCCTCTCAGCTTCTCAGGAGAAAAGATCCTAACAAAAGGATTTTTCATAAAATGTGTCTGTGACACCCCCCTGGTTACCAACACCTTGCCAGTACGTCCCCTCAGCATCCAGGCAAAGCTGGCTAGGGTGTGCAGATTGCCTGTGCAGCAGACACACAAGAGCTGTATACAAGCCATTTAATGTGTCAGACTCATTTCTTACTGAGCAGTGTGTGAGAACCCTTTTCCACACTGCTTCCATCTCCAGCTGGCATCACTGCCCATGGGAAGAAGAGCACTCTGGCTACCTCATTACACCTCGCTTAAAATGCTACTGGGTCTGCAATGGCAGGACTTCAGTGACATGTCCCTTTTGCAGTGTTGCAAACATCAGCTAATAAAGTCTCTCATCTTCATTCTGATCAGAAAATGTCTGTTTTCATACAAGAGAGCCGGGAAAACTTGGTTTCTGATGGTACAAGAAGAATGCCTGGGAAAACGAATCCACACAACGATCAAGACATTTTGCTGTTCTAACACTTTCCCAGTGCCATCAGTATCTTACTCATGTGCTGAAAGCTTGGTTTTTATTTTAGGAATTTGCCTGTTCAAGCACTTTTTTTTCCTTTTATTTTTTTTATTTTACCCTGTGTACTATATAACCACAATGTGGACATTGATGGAGATATTTGCATGTTCTTTTATTTAGTCAGCCTAAACAGCATGAAATAATCTATATTAGAAAAGTAGATGCACACTGGTACCTATTTCCCAGATGCACTTATCTTCATTTATCTAAATTTTAAATTAAGCCAGATTTTCTTTGAAAGTAAAGGTCTGGAGTTGGTTCAAAAAGTTGCTTTGGATATAATAAAAAAGCACCATCACACTAGGTGTTGGTTTAATTTTCATGCTGCCTAAAGCCCACCTGCCCACAGAAACCGTATAGGAGTCTCTGAGCTGCTTGTTTACTTTCTGGCAGATTTCACTAAATGGAGAACCTCCTCCAGGGCACACATTTAGAAATCGACTAAACTCTTCCAATTTGAATTCTCATTTTTCAGTTGGGTGAATAATAGTCTAAGCATGAACTTGCAGCTTGCAAAGAAGAATGCAGCTGTCTGCAAAATGTCATATGGAAAGAAAAATTTTTTCTCCTTTCTGGACAGGAGACAATGGGGTCTAGAATCAGCTGTGGTGAATCAGTTGATCAATGGAGTGAGGAAGAGAGACAGAATTTTTTAACAGTCCAGATGAACTGAAAGGTTGCTGAAGACTCTTAATATCTGAAACCCACTCACACAAATCAGCCAGGTGGTTTATTCAGTCATTCCTAGGAGAAAAGCTGTTTATTCCACTACAAAGAGTCTCGGAGTAGGGCCAGGATTTGTCTGAGGCATGGAAACAGATGGGCAGAAGCTGCTCATTCCATTATCCCTTGAGCCATGCTTGTTCTGTAGCATCCTGGCATCTTATCTTCAGGGCTGTTTTGCTGTGGGCACCTGGAATCACATGTTCCCATCCACTACCAGTTTTTCCTTATAAAGAATAAAGTGGAAGTGACAATTTCTGTTATGTCCATGTCTGAGTTCTTCCCAGCAATGTGTTACACGGTGTTTTTAAATAGCAAAATAGTAAAACAGAATTATCTATACCAATTATACCAAGGTTTAAACCAGAGATGGACAAGCATCTCAGTGGTATAATTGGACTCTAATAAAAGTCAAAGCAGTGTTGCTGATTCATGCCTTTTGAGATGGGAAACTGGCTGAGGATGTTAGTTAACTTGTTCTTTCAATGAATTCTGGGTACTTATTGAACTTTCATGTCTCAAAAATACCTAAGCTTGCATTTTCTTCTTGACATTTCCAACTGAGGGAATCAAGGAAGAAATTTGCTTCAAAACCAAGGAAACTTCCACTGTGTTGTAAGACTTTAGAAGAATTTCAAATTTGTCTAGAGAGAGGGCCAAATTCCTATTTATTTTGTCTCAAGCTGTCTACCTCTTCCTGTGGCAATTTATCCTAAAAGACATTAATATTTCAAGTCTGCAGGAAGCTTTGATGAATATGCAAAAAAGCCAGACTAGCCTTGTCATTTGTCTGGCTATAAACAGAGCTACAGACATAGGGAACTTTCATTCCCATTCCTCCCTGCAGGGCACAGGTGTATCCTTCTGTGGTCTCATCCAGCACCAGAGCTCTGCCCTTCTTGCTGAGCAAGAGAGATGAACACTGGAGATGATAAGCTATCTTCAAACTGAAAGATTTGATATCAGGGAGAAATACTTTATCAAGAGGGAAGAGAGGCCCTGGAACAAGTTGCCCAGAGAAGATGTGGATACCTCAAATCTGAAATGCTCAACGCCAGGCTGAATGGAGCTCTGAGAAGAGCAGTACACTCAGAGGCATCTCTGCCCAAGGCAAGGAATCAGAACAAGATGGTCGTTAGTGTCCCTTCCAACCCAAACCATTCCATGAGTCTGTGATTCTAATAGGGCCACAAGGAGACAAGAAAATTAGAGGTCCTTTCACATCTCTCCATGTTTGCCTCCTACTCTGCCAGATCACTTTCTCTTGTGAAGAGCAGATTTAAGATACTGCCAAGATTTAAGATACTGACTTTGCTGCACGCCTTCCCTGTACCATTGTGGCTTCCAGCCCCAGCAGCCTGCTGTGACCTTGGCCTCAGTGCAATCCACGGGTACTGCACTGTACAAATCAGACTGACACAACTTTCACATGCTCTGAGTCCAGCATTCAGCCCTAGCCCTGGATGTGCTTCACATGAACATCTCTCCCTACACCACACACCAGCTTCCCCTTGGAATGAGAGAGGGCTTATGTGACAAGTTAAGCTTGGAGCAAACTGTGCTGCTCCAGCCCAAGCAAGGCTGATTGCTCTGTGGTGCACAGGATGCACAATTCCTGCAAGGGGCTAATTCTGGGATACATGGCAACTGAGAAAGGGAATATGACACTCTTTCATATGCACCAAACTTTTCTGACTCAAGTCACCCCATTTCTCTTTCTAACCACACGGTTATGAAAAAAACCCATTTGATTCCCATGGTTTCCACCAAGTAAGACACGGCAATTCAAGGGACTGTAGGTTTATCATCTTTCAAGATGGTAAAAATAACTGAGACGTTGTTACAGCATGAGTTGATCTGGCATATTACATTACAGACAGCAGGTGTCTGAAATATGTGGCACAGTATCTAAAATGCATGATAACGTTATAAAATATAAAAGGATATTACAAAATTGTACAGTTTAGATGACAGATAAAATACATTATTTGACACGCCATATATTTTCATTTTTTCTTTCCAGGAAAATTGGAATCTGAATACATTATTTCTAAGAAGTATTTGAAGTACTCTGCTGTAGAGTTATATAATCAAGGGAAACGAAAGGGAAGGGAAGGAAAGAGACAAGAGAAAAAGAAAGAAATGAAGGCAGGATTATGAACTCACAAGTGAAAAAGCTTCCTTGTAGCAAACTGAGTTATTTCAATTTTTTTCCACTCAATTAGTGGGAGATATAGCTGACCCAGGTATCTTTCTAACTTCTCAACAGATCCTTTACATATTCATGGTAGAATATCTGAGTGGAGCTACAGAGCACACAGGTAGGTGCAGACCACTGTTTTTGCAGGTACATGAGCCACAAACTCAGGAAAGCCCAGCTCTGGAGTTTGAAGGACAGGAAGCTGGCTGGAATATGAAATTTAGGCTTCAAAGAGGAGTTGGCATACCGTTAAAGGATTAGAATTAGAGACAGTAAGAGTCTGTCATGTATCCCTCTTCATAAACGTTTTTAGTTCCTGCCTTCCCTTCCATCCCATGAGGAGACAAGCGTCTGAAGAGAGTGGCAGGGTCCTGTGACACATTTAAATCACCTTAAGTCTCAGAGGGGCATTGGATATGACAGCATAGTACCTCTGGGAAGCCAGAGCCATCACTTCTAGCAGTTTTATGTTCTCTCAAAGTTTGATTGCAAAAATAAAATAAATGCAATGACATTTCAAGAAGTGTCTCCAAGCCAAATATGTGAAGTACATCTGTGAACTCATATAGGGTCATAGCAAATCTCTAGGACCCAGTTCATCTTGAATAACAGCATAGAGTTCTCTCATCCCAGAAACAGTGGCAGGATAGAAAAACGGCTCTAGGGAACTACTTACTTTTTCAGTTTTTTGGTGTTTACATTAGTACCTCCTCATGCTGTGGGCTTAGCTCTTCTGATGGGTATCTTTGGGAGCCATTCACTCTCCATCAAACACCTACTCTGGGCAGAGCACAAGATTTTGATTTCCCTAACACTGACCATGCCCATGGGGACAAAACCCCCCAGGTATTATGACCTTTCTTTGTAGGCAAGAGCACGATATGGTGTGGGTCCACCATCACTCACAAAAGCATGGGTGAGGAATGCTGGGCAGAGACAGAGCCCACTCACCTGGATCCATCCCAGTTAATGTGCAGTACCTGGGTAGGGAAGATCACTGTGGAGTGATCCTATGGGATCACTCCCTCAGTCTGCAGACACTGGAGAGAAAGACTTTTCATGACATGACTTACACCTTGGTTGCATTGAATCTCCTCTAGACATCCTTCTATTTTGCTTTGATACGTGAGGGAGTTTAGAGCTAGAGAATTCCCAACTGGCAAGTCTTGGATATGTTCTTGTAGTTGGATGAAATGCATCTTTTCTGCACTCCTCTGTTTCAGAAGGGGCATTTGCCTTTGTTAAAATGTCTTTGCCTAATGTCTTAAATGTTACCATGGAAATAAAAGGTTATTTATCAACACTCATTAAACACCTGCCTTCCTTTTTGCTATCTTGGGTGAATGGGCAGAAAAGAGTTTCTTCATGCAATTTTCAAAGGCTTAGGAGCAGAGAAGATTGATTTGACTCAAAACCAAAGCTTTCTTTGGGACTCTGCAGCACAGCAAGAACCGGAGGCTGCAGGGAAGCTCAGTTCATTCATTTGCCTGGTGCACCCATCCCCACAAGGTACAGCCATCCCCACACCACAGCCTTCACCACTTTTGCCATCAGAGCTGACTCCTGGCACTGTTTCAGTTGCTGTAAGGTTTCCTTTCACCACCTCCTTTTCCTATTGCCTGCTGCAACAGCACAGGTGTGAGCGAGTTTTTTGAGGCACCAGCATACAGTTTTGCTTCTCTGTCACCTTATTTTCCATTTATACCAAAGAGATATTTGTACCTTAATAATCTGGGTGCTGTGATAGAATCCAGCATTTAGAAGATGTTTTCAGTTCTTTGTGAGAGGGGTGTGTCTCCATACCAAATGAGGAATTGTTGGGAAGGCTGTGAGAAAAAATAACCTGCAGAGCCTAAAAATGCAGTCAAATCAGGGCAATAATGCAGTAGAAGTGATCCACAGCAGGCAAAGCTAGAAGCAGTAAAGACAGAGAAGGCAAAGGGTGCTTAGAAAAGGAAAAAAGAAGCTTCTAAGCATTTTCCAGTCTTGCCAGAGAAAATTAACTCCAAATGAGGGGGTCAAGGAAGACCTTTGAATCTGACCATTCAAAGAAATTTTTTTATTTATATGTTTGATTGCCCTCATAGTTCACTCCTTATGAGTGCTTTCCTCCCAGGCATCTACAAATCACCCTTATACTCATGCTACATAAATTGACGTGTCAAAAGAGATCCAAAATCCCTGGCTAGTTTCCCAGTTTAATATTATATATGAAAATGTAGATGCCAAATGCAGGCAGCCATACAAAAATACAAGATTTCTGTGTGACAATGATATTGTTTTTTTCTTTCCTTAAAAATGCCCTCTTAAAATATTTTATTTTTGTCAATCCCCAAGTAAGCAGAAGGCTGAGGGAGGTCAAAGAAAACAACTTGTCCTCTTGTGGATGAGCAGAAAACAGAGTCTCAAACACAAACACTGTGAGCTCTAAGCAGAGAGGAGTCATTTCCCTGTCTGCTCCCAGGTGAGCAGCAGCACACGCCCATAAACTGCAGAGCAGAAGCACAGAGCTGCTCCAGCAGTCCCCTGTGCCCTCCCACTGCCAGTGCAGCACTGAGACCTGGCCAGCTCTGGGCTCTGTTTTGAAAGCAGGACTGGCGGAACCTGATGACACTAACCTCTCTTTTGTGGAGTAGCTTGCAGCTGAGCATCAGTCCTTGCGGCTTAACATGCAGCAGGTTTCATCATGGGCTGATAAATAAATTTACTGAGCCCTCGTTCTCTTTCAAGCTCTGTCAAACCCATGAGCATGACCTACTCCCAGAGACATTTCTGTTTAAACGGGGGGGGAGGATAGTGTATAATTTTTACTTTTCCAAACCTTTCTTTTCTCATAGACAGTAGAGACACTTTCTGGACACTTCAAAGCACAATCTGTTATTGCAGGTACAGCATACATAGATTGCCCTCTTGATTACATAGAAGCCTATTAATTCTCTGCTTACCATCTTCTCTGTCATCCCAGTTTCCACCCATCCTAGCTCCACAGGACACTCATAGTTGGTACGCAACCCCCTCTTCAACCTCCTCCCTTTGTCTCACCACCCCTCCTTACACACACCTTGAACCCTCCCTCCCCCTTCATCAGTGGGCATCCTTCATGTCACACATAACTCCCTTCCTCCCTAAAAAACATTTCACTCTTAGGTATCCCTCATGCATTCCACTTTCATTAAAAAAACACATCTTGCAATACTTCTTGTGATACTTGAAAACTACATCTTGTAATACACACCTTCCCTACTGCCTTTGCTGTTATGCCTTTTTTGTTTCATCCCTGTTGGATTCTTCAGTGTCCCTTTTGCATTGACTCCCTTCAATCTAGAGAGATGAACATGCTTCCCTTTTACTTTTCCTCTTAACATGAGGTTGGTGGTGTGAGGGACAAGAAGCTGAGATGCTCAGGACAAAAACCAAAAAGCACATTCTTTCCCCAAAAGCACATGCTTTGATTTTCCTTGCAGACCTGCAGCTCTCTAAGGGGAGCACTGTGAGGTGGAAGTGTCCTCTGTAGCAGGATGTGTCCCGTGTTTTTCCAGCTAATCCGCTCTGTGGGGAGACCTCACATGCAGCCCTTTCCATTTTCTCCCTGCATTTTTGTAGGTACTAATAATGACCTAGAAATACCAGCAATGATCAGTTAAACCACAGGTCCCAAAGAGGAACTGAACGCCTTTTTCTCCATGCCTTTCATTATGGGTATTCAGCACAGCAATTGTTATATGGGCCAGGACAAACATGTTTGATAAGGAGAGCAGGAGGAAGACACAGAAATCTCCAAAAGCATGCACAGCAGGCAGTTGGCTGGCAGGAGGGATATGAAGGAGATGGATATTTGCAGACAATGCAAAAGTTATTGTGACAGCTGCAGATTGCAAACCTTCTGTGGTAAACTCAGAGCCCATCTGAGAGCTCAGGAAAAGGAGAGGAAAGGGAAGCCAAAGGGAAACTCTGCTAGGCACAAAACAATCCACTGCTGAAAGGTGCTCTAGGGTATTTATGCTGCAGCTGTAACAGGCTCAACAACTCAAGGACTTCATGGACATTGGCATGCAGGTACAGATAATACCAGTAATTTGCACTCTGTGTCAGTCAAAGAACAATGATGGATGGCAAAAGAGCAACTTTTCCTTCCCTGTCTCATCTGCCTTCCCTTGCCCTGCCTTGCCTTCAGGTCTCGTTCCCAGAGCAGGGACTTCCCCATACTACATGTAAGCAGGGAATCAAGCAGCAAACAGCTAATGGGGGCATCCCCAGCTGGGTCCGAGGTGGCCCCAGCAAACACGAGGATCTATGACTTAATTTTGCAGTGTTCTTTCAACTCAGAAAGAAACAGGTCCATTTTTGAGCTATAAGTTCAGGCTTTCATTTCTTTTGGTGATTTACAATGCCCATGGATATATTAGTTTAGCTTGTCATGGTGGAAGTTGACAGTTGTTACCAGCATAGAAGATGTTGCACAACTCAGGGTATATGGGGCACAAAGACTTGGGCAGTGCTAATTTTTTTTCTGTATTTCATCAGTTAGTTTACAAATGGTGTAATATTTCTGACTGCAGACCCTTCAACAGCTTTTTCAGCAAGGATTCCCAGGGCTGAATCCATATCACAGTTCAAATATCACAGAGGAGTTCCTTGTCTCTCCAATAACTCTGCTAGATGTGTCAAATTAGCAGGTGCAATGGTTTGAGTTAATAGCAAAATCATACTTGCAGCACATGCACTGAGTTTTAACACTTGTGAAACCAACCCCATTTTACCACAGCAGTTTTAAGTCCTTGTGAGTTCATAACAAACACACCAGGGGCAATTTTTTTTCCACCTGATGGCTTTATTTACATACCATCACAATTGCAGTGATGTCAGTGTCTCCAGCTTTGAGAACTCGTGGTTTGCTACAAATGCTCGGCTCGGAAGCAGCCAGACAGCTCAGTCACACACAGCCTCCTGTGACCTGAAAATGAAGCAGAAACCTCTTGCCCCTAGATGCATCTATCAGCAGCCACACACTAAATCAGCTGCAGTTCCAGAGTGCCTACAGGAGAGTATTTAGTTATCAGCATATTCCTTATAGCAATTAATACCCAGAATATCAGCTTAGTCTTGGGAACTAACAGGCTGCAAGAACTTGTCCAGATGACAAGGATGTAGGAACACCAGGGCAGACAATCGTCCCTGTCTATTTCTTGTTTTAATGTGTACCATTTATGGTCCTCACTGCTCAAACAAGGAGCCTTGGAAGTGCTCTCAGGCTCCAAAATGAAATGCTAACAAGCACATGGATGGGGGACAGCAGGAAACTGGCACTCTCTGCAGCCTGTCAGGCTGTCTCTAATGAGCAGGAAAGCACACACAGACCAGCATCTTCTCATGCTCAGTGCCCCAGGCAGTGTGTGTCTCCAGAAGGGAGGAAAACACCACAGCGCCCTGGAAGCTGTCAGAGCAGCAGCAGCTGTTTGCTGGGAGCATCCTGTCTCATCATGCTCACTAAGGGGCATGTGAAATGCAGTGCAGATGACAAATTTAAATCCACCTCAGTGCCTAAAACATTGATTTCACAGACCTCTGCACCTTACTCTTGACTCTCTGTGTCCTGAGCACTGTGTTTGCATGTCTCTGAGAAGTCAGTGAGACAATAGTTTTGCTATTTCTCTTAACTTCCTTGACTCTCTCCTCCTGTTGCAAGTCCCAGATGATGACTTTCCTTTTATTCTTTACTATCTTTTATTCTCTCCATTACAATACCATTTATTCCTTTAGTTCCACCAATAGCTGGAGAGAGGAGAGTCTGGGCAGGGTGGAGGAAGGTTCTCTAAGATGAAGCAGTGTTAGATCATTTTGTTTCAAGAAACAGTTATCTGGTGCTATGACCAAGAGATCAGTACCTTGGCTGGAGAAGAACAGTGGAAGAAGATCTGGGAAATCATATCTTAGTAAATCTGGTTGAATAATTGCTGTTAAATAATTTGCCTGATGGTCCGCTCTCTGCATTTTGTAGACATAGCCAGTGGCAGATTGTGATTGCTTCAGAACAGTTTGTTATGCAAAATTATTTGATGATATTTTGGCAAGACAATTTTTATCAGCAGCTCACTATTCACAAGACAGCCATGCAGTTACCCTGTGATTAGTGATAGCATTTCTATTCCCCAGTTGCAGAAGCATGAGCTTTAGTTATCCAGCACAAGTGCTTCACTTTCCCCAGGTGCAAGAGCACAAAACCTTCAAGCATATTTCTGTCAATTAATATACAATTAAAACTCTACCTTATTGCTGTTACCTGGTAATAATCCAGAAAGGGCTATGCATGCAATCTCTGTCAATTCATTTAAGAAATAAATTAAAAAACCAGCCAGCAGAGAATTTCTCCAGTGTCTGCTAATCATATCCCTTCTCTATACAGAGGGGTATCAGCCCTGTGTGTAGAGTCCCCAGTTACAATAATAGAAATACCATAGCAGAAAAACTGTTCAATCTATCAGTGTTATAAATTATCAACCTTTTTTTAAAGAAAACCCTGCTTTGTAGGAAGAAACAGAGGACCAAGAGGTTATGTCATCAAGGTGCTCAAAGCCTGTGACAGAGCCAATAATGCAGCAGAGTTCTCTGAATGGGACATGAATGTGGCTCCCTGCTCTTCTCGGCTCTCCATTTTGGCAATGTTCAGCTTTATAAAGCTTTTTCTGCCTCTTACTGTGTCTCTGCTGACATCCTCAGTAATGATGCTGTGCTCAGAAGGAATGAACATAAACTGAGAGGCATTCAGTGTCTCTGATGTGATGAGTGAGTCATGATGGGGAGGGGCGAAAAGGGGATCAGCTCCATGTGCTACCTGGTTGAGCATAATCCCAGCAGGGAAATGTTGTGTTCTTCAACCTCAAAAGAGCTCTTACAGATTGTCAGAGGTAAGAAAAAGAAATTAAATTAAAATCTATAGAAAGCACTTGGCAGCACCTCCTTCGCCATCACTGCTGATGCCTTCCAACCCTGAAAGAGTTCACTAATCTTGGAGAGTTATGAACACTCAGTCTGCAATAAAAAAGTGTTCATTTTTAAACAGACTTTGGCTATATAATTTGACTACAGCTTTTCTTTTTAAGGCAGTTCTATTTTCACATATTAAAATGATGCAGTACTTAAGTCATTAATATTTTCATTTCAAAGAGTTCTTTCCTGTGAATACCATAATATTACATTATTTTATCAATCACTAAGTTTTTTTCATTCAGACTGTTCTTTTTCCTCTTTTTATTCTTCTTGATTTCATTCTCAGTTCCCAACTTTTATGCCACACCGTGTTCCTCCATCAGAACAAAATAAAAAGGAGGGGCTGTCAGACACAACATAGGCTATCCTTTATGTGAAGATTTGCATGCTCCTCCCAGTGATTTTCCCTTGAACTTCTGGTATTTTCATTGCCAGCCTGAAGGATAAAAAATGTATGTACCATGAGTATATGTGTAAGAAAGGAAACTGGGGATGAAGGGTAAAAGTGTGAAGGGTTACTGAAAACAGAATGCAGAATGGTATACAGATGACTGTATATTTAATTCTTCTCTTTCTACAGGACAATAACACAGCCTGAGAGAGTACACATTGAACTGAAGTAGCTGTAGCATCAGTGTACAGAGCTTTTCACCTTTCTCTTTCCCCCTCATCAATACAGTTAATGATATTCAACCGTCCAATGAAAAGTGATTTGGGACCTATGTGGAGTAGAAAGTTTCAGGTTCCAGTAAATCTGATTCATTCCTCCCATCTGAGTAAAGGCTAGATATTATACAAGTATAGTTAGAATGTGATGAAGCTGTGAGATGAAGCAAGTCCTAGTCCTTTAAATGAAAGAAGTAATGCTGAAGTAGTCTGCATCAGACCCTTAGGAAAGATTTCTCATTCCGAATTTGAGCTATCCAAATGTTATACATCTTATCTAATCTCAAAGTTTTCCCTATAGTCAAAAAAATAAAGACAGGTACTTCAAAAAGGGTGTCCATCTTCATAAAATGTCTAACAGAGAGAGGATCACTTGTGGTTGGTTAACTTCTCCCTCTGTGGGACCCCAAATATTACCTTAACCATGTTACCCTCTGGTAACATGGGGTGGGGGAAAAGACAAGCAAGATGAATCTTACCTGAACCAGGAAATTGCTCCCAGTGCTGGTTGTCCTAAAATATTCTATGTCCCTCCCCTGCTCAGAGTCCCACTCACCAGGTAATGGTCTTCAGGAACTTTTGACCTCTTTGGTTTTGCCATGCCATAAGAGGGGAAAAGTTTCAATGCCCTAAATAAATTGTCAGCAGAAGCTTCAGGAAACTCCACTCTCAGACCCTATTAGTGACAGTAATGTTGGAGCCAGAGAGAATCCAGCTTGCTCATCTGAATGAGATTTTGGTGTGTTTATTGAATACTTCAGTGTTTCTTATAAACAAAAATATTTGGTAGAGAAATCATCAGAGGACAACAAACATGGACTGCAATAAACACAGACTCCAACAATGTTATGTTCATGGAACAACTTTTACAACAATTCTGGGTTACTTCAGTTTCCTTAACTGAAACTATTCCTCTAATCCATTTATGCATCTAAGGTAGAGACCTTTTGGTTCTGCTATTGCCTATCTCCACTCTCTCCCTCCTAGGTATTGTAGGAATCTGGAGATGCTTTTACTGTAAAAATTGTATTTTGTATTCCTTTTCAGCACCAAAAGGGTCAAACACAGTGCTTTACAACTGGGGCGTGGCCACAGACAGTTAGTGTTAAATTTTGTCACTGCACACAAATTTAGTGTCTCACTTTACCAGGGTAAACACCAACCAATTTTGAAACACTGAAAAGTGAGAGTGGTGAGAGCCTTTGTAGAGAGAGAAATGTTCCAGTTTGAGTCCAGGTTTGACCAGCACATGGTAACTAGAAGGCTAATCCTACCCATTGAGTCAAGGAGGGAAAAGGAGGGTGTTGCTGGGTTTCCAGCAGGAAACACTGACTGCCCCACAGGGGCTTGGGAACAAAAAGAGGGTGTGGGTGTATAACTAAAGTCTTTATAATGTGCGTTCACTAGCAAGGCAAACTAAATTGCATAAACATTTCTGGCATTTTCTAATTTCTGAGTGCTCAACTTTTGCAACTTTCCTGTGGTTCCTTAGTTGTATATTTCTACTTCCATTTATCTATGTATGAGAATGCTTCATGATCCTAAAACATTCCTTCTCTCCTTTCCCTGCTTAAAGAGTACAGAGAGAGAGAAGGGGAAAAGGAGAAATTTTTGTTCTGCAGATGGATGGGGGTACATGCAGGCTGGGTGTCCAGTTCATACCTGTGAAGAGAAGTGAGACAGAACTGAAATGCTGCACCAGGGATATCAGGACACTGAGTGAGATGGACATTCAAAGGTAAAATAACAATACTGGAGATGTAAGAAGTGCAAAGAAATTCTGCAAAGTCCAAACAGGTTGTCAGCTGTCAAGTTCCCTTAATCTCACTCCAGTGACAGGTACTTGCAGCAGGGAATGCACAGACTGTCAAGGAAAGTGCCACTTAGATGTGTTTCTTCGTTTCTTTTTCCCTTCATTGCTTCATTGTGTTTCCAGCACAGGCTAGTGGCTGGTTTTACCGAGAAAAGCCTGCTCTGGACCAGAAAAGAGTTTCCTCATGGAACCTATTCCTGTCAGGGTGAAGGACACACTCCAAATACTTAACAGAGATGCAGGCAGCTGTCTCAAACCATGGACGCTACTTCTGTCTCTGCACTGAAAAAGTGCTTTTCCTCCATGGATGTATAGGGATTTTCCTGGTATTCACAGGGTTGCATGAAGCTTTCATCATAGAAGTGTAGTCCTCACCCCAACTCTTTCATTTAAAGGTCATGCAGAAGGTAGGCACAGAATGAAGGATGGAAATAGCCTAGCACAAACTGAGAGCATGGCTGTGGGACTACAGAAGTCAGCCCTTCACAGTGCTCTCCAGTGTGAATGCCAGTTTGCACAGGTGTAAACTCTCTTTCAGCCTCACTTTGTTTCCCTGAGCTGCTCTGAGCTCCATGGATTGCACCACTAGGGATGGACCACTAAGGATCCAGATAGACAAGCACACTGTGAAATATAAAGTGTTGACTACTGCTGGTTTTAGAAAATTCTGGGTCATATCATCAAGTCTAGGCACTTTAAAATGAGCATGATAGAGTGACAGAAACATTTATAGCCTTGTTCCACAGATATCTGGTCTTTTGGGGAGTTGTGCTCTGTATTCCCTCTGATATAGAAAAATAAAACTCCATGAGGATCTCTGGTAGGCACAAGGGATGTTTTCCTATCTTTGCACTTCACTGAGCATGGGCAATGCAGGTAGCATTGCAGCTCTTAGCACTATGCTGTATGCTTGTTTTATTAAAATCACACCAGTATGTAAAAATCCAGCCTTTGTTGAGCTTGAAATTATTTCAAAGCTATTTACTGCTTAACTACTGATCTAGCTATCCACTCATCTGCAGGCAGAACTCTGCCAGCTCGACTTTGAAGTTTCTCTGATCCATATAAAAACACACCAAGCCAGTAAATGAGAAAAGAAAATGCCTCTAAAGAATGGTTGCCTTTTGAATTTGGACCATTTTCTAGTGTGGCATCAAGTTCGATCTTGGTTCCACATGGCAGGATTGTGCCACAGAACAAGAAATATCTATGGGTCAGTTTTAAAATTATCAGATCTTTAATGTGTGTGACACAGCAGGCATCATTCCACCGTCACTCCTCTTTTCCTCACATGCAGAAATGTGTTATAGTGCAGCTTTTTTGACCCATATATGAGGTTTGAAGCCTTTAGCTTTAGTGCAAGTGTGTAATCAAACTGTTCTAACCCTAAGTAGGATCACTCTTTGACCTCAAAAATTGCATTTAAATTACATTTAAACTGCATTTAAACTGAATCAGACCCTGAGTTTTTATTTCTTCTAAAGTTTTGTACCAAAATACTAACCATTGGAGTAGCATGACAGTAGCTGTATGAATAAGAAATTGATAGCAACACAGCAAATTGAGGTCAAAAAGGCTTTCATTTGTCAGGATGGAAGTAAAGGCTTAGTTATTCCCTGCAAATACAGGGAGTAAAGTGCAACCAATATATTCCAGGCAAGAATATGGAGACAGACTGACACTACAGGGGAAAAAAAAGGAAAAAGGAAATGAGAAAAAGGAAACAGAATAAGTAAAAAATACTAGTCAACAGAAATTCTCTTGTGCTCTTCCCACAGTAAAAATGCTCATCAGAGAACATTTTCAAAAGCTTCAAAACCACTGTGAATTCATATTTCATAAGAAAACCAGCTCTGATAAGCCCATGTTTTGTTGATTTTCTGCATTAACTATTTTTCTAACTGATTTAGACATCACTTACGGAGAATCCAGTCAGTCCCTTACAGATCCTATAGACTGACCAAATCTGGACAGGCTGAGGAATCAGCTCAGCATCACTGCAGCTGCCCTGAGTTTATGATGAGCTGCAGTGTTTTCAGAATGAATAAAGACCTGGCAATCAGCTAGGACAAAGCTGTCAGTTTCTTTGCTCATGCTGGGGAAAAGGACTAGCTTAGGTATGGGTTTCCAACATCATTTTTGAGCAGGATTCCAAATCAAAAACCTCTCAGGTGAGGGAGGGAGGGAGGGATTCCTAAAACACAGCCCTCAAAGTAGCTGTCTGCACAATACAGTGCATGATAGGTCATGTCCTGAAACTGGCCTGGTCGCTCTGGGGAACTCCTGCCAATTGGCTCAAACACCTGGCTTCCCATCCCCTCCAGGAATTCAATGGGCTACATGCCATCAAATCAGAAGCCCCTAATTCCTTCTGTAGTAGAGATGTGATATTCTGCCACTTTAGGAGGCTCTGTCCATTTGCAGCACACCACCACTGTGGTCACTTAATGGTCACTGTGGTCACTGAAACTCCTTGGCACAGGGGCCAGCAGCAGAGTTTTGTTCCTATAAAAGGCTGTATCTGCAATGACTTCAGCTGGGACTTTCCAGTAGGTCTCAAAGCAAGAAGCCTTCCTGTACTACTGCACACTCTGGAGTGAAGCAGACCTGCAACATTGTCCCACTGAGACACAGCTTCTTTTGCATTTGCTGAGCTTTTAAAAAATGCATATATATGCCCTGGCAGCTGGTTTAGGGAAAAGGTGCTGCATCCAAAAAGTTCCTTATTGCTTTTGTTATCTTATGTAGGTAAGAATTTTCCAGCATTAGTCCTACTGTGTGGTCTCCAGCTTCTAAGGAAGTAACCATCTTTCCAATCCATTATGTTATTGTATTGACAGATTTCATACTGGTGGTGTCTTAGCACATTCAGGAAATTCCTTTCCTTCTTTAAAATCAATGTTTTTATTACTTTACTTTGATAAATTGCCTTCACTAAATAAATTCTTTGCTCTCCCTTACACCTGCAGCCATTCAATACCTGTGGAATGGAGCCCCATTCTGTCCTTTACTCCAGGTTTGTTGGCAATGAGTGGAGAGATCCATATTTACCTGTCTTTTAGTTTATTTCAGAAGATACTAAGACTGATGTATATCAGCTTAAGGATCAGGCCCTTCTCTCAGCAACCAAACCCTCTAAACTCACCTATTTCCCATTTCCCATTTTCCCTTTCTTCTTTCTTCCAGACCTCAGTTTTGCCTCCTTTTCATTAATATTAAATATGTCTAAAAAAATAGATCAAAAAACAAAGGCTTGCATTCATGCTCTGTGAAGAGATACCATGTCTGTCTCTCAAGCTGTTTTCTATAACTTTTTGATTCCTTCATAACCTTTTGACACCTTTTGATAACCTTTTTATAACCTTAACCTTCAACTGGTTTAGTGGCCACTAGGAAAAGATGGAATAGGAGGAAGGTGTGTCAACACAAAACTCCACATATGTGGGCTATGTAGATTAGGAAAAAACTGATGTTTCACGTTCCACATCTGCAAAGGGTGAAATGAGGTGAACATGAGATATGTAATCCTTGTAATTCCTTTTGAAGGGCTTACTGTGTGGATCTGCTGTTCAATTACCTATAGGCTAGCAAGGAGATTATAAAGGGAAAGAAATTCCTGTGATATACAAAGGGACTTAAACCTGAAGTGCTACTGAGAAGATTTTGCAGGTTGAGAACTGTGTCTTTTCTTAAAAGAGGAAAGTTAGACTTTTCCCCTCTAGATCCACAGGTATTATTTTAATTCAGTCTTCTGTGTTTTCAAAGTCTTATATTGAGTGGGAAGAGACCATCTCACTCCTATCCTCTCTCCCTTTTCATGTGAATCATGCAGTGTAAACTTCTTCTTCATCTACTGTAAAGGCAGATGTGCTATAAGCATTTGGTCAGGGCTGGAATAGGAGAGCAAATTCTTTTTCACACTGTAAAGGAATGCCACCACCTCAAAAGAATTTTTCTCTCCCATCAGAGCAGGAGAAGCTTCAGATTTTGCTAGATCAAATCAAAACCTTGGTCCCTTTGTGTCACAGGAACACAGAGCTTTGATGCTTTATGAAGGAAACATATTATTTGTGACACTCACAATGGATAGCCAGGGTCATCAATCTGGCCCTTCACTAACAACAGTTATTCTGCTGGTGCAAGACCTCACTAAATCTGGGAATGATCTCACTTGTGTCTCTGTAGCCACAGGGGTAGTAAGGAGCATGTGAGCACTGCAATGGACTGCAAAACTTGTCTGCTGGCTTGCCAGAATTTAGTACTTTCAGAGTAAAATTACTTGTGGAGTAAAGCAGGGAAGAACCTCAACTTACTTATAGTAATAACTTGCCTGTAAGAAAGTTTTTGTGCAGAGTAGCAATAGGTAATCTTGCCTCTGTGTTACAAGTCCTCATGGTGCCATCCCTCTCACTTTCTGTAATAAGGCTTACATGCTGGCCTGTCTTCAGAGAGGTCTTTGCCCTTCCCAGGATCTGCAGGCATTATTAGCCTGTTCTCCCAGAGCAGCATCCACAGCCATGCTGCACACCAGCACTGGGAGAAGGAGTGCAGTGCTCCAGCCCTGTCAGCTGCCTTCATTCAGCTCCTTTACACTCATCTGCCTCTGGGTTTGTTTTAATATCTCAATTGTTTGAGCATCATTAAAATGGTTCTGACAGCAGATAAGATAGCAATCAGAATATGAACCAAAGTGACTCCACAAATAATGTTTGCCTGTGTTGATATGAGAATAATGAAGCTGCTACCCAGGAGCCAGGCGACCAGGAGAGGGTAGAGGAAGCAGAATTTGTTATCAGTCTTCCTAGAAAGATAGATGGAAAGGGTCTTTGCAGGACTCACAGTCTAACATGCCTTCCTCTCATTCAGTTCTGGATACTAACATGCACTGCATGCTTCAAGCAAAGGTTGCATGGGTTAAAATTCCCATGAAGGGAAGCCAAAGGCAGCATATGCTGGCAGTGAGCATGCCGAAGCTTTGTTGAAGCTTCTGATTCATATGACTGTGCATGGTGAATATTTCCTATTATGTTCTCAAAAGACTCTGGATCTTGATCTAGCAGAGGGTATAGATTTTGAAAGACAAGATGCAGATAGCACAGGACTCCATTTTCAAATGCTTCTTTAACAAGCCAAAAAACTTTGCTATTCACTACTTCTCCAGCATATCTGACTTTCTGTTGTTCCAAACAACATGGCACACAGTGCTCACATTTACTATGGGACTAATTGTAGCTTACTTTGAACTGAAAATACTATTACTGACCTATGGTACAATTCAACTGCACAGGCACTGAGGGCAGGTCATATCAGCACTCACCTGTGTGGAGCAGGGCTGAAATGCCAGGGCATGGCTGCATGAGCTAAGCTGGCCTGGCATTTGCCTGTACTGAGTCTGGCTCTGCTAGCTGCTCCTTTTCATTAATATCAAATATAAATCTAAAGAATAGATCAAACAACAAAGGCTTGCGTTCATGCTCTGTCTGTGAAGAGATGCCTCAGAACATCTCCATTTGAACTATGCAGATATAATTAGTCAGTCAGTGATAGGAAGCAAAATCTTCCATGTTTTTAATCTGCTATGTGCCAGTGGAAGCTCTCTCAGGCTCCTAAAAAGTCAGTTCTAATCTTTCCACAAACTTCAATGAAAATAGTGGTGTTTCCTTCTTTCTGACAGCCACCTACCTCCTCCCAGCACTCTGTTAATTGATCCTTAGAAAGTGCTCAAGTTTCATGGCAAGGAATTCAGAAAAATATTATCCTGACATAATTTTCCAACAGAAAGCCCAATTTGTGCTTGTATAGATTTTTTTTTATTACATTCTCCTCACTCAACCCTCCCACATCCTACCCCACCACAGCCATGATGCTTATTGTTTTAAAATTTCTCTGCAGACAAGTATTTACATATGTGGATGTTTCCTGACAAATTGCAGTGCTCATGTTGCTGAGTCTGTGCCTGTTGATCCATTTCAGCATTTTGGAGGGGTCCTCAGCCATCTCGGACTCCTTTGTCTTTACTCAGAGTCATGGTGCCAGGAGCACTGATACTGCATGGTTCTTGTTTTAAACAGAGGGGGAAATTTACCTTTTCCACATTCCACCTCCAGGAGAGAAATTATGTCAGCTTTATCTTGCTTTATCTTCTCCTCTTTCTTTCCCTGCCAAAAATTTCAGTCCCTTTCTCTGTGCCTCCTCTTGCTACTGGCTTCAGTAAGTATTGTCCCACCTTTTTCCTACTTAGGAAAGGAGCTGCAGCAATATCATCAAAAATATTTCACAGATTTTCTAGGCTAGCATCTGGGTGGGCTAGCATCAGGGTATGTCGGGTCATTTACCTTTTCCTTATTTGACTTTGGATAAAATAATTCTGCTCAGAATTAAAAAGAAAGCCAAGAACTTAAAGTGGAATATAGGATGATCCTGCAATGCTCAAAACTGCTTGTCCAATGCCTCATGTTAGAGGTTCTTCCGTTTTCAGTATTAAAATCCCCTTCTCATTCCAAGTCCTGCTTCTGACCATGCCCAGAGGGGTCACAGTCTTGCCAGTGCTTTTGCTGATGCTCCACTGGGATCCAAAAGCTTGCCTCTCTTCTGTATGCCTAGCCAAAGCAATTGATGTGTTGCAAAACATTTACCAGACAGTGTTTGCAAAAGGAAAAGCAATTCTCTTCCTTCCAGCCTACAGCAGGCAAGCTCTGCAGCAAACACTCACCCAGCAAGAGGAGTCTCTGTGGCCTGTGCCAGAGCCATCTCTCCCCAGCTCTAGGGCTGTACCCAAAACACTAATCTGAGCTCTCTACAACCTCTTTATTGAAGCTGCTGTTATTCATTATTTATATTACAGTGTCCTAAAGCATGCTGTAATATAAATAGTAAAAATATTTTAATTCCTTTTCTTTCCCACCTGTTGTTCACAAGCAACTTCAGAGACAAGATCACTGAAGCAAACAAACAAATGTTCATGCGTGTCAGAAGAGCATAGCAAACCAGTGCATGACATCTGCTCAACTAAAAACAGCCCTTAGTTGAATTTTTGTATATTCTTAGCAAACTGATCAGAGAATTAAGTAGATTAAGGATTATTTACAGAAATTATTTCCCAGCAAACAAAAAAAAAAGGAAAAAATTCTGTCTGTGGGCAGTTCAGGAACAGTGTAAGAAAAAAAGTCAAATCCTAGATGCTGTTCTCTAATGAATTATTAACTGTGAATTAGCTAAACACCAGTTTGTATTTATACAGCATTCAGTAACACAAAGTGATGGGCAAGCATTATCTCTGTCTACAAAGAAGAGCTGGATGGTTTAAATTAAATCAGAGCTCAAAGATATGAACAAAATGCATCCGCTGACCTATATACAATTGGTATTGTTTCTTATTTTTCATTTTAAACCTTCATGCAGAACACTTCTGAAAATTACATCAATATTCTGTTTTCTGCCCATCTACAGTGCAGATGTAAAGGGAAGTTATTGATGCAGAGTTTATGCATCCTTTGTAGGCTGCTATTAGAGTTTCATCTGCTGCTGACTATGCAGCACTCCTTGTACTGCTCAGACACTGAGTGCTAACAGAGTCAGGTTCAACAGTACCTAACACTGAAGTGAATAATACCTAAATTACAGACTGCTGGTCTCCATAGGCAGCAACAGGACTGGCATGAATAAAAATCCTGAGACTCTGCTCCTGGACTTGTGGGTCACAGTCCTGATATTTCAAGTGAAAAAAACCCAACTAATGTCACATTAATATTTATTATATTTGCTCATCTAACAGTCATGTAGTCTTATTCTTGAAAATTATTTTTCAGACACTAGACACACTCCTGAAAGTACAGTATGAGGCTTGCCAGCACTTTGGCAAAGCAGCTACAGTACTCAGATACAAGATGAGAGTGGCCATACACAAGCAACCATATTTTGTGATGCATGCCAGAGCCTCCATATCTTTTCTTTTTATAAGGTGCTAGAAGTTAAAAAAAAAACTAGAAACAGAAATGTCTTTTTTCCTTTTCTATTAAGCTCTAAGTTATGGTGGAGTGTGCTTCTCAAGTGAATCTCTTGCTTGGCCTCACTGAATATTCTACCAGATCCTGACACCATTTCAAGGTGGCAACTGAGTTCTATCCCACCATGCTCATCAGCATGATGCCCATAGAGGGCTGGAAACAACAAGGGGAACCAGGGACACACTGGATTCCTGCATTTTTTTGTCTCTCTCTGAGGCCAGCAAGAACTTGAGTGCCTGTCCTGCCCAGCCCACCAGGGCTCCATGGCCATGGTCTCTGCCCAAACAAAACAGGCAAAGAAAACTCTGCCCACCAGCACTTCAAAATGAATTGTACAAGAGAGGGACAGTGAGAGCAAAGGGAGGTGACTCACTGATAACCGACAGAAATGGATAAAAAAGTCAGTATCTTAATACCCTCTGATATGCAAGCCCCACAGTAGTCCTTTTAATTTGGAATGAAGATAGAAAATTCTAGGAAAGAGGGTACCTGACTGATGGATCCTGCAGGATATAATTAATGCTGAATTATTTTACTTTCACCAGTTTCCAGAGGAAAAAAAAAAAGGAGACGGAGAAATGTCCTTGAATGAAAGCTACAGTATTTTCTTGAGTGATTTCATGGGAAAGAAATGCTCTTCCCACTTCCATGTACTCCCAGCTAGGTAAAATTTAACCAGCTTCTGAATGCAAGAAAATGTTTTCCAGCCTCAACTGTCTGTCACTCCTCCTCATTCTTAAGCTTTTATTTTTTTTGATCTTATCCTTAGATGCCACAGAGATGTTACATTTGTCTTATTTTTGTAATCACTAAATTCTACCCACAGCCTCAGAGTGTGAGAAGTCCTTGATTACATGAGTGCAAGTGAGGTACGGGCACAGATTGAGCTTATTCCGGGAGAAAAAAGATGAAATGGGAGCCAAGACTCAGAGCTGAAAGTCTCAGCTGCCACAATCCTTGAGGCACTGTACTGAAACTCTGGAGAGCACAAGCCAGCTGAACACACGCACGCCTCTGAGACTGCGACCAGAAATGTGTGTTTGCTCTACTTCTCAGCCTAATGAAAGAGCATAAGTCAGGTGAAACAATGCTAAGGGTGTTTGCTTCTCTCCCCTGCCACTGTAACACAGAGACTCATGCAGAAGAAGGTTTATATACAGCAGAGGCACCTAGAGCTATTAACATAAATCCAGCCCTGAGGCCCTGGGGCACCAGGGTGAGGTATCCATCCTCATAAGGCTGCTGTTCCAGGGGTCACAAATACTGCTCCCTCAGCATCTATGGGAAAATGGTGCTTGGTGAGACTGTGGAGGTGGAACGAAGCATTTGGCATTGCCCTGAACTTGGGGGCAAGGGAAGGAATGTGTCCATGAGAAGAGCCTAAGTAACTGCTTTGGTGAACTGAGTGATCTGAATTTGGTCCTGAGGGAATTGTTCAGGTAATAGCAGGAACCCCTCTTTAGCAGAGACAAACTCCTCCAGGCCCATGGAATTTGCTGTTAGTCAACATCGAGAGAAGGATTTCTTTTCTGCCATTTCCTGGTCAGTCCAGACAGACAGTGAATGGGATAAAGTGGTTTTAGTACACTCTGTAGTCAATCCACGTGAACAGGTGAAGGAAGAAGAGTAAATTCCAGGCAGGGTCAGTTGATGCTTTGGCACTAAACAATTGTAGAAATTGATGAAATAACCATCTAAACCAGTATACCAGAGAAATATTTGAAAGGTAGCTCTACTCCTTTTCCTCTGAATATCACACAACAATGCAGGTATCTAAAGGGCTACTGGTAATATCCACTGGAGATAGTCTATGGCAAACAGCAGAGACTGGCAGCCCGTTGGCATAATGAGTTTCACTGAGTTAATCGGATTCCTCACAATGAGGAAACTGACAGTGCATCCACAAAGGGGAACATCGCTGTCCTGCAGGCAGCTTTAAGGAGGATTTGGTTATGTGTTTCAATGAGAGATTTAAAATTGCACTCATCAGTTTTCAGAAATATCACTCATTTAGATTGTCACAGCTCAGTAGCCCTGGCATTTAAAGTAGAAAAGGGTAAGACTCATCAGCAAAAACTCCTTACTAATCTATCAGAGAACAGAAAAAGAAAAAATTTTAGAGAAAAATCTCTTTCTTCTGTCCTAGCTCTTAGATACTAAGAAAAAAGACACACTGCTATGACTGCTGTTAACCCTGACAGGCTCACAGAAGAAGTCAGATTATCTGCTGTTGACTTTTTGTGCTGGTGAAATCAGGGGACGGGGTTAGGCAAAGGAGAAAGGATAGCTCAAAGGAGAAAGACTCAAGCTGAGTCAGGTTGAGTCAGCAATCAGGTTGCTTTGGTCAGCTGTAGCCCAGGTCCTGCACTGGAGCTCTTCTGAAGGGTAGAAGGCAGATTCAGGAGCAAATCTCTCTAAATAGCCCATTGTATAGATTTTTTTTTTCTTGCGTGTCTTCAACCCTCTGCTAAAAGATTACTCCTGCCTTGCAGATGCTGGTGTCTCTGGCAGGGGAGCAGCTGTACTTCTCTCCATCTCTCTGCAAAGAAGGTCTGCCCCCTGCACTGGTTAACAGCCCTGTCTCAGCAGACAGACCTTTCCTTGGCCCTGATGCACTTTAATCTTAGAGACCTTCTCTCATTATCATTTCTAGACATGTGAATCTGATAAACATCACTAGCACAATCCCAGGCTCTGCTATTTGAACATGTTTATCATATGACAAGACTCAAATTATAGTCTTATTAAACACTTGGTGAGTATGTCAGCTTGGGAATCATTTTATTCTTATATTACTTTGTGTCTAAAGGGAGGTTACAAGACAGAGGTTTTTCTTCCCTGTATGGGAGGCAGGAGGGAAGAGAGGTGACATGAATGAGAAAAGAAAATTTATAAATCCTTAATGCAAGAGTCTTGAGAATTCAACAGGTGAAGAACAACTTTACAATACAACATGTGACATCACCCATGCTCAAACCTCTGGAACAAATCTGATGCCAAAAGTACGTCTGAAGAGAGGAAAGGCTCTTTCCCACACTTGGGGCAATGCCACTGCATCTCTGCCTAAGGGATAGAGAAATACTGGGCACTGAGTGAAAGCTAACAGAGCCACCTCCCCAGTTTACAGTAGTTAGGAGTTAGCTCCCACCTGGAAACAGGCAGCTTCTCAGTAGCATGAAGAAAACAGGCAGAAGTTGGCCCTTCCAAAGCAGGCTGTAGGGAGCAGCCTAGCAGGTGCAGGGGCAGGAACTGATACTTCCACAGCCCTGCTGCACAAGAGCTGCCTTATGGCTTTCTCAGAAGAGACAGTCTAACACTTCATAAAAGCACTAAATGTACTTACAGGGAGGATGCCTGTGAGCAGAATGCAAATTTCCAACCCTAGTGAGATGGTTGAGCATGAAGCTGCAGGAGAACCCTGGGCAGCAGTGTGCTCCTGCTCACCCCCTGAACAGGCATTGGCAGAAATGATCCGTAGCCATCCTTCTGGGAAGGACTGCAGAGGAAGGGATACACATGATTAGGAGAGCACCTTCTATGTCTGGCACTCATATTTCCAATCTTCTGGAGCTGGTGTGCTGCTGTGTACAATTTGAAATGGGAATGCATAAAAGGGACTTAGTGGTGAAGTCCCCTTTAGGCTCCTACCCTTCACACATCTGGTAGTCCCAGAGACCATGAGAAACCATAGCTGTGCCCAAAAAAGGCAGTTCTAGATTTAGATTAAATATTAGGAAGAAGTTCTTCACTACAAGGGCGCTGAGGCACTGGAATAGGGTGTCCAGAACATCTGTGGGTGCCCCAATCCTGTTCACAGCCAGGTTGGTTGGGGCTTTGAGCAACCTGGTTTGGTGACAATTGTCCTGCCCATAGCAGTGGGTTTGGAACTAGATGATCTTTAGAGTCCCTTCTAACACAAACCATTTGATGATTCTACGACATTCTTTGATTCTAGATTGAAGAGGTTGGAAATTTTTTGTGCTCTCAAAACCTCTGATATTTTTTCCAATTGTTACAATTTTTAGGAATGAAGAACAAGTTGTAGCATCTCTGTTCAGCTCCCTAGCAGTGTTTGGATGGTGCTGCTCACTGGTTTGCACTCTGCCACCACCCCCTGAGTGTGCTGCCTTACAGGCAGACTTGACTGACCAGACTGAGTATGGTCAACACAATCTGTGAGAATGATTTTATGTTGGCACTGTCTTAACCAGTAAAGATGTCTAAAATTCACATAAACACTTTCAGAGCTTCCAGAAAGAAAAAAAAATATAATATCTAAGAGGTAAGTGAAATAAACAAGTTGGTAATTCTGTGTAATTTTCCTGTTTACCAACTAGTTTGTATCAATTATTCAGGGAATACTTTATGAAAAACTAATGCAATCATGATTTTTTCATAGACAATTTATGCACAGAAAAAATGAAAGGTTAAACTAAACAGTTTATTTATATGTAACAACTGATTCAAAAAGCTTACAGCTTTTCAGAAAAACTGTAATTTTACAGTTAGTAGCTTAATTTAACAGCCTTCACCAATGAAGAAAGCAGGGGTAAAGGGAGGTACTGAGAGCTGCAATGGCAATTGACAACAGAGACAGTAACAGAATTAAGAAAAACTTGGCTTGCAGTTCAACAGTCATATTATGTGAATAACTGGGTTTTGGTTTTTTATCTGTATAACTTGGTTATGGTTTTTTAAGCTTCCTAAGTTTGATTTTTAAAATAGCTCAAAGTTTTCCAAAAGTATCAAGCCTACAAAATAAAGCCTCACCAGTGTTTCCCTAATCCCACCTCTGACTAACAAGTATCACAACAATGGCTTTTCTGAAGAGTTAAAAACATTTCTCCTGGCCATGGTAGGAACTGAGCTGCTCTGCTGACACTGGCAGTCCTAGGGTTTGGCTCCTGCATGATGACTGACAGCAGCCAAGTTCTTTACCAGGAACTTGGGAGTTTCTATAATAATTTTATTATCTTCTGGCTCCCAAAAGCAGAGCAAAACATTTTCTGAGAAGGCAAAATTCTAAGGCTCATAATATAACCAAAGTAGAAAAATTCAGAAGATACTGTATTCTTTGTGTTACTGTGGACCAGCTGTAACCCAAACTGAGACAAGCTCTGGTTCTGTCACTTGGCCTCAGAGTTTATAAAATAAACTAAAATAAAGCTTACCAGGCACCTCTCAAACCTGCCACAGAAGTTCCATAGACCTTCCACTCAGAAAAGATTCTGTAGGATAATTTCTTTTTTGTGCACATAAGTCACCTAAAAGTCTTTTCTGTTGTTTCTTTTCCAAGTCCATTCTCTGTTCCCTGTCATCATAAAAACTTTTCTCATTGTCCTTTCATCAGACAAAATCCATTAGAAGACTGTTCTTCCTCTTGAATTCACAGCTTTCAAGGGGAGTGCATCTACCACCTCCCAGTTGGTCCCACTCAGGAACCAACTTTTATTTCTAGAAGAGATCTTTTTTATCCTGTTCTGGAAAGTAAAAAAGAACAGATGTTTCTACCCATTCCAGAGTTAGGAATCATTATTGGAAGTAAGAGGAGGGTCCTTGATGGAAATGAAATACCTCCTGTTAGATTATTTTCATGGTAAGGTTATGTAGAGGTCTCAGTCAGAGATTGTGGCAGTGTTCACACATGTAATGAAAAGATTTTACAACTGTATGCCCTTGTAATTGGTCTCTAAAGGCTGGATGTTTATGCCTGCACTGAATCCCACTGAAGTAAGGTAAATGCACGTGCCCACACAGCTCCAGCAATCAAAGTTAAACTCAGAATGAGTTAAAAATGCCATTTGAAATAATAAATGCACATAGAAGGTCTTGGAAATAAACACCACAGCACCAGGAAAATAATACTTTCTGCTTGTGTTCAGATCTGAGCATTATGGTCTAAATTGAGCAAAAATCCTCGATAGCCCTGCATATTAGCTAAGCAAATATTTTGACAGTTATATTTGGGGGAAAAAAGGATTTCTTTGACCAGGCTATTGAAATATAGAGGAGGTTTATGAATTTAATATTCTGTTTAAAAATATCAATATCAAGAAAGGCAAGGAAACCACCAGCAAGAATCAATAGGATTGTCAGACATTGACTTAGAAACAGAAAGACCTCCACTGAAGAAATAGTTAACATCTCCTAATTCATCTTTAATTAGTGCTGCTGCAATGCCTTTTTCTTTTGGCTTTAAACATGTCTTGCAGTCATGTTTAAATGGGGCTTTGACAAAGAAAAACCTTCTGTGGTGATTAAAAAAATACACTCATGCAGCCAACTGCTGCAGTAAAAGACCACATTTTCTGCCACTTCCAAAAAGTTATATCAGTCCTTTTGTGGAAATACCTCAGTACCTGAAAGTTTTCAGTCCATTATCCCCATATTATCTTCAAAAGTCAGGAAAGTACTGTAATTTCCATTTCACAGCTAAAGATAGAGAAGAGGAAAGAGGACTTCTGGCCAGATGGTCTCTCCCTCACATGAAATGAGAGAGAAAAGGCAAATTATCAGACCTGAGAATTTAAAAAGAGCTGCTTAGGGTGAAGGCCAGATGCAGTCAGAAAGTGAAGATATCTAAAAAACTTCCTTTGGAAAAAAAATATCAGAAATTCGGGCGAGGAATTCAAAGATGTGACACAAAACATCATAAACCAGCCTAATCCTGGAAACAGCAGGGAAACAGAACAACTACCTTCAGGACTACAAAAGGTATTTAGGAGTGTCTAATGCATTGAGAAGGGAACTCAGAGCAGAGAACAACCACCTCTCTGTATCTGTTCCCTCTACCTACCTACAGGCCAGTTAGAAGAGCCAGCCCTGGGAAGCAGAGTATGACTGGGATCACATTCCACAAAGGTACAGAATCCTGATGTCCCGTGTTTTGCCAGCTCCTAGGCTGGAGAGCAGAGGCAGCTATCTGGAAAGCATGGGATTGCTCAGAGGAGGACTTCAGGATCACTGATGCAAAGCAATACCTCTTGTGCAGCTCTTCACTGCAGGAGGAGGAAGAAATTCAGACAGGCCTTGTGCCCAGCGTTTCATACCAAGTACCAAATGCAAATAAGAAGCTACTTGACTTTCCACAAAGAATGTCTGTGTGTCTGAAATGCCTGTCATCTTCTTCCTTTCAGGAACTTGCCCAGGGTTCCAAAGGAGTTTTGTAAAAGAGAATAGACTGGAAGTTGAATTGTGCAAGCCATAAACCACCTTGCTTCAGGTACAAGACCTGCCTCTTCCTACATATATAAACAGGCCCCAAATACCAGACATGTAGTAGATTTCACCTGAAGTATTACTGGCCAGATAGGAATTTACCTAGTTCACATCACTTTAAATGGAAATACGTGCCTGAATACACCAGGCCATTGGAAAACTTAGCCCTGATTCTTCCCTAGTTTTAGACTAGGACTGTACTTCCTTGATTATGGTTGGAAAAATACAGAGTGAACAAAATATCGTAACCTGGAGTCCTTTACCTGATATAGAGACACAAAGATCTCATACATATTTCTTCATCTGTGATCTATTTTTTTCCCTCTCCTTCCCCTCCACCCCCAGTCCTCTTCCCTCCATCTCTACTTCTAGCATTTTTAAATATACCTGCCTTCTACATAGTCTGGGCTAGCTGGGAGACTTTTAAAACAACAAAAAAGAGAAATCTGATAGTGCTTTGAGTGAGCGATTTTTTTCCTGAAATGGAAGTGGATTTCTAAGTGGGATTTGAGATCAATATTGTATTTATTTATTCAGTTCTGCCTTTGGTTGGGTGTAATGTTATAGTCTTTCGCATCTAGACTTAGACCATTTGTTAAGAAGGCTGTTGAAGATGTTACAGTGGGATTTATTATGCACTTCTTCAGATTTATTTCTTGTTAGATAATTTGGTGGATGTTTCATGTACTGCATGCTGGATAATAATATAAAAGGACACCATGCCTGTAAAATTGCACAGAGTCTTTATTAGTAGAATAATTTACAGAGACATTGCAGCTGCAGTTGGCAATCACACCCTGCATAACCTCACTGACTTCCCAACACCTTTTCAGAACTGTCCTCCCAGCTCTTTTCTCCACATTTCATGCATTGACCACTCACCCCTTCCCCCTCTATTCCTTGGTTTCCTGGGGACAAGAGAAAGCACTGCTTACATCACTGTCTGAGGCTGTGAGTGATATGGACCAGTAACAAATAATAAATGGAAAACAGTGCCAGTAATCAAAGGTAAAGGGCCAGATGGAGTCAGTTATGACTCTTGCTCACCCCAGCATGAATTTAAAGATACATAGAAACACCACAAGCCTATGGCAATGGAAAAAAAGCAGATGAAGCAGCAACACTTCTTTTAGTTGGACTTACTCCTTCCCCTACTGCCTCTGGCCCCTCTCCCCTCCTCCTTTCTGAGGGCATGTGGCAGCCGGAGCTGCGAGCAGCACAGCTGTGTCTGCCAGCTGTCACTGGCAGGATGATGAGAGAAGGTAAAAGGGTTATACCCAGTTCGTGGAAGGTCACCTTGCTCTGCTTACACCTGAACTTCAGGAGCTCTTGAAGGTCCCCCACCCTGTCACCTCAACACCAATCGTGACCAATTATCAGCAGTGTTAACAGCAGGGTCCCAGTAGGGTCAGCACCATAGCTGAGAGTGAGGAGCAAGTCTGGTACATGCTAGAAGTACATTCAGGGCAAAAAGAGGGAATGAGTTGCTGTACAGGATGAATGCAGTCCTCCAGAACTCAAGTGGAAATAGCAATACAGTCAGTGCTTTGGTTTCCCCTGCCTGACAAAGGAAGAGTAAGGGTATAGGTGAGAGGCTCCCCTTATGGGCTTCTGGTAGTATATTCCTGTTTTGCTACCTCTGAATGACCACAAAGAGCATAAAGCAGAGGGATATCAACTCTGTTCTGTAGGGCAATTCTCCCAGAACCTTGCTCTGAGTCTTTCCTGTGTCCCTGGGACTTTCTCCCATTCATTTGGCAGCACAAAGAAAAGGAGAGCAAAAATGTCCAAATGATTTGAATTGTTTTCAACTCTGTTTTTTCTACTAAGATATTGCTGGAGGCTTTTGAGCAAGCCCTAATTAGCTTCAAAATGCATCCCATTTCTTCTCTATTAGGATTTCAGCACAGCACTGAGTCTTAAGCCAGATTTGAATGATCAAGCAGTGCCCACAGGAGCAGTCTTTGCACCACAGCACTCAGGGAGGGGCTCTCAGCAGGACCCAGGCTGGCAGACAGATATTTTAGTAATAGCAAACTCCTTGGAGACCAGTGAGTTTTATATTTCAGTGATGCCCTGATAGTAGACTTTCAAATAACTCTGGTGTGTTGGACTACGCTTTTAAAATTGAAAGCAAATCTGACCCTTCTAGGTATAAACATGGCCTGGTGTTTTCAGTGATGTCTAGTTTTTCTCACAGAGCATGGAGAACGTGCTTTAACTGAGGAAAGAGTGGAAATGGAGAAGGGGCATGTGCCTGATGCAACCTGTTGATTATCCCTGAGGAAGTGCAGTGCATCCAAGAAACACGCTGGTGCTGGAAAGGTCTCACCGGTGTGTGGAGATACCACACCTCTGACAGGTCCTTCTTGAGGAACAAATGGCTAGCTGCCCTCAGCAAGAGGGTCTGGACTCACCTGAAAAGCCATCTGGCAGAGGTCCTGAGAGCCCACAGCTGCAGAGAGCCATCCATGTGAGGGAAACTAGGCTGCTTATGCAGTTAGAGGAGGCAGCAGTGTCCGCAGGGAAAATCCGCAGTGACTGTGAAGCAGAAGCTGATGGTGATCCCTTTGGTCAGTCCTATTCCTAAGCTATTTGCCTCCATGGGTACAACCTGCCTAAATCTAGCATATTGCAGAGCATCACGAAAAACTCTTTTCTTCTCAATTAATATTTCTCTTCTCCTCATACCCATCTGATCACTGCAGCACGCAAGCCCTGTGGCTGAAGGGTTACGTCCTGGTTTTCCTGCACACCCCAATTTCTCCTCAAATCTTACCTTGATCTCAAAGCTGCTTCATTGCAGCAAGCATCATCCTGGCCAGTGCAAACCTACTGCTGCTCCCCACAGGGACAGTGCTTGGCATGATCTGCCCCTGCACTGCTTTCATCAAAGTGCAAATTGCTTTCCACTTTCACTCGCTAATCCTTCAGACTTTCCCCCCCTCTCCACAGTGATTCTTTTCTTTTTCCTGGCACATATAGGGCAAGATAGGCACACAATAGATAAAGCAAAAGCTAATTGCAAGGCATGTTAAACACAATAGATGTGCTGGGAATCTATAGATCAATACCGACGGGCGCCCTTATGTGCACTGCATGGCTAAGCAGCTCTGACAACAGGCTGGACTGGGAATACATTGCAGAGACAATAATGGATTACTAGTTACAACCCCCAAACTAACTAAATAAAGGAGACAGACTTCTGGGTCTGTTCATTATTCTTATAATCCTAAATTAACAAAAACTCAGGGCTGTGGTGGGGATAAGACACTCTCCCAATGCCTCCTCCTGCCTCCCAGTTACAGTTTTGGATTAGTGCACTGAGCTGCCTAGGGTGGTTTGGCCAGGACCCAGGCTCTGAATTCACTCATCCCTGACAACTGCTGAAGTCTGAACTGCAGCAGCTGGGAAATCTTGGAGCTAGGCTGGCAGCCTGCCTGGAGACCAGAGGCACTTTCTGTGTCTGTATCCTACTCCTATAAGAGTTGGGGGCTCTGATGCCTTCTGTCCTTCTGCACTGCCTTGTGCTCACAGCAAGGGAGGTTAGAAGGACTGAAGGAAAAAACCAGAAAACACAAAGGACACTGGGAAATCTACATGGAGAGTGGTAAGGTATCTGCACCCCTGTAGCTCCAGCCCTACAGTACATGGACATGGAAGGACACAGACTGAACAGCCCCCCAGTATTGTCTTAAGAGGAAATTGGGAAAACAAGAAGGAAAAAAAGATTTTACAGGAAGAGTGCAATGTGTGCAAGAGTGTGTCTGTGCTGTAGCTGTGGATAAATGTAAAGTGGCACCTATTCCTAAAAACAATCCAGTTTTTACATTCAGACATTGTAGGAACAGCTACATCACTCAAAGTATTGCCTTTTAAAATCCTACAGTCTTCTGCAAAGCTGGCAAAGGCTTTTTATTATATTTGCTCTCTACATTCAGCAACAGAGTGTCCAGGGAAAACAGGGAGGAAATGGCAACTAGAAGGAGCAGATGAAAAGCGAATTTTTATCTGATTGCTTGCTTGAAGGATTCCTTGTCTGGCCATAATGATACATGGCACCTCCCAGCACCTCCCCAGGAAGAAGGAAACAGCCTGCCTGGGGCTGACAGAGCCAGTACAGGAATTGCTCCTAGCTAGAACTCCCGAGCCATTCAGCATGGTCACTGCCACTTTGATTTGCAACTCTTCCCCATTTTGATTAAGACAGATCTTTTTGTGAGCTCAGACAGCCTGTTCTTTGTCTTTACAGAGGCTTGATATATACTTTAATGAGAGAAGAGATGGCTCTCCTCAAGGGGCTTCTGAGACCTTTCAAAAAGTTCCAGCTTGACAAACGTTGAAAAGGAACTATTATCTGGTTTGGTGACTTCCTTTTAATTGTCTAGCTCTGTTACTCTTGGTGTGATCTATCTGTTAATTGGTGTACCAGTAATGATGAAGGTTTCTGTCATACTGAGTCCAGACAAGCCAGACAGGAAAATAATGCCCATCTCCTTAGATCTATACGCTGTGCCCTTTGCATTAAAACCAACGGCAAGCACTTTGAGTGTGCTTGCAAGATAAATGTTGGGAAAAACAGACGGATGATACAGAAGCTGAATATAATGAGCCAGGCTGATCTCAGCCTTCCCTACTCTAGTTTTATTGGTAAATGTAGGTGCTGTGCATCTCCAACACCTTGAGCATGTAGCATTTTCATAGATCATGTTAGGAGCTTAAATTAACCCAAAGCAGTAAGGTAAATATATCTCTGCAATAGTAAGAGCACAAGAACCATCCTGGAAAAGTTTCTTTTTATAATTTGACAGTATATCAACTAATTGGGAAGCAGAACTTGTTAACAAGTGAAGGAGCTTGTTCTTATTACAGGGCTTACATATTTCTTCTGATAGGCTCATTATTGACATATCCTTTAACAAAAAAAAAAAAAATCACAAATTTAATCTACCTTCGCAGCAAAGATGTTGTGGAACAGAGATATCTTATTCTACACAAGGGCTAAAGCTGGGGTGGAAGGAGGCTCCAGTCTCTCCTGTAGACCCTGTTTTATCCTTCTCTGTACAATGGTGGCACCTAATAGGCCTCCACAGCATTTGGGCTTCATAAAATAGGCTTTTCCTTTGGGAGAAGGGACTGAGGTCTTCCTTTGCATGCAGATGGGCCACCATGCATCACCGTCTCCAACACATGGTGAAAGACAACAGCCATTCTAGCAGATAGGCAGATAAAACTCAAGACAAAATTGGTCCATAGGGACCTGAGATGCAAGGCAGAGTAAGTAATTTCTCTGGATGCATCACATGGAAACCCACACTGTACATGGTACAGCAAAACGTTCGAGGGAAATCTGTTCCTTGTCTTTCCTACATTAGTGTGGATAAGCATTTCCAGGCAAGGTTTAGCTGTGAGTAGAAATATTCCAATGATCTTTGGTAACAGCAATTTTTTTCATTAAATAACTTAATCAGAAAATCCAAGATATCCAGCCAATGCACTTCTTCCATTTCTCTGCAGAGGTTATAATGCACGCAGGTCATAATGCTAACTCCCCAGACTTTGTTTTCTCCTCTCCTGCTCCATGACAGAGTTTTTATTTGTTATTCCGAGATAAGATATCTCCATGGCATTCTCCAAGTAGTCCTTTCCTCCCACAGTAATTGGGGCTCCAGCCAGGCCTTAGTCATGGCCATGGAAATGTGCATTGACCATCCCTCTGGAGGACCACAGTCACTCTTTCTGGCTTATTTCATAAGGGAACATATTCCCCTTTTTTTCTCTTCACATGCAAGCTGTCTATGCTTAAGACAACCAGAAAAGACAGATTTTATCTGGCTTTGAACTCCTGGCTCCCTTTACTGCTTGCAGTCACATCACTCCTGGCTATAATGTCAAGGACAACACCCTATGGAAGTAGCAGAATGCTTCTGAAAACAAGGCAACTTATTTCTTTAGATGTGAGTTCCACTTCCCAGTAATAACACCTAAGGGTCACACAAGGGAGCAGCAAGACCTCATCAGCACTTGGAAGAAGCCTAGATGAAAAGGGCAGCCACACACTCATCCAGGAGAAGGAGAGTGAGGAAGAGAGGAGGGCAATTCAGAAATTTCCTTTGCTAATGTAACGCTGAAACAAAAAATAACCTCAGAGATTGCACTGTACTGGGGGCTTCTACCCGACAAGCCAAATGAAATATGAGAAGCTTGGAAGCAGGATGGCAAGCTTTATCAGAGAGAAAATGAGCACAGTGTATATCTGGCTGTCACCAGGAGAGGAAGAAGGTGCCAAGCCCATATCTGCTCCTAGCACAAGGAGCCGATGAGCTGCCCTGAATGACAATAACTCTCACAGAGAAGGATTCAAAGTGCCTGGGAAGTGATAAAAAAGCAGCCAAGCATTTCATTATCCTAAGTGCATCCCCTCATTATATTTTCTTTTAAAAACATCTTTTGACCAATTTTAATGCAGATGAGGAGTTGCCAGATTGACAGCCCCGGAGACTAAAGACCTTCCTCATTATCTGTAGCGTAGACAAGAGCAATAAAGCATCTCTCAAGCTCTCTCTGCTCTGGCAGTGTGTCTTCTGGCCAGCAGGATATGGAATGAAGGCAAGGGAGCTCTTAACACATGCTCAGTTCTTCATCTCTGTGTGGGGCAAGCTGCTAGCCAGCTCAGATTGTACCCTGTAAGGAATGTGTGGAGGATATTATTTTAATTTTATAATACAATAATAAAAATCCTCCATCAACCTGCAGTATGTGGTGGCCTTTTTTTCTCAAGAGCAGTGCCAAAAGGATAAGCACTGTATAAGCCAACATCTCAAAATGAGCTGGATTCTTATGATCAAGCTATGAGTACTTAAGAGGGAAAACCAGGTCCCTGCTCTGCCCAGGGGTAACATATTGCCAAGCAGATGGTGGGTGACTTCTTGACTCTGAACAGGGCAGGGCCCACTAGGAAGGAGCTGACTGGAAGCAAAACTGAGATTTTTCCCTTTGTGGGAACAAAGGTTTTCCCTTTTTCTTACCTTCCTTTAGCCTCTGCTGAGTCTTGAACCTGTGTGGAAATGAGAGACACTTTGTCCATTTTCTTTCAGCAGGGGAATCCAGCAAGAGCTGGGAAATGGTGCTTTGTACCAAAACAACCCCACATCAGCCCTGGCCAGAGAGGAGTTCACACCGTAGTACAAAGCAGCAGTTCCCAGCTCCTAGTGAGTTAGGAACCATATTCCCTGTGGAATCACGCTTCTGTCTCTCATCAAGGGCTGAAAAAGACTTTCCTTCCTTCCTTCCTTCCTTCCTTCCTTCCTTCCTTCCTTCCTTCCTTCCTTCCTTCCTTCCTTCCTTCCTTCCTTCCTTCCTTCCTTCCTTCCTTCCTTCCTTCCTTCCTTCCTTCCTTCCTTCCTTCCTTCCTTCCTTCCTTCCTTCCTTCCTTCCTTCCTTCCTTCCTTCCTTCCTTCTCTTTCTTTCCCTCTTCCTTTCTCTTTCTCTCTTTTCTTCTCACTTTCTTTCTCTTTCTCTCTTTTCTTTCTTTTGCTGTTTATTTCTGTCCTCCTTTCTGCAATACCAAGACCTTCATGCTCAAGTTGGAATAATGAGGGAGCTGGCTTCAATGGGTCTTTCCCTGCACTATTTGAAGGACTTACTTGGGGAGAGCAGAGCAGAGCAGAGCAGCGGGAGCTTAGACTCACTAAGTCACCACTTTCTGTGGCAGTAATGGTTGTTATTATTATTACTGTGTCCACAGACATTATTAATACTGTTATAATAGTAGTTACTATTATAGTTAATATAATAGTATTAGAGTAATACTATTACAGGGTGTAGCAGTATTATAGTAATAATTAATATTATAGTAGAGGTAGCTGCTGAGTTCCTTAACCAGCTTTGTTCTTCATAGCTGGCTGTATCTGCACCTGTATATTCAAAAGCAATCCCCAGCTCAAAAAGTAAGCTACTTTAAAATTAATAAAGAATGGTTGGAATAGGCTTAAAACACTGTCTACTCTCTTACCACATGGTGAACTGGAAAAAACCTTTACTATGAGTGCAAGATGGAGACAGTGATGTAAATCAGATAAGAATATGCTCTTCATGACACTTCCCTTCTAAGTGCTCTACAAACACCTGGTCTTCTTGTGTAACTTACTTCAACATGAGTTGGTGACCCTGCTCTTCATTTACAGGCTGTGATCTCAGTGGAATAGCACAATCCCTTCTTCCCCTACATGAGTTCTGTCTTGCCTACTCTGAACCTCTTATTACAAAGTCCAAGGAGAACTGATGCATTTTTACTGCTTGTCTCCAAGATTGTTGAGCAAAGGATTAGCCAGGAATTTTCCCTGGGAATAGTTTTTCAACAGAAAGTATGGTTTCCACCAAACTGATTGATTTTCCAGGCCATCATTATTTTTATTGTCATATCTGACAGGTTTATAAATAAAATATATTTCCCCAGACCAGGAGATACTTTAGAGTTTATACAAAATATTTTGTCCACTTTAATTCCGAGCTAAGTACATCTCATCTATCATCCCAGCTTCCTCTTTGCTTTCCCTCCTTTGCTGGCTCATCCAGATGGCAACTGTAGTGTGTTTAATGCTGTTCAGCTGATAGCCTAGGTGCAGACAGAGAGATGAGCAGTTGCAGCTTTCTTCATGCTAAGTGTACAAGGCAGGTTCATCTGCAGTAGCACAATGTTAGAAGCAAGTGTTGCTGCAGGACGTAATTTTGGTGTGCTTATTCTCAAACACTTCTTTTCCATCCCAAGCACATGAACAATGACTTTGAAGTGTTGTAGGTTAGTTTGAGATCTGGTATTCTGGAGTATGCATATCTGCTATGGGTCATCAAGTCTTACATAGAGAATGCATTGCTGGGGAAACTGTTTTAACAGCAGGGTCCATGACTAGTAGGTTCTGAGCCTGGCAACAGGGCTTCCAGGAATGGGAAGGAATAGGCTTGACTCCTGCCTTGCCCCTGGCCTGGAGCACCAGGGGAGGCTCAAGAGCCAAAGGTTGTCAGGCAGTGCCAGGGCAGCACCAGGGAGCACTGAGATGCACAGCTCCCTTCCCATCACACTTTTGGACTTTACACCCTAAACAGACTGGGGGTGGCGAAGATTATTGTTTACATTTGACTGGTTAAGTGGTGTTGGACCCTGTTTGGAACCTGTGAATGATCTGAGAAAGGGAGCATAACCAGGGTTTAAAAGGCTGTGGCAGGAACCTGTATGAACTCAGAAGTTTAGCTTCTACACTGAGTCTCTGTAATTTGTGCTTATCACATTTTTTTAAGCCATCAAAGCTATCTATGATTCCTTCCATATGCAGGAAATTTGTAATTATACTATTTGTGAGAAAACACAGATGGGATCTCAACATTTTTTTTATAGTGTTGGTACTCCTTTGTCTGAGTAAACCAGGTTTCTCTTCTTTTTAATCTGTTTTAAATCTAGCTTTCAAGCAGTATATATGAGAGCAAGTTGTCTACATAGCATCCAGAAGCTACATAATTGCTTTTATGTTCAGCAAAAAACACTCAGAAAGTGACATTCTGAAGGAAAAGTTTCTCTGACAAATTCCTCTTACACCATCAAGAACTTGTAAAAGGAGCTGCTTTCAAGATGAGAAATGTTTCCACAAAATAAAATTAGGGAGTTTTAAGATGATACCCAGTTTTATTTTTCCTACTCCCTAGCCACAAATTATTACCAAATTTTCAAACTTCTGCACAATATGTTTTGTGCCTGTACAAGGAGTACTTTTGATGGGGGACAGAGGGTATTTTAGTTTTCATTATCCTGTGCTTTTATACAAATCTGGCCTCCCAGTTACCCTTTCTTCACAGATGTCTCCTCATTAGTTTTTCTGCCCACATATACATTGTACACCATGCTATATATAGCTGCATTTGATAAGATTGCAAGAAAGATATTATTTTCTGATGTGGAAGTGCTTATCTCCCTTGCTAGCTGGCATTTTTAATAGTTCTAACAAAACATTTGGCTTCCCTATAAGATCTCAGAGGGCTAGGACAAGATAAAACAGGAAACATTCCATTAGCCTGCTGAAATATTACTGAATTCTATAGGTGCACTAGCACGTTACCAGGCATTAATTCTTTACATAAAGGGAAAATGAAGTAAAAGGTGTTCATGGGATCACTGTTATTAACCTATGATGAATATGTAACTTCTAGTCATTCTGACTGGGTGCCTGAGTGCCACCTGGAGCCTCTGAGGGTTGTATTCTGAGAGGAAAAGTAAGTTTTGCATTGTACAAACAGATAAAGTTTAGTCAGAGAATGGTAATTTAATTATCATCCCAGAGTGAGCCTCCCAGGAAGCTCTGAAAATTGTAGTCCTAGTTAGCATCTCATTACCCAGCATCTTGCTTTTATCCATTTTGCTTTGCCATGGCCTTGATAGAAGCCCTGACAGGAGGCACTTTGAGAAGGCTGTTTAAAGCTTCCTGGGGATTTGTGTCCAGGCACTGAGTCACATCCTCAGCTGGTTTGCCATGGTTTGCCTCAGCACACACCAAACACACTGGTCCTGTCAATGCTGTAGCAAATCCAGATGCGATTTCTGCCTGTCCTTTGAAATTCTTGGCTTCATTGCATCTTTTTTGTCTCTTCTAGGCACCCCTTGCCCTTTCTGAGTCATATCCTTCAGAAGCCTCCTTCATTCTCATTTACTGACTCCATTAGCTTGTAGTCATAATTTTCTTTTCTAAACCTCTTCTATAAGCAGCTTGTGCTAAGGCAGCATCCAAGCTGCTTTCTTTGCTATCTGCCCAATTACACGGGCTCAGTCTTTTAGGATTTATGGCGTTTTGTACGTTTGTAGTGGCAGATGCCAATGGAGCCCTTTTGTTTACCACAATGAAAACATCAATGTTTTAAATTTCTCCTCTGAACTGGGTGCACATTTTCAACTCATTGCTTGTTTTGAGACATCCTGGGCTTGATAGCTCTGTTTGTAGCCTTTCTCAGTCCAAAGTCTACTTTTGCAAGCTGTTTCTTTTGTGGATTATATATGAATAGGACCCAGACACAAATCTTCCAGGTCAGCTACCAAAGTGTATCCCTGAGATATATATTTTTTTCCTCTCTCCAAATTAAATGGAAACATTTCTGGTTCATTTATCAGCTGTTATAAATCAACATCATTGAAGTTAGCAGGGCTGTACTGATTTATGTTCACTGGGAATTGGGCACATGCACCAAGCCTAGTAGCTTCTCCATCAAATGCTCTTTTGTTGTAACTCATTGTAGCTGTGCCTTTCTTAATGGTAGAATATTTGAACCTACTATTGCTCTAACAACAGAACATCATCTTTTTCCTCTGCTTTTTTCCTAGGGTCATGGTTTAGTTCAGTATAAAGTATCACTGTCAAATAATCTCACACTTCAGTTTGACAGCTTTTTATGTCAACTTAGCAATAGTATAACTCATCTTACATGTTGCAAGTTATGGAAAATAAGGTATCCAAGGCCAGAGTCTCCTAGATTTGTTCTCCTTGTCATGTCTCTCTGGTGCAAATACCAGGGGACTTGGCTGCTGCAAGAAAAGATTCTTCTCCCTGTGTACATAAAGTTTGTACTGTGGCTGAGCCTGTCTGATCTCAGTATTGAGCGAATCACAAAGATTTAGGGCTGCAGTCAGCAGATCATACTGCCTTCAAAATATGACATGTCCTTCTATCTCCTTGCTCCAGGGACACTTTGGCCAACTCCCATCTCTGTACTGGGACGTAAGCATGGTTGTCTTCAGGATGAGAATATGGTCTGATAAAGTGAAAATTTGAATTCAAGACCAACAGCAGGAAAGGCTTGGATGGGAAAGGAGTGGTCTTTAATATAATTCTCTTCTTGGCAGTAGTGTTGGCCCATCTTTGCCTTCCACATACAGACAAAATCCTGCTCTTCTGACTCATGCCTGTGATAGCATTGCTTCATGACAGTGTAATTCCAATCTCATTCCTTTTTCACCTGCTTTTCTGACATTACTTGCAGAAAATGCTACCGTTCTCTTTCCCCATCCCACTTTGGCCTAATCTTTCTGTATTATCTCTTTCCACATGTACTGTCATTTTTCCTTGTGAGAAATAGCAACTAAAATAGCTCTCTACTTCTTCTTTGCTATTTTGTAGACACTCAGCTAGGCTGTTTCCTTGGGATATTTCTTTCTTAGGAGACAGAAAGCAGTCATTTATTGACTTACTCCTCCAAGCTGTTCAAAGGTTTCTTTTCTTCACCCACTCCTTTCTCCAGTCTGAGTTTTAGCTGAGTTTATAGCAAGGCAATGTCTGTGACTCTCCAAGGATATCTGTTAAGTTTTTCATAAGAACATCACCTTCCATCCCTTGCCTGCTGGACTTTATTGTCATCTGACTGAATGAAAAGACACTGAGAGACAACTTCTGCTATGAATTTCCTTGGACTGACCCCTGTCCTTTTCAGATCACTCTAAACCATATGCATCTTCCCAGACCATATTCCCACCCTGAGATATGTAACTACTACACACATAGACCAAAAGTAGATTCCCTGAGCTAAAAAGTTTCAAAAAAATGTGCAAGACAAGTAAGAGAAATAACAGAGGAGAATAGAGAGAAGTGGACCAGAGGCAAAATTGCTACAGGCAGCAGCAAGGCTTGGAAAACCTCTCTGGATTTGAAATCTTTTCTAGGTTTCAGAGCCAAGGGAGGCATGGAGGAACAGTATGGTGGAGAGACCAAAAAAAAAAAATGAAAAAAAGCATAGCTGTGGAGGGTTGTCACTTCTCACACATGTGGGGGGCAGAGGGCAAAACCCTGAAGGTATTCAGTAGACTAGTTAAAAGACAGGCACAGAGAGCTGACACTTTGTGCCAGCTGGATTTATGGGAATTTTTATGTTGCACTTCTTCTGCACATGGCATCTTCCATAGCAGGAGGCTGATGGTCACTTTTCCCCATCACTTCTGCCAGTTGTATGCTTTTTGCTTTGATCTAGAAGGCAGGTGAAAATGTCACTTCAGATTAAAGGTCTGGAATGACATTTTTCTACCTGCTGTATGTCCTTAGCTATGGTGTTTACTTTGTTTGAACTGCTAAGATTGCACAGTGAGACACCACAGAGAGAGCTGCTGCTGCTGCCTGAGTTGTGGTACAGTAGTGCTCTCTAACAGCCCAGGTCTGCTGCCAGAGCAGGCTAGTTAGCTCTGCTTAGAGATTTCTTTGGGCATCTGTTGCTAATTTTGCAGGGCTACAATGATCCTTCATTCCTGGGCCATGCGCAAACTAATGATCTGTGTTGCAGTTTGTCTTTTAATTAAGTTCCAGAGGGGCCTCTCAGTGAGATGCAGATTATGAACTAACCTACTGACAGAGAATTGAGGAGGTGCATGCTCACCTCCAGTGGCAGGCTACACTGAGCACTGTGCCCCTGAGTCTGAAAAATCAGGGAAGATTTTCAGTTTATTTATCCCTTGCACAGATGATCTTGCAAACAAGGTAAAGCTTGCCAACAATTACTCTACCCCATTGTTATCAAAAGTGCCAAAAGCTGAGCAGATGGAAGCAGATGGAAGCAGGTGGAAGAATTACTTTGGGTTTTCTTGTGTGACATCTTATGTGGACACCGCTGGCTGTCCATAGGGACAGGACACAAGGCTACACAGGCTGAGTTCTACCACTCTAAGCCTCCTCAAAACAACCTCCTTTTTCTTAGGGAATTAAACTGTCGAGCATTTGGAGGGAATTAAAAATGACATCCAGCCATGTTACTCAGGAAGAATATGCTGGTTTTGTGTGTACAGGCACGCTGTGATTGAGGAACCAGTGCAGAGCAGCAGGCAGGAGGTGGCTGGGCAGTGGCTGCCACATTAGGGCACACCTACCTGTTAGGGTTTCCCCAAGCAAAGCAAAACACTGGAAGAAAATCAGTCCAGAAACTTACCAGAATTATACCAAGTCAGCCTGGGTGGACATCTTGCATCAAGCAATAAGCCAGGGCAGGTTTGGGAGAGTGTGTGCATTTGTGGTGGGATAGCTCCTCTGAAGCTGCTCAAGCTCTTCACTGCCGCTTGGTTTTTGGGATGAAAGAGGTGGCTTTGGCGGACACAGACAAGCTGTTCTGACCCCGCTTGTGCCCACACAGCTGAGGCTGACAAAGTGAATGAGCCCAGTTCCCTCCAGGCCCCCTGCTAGTCACCAGATAGCTCTGACAGCCCTTGCTGCTAACAGATCCACATTCCCCTCTGGGACATGCATGTCCTTGTGCCGCTGCAAGGCTGAGGTGAGTGGAGGCCAGGATGAGCTAAAAGGGCCCCAAAAGCAATTCAGCTATGGAATAGATGCCATTCAACTTGCAAGAATAGACAGATGATTTCCTGATCTGGCAGAGGAAGGATCCAAGAGCTATCCCTGTTGTCCTGTTCCCACTGTGCTGATGGCTGCAGAAACATGCAGAAAGCATTTTGTCTCTGCAAAACCACCACTCTTACCCAAAGACTTTACTGCTCCATTTTAGCTGATGGAGATTCCAGGATGGGCTTCAGATTGCCTTAACCACCAGTGTGAGGTATGAGACAACACAATTTGGCTGTGTTTATCTATATACGGCCAAGATGGTAGTGGCAGGTAGCGGCATTTCCAAAGAGGAGCTTACCCAGGCTGGGGCAAATGGGAGGAGATGTTCTCTGAAGGTACCCACTTCTCTCCATTGGTTGTTGAGGGACCCTCAGCATACACTGAGCCCCTCATTGAAGCTGGAAAAGATGAAACCCTAGCTCAGAACCAGTAGTTCCCACAAAGAAGGTGGAAAATATTTGTTCCTCAGTGCATGTTTAATTTCCTAGATTGCATACTTTCTTTGGCAGAAGGAGATGTCAATCAGAGCTTTGTAGAAAAAGCATAGATTCTTGCTAAATGCTACTGTCGTAACCGTTTGTCCTCCCACCATCACCCCAGTGGACAGGACACTGGCTGCTCCATGGCTCTGCTTCCCTGCAACATGTCACTTGTCATCAGATGGAGTTATTGCTCTGAAATTTTAGTTAAGAGAAACTGAACCAGAAGGCAGACCTGAGTAAGATAAAGAGGATGACAGAAAGGTGAGAAAGGAGGAAAAGTCAAAATAGGAAAAGAAGATGCAAGAAGTGATAGAGGGGAGGACGCAGCACAACAGTACTTGTGGACGTTCCATACTCTGGAGAAAGTATCAGCTCCTGCATGTTGGGGAAAAGGATTCTCACTGGTGAAACAAGGCCAGGAGAAAGGAAGGCCTTCAGAAAGGCAAGGGAGTGTTCTTCAAATGTGTCCCAGAACATGAATAGCCCTAGGCTGCTGGTCAAACCTGAAGTGAGCAATCCCAGGCCTCTGTTCCTTCAATGCTTCTTCATTAGCAAGGCACTACATTTAGGCCTCTCCAGACAGGTGGGAGAACCAGAAACTGACAACAAAGTATACGTGAAATCAGAAATGACAAAACTTTTCTTGTCACACAAGGTGAACTTGAACTCAGCTTTTGGGGATATTCAAAAATTTTTTTCATTTTTTAAAACGTTTGTGCAGTCCTAATGAAGAAGACACTGCTGTGGCTGATGCCACAGTTTTAAATTATGCTCATAAAACAGCACAAGACTCTGTTGCATTTATTGGGAAAAAATCATAATAGTAGTAGTTCTTACAGTTATCTCCTCAGAGCATCTGGGACAGAGCAGGACCTTAACACATGCAAGCTGCTGTCTACTGTAACTTTTGCTCTTTTTTCATCAGGAGAGGAAATGCTAATTTAGAAAGGGCAAAAGTCTTCTAGGCTTACACAGAACTAGGTTTTATCCATGCATCTTTGAACATCCATATGTTATAGAGAAGATTTATTCCTGACAGCTGAATACTACTCAGATTCCTAGGGAAAGTAAATCTTTCCTTTAATCCTCTGCCAGATTACTACTACAAGTCTGTTTGTTTGTTTGTTTGTTTGGATGCTTTTTGTTTTAATTTATGAGATAAGATAAAATTTATATAATAGAAATCAAAATTATATTGGTCTACCAAAACAATTTAGAAGATATTGCTACATTTTCTGAAACTCTGAGAAAATCTCATGTTCCTAACTAATAGAGTTATGCCCAGGAGATGCCTTAAAACAGGTTTAAAACAGACAAAGTAATGTTTTTCTGCAACAGTGTGGTACAACTCTGGAACTCATTGCCATGTCACCAACCCTTGAGGAGATTAAAGGTGTAAAAGGGCTGGAAAAAGGAGTCAAATGCACAGAAGGTTGATACCCCAAGCAGCTATTAAACTTAATGTTCCACATGCTCTGCACCTGAGCACAGCAGATGAAGAGGAGATGAAGGTCTGTCCTCAAGGATAAAGAATTCATGCTTGCCCTTTTTTTGTCTTTTTTTTGTCCTTAATATTCACATTATTGTTTTCTGCCAGAGACAAGATCTGGGTTTCAATGGTCCTGTGGTTGTGTTTGGACAGATATTGCTGTGGTTTTTTAATTTGCCTATGCCAGCAGAGCAATACTCCTGTGATCTCAACTAATGTTACCTAAGGAGGTGATAGGGCTACACAAAAATAGTTATAGAAGCAGATGTAACATATTAAGCAGATTACACTATTTAAATGGAAAAAGCTTTTTTCTTGATGCTGAATTGACAAGAACAATGAGTTAGTTCTTCATGCAGTTTTAGGCAACAACCATTATTGTGAGACTTATGAGAGTAGCTGCAAATTACAAGTGTAAACAAAACAAATCAGAGATAATGGCTCCAGCTGATTTTTTAACTCCTGGAAGCAAAGGAAGAGTTTTTGAATGAGAAGTACATGTGGTTCTTCACACTTAGAAAACGCATTAAATTTTCAGAGAACTGAGATAAGATCAGTCAAAGTGTTTGGCTCTAATGTGACTTGCTTGAAGGCAAACTTCATTGCAAAGTGGAATTTTGAAGTATTTTGATATCTTTTCTGAATGCTTTTAAGTGCTGCTCCTCAAAACCAACATGGATCCTATAAGATAGTCAGGAATTGTTTTATCCCACTCTTTAAGTTGAAGAGGATGAGCTGAATTTTAGCTGTAGATGAATGAAAAGGGAACTTAGTTCATGTATATATCAGTTTTGTGGATAATTTCACCCGCTCAAGGTTAAGCTCATCAACAGACACTCGGGAGTGCTTGCCCTTCCAGGCAATGGAGTTTAGTCACTGACACAAATGCCCAGGGGAGCTCTGGATTTACTGCTTGAGCCCAGGTGACCCACCACGGCCTTCACCTTACAGACTAATGAGGCAGGGACAAGATGATTATTTGTTTTTCAGGCTCTGTGGTTTGCCTGAGACAGGGCATTCCCAAGCAGATATTTCCACATCGGAATATTTTCCATGCCATTAAAATTAATGCTCCTGGATATGCCAGGAAAAACTGGAGAAAGCATGAGGTTTACAGAATGAAGATTTCATGTCCCTGAGCTTGAATGATGTAAGCTGTGGGTCATAGGCTAGGTCATAGGCTTTCTGCTGAGGTCCTGCCTAAGGGTGAGTTTCAGCCATTGCTACACAGGTATCATTAATCTGTTGAAAATCTGCCAGAATTGTTTCTCGGTAGTTGCTGAGACTTGATTGTGAGGGCAAAGGGAGAAGGTACCCTTTCTGACCTTTTCCATTTCTTGTTTCTATCATTTTGTGAACAAAATTGTTTATTTTTGCTCTAGTAATTCAAGTAAAAAGGTATCTCTCTTGACTTTTTTGTAATGTCCTGAGCAATTAAGATAATATATTTTCTCTCTTCTTCTCCTTAGAATTAAATTAGCTTCATAAGAAAACCACAGGCCAGTGGTACCAAATGTGTAGCTTTTAATAGTAGGTCTTGCAAGGAAAATATTCTGGTTTTATTGAATTTAGAAACAACTACCTTTAAAATAAAAGAATGCCTTAAAACCTTGGTAGTTTGAAAGACAATGGCAAACAAATCAATAAGAAGGCATAGTTAGTATGTCATTTCAAAACACCTTTTCTCACACAAGGCAATGTAAAAGCAAATATTGATTTACCCTCATTGGATTTTGATGGCTACTAGGACCTATCAAGGAACTTTCAAAAGCTTAAAAGTCAAGCATAACACAAGTAGTAATTAGCTACTGAGTTAGAGAACACATAGCATCTACGAAACTATAACATGAATAAAAAATAAAAGGAACCCAAACAAGGGAGAAGATGCATAGTCTGCTGTCCTCACTTTGGTCTGAAACGTTCTTGACAGTCTGATGGAATTTCATATGAGCAGTGCCTCCCAGAAAACTATCATAGTCACAGAGCAGAGGCAGTGACCTGCCATTAGACACACCTTCTGCCTTGCTAGGGATGGCAGCTCTTGTGGCAGTGCAGAACCAAATCCTGCTTCTTTTGCACCCATCGTACCTTTAAACAACCTGGCTCCCATGTTTGAGAGTGTGTGGAAATATTCCAACTGGTAAACACACAACAAAAGTAACACTTGCTTCTCAACATGTTTCCCATCCCTTTGTGAATACATCAGACACCAGGGTCTGGCCCCAGGCAGACTCTTGACTCCACAAGGGCAAAAAGTGCCAGACTTGGCTTCTCGTTAGGAACATCACTGCAGTCACTTACTTTAGATGGAAGGTTTACTGCGTAAGACAGTGATAGGTGGCAGATGGCTGCACAGAAACTGTGAGACCTGTCTTAAACAGGATTTCCCAGCCAAATTTCAGGATACTTCATCACATTGTCTGCAGTCTCAGCTAAATTTCAGAGACTGTTTCTCTGGCTTCCCTAAACAGTCATGCAGCTCCTCTCAGTAATGAGAGGACCAAAAACAGCTTTCACTACAGGCCTGAGCAAAATTAATTACAAGCTTCCAGCTTCAAGGCTAAACACTATTGGCATGCATCTCTGAGTAAAGACATATATTTACCTACAAGTCATGAGTGTAGGCTAAATCATAATCAGAAAGAAAAAAAGACAGTATGAAAACCCTGCACTAGAGTGTTCTTCGTTTTTGTCTTTGTATTTATGTCTTGGGTTTTTACATACCAGGCTGTTATCAGCACAGCATAGCTAGAAAATTTTCTCAAAAGGTGAGGAAATCAAGCATTAGCATGACTCCAGCTGCTTGAGCTCTGAGGAAGACAGCTGATCTGGATGGAGATGGACACACTGGAGATGTGGACTAGTAGTTAGAAATCAGTGTAGCTCCATTCAAACTATTGATATTTCACCAGTGATGATTCAGCCAAACATTTTGCCAAGTACTACTTATAAGAAGAAAGTTGGATCCATCCTAGGTATCAAAACCTGTTCCATTTCCTGTGCATTTCCATGAGGTCTGCAGTTTGCCCCACAGACTGAACCCACCACCTCTTACCAAGTGGAGAATCACACCAACCTTGTCTCAGAGGAGGCATTTCCTCATGGACTGCTAAAATCAGAACAGATATATATGACTGGTTTGGTTTTGGGTTTTTGATAGTCATAACAGCTAAATGAAGGGAATTAATTGTCTTTTTTCTGCAAAATTAAAAGGCTGACCAGAATTATGAACATACACAAGCACAAAGAGGGACTTGGGTGAAGTGTGCCTTCCTTTGTCCAATGGGCAAGGGAGAGCTAAAGAGCCATCCCACAGGCAAGGCTGGCTCTGGCATGTGCAATCCCATCTCAGTCTCACTGCAGCACTTCCCATTGCCCTTCTGCTGCAGCAGCAAAAGGAAACCACTACAGCAGGCTGTGTCATACCCAGGCAGCTTTGGGTACAGCCCTGCAAGGGCAGCAGCTGACGTCCAGCACTACTCTTGCTCTGAGAGATCCATGGAAGATTAATATTTTCTACCACCAGAACCTTCTTGGGCTAACTCACATCTTCACAATGAAGTGACTTACTTTCAGTTCATGTTCTGTGTCAAAAGATCAGCAGATCATTGAAAGCACCCAGCCATGGGATTCTCCCTTCTCTACAGCACATAACTCCTAGGGAGCTTGCTGCTGCCCTTCTAGGCCAGGTTGACACAACTCACTTGTCCCTGCTTTTGTCATCCCCAGCCACCACCTACACCCATCATCTCCCACACTGACTCAGACACAGTTTACAACTGTTTTGCTGCTCTGAATTCCTCTCCCTGCTCCTGTGATTGCCATTGCACGGTTTGCCCTGTCAATCATTCCCTGCACTCCACCACACTCCTCTACATGTCTATGAAGTACTACCACCACTTCCACCTTCTGACTCTTCCTTTCTCCTCTCTCCTCTTTTGATCAGCCTAGAAGGAAGCAAACATGCCTCTGAAGAATGAACTGTTGGTCCTCAGAAAAACCTCACTGTTTTATTTCATGACATTTAAGGTAACAAAATCATACATGCCCCACATGGAGCAGGGTTGCAATGAAAAGAGACAGTTACAGCTATAGGGGTGTTCCTACATTAGCTCAAAGTTCAACATCTTCAAGCAATGAGGCTCAGAGATAATGGGTCATCTCTCATGCCTGCTGGGCCTGCAGGACCCTGCATACTAACAGACTCCTTTGGCTCATAAACTTGCCACAATATGACATGATAATTGGGAAGGGAGCAGACACATGTCAAACTGAATTAACCAAGTGACTGTTATTTGTCCAACACGGCAGAATACTTTAAAGGAAAACTTTCCTCATTCTTGGCAGTGATAGTTCAAGCACAGGAAGACATACAGAATGCTTTAGTCTTTGGTCACTCTGCTGCTTCAGAGAAGTGGGGCGCAGAGATCTGAGAAATGACTTTTCAAGTATTTTAGTGGTCCTTCTGAAAGCATCAAGTGGTGGTGAAAAACTCATATTCCTTGGTAACTTGAGGTCCTCTGGACAAAATGACTGCCCTTTAGCTTCTAGGAAAAACTCTTCTGCGGCTGAGGGGTCAAACTGCATTTCCCACCACAAATTGTTCATGACGCTTCTTCACTGCAGAAGGTTTCGTTGAACCTTCCATTTGGCCTTACCCAGAATTCTGGCTTGAACACTTTTTGACTCTCAGCTTACTCCCACACAGATTTGAACCCTGCTCTAAAACTCAGCAGACATTTGCAGCCGCTTGCCACATTATTGTTAGAGCCAATCATAACCAACAGTGGAAAAGTGGGAGGGATCAAAACATGATGTTTCTGGCTCACAAGGCTGGGAACAGTTCTTAGCCAGGAGGGTATCCAGGAAACAACACTTTGGTCTGTGTATGGTTCCTGGTTCTCCACATAGCCATTAAGGGCTGGCATCAGCCCAAAGGAATAGAGAAACTTTGATGTGGTTCTGGGAAGGAATTTTAAGTTTGCAGTTACAGTCTACCCAGGAAAAAAGAAACTCTCTGTTTCCTCCTGCTCAACAGGCTATTTGTTTCCCTGTTTCCCCCTGAAAGCACTGCACCAAAATCACGCGAAAATTCAACAGTGCATCATGCTTCATGAGACATACATTTTTGCAAACAAGTTTATTTGGAGATAAACCAAGAACTTTTGGGAAAATATCCTTCACCAGCTCCCTCTGTGCCTAGCTCTCCCTCAAGGGCACCTGAACAGACATGCCTGTCTGTCTTCCATGGCCCCATCAGAGCAACGATCCTTGACAAAGAGAAAAGACCTCTCTCCAAAACATTGCCCAAATATATGTTTATAACATCTCTCTGTGTCCCCAGAGATCAATAGGAACTCTTCGGTGTGCTGTCTCTCACCTCTGAACTTGAGACTTTACCCCTTTTGATGCTGCTTTTGGATTTGCAGTGACCCCTGTGTGTTAATAACAACTCCCAGCTCCTGGAGTCATTGCATCTGAAATTGTAGCAGAGGGGGCAACATGGGGTGAGTGCATTGGCAAAGGCACAGCCCAGAGCCATGCATTTGACCATGCAGCATTGCTGCTCACCATCCATAAATGTGACGGCAGGTAAGAGCTGAGAGCTGTCAGCGAGGCTGGTCCTCCCCAGCTGCCAGCAGCACAAATCCACTGCATCCTTCTTTGTCTCCATAGAAACTTCCCTGCTGTCTGCAAGAGGCCAGCAAAGAGCTTTATTTCTCTGTAGCTATCCCTTAGCATAACAGATACAGAAAAAGAGTGAGGAGATCGGCAGAACTTTAAGAGAGCAGCAACAGCAGGGTCATGACAGTGCTGGTGAGGCAAAAGCAACTTTATCCTGATATTTAAGCTGGGATGCTTCCCTGCATCTCTTGGCTGCAGGTTTCAAATCCACTTAAGGGACTTGAAGACTCAGCTCCCATGAATTTTCAATGGAAAGGGACCACCTAAGTCCTCTAGGCAGCTGAGGAGTTATAGCAACTGAAAAGCCGAGGCATGGGCTACAGGTCTTCTGAGGATAACATCCATCCTGAGATTTGTGGCATCTTGGGTGAAGCTGGAAATTGTAAGATACAGAGCCAAGCATCCTTCTAGACAGGAATGCAAAGGCTAAAAAGGTACAAAAAATGATGGGAAAAAAAAGGCTTTTAAAAACTCTTTTCTGAACTTACGTAAGCTCTGTCAAGCTTAGGGTGGGAGGACAGGTCGTTCTGCTTTTTAATCCAAGACAGTTCTCAAACATATAGCAGAACTAATTAGAATTTTTGCAAAGGCAAAGCTTTTCATTGGTAAATGGTTTTTTTTTTATTTAAGCAGCCTGAAAAGCAAATATGATATTAGTGTCTATTTCTTATGAAGTGTTGGATGACATTCTTAGTGCACTGTCAGAATTGTTACTGAAATTATCATCAAGGATTTTTATTTCTTGGTTCTTTCATAATTCTTGCTAGACTGTTTTTTAATTTTTGGTAAATGCTGCACAAATAATCCAAATAATCTCTACAATATGTTCTAAAAAATTGCAGTGCACTCTAAACCTAAAAACAAATCCAAAACTCTTTAAAATGGAAACAATTTGCATGTCTCCACATAACATTTATTTCTTAATTATTAATTTCTGTCACCAGCGTTCCCCAAGAAAAGTTTTCTGTATGCTTGGGAACAGTTTTTCATAATAATGTGAAATAAATTTTAGTGTCATTATAGCAAAACCTGAGCGCCATTTGTTCAGTTCAGTCTTATATTCCTAATGCACCCACTTCTGTGACATCTGGGCTGTGGGAGAGACTGGGCTGAACAGAAAGGTCTGGGCTCAGCTTTTCTCTGTGGTCTGTGCCTGACATCATCTGCCTAAAGACTTACAACCTCTAAAAGACTTACAACCTGTGCCAGGGAGAGAAACATGAAAAGCGAGCTAACGAAGGAAGAAATATCTGTACCCAAAATGTGATGAGAGAGTTAGAGCAAAAAATATTTCATAGGGATATTAATATTTCCACTTACACTGTTCTGTGTGTGGCAGACAGATAACAGGGAGAGAAACACTTTACAAGAGACAGAAAGGTAAGACAGATTGGCCAGAATGGAAATAGTTTTAAAAATTTACTACTCCAAGGTTTCAGCGGGTAACAAGGATTTACCATCCCTGTCAACCTCAGCTTCCTTCTGAGACCTGAGCATACAACATTGCTCATCTCTAGGCAAACTGCTTCAGACAAAGAGGTAAGGCTTTTATATAGTTATTGTTCTCAGAGGTAATTAAAAACTTCCATCAGATCTCACGGAGGAGCAAAGAGGTATTGAAAGCAAATGGAGGAAAAATAATATTAAAAGAACCCTTTGTCTCACCTTCAATTAGCCATGCTGTCTCCAGCACATTAACTGCATGGCTCATTACTGATGAATAACTACCTTTTAGGTGATGGACTCAAACTGGAGACACTGGGATCACTCATTTGCAGAGTGTTTAGAACTAAACCATTTGCCAGAACCTTTCCCAGTGGATAAAAAGGGGGAAAAAGGGGACTCTCCCTAGACTGGGTATCAGCTGCACACAACCTAAGTGCACTCATCCCAGTCTCACAAACCTTTTCCTTATGAAAAAAAAAAAAAAAAACACTGTAAAAAACTATAACTGACTTTGTTTTGTTTTGTTTAAGAAAGAACAATAGCAAGAACTGATCCTTCAAATTAAAAGGAAGATAAAAATGTTCATAACCTTCTCACTCATTCCACCTAAAATCCTGGGAAGGGGAGGGAGGGTTTAACAGGGTGTATGTGCCAGCATCAGTTCACTTTCACACCACATAAATTTACTCCACTTTTAAGCCTCTGAATCTGGGAGGCTGAATTCTGGTTTCAGTAACAGAAGAGCAAATCTGTTGAAGAAACATTGAGCTTTGCTCCTCATTAACCTCACATATGTCTAGATATGTTCCATAAGTTCCATGAGCTGTAGCTCAAGCCTGAGCCTCCCCCGCATTGTCCCAGGTCCCAGACAGTGTGATCTCTGCCAGCCACCAGGAGTGACTCCAGCCTGAGCTCTGCACACTCAGAGCAGGGAGGTAGGCAGGGCCCTGCAGAACTGCTCCTGGAGACGGGAGTTTTATTGAAAACATCATCCAAGATGCAGAAGGTTTAAAACATTTAAAACATTGTGAAAGTTACTAAGTCTTCCAGTGATAAATCCTGAGAGTCCTTGCAGAATCATGCACATCCTTGACACGCAAAAGAAAGAAGTGGAAGTCGGGTCCACTGATTTCTTGACCATCTCCCCAGCACAGAGGAATGAAACAAGCAAGAGGATGCCAAAGAGACATCAGTAGCATCATATACAGTTTCTTTATCAGAAAATTCTTCTCTTCATGAGAAGCACATTATTCCTCTTATATATTCCCTTTATGTATTCCCTTTATATAAGGCAATTTGGAATAGATCCATAGCTATCACCGTAGATCATCTAAAGTCTCCTTACTTCATTAGAGCCCTGAAGAATGCTGAGAAAGATGAGCACCAAATTATTATTTTATTTAGCCAGTTTTTATTCAACAGGATGATGAGGACTTTTAGTCTGGTTCCGTGCCTCTCTGCCTCCTGCAACACAAATCTCTCTTCCTTCAGGAAATTCCAAGCCCAGGTTTGTTCTGCAGAGAGGAAATAAAAAGTCATCTGTTAGAGTGCCAGGTAAGTGCTATCCTTTCACACTCTACAGAAGAGAAAGAGCTGGTAACAAGCACTGTCGGGTGTCCAAGAGGCAATGAAGAGGACATTAGCACACAGGATCATGGCAGCAATTGCTGCCTGAGAACTGCATGATACTCATCTTTATGGCTCCCTGAAGCCTTGGAGTGGCATGGCAGAGGAACAGCAGGGTCAAAAGAATCCCTCAAAGCTCAGCCCTCAGCCCCATGAGCTCAGGAAAATGGGAGCAGCAGGACTAAAGCACACAGGTGGGCTGTCCATCTCCAGCCAGCATCAGGCAGTGATGTGCATGCACTGCTGTGGTGCAGCATTTTTAGTGCCTTTCCTGGCCATACATTTTAGCTCTTTTTATACACAGCTGTCTCTAGAACTTTTACAGTTCCAGAAACAATAAGATTTCTTTAACATGTTTGCCCTGCCACTGTCTGGCACTTTTAATTCTGCCAGGAGCTAAACCTTGACACCTCTACTGAATTTTAAGAGGAAAATCTTTCTTCTTGTTTCACCTGAGGGGAAAGGCTGTGACAGAAAGACCGCAAGAAGGGAATGGGATCACTGTGAAAGAGACTGGGAAAGGGATTGACTAATTTCAGTATTGAAGTGGGCTTTCTCCTCTTCTTACCAGCAGTGGAGGACTTTTCTGCATCCTTACAATGCTTCTTTCACCCAACACTCTAGGTACCAGCACATCCAGAGACCAATGTCCCATCTCCTAAAGCTGTTCTGATTTTCCTGCTTCTCTGTCCCTTGCTCTGCCCTGATTCACAGATTCCCAGAAGCTGCCCCTCTAAGTGCAGGATCTGAGAAGTGGAAGGAGCAGCAGATGCCAGCATTAGTCCATGCCATATTACCATTCTCTTCAGTAGACCTGACACAAACTTCTTATTGTATAAAGAAGTCAAAATCCCCAACAGCAGCTGCAAGTGATGCACCACACTCCTACTATCTGTACTGCACCCTGGGAGCTCTTGGAGGAGTATATTAAAGGAGTCCTGTTAGTCTGCCTGCTTTCATTGTCAATATTCATATTCTTTCATTGTCTATATTCGTATTACAGGGAGACACTGGAACAGAGCCAGGGCAAGAATCAGGCTGGGTAAGAGAGTCTTTGGGGGAGAATTACTTTCTCAGCCTCTCCTATCCAGATCTGGTCTAAACAGCTCTCTCTCTGTCTTGATGTTTTCTTTCCAACAGGCTGCTCAGAACTGGCAGCCCATTGCAGTCAGAGATGTCATGTTGCTCCCTTGCTTGCCTGGGAGGAAGTTTCAGTGCAGAAGCCTTGATCCAGCAGATAGATAACTTTTTTGCTGTCAGCAAGGTGTTAGGGACCATCCCTGGAATTTATGGAGCAAGAATGGGAGACTCTTTAGCAGCCACAGGATGAATAGGAATGAAGCTTGGTATGCTGCTTCCCCACTTCCTGAATAACAGAATGATACAACTGAAAACACAAGGTTTTATCATGCAGATCCAGATCACCCCTCACTTCCCTGACAGGGAAATATCCTGTCCCTCAGATATAGCTCACACCATCCTGCTTCAGCAGCTCCCATGATCCTGCATCTCTCTGCAAGACCCCAGGACCACAGTTCACTCCTGCCAAGCCGTTGTCTAGGTCATGTTGAGGCTCCTCAGCCAGAATCCTGTCCAGGCTCCCCATTGCCCCTCAGCTCCTCAGCAGCACCACTGCCACTCACTGTGATGCTCTGGGACAGCTGCTCATCAGTCTGCAGCCCTTCCACCATAGGAAGCAGTCTTTACTTCCCCAAAAAGCCCCTTTTCCCACCACCAGGGCTATTTTATCATCTACAAATTATTACATCATCAAGTTATTAAGTCTACTTTATCTGAGATCACCATGACTATAACATGCCTAAAAATGCAAGAAACATAATTTCTGGTTTCCTATATATATATACACATATGGGAACATAGAATTCTCAGCAGTAGTCCAGGTCAGAGTTCCCCAAGCCTTGGGGCTCAGCTGCTGAACCCCAACCCCACAGGAAACTGGGCTTGCAAGAAAGAGAGACACATTATTCCTGATGTCACAATCACAAATGTCCTAGTGCTGACACTTAAAACACCCTCCATCTGTTTTGCTCAAAGAACAGAGCTGTGGGTCAGGCTGTTTATTAGGTACTAAAATTTTAATGGAAACAGTTTTTGAAGAGCAAACTTTCCCAGCATATTGTAAATGTGCTTAGATACCCAAAAAACTGCTGCATGCTCAGATTCAGAACCCATCTCAGATTTTGTTTGATTATTTATTTATGGTATTGTTCTTTTTAAGACAACATTTTATCTTGTGTGTTAGCTTCAGTTGGCTGGGAGGAGAGAGACCTACCTACAAGCACATTCACCAGCCTCTGAAACAGCAAAGGGTCTCATGTCTCTCCAAAGGGACAGTGTGTTGGAACCTACATGCAAAAGTCACAATAGCACAAATTCAGGTTGCTTAACATTTTTGGTTTTTCCTTCTTCTCTTGGCAGATGCCTGTTTCTCGCTTAAATTGTAAATGTCTGCACATCAAAATCCCCTTGGCACATCCCAGCATCAGGCTGACAGGGACCAAATCAGGGCTAAGCACAGGTGGCTCCAGCTGGTAAAGTCACAGAATGACTGAAACCACAGGAGGATGGAAGGAAGCAGTGGGCTTGGCAGGGTCAGTTTATAAAGTCCTTCCCTCTATTTCTGTTTATTTTAATTTTGACTTTAATTTTAACTTTTCTCTGTTTACAGAGCAACAGATCGTATTCTTTATTTCAATGTGGGGTTATTTGGGGTTTTCCATTTGGTTTTTAAACCCTGTCTTTTTTAATTTAAAGCTTTTTGCTCTGCTTTGTGGAACTTGTAAAACGAACATCTCCATCTCAATGCTCTGATCAAGTCACGGCTATAGGAAGCTTTGATCATGCTGCCATCACTATCTAGCAAGCTGCACCCATTTCATGTTCTGGGGCTGTGCTGTCTGTCTCTGCTGAAGAAGCAGAGTTTGTCAGCTCAAGTGCAGCTCCAGCTGCCACAGTTGGACTGCCCAGTGGCAGTGACAGGTCCCATCTGAGAGGTGGGTGCTGCTGCAGGCTCTCCCAGGGTGCCTCATCTCCAGGGACTGACAGGACCCATCCCTCCCCAGGGACTGCACAGTGAGCACAGACATCTGACTGTGCACTTAAACGCCATCAAGGGGTAAATGCTCCATTTAAACATTCATGCCCCAGGTAAAGCTTAAGCTTTCAGCTGAAGGCTTCTGCTAAGCACCAATTCCCCTTGGAAAAGCTGTCCCTGCATCACCATAACTAAGTTCTCAGTCAGGATCCAAAACCTTATGATAAAACAACTCCTTGGTCTTTAAATTACTTTCCCAAGGTTTTATGTGGTTTTTTTTGAAGACACAATCATTTGCCACAGACACAGAAGCTAGCAACAGATCTTCTTTATTTCAAATAAAATGGGAGATCATTCAAAATCATGAGTGCAAGCAGTAAAGTTTGAAAATACAGCAATACAATACAGCAAGCATCAAAAGAACAAGCATTATTCAAAACTAAAAATGCTAAAACACATACCCAATAGGACTAAATTTCACCCCAGTGTCTTTAAGACCTGTTTTCCATATTATTTCCCATTTTCAGGGACAATCTCAGAGCTAAGAGTCCTAAGCAGAAAGTTCCTTATGCTCTTTTATCTTATAATATTCTTAATGTTTCTGGGTCCTAAACACTGGAATCTGTCATATATAACCTATGCCGTGTTCTTTATTTGTTTGGATTTTTTTTTAACACACAGCCCAATTTCTGTTTCCTGACAGCTCCTACTCCCCTTAAGTTTCAGGGGATTTTTCCCTGGGTGATCTGAAGGTAGGAATTACGTTCTCAGGCAGCCATGTGAGTGTTATTCCCAGTTTAATAGTGGGAATAAGCTTTTCCTTCTTCTCCAAGACTAAATTCCACCTCTGTGTGAAGCATAAAACCCTGACTGGCAGAAGACTAGGTCTCATCAGACTCCCTTCAGAGTCCTACTGAGCAAATTCACTCTTTTCCTGAGATAAGTCCTTTTTCTGCTTTAGTAGGCAGAATAAACAGATGTCTTTGTGAAGTTCCATGCCAGTTTGAGGAGGACCTTTGCACCACTGAGGGTCACTTGAGGCTTGTGTTGACCTGAGTTCTCTCTCCTGTTCCTGGCCAGGGAAAGCATCTTCTGCCCAAAAGAGCTTCCTTGGGCTTGCTTTGAGCAACAAGCAACAGAGATGAACATCAGCTCAAGCATGACCAGTTTTGGCAGCTAATGTTAACTTGCAATGACACCTGCAGAGATAAGGGAATTCAGAGTTGGATATTAGGACCTATTCAAAGACATTTAATTAGTCCAACAATGGTTGGGCTTTGCAAAGTGTTTCTTTTTGCTTTGTGCCTGTTAGAAACCCTCAATCATTCATAGCATTATAATTTATGGTTACGATTTTGTGTCCTGGTGAATAATTAAAGCTGCATGAGCTGTGAAACTTTTATTACTAAGTTAACTCTTCGGGTTTTTTTCCATGGCAGCTCTTTGAAATGCAAGCCACTGTTGCTGTTAGTGGTGACTCACCATCCTAGCCAGTGTTTTTTGATGTTTAAAAAAAAAGAAAAATCAATTATTAAATGGAACACTTTTCTCTTCAAAACCCATTCCTTTTAACTCTTTCCTATGAAAAGCAAGCACAAAGCTATTTATGGACAAGAATTAAATTCCCTGAATCTGCTGATATAGTTAAGCACCTAGGCTTAACAAATCTGAGCACAGGAACACCCACACTGAGACTCAGTTAAAATTTGTACTAGGAAGCCCCCTCAGCTGATGAAATTTTTTTCAAGCCAGTGAAAATGCCTGACCCTTCTAAGACTGAAACAAAAAAAGCCATAGATGTGGTGCTTGTAAGTTTTCATACTCACTTTAGCATATCTCTTTCTGAAGTGTTGGCAGCCACAGAAACAAGAGGATTTGATGCTAAAGCATGAGAAGACATTTAGTATTCCTACACTAGTGTGACACCTCTTGTTATAGAGCATTTTCCAGGGTGTGCCACTTGTATAATGTGCTAAATACCTGGTGTAGCATGGCATGCATGACAATAGTGAGACCTCACACAGACAGGAAAAGAGTGACAGATCATTTTTTAAAATTCTCTAAACTAAAAATCCTATGAGCAGCTTTCTTTCTTTCTCTCATCCCTCTTCAGCTTAGTGTATTTGTCATTAAAGCTTTAATTTCATCTTTTCAGCATGATCCTCTTCTCTACCCTCTGCTTTAGGGTTCTTTCTTGGATTAAGCAGAATTTCTGATGCACATGTTTGTTATGAGATACATACAGGGCTGAACTGCACCATGCAAGAAGCAACTAAAATCCATAACAGAAGATTGGATAGCTGTAAGGACTAGAAAATGGTAATTTCTTCTCTGGAGTAGTTATTTGAGTCAAACTCAGGGAAAGCTGACAGTAGAAAAATTATAGGCTGATACCAGAATTGATGGTGGCTCCACTTGTTTCAGTGGATCTGTGCCAGCTTACACTCCCCAGAAGTCTGGCTCCCTTGGCTTCAGTGGTGTCACACCAGGTGCCAGACTGAGGCACACACCAACACTTAGCACCTCTCGTCCTGAGAGGGAGCAGGATGTCTGAGGATGTCCAGTGGGCATCCCTGCCAGTGCTTTCCTCTGCCAGTGTCAGCCAAACTAGAGCACAGCATGTCACATGTCCCAAACCATAAGAATTCACAGAGGGACATCATGACCAGGGGCCAGCTGTCATGCACTTACATCTTGAAATTTCTGAAGTTTCTGAGTCCATTTGAGCCTAAATAGAGTTCAAGTTTTCCCCCTGCCTGGCCCAAGATGAGGAATTAATGAGACACTGAGGTCTCTGTGCCACCAAACCTCTCATTGGACTTTCTTTATGGGAACTGTCTGCCCAGAGGCTCCAAAGGACCAAAGTTTCCACTCCAGGAATGCTGGTGGGATTTTATTTTTATAAGGAAGCAGCCAAGCATGTAAACCAGTGATGAGCTTTATGTGCAATACGACAGGAAAAAAAAGTAACTGCTTTTTTATCATGCTAATCCTTATCCATTTTATATCTTTGCTCAAGGACTGCTTCTAGTGTATTACAGATTAATCCTTCTCTGGGGAAGGGCTGAGCAGGGCCCACCCTGAGCACGCAAAAGACATAAGCTCCTCGAGTGCTCAAACCTGTAGAGGGAAAACAAACAGGACCACAAGAGCTGAGGAGCCCGTGTGTATTTTTGGACTGCACAGAAAAGCGAAGACTCTCTGGGATACAGATTAAGATCTCTCACTTGCTGTTCCAGCTGTCTCAAAGTGGTGATGACAAAGTCTCTCATAAACAGATTGAAAGGTCATTTGATTTCACGGTTGCTTTATTTGAGTACCTCTGTGTCCTCCACTGAAATGTTATTGTGTGCCTTCCTCAGAAACACTCCTCAGTGGTTTCCCATTACGACACATTAGGGTACACAGAGCATTAGGGATCACAGGGCAGCAGCTGTTCTCAATTATAGTGGCATAAATTTAATAATTCCACTGACTTCAGCAGAGGCATTAATGGTTTACATGAACAAAAATCAAAACAGGATTTGCTCTTTGCACTCTAGATCATACATGGAGGTGTCTATCTTCTGAAAATGAAGAGTGCTAGAAATAATGAAAATATTTTTACCACAGTAAGAAGGAATGCCATTTCTAAGTCACCAGCATGATATTCTCTTCCTTTCAGTACACTCAGTGCTGATGGATGCTAAAGGTTAACTGAGCATTTATCAGCAGAATGTTTCCCCAACATTCAAAAATTGTGAATTTAAACTTTTGAAAAAGATAGAATGATTGTGTCATTCTGATTGAAATTTCTATTTATTTATTTATTTATTCATTCACTATTAATATAAGGGTAAAAAACTTCAAAGCTCTAAGATATTTTTGTTTTCTCCAGCCTGAAGTGTTACTTGGCCTAGAATTCACTTCAGCATTTTGGTTTGTTTCTCATCAAGTTCTAACACCAACAGTCAGAAATATTAACATTTTCTATGAAAGAAACAGGGGCTTTTTTCTTTCCTTTATAGATAACATGTTTATCTAAATACTGTTAACCTAATGATTTTTCTTAGAAGTCAGAAATATTTCTATTACTGATTAAAAATATAATTAGACAGATCAGTATTTTCACAAATTGCCCTTTTTAACACAATATTTTCCTCTTGTATTGTTTACATATTGATAGAGTGCGTGGGGAAAAGAAGCAAGTGGAGATGGTGTATTTATCTGAGTGAGAGGAAACGCAGTAGGAGAGAAGAAACACCAGCAAAGTCTGTAAGTCTAACAGACTAGAAGAACCTGCCAGCAAAAAGATGAAGAAGGACGAAGAAAGAACTCAAAGACCCTGGCTCACATTTCACGACTTCCCACTGCAAAGTCTCCTTTTCCTCACTCACCAGAAGTAACACTTTAGCAAAGTTCTGCTCCTAATTGAAGCCCAGGAGATGCATGAGTAGCCCTCAGTGGTACGAGCAGCTGTGTATCTCATGGAGACAATGAAGATCTTGAGATCCTTGTTGGAAGAGACACCACCAAGGCATCCCCAGACACAGCAGGAGGGCTGAAAGCATGGGGTAAAGGATGAGAGAGCAGTGGGCCAGAGCTGGTATTCACCTTACTGTGTGATGCAGGGCAGCTGCAATGATCGCTGAGGAAGACACAAACCATGGATTTCTGCTCTGCCTGCAGAGTATCATCTGGAGAGCTTCAGTGCTGCAAGCACCCAAGGATGGTTTTGAGGACTGTATCTGGAGGGCTCAAATGCACTCCAGGGGAAAAGGGCAGAAATGCTGCTCAGTCAACCTCCAAAGAGTCTTGTTCAGTCTCTAAGGAGCCTGAGGAACAAGACCTCCGAGCTGATATTCAATTTAAAACCAATTTAGAATAAAAATTAGATGCATTATGCAATTTGTGTGAATGGAAAAGATTTGAAGGTAGATGTCAGGCTGAAGACTTTCATTTGGGCACAAATAACATCAAGAATGGGAGGAAATCATGTCCAAAAAAATTACAGCTTTGCAGTCACTAAACTATTCTAAATGCTGATCACTGAGCTTTTTTTGAGGAGTAAATTTTAAGGTATTTTATTATTTTCCCTCCTCTGAACTTGACTGGGAAATGTTGTTGTCTCTGATTTTAGTTACAATTGTGACTTCTGTAAGTTCTGGAAAAACAGAACCATTCTCTGCACTTTGCAGTTCAAATAAATACAGGGGAAAACAAATTGTATTTTGCTTGATGAGGCTGAGCATCTCCTTCCTTTTCATTCAAACACAGAATGAAGAATATACCATGACAAATCTTTTCTGAGTTAGTGGGAATTTTGTTTTGTGCAAGCTAGGGAAGATATTTGGATCATTGCTTATTATAACTTGTTCCATCTGTTTATCTGTCTGTTTAAATGCCCTTCTTCACCTGAGCACTTAAGATTTGAGGATCTATTCTGAGTCCTTGTGGCAGATCAGTCATAACAGAGAGTTTGCTGTGCCACAGGTTTGCTTGCAGGTGGTTATTTATTACCTTTGCTGCTTGGGATCTTGTAGTGCCCAAATCCAAGGATAATCTGTTATGTTTGTTCTAAATTAAAAAAAAATGGTGTATGCAGGGACTGTGGAGACAGATAATTATAGAAAGAGCACCATCTATTGTCAGGTAAAAAACACCATGACTGCTGTTTATAGGCATAGAGCTCCAACAATGTGGAAACAGCTGTAGGATTTGTACCTATTCCAGAAGCTAAGCAAAAAGTACTTTGAATGCTTTTGGCCTCAAGAGGAAATGGTCTGGGTGATATAAATTCTCTTATGTTATAAAGTATGAAACACTGTAATTTACATCAGGCTAGGAGGTTTTATGCCTGTTTCCTTATAGGGTCCTGGTAGAAGTAGGTCATGAATGGAAACTGAGTCACAGCTTGATGAATGGGGACAGTTGTGGTGTTTAGTGGGATATTTGGATGACATGGAAGCAAAAACAAGTCATGAGAAGGCCTGGCTGGCTGCAGGCAGCGCTCAGCTCTAGGCCACAGTGCAGTTTGTGCCCACACAAAGAAGCTGTACAGTGTTTTGGCTGAGGTGTGGGCTCTGCAGCCCCCATCCAGGATGGGCAGAGCGCTGCCAGGCCAGAGCTGGCCATGCTCCCTCACCTGGTGCAGACTAGCTCAGACATCCTTCTCTTACTCTGCCTGCCAGCAGGCACTGATAAAGGCCCCAGACTGGTCTGAGCTTTTGAGATTTGTATCTGGAGGCAGTAAGAAGAGAAGGAGACAATTCCTCAGTGACTATTTGGAAAGATTGCTTCATTCCAGGCAATTTAAGTTATCATGCCAAGTACTTCATAAATCATTTATTTGTCTCTCTGCATTTTCAGTAGACAACCTAATTATTGGTTTAATGTCTTAATAGAAGTGAAGGACAGTGACTCTCCTGACCATCTTGTGTGGCCTTTTCTGCTGTAAACAGAAAGGAGAGAAGGTGCCAAATGAAGACAAAAGTAATTAATGATATCTTCTTTGTCCTTCTTTCATAAACTTTCCCATGCCAGTGAACCTGCCTTTGGATTTTCCACACAGAGAGACAAAAGATAGAAATATAAGTTTTCAGGGACATCTCAAACCATCAGAAAAGCCATTTCATCAACTGCTAATGTCAGCTAATGGCTTGGTAACTCAGCATGTGCAGTGGTTCCCTCAGAAGCACACTTATCAACAAGCAGAAAATAGACCATCAGAGAGGTTTTAGGAGGGCAGTATCTTTGTCCTCCAAACAGATGCATTTATAAAAGAACATGCTTCTACCAGGAGGCTTGTGTATGAGGACTGGAGTGAGGAATAAAGCAAAATACAGAAATTAATCCAAGCCATTAGAAGGAAGTCTGATGGTTGTAGCAGAGGTGAGGGAAAGCAGGTCCTGTGTGAGCCAAGCAGCCACCAAATTTTCTGCAGGTAGACAAGCACCAGATGGGTATGAGCAGGGAACAGATGAGGGATGTGGCAATGAGATAATGCAGGCAGATGTCCGCAGAACTCACCAGCTTGCTTGTGTGGTTCTCTGATGAGTGAAAGTCTCTCTGATCCCTGCAGTGACTGATTGTGAAGGGCATTGTGCTTGGTAACTGATGCAGAGAAAAGGGGGAAAGCATGTTGAAGCAGGCACAGGGGAGCTGACCATTTTGTCTTGATTCTGAAAACTACAATTCCCTGGGATCTGAGCTAGGAGTGACAACTTCACAAAAAACAACACCAGGGACTGGCACTTTTCTTGGCTGTCTGGCTAGTTTTGTCTGGCCACGCTGCAGGTTCTTGATGACCTCTCCTCTCACTGCTGCTAGAGTCTCCCTGCCAGCAAACAATGGGGTCTGACAGGCACAGCACATGAAGGACAGCACAGTCTCTGGGGATGAGCACTTCTCAACCCTGGGGATGGACAGAGACCTGTCAGAAAACACTGCAAAGCCCCTCCAGCTTGGTTCAGGCTGGGGAAGAAGAAGTGGGCAGGGGTGATGTACTTTTATCCTAGGGTGATTCTTGTACCCCTAGTCGTGTGTTCTGTTTATGCTGGATATGTTCTGTGCCTTCAAGATGGGCTCTGAAGAGCGAATGTTTTGTTTTGTTTTGTTATCAGCCTGTTCACTCTCCCAACAGTCGTCAGGACACACAGACAGAGCAGTACATGGTGCTGCTTTTGTTTTTTGTACTTGCTTTTCTTTGCTTCTGCTTTTGCTCCTGCGTGTTAGTTAGCTTAGCTAAGCAGTCCAAATTTTTCCCTGAACTGTTTTTTCTTTCCCTTTCTTGGAACCACTCAAGCCTGCTCTGGACTGGGACCTGGGAACACCGAGAGTTTGCACCTTGTGGCCTGCAGCAGCTGCCCCAGCACTGGAGGCACTGATAACAGAGTGACCATCCCCAAGAGGGACTTTCTGAATTTGTCATCTTTTTCATAGCAGTGAAAGAGTGGTGTCATCTGGTATTGTTCATTTTGTATGCTGGGGGTGCTGTGCCTGTTAAATAAACAGGTTCTTTCCACTTCTCTCTGAGGAATCCTTCCCAAATTGGTTGTGGGGAGAGGCCATGTAGATTTTCTTTCTGGAGGGGCCCCCTTTTGGTGGTTTTCTCCCAAATTTGCCCTAAACCAGGATAACTTTGTATGTAATCCCCCAAGATTACAGGTGCACAGCAGCCTGTGAGTGTCCCATTCCCATGAGAACGGCCTGAATTGAAGTACAAATCAGGGTCCCACTGGCCTTTTCCCTTCCAGCCCAGATCACCCCCTCAGCTGTCTCTTCCCTCTGAGGAGCACTTTGGACACATCAGATGCAATGGAGGGCAAAAGTGTTTCCTTCAGCAAATTTTGTGCACATCCCAGGCTATGAGTCAAAAGCAACTTTTTTATACTTCAAGTCTCCCATCTGCAAATGCAATTGAAATGAATGAATGAAGGAGCAAATATCTTAATGAAGAACACAAAAGCTTTTTTTTTTTCCTTTCCTAGTCTTTCACATTCAGCATTATTAATTGATTCAAAGGACAAAACACTCTGTGGTCAAGCATCAGAGAAGCTTGATGATTACTATATTTTCCACAAGGGATTTTAATAAATTTATTATTATTATTATTACCAATTTATTGTATTTTTAACCCATGAAAGTAATAATGGTGTTTCACATGTACACCTTCCCCGAAAGAAGTAAAGGACCAGAAGTCCTTTTGAGTAGAAATCTACATCTTTTCTCTTATTGGTGCCAAATCACAGTGCCTTGTGTCTTTCTCTTCTGAGCCCATGCCTCAGAAGATTTATGCAGCTTCAGTAGAGAGCTTCACTCACAGACCTCTCTTTTCCCCTCAGTGGTACTGGATTTGAAGGAAACAAATAGATGGGTACAAATCAAGGCACGTCAAACCTTGAAAATACATGTGCTCTGACATGAGTATCTAAACCAGGTCAAGTACAAGAACCAAGCAAACTGCCATTGTAAGCAGTGAAAAGTGATTTTTTTTTTTAACCATTATATCAGTGTAAGTAATCCAAGGAAGGGTACTGCAGTGGAAAATTTTTGTATTATTTTTTTCCAAGCAGTTTGCGCGGTGTCAGATCTTATATTTTCCTTGTAACACACTGAACCTGAGAAAGTATGGGATTAAACTGCTTCATCTCCTCTGTAATCTAGTGTGACTTCTCTCTCTTCCACTCTCACCTTACTTCCTCCTTGATTACATGACAGTCTTACACAGACTTTTTCATCACTAGGTACTAAAGTGCTTGACAGTGATGAGGGGTGTTATAGTCTGCATTTCTTGGTGAGTGAACTAAGACAGGGAAAATTGCTGAAACCACCCAGCAGCAGAGCTGGGAGCTGTACCCAGCCTTCCAGTCCCCTCTTGGAGCCTGTCACCTACATCAGCTAATTTAACATGATGTAAAGAAATACAGTGGAAATACTCAGGCTTTCATTTCCTACCTATTGAACGTTTCACTTGCAATTGCATTATATAAACCTGATAAAGGAAACAGCAAAATAATAATACTAATAATACCAAACTCTACAGAGGAAAAAAGGGCAAAAAGTAAGAACAAAGTGCAACCTATGAAAAATATCTTGAAAGTTCATAAACACTGGAAGGAATACAGAGAAGAAAGCAAAAATCTCTCCCCTGTCAAGTAGAGCAAGCTCCAGCCATACAATATTCATTCTGCTAGCTAAAGTTTATAAGGAAATGTACTTTTAAATCTCAAGCACATGTGTGAGAAACTAGGCATGAATTTTTGGAGTTGATAAATTTGTTTGTTTGTTTAATTATTTACTCTTCTAGACAACATTAAATGAAACTTTACCTCTGATGGAACGCCAGGCTGGAGTGTCAGGATTCGGGTAAAACTGTGGAGAAATGGGGAGGTGACAGCTGAATTCTCAAGTTCTACATCTGTTATTGGCCTGACTACTATGGAAGGAAACACTAATTAGATTATGAGAATGACTGAGGAACCTTGGCTGAAAAGTGAAAATGAGCCTCATTTTTAATATCTGCATTCCTCTCAGCAGCAACATGGACCTAAATATCTACTCTGCGAAATTCTAAGTGATACCTAACTTTGATAAAAAATGGTGATATCATTCCCAGATGACATCCATCTGGTGATTTACAGGATGTGTATTGAATGTATATCATGTTCAATGTCATAAGAATTTTTATCTTTAAAAATAGTGAAATAAAATTAAAAACAACAACAACAAAATCTTCCTACACCCACATCATCCTTTTTCAATTAAAAAAAACACAGAAAATCTTTAAAATGTAAGAAACAAGCCCATTTCTCAAAAGGATAACTAGTTCCACATGGAGTTTAGTTTTTGATAAATCAGTATTTCCAGATGAAAAATACTTTAAAGTGTCCTGAATGTTCCACTTCCTGAACTGAGCTCCAATGGAGCTGCATAAGGGCTGGCACCACAAAGAGCCCCATCAATGCAGTTGTGGGGCTCTTCACAATGGCACAAGGAAGTCAGCAGATCCGGGCTGTCCTCTGGCTTCATTAACGTGCTGCAAAAGCCAGAGACAAAGAAGAGACAGAACTACTGATGCAAAAGACAGTGCTACATCAGTCCTCAGAAGATCTTTATTCACCTACTGGCATACCCCCAGCTTTTCCTGAGAGTTCAGGGAAACAATTCAGCATGTTCTGATCTGTTTCTGGAAGGGAGTATCTTAAGTCTTCTCTTTTTTTCCCATATTCATTTTTAGGACAATAATTTTATCCAGGAAGGGCTGTCTCTCACTAGCTATCTGATAGAAAGAGATAACATCCAGCTGAGGGAGGCCCTGACCTCACCAGCTCAATAATGTAGGATAAACAATAAAGAACAGGAGCACATTGCCAAAAAGCTTTCTTTTTCTGGGGCTACGCATTTGGAACCGTTTGCCTGAATTAATTTGGTCTACAAGAATGAGTACCAAGGTAATGATTACATGAGCTATCTGACCTCTTGGAAGCCCAGGTGGGCATGGACCACATCCCAGCAGGAAATCCTGCTTCAGCTCCTCCTTCTTTAGCAAGGAACTGTCTGAGTTTGTTCTTCCTGCAGAAAAGTAATTCAGCTGATCATGGGCATGAGAAATCACCTCCCTGCCACAGCAGGGACAGGTGTGACCTATTGCATTTGTCATCCCTAACCAGGAAGGCAAATGGACAGGAGAGAGATTTCACCAGCTTCCTAGCCCTTGTGTTTTCTGAGGTTATCCAGGATACTCAATGGCTACTGGCAGTAAACCAGTGTTTGCAGCCTTCCCAAAGCAGGGTGTCACACAGCAGGGCAGGGAACAGGCTTGGGCAGTCTCTGCAGGGCAGCTGGCACTCCTCTCAGTATCAGCAATCCAGGCAAGTGTTCCAGGAAACCAGGAACTCTCATACCCTTGTTTCTGTGTGCCTCTCTCACCTATCCCATTAGCTCTCTGTGTGATTACATCTTATAGCACAAATGTGCTTTCACGGTGCAGCCAGCTACAAAGGAGGAACAGCATTAAGCTTGCAGAAGGGAAGGATCTTAGAAGCAAAAACAAGTCAAACTGATACTTGTGCTCAGGCCAGAGGCATTTTCCCCTGCTGGAGACTTGTTGAACTAGGAGGCAAGGAAGTCAAGGACATCAGGAAGGAGAAGATGCAACTTCCCAGTCAAAGCAACAGCAGCCAGTGCTCTTTGTAGTCACAGTTTCAGCAAAGCATCAAAGAAATGTGTTTGCCCTGTGCTCCTGGAATTCCTGCTCTAGCCTTCTGAAGTTTCCCAGTCTTTCAGCACTTCATCCATAAGTAGATTAAAAACAAAACCTTGGTGACCAAGATCTGACCTCAGACAAATGCCCTGCTCCTAAAAACTGGAGTCCAGCCTGGATTTTAGAGGGAAGATTTTGGAGTAAAAAAGGTATTACCCTGGAAGATGAAAAGGGAAGAGAAAAAGAGCTGCAGCTAAGCTGCAAATGAATGGAAGGTTATGGACAAGGTGATGAGAATAAATTTTATGTTGAGGACTGGAGGAATTACAGCATTTCTGCACATTTTTGGGCCTTAAGGAACTGTGTGTTTCCTTCAGGATTTCTAAGGAGATTGGAGGCTCAAATAGAGAAGAACGAGAGCTTTGCAGTGAGGGCTGGATGGTGCATGGCCATGTGTGTCTGGCATAAAAATAATTGAGTCATTCTCCCTCTGGAAAAGACAAAGAGAGAGCAGCTCAGGCCATGCCTTTGGGGAAATCAGCATATGCACAGAGCAGCAACAGTGGTATCCTGGGCACCTGCTCTTTCCAGCAGGGAACCAGCATATTCCTATATTCCTTTGGAGTTGTCTGGTAATTTTCTGTTTCAGACCAAATCCTTAGGAGAGAAGGAGGATTTGGCAGGGCAAAAGAGCAGTCTATGAAGATTTATTTTCTCAAAACTTGGATCTGACTTTCATCCACCACCTAATATGTTCAAATGTTTCTCTCATCTCCTCCTGTGAGCAATGCAGACACACAGATAATACTTTTGCTACTCCTTCTCTTAGTATTTCTGTTTATATGAGAATTGCAAGGCTCTTTGCAAAGAAAGGCTCATATCACCATGGAAGAATCCAGAATCCAGGATAGAAGCCATTCTTTCAAGGACATACAGCTTTAGTGCAGCCAGATCAAAACTTGATACCAAATTTCCAAGTTCTCTAAGCCTGCTCCAGCGCATCACTCTGTGTGCAACCTGCAGCTGCAGCCTACTTTGAATTAAAAATAAACCAACATCAAAGACCCTCTGCAAACATTTTTAAATTCTGTTCATGATGAAGTGGTTTGAACTGCCCTGGTTTTAATATTGTCTTCAGCATTTTCATGGATTTTAATCTTATTTTCAAATATTATTGTAGCCCAAAGAAAAAAAAAGAGTTTTTTTATTTTGTATAAGAAATCCAAGTTTTTCTTATGCAATTATAGAAGATGGGTGAAGAGGGCCCAAACCTGCAGAACTCCAGGCTCCAGAGCTACATGCTTGAAATACCTTACAAATAAATACCTGTGCAAGCAACACACCTATGTCTTTGTCACACAGGTATGGTTCCAAGAAATCTACAGCCCAAAGACCTATGCTGAGCCCACTGACTGCTTCAATACTATCTTCTAGAATGCAAATGGTGACATCAAGGCAAACTGCCTAAAAGTTCACCTTTTTCTTGTCAGAGACAACATTGATTCTCTGCCTGCCAGCTAAGGACTGTATAACTCCTCTCGCTTTCACTTCACAAGTCCCTGAAAGCTTATCTGAGATAGTTCTGTACCCTCTCCATGCTCTTCTCGGCACTTTGTTTTTTGTTCAGCTGGGATGGAGGCCTACCACATGGGAATGAATGGGATCAGCCTGCTACAGGCTCCTTGGGAGAGATCTGCAGCTAAATGGTGATTTCATTGATTTTAGTAGTCTTCTGATTTTTTAATGTACCTTGGGAATAGGTAGTTTGGGATAAAGTTATCAGTCTTTTCTCTCACCCCACCTTTTATTTTCTCCTCAACAGACCTTAAAAGCCACCCAGTAAGCAAATCTGCACCTGTATGCAGGAGGTGCATGAGATTCCAGCACACACCCAGCTGTTTTTATCTGAGCCTGCACTCCAGGAGGACAAAGTTCCACCTGTGTATTACTTGCCATGTTAGGGGACCCTAGCTTTAATGGGTGATTTCCATTTGTCTCCAAAAACATACTCCAGGTATAGAGGCACAGAGAAGAGGCTGTGAGACACCCCCCACTTCCCCCTTCCCCAGCGCATATACAGGTAGGAAAAGAAGCTCAATTGACTTCTTTGAGATTTCATAAACCTCCCTGTGCTTCAGTACGTGCAGTGACATTCACCTGGGGAGATAGAAATACCCTGAGGAGATATAAATATGCTGCATTAGTCCAAAAAGGAGTAAGAAATGGCTTCCGTCTATAAGCTGGAATCCTAAAAGGATGGTTTGCTTTGTGATCTACATTATTTATTTAACTTGTCCTCAACAGCAGGGACCCTGCTGGAGCGTGGTGCTACATCTCAGCTGGACCCTAGTATCTCCAGCAGAAAATGGTCACAGACACTCAATGCCACAAGAAACTGCTCACAGCCCTTTGCTTGCTGCTGCTGCACTCTGTGTGTCCATGCCTACTTTCACCCTTGGATTTACTGGGGAGAAGGTTTTTCTCCTTGCACAGAAATCTTTGAAACTGCTCTTCAGAGAAAACAGAAATAACAGAGTGGAGCAAGGATCTGGTGAAAAACTTTCTCACCCCAGATGTCAAAATAAAGACAAGAAAATACATTGGTAAAGCAATGAAGCAGTGCCAAACTTGCAGCACTGCTCATACTTAGGAGTAAACCCTCACAGAGGGATCATGCTCCCTGGTGCTGGAGGGGCTCCAAAGACCAAACAAAATGCCTGCTATCCTGCAGGGAGCACCAACACAGATGGCTGGTTCAGGAGTGTATCACGAGCAACTGAATACAAGCAGCTCTGAGGCTTCCTTCACACTCTTCAAGAGCCCACCCTTGTTTACAGCCTGCATTGAAGCACACCTCTGGTTTTGCAGCTCATCAACCTGAACTGACCTGAATTCTCTGAGATTTGTAGCTTTGTTTCATAATCTCCTTTCTGGGCAGTGACTGGAAACTGCCTTTCTTCCTCTAAGAGTACATGCCCTGTGGAGCTGTGCTGGAACAGGGACTGTTTAACCAAGCCATGCAGAAGCAAACAGCTTGCACCACAGGGGCAAGGGCTCTGGCCCACAACACCCCAGCATTTGATGGCTCTGGTGTTTTATTGTTGTCTTGGAAGAGGGATTCAGTCCCCTCCTCTGCCTGGGGAGGTTTGTATTTGATGTCCTCCTCCAGCAGGACTTCTCTGACAATCAGCCTGGAGCAAGCCAGAGGGAGTGCAGGTCCTGAATTGTGGTCAAGCAATGGCTCCATGCACATCCTCTGATGAGCCCAGCTGGCATCAGCTTGCAGGAGCAATCCCTTCTTGCAGGAGCAATTTCTTTACTAAGAAATTATCTCACCTTCTCCTTAGTGTACACAGTGAATTTCAAGTACTAGTATAAAAAGGTGTTTCACTCTCCATCTGTGCCTGGAAATCATGGCCTCAGCAGCTAATCTATGCCTCCACCATCACTGCAGTGAAAAAACTCTCTGTTAGTGGAAAACCACAATAGAAGTGCTAGCAGAAGAGTGGGGAGGGAGGCAAATTCAGCTGTCAATATTCTGCCTTCCCTTTTAATTTACAGGAAAACAAGATTTAATGCTCTGCTGAACAAATCAGGTTCTTCAGGTCTGCAAATCTCCCCAAAACAGAAATTAATGACAATATATATTTCATTCTTAGATATCAAAGTACTGTGTGCATGTGGGTGATTACATCGTTTCCTGCATTTTTGCAATGAAGAAACTCTCAAATATGTGTCTCTGATCTGTTGAAGACTGTGCTATCTTGACTGACACTCTAAAAGCTGGCTCTGGGAGGCTAAAGAAGGGAGGGAGGGGTGAGTAGAGTGAAGGCTATGTCTCGGGCATTTAAATTAGTCTCCAAACACTCAGGAAAATATGCCCTGCCAGTGTGCCTGCAAGTGCTAAGCAGCAGCTGAGTTCTTACAGGGAGCCTGGCAAACGTGGGCATAGCCATCATTTACTGGCAACTAGAAACAGAAATGTGGTGTGCAAGTGAACTGCCAGCCACTCAGTAATCAAAGAGCACTTCAAAAGTATTTATCAGTTCTATGACCAGGAACACATGAATTTTTTAATAATTGCTCCATTCACAGCCTTGCCACCACGTACTGAACTCAGACCATTTAAAAGCCATTAATTAATAATTTATTGCTGATTGCTCTTACAATGTCATCCCAAATTGCTCTTCTGGTGGTGGTAGTAAACATGTCATGGCAGTCCCATGTTCCACATGCCAGAGGCCAGCACATCACCTGCCTCTAGTGGAGTATAACTCACCAGAAGCGCACCAATTCTTCTTTATTGTGGCAGCAGCTCTGGAGCTCAGAGTAGGATAATCCTATCCACGGTATAATCCCGTTCCTCAGGATATATAACATGGCTGTGGAACCCCCAGGCAGGACTGGGAGGAGAAGGAGTGGGGGTGGTGATCAGACTGGGCTGCTTGGAAACTACTCCAGAACCAGATAAAAATGTGACCTTTTCAAGGACTGGAGAAGAATGGTATTTCCCTCTCTGGCCTTCCCTGAAGACACCTGGAGAAGCAAACCTCCCACTTCTGCTAAGGTTTTTTTCCAAAGATCATTTTATTTTTCAGAATTTTCTGGACTCCTTTGCACTGCTAATTAGACCTCTTCTACCTCAGTCACAAATTAACAGTTTCAGCATGAGAATATTTCTGGCATAGAAACTTTTTTTAAGCCACATGAAATAAACTCCTAGGTCTGCCTCTTCCATTAACTCTTCAGATCTCCTGTGAAAACTTCTTTTTCCACTTCGATTTCTTGCTCTACCACTGGTTCCTCCCCTTGATCTGTTCTAATCTTCGTAAATTATTCACCATCCAACATCCTTCACACCACCATTTCCTGTAATTTATAGTGTCTACTATGTTGTATTATTTAACACCAGAAAGCATTTCAGGATTCAGCTTTAGATGTATCAGGAAAGATGTAATGAATTGCGTTGCATTGTATAAAACCCTCAGCAATGAAATGGAAAACGATTAATAGCTCGATGGTGATCATCCTGCTAATGTCTGTCTTTTGTGCCTTGCCACATTTATTCTTCTGCAAAGGGGGACAGGAGCTTTTAACTTGTTTGCTTCTCTCAGGGAAATTGCTTTTTTCCTTTTCAAATAGCACCACATGCTTGTTAATGGAGTATTAATAATAACCATGTTATTACCTTCTTCCATCAGACAGGGAAGTCCACTAAATAATTCCCAGAAAAACCTCAATTCCAGATCGTAAGTGCAGAAGGCAAGGCCACCGCTTTTGGCAGTTTTTTTCAGCTTTCATCATATTGTCATATCAGACTAAATTATTGAAGATGACTGGCAATTTACACATCTCCTCTCTAAGTCAAACAAGCTAGAGTTCACTGTGTTATTCCTCACTGCATTCATAAATCTAGACTAGCAATCCAACTTGTTTGCACAGTCTATAATGGGCTGAGAGTAAAATAAAGGCTTTTTCGGCAGATGTCACAGAACCAAAGCCTGTTCCAGGCAAAAAGAATAAAGACTATGCCAGCACTTCTTGCCTGGTGAAGGACATGTTGTCCACAGCCTCTTAACTCTTTTGATTTCAATAACCATATGACTAATAATACATTCATTTGCCTAACATTTTGGGATTAATTTTGTTGGGTTACTCTGTCTTTACACCAGAGTGAAAAAGAAGATAATTAAGTTCATTACTTTATATTGAAAGGAGCACACAAGAGCTGTAGTCTAGTTTTATTCTTGAGCAACATTTTATCTTTCTATTAACTGTACTATAAAATTCACACCAGCTACATTTTAAATGTGCAATATTCAAACACCATCGGAAACTACATCAGGAATCCTTTGTGCTGTGTCTGTCAAAGGCAAGTGTCACTTTTTACATTCTCATTTCAAAATGATTCCTCTAATGACCAGGATTAAAAAAAAATGGATTATTCAGAAATGAGTTATAGCTTTCACCAGCCACAGTGATGGCTGGATGGGATACATGGATTTCTTACATGCCATGTAAACATTTGATACAACTCCAGGTCTTCAGTAAAAAATTTTACTGAGAGGAGAATAACAGAATTTCATTTTCAAGTCCTTAATGAAAATATCTATATGCAGAACCTGCATCCCTACTTAGACATCCACATTAAGTGGATTATTTTTCAGAAATGCAAGTCACACTGGACCTCAGTTTGTCTCACAGCTTCTGAAACCAGACTGCTCCCAACTAGCCTTGGAAAGACGTTTTACAGTTTTGTCCAGCTATTCACTGCTTTCCCTGGGAGCAGTTCACACCAATATTTTCAAATAACTAACTTTTGAAGTGCAAATCTAACTTCAACCTGGTCTGAAAACCACACCCTTTTAATGTGATTCTATATTGGGAACATAATCTCAGTTTTTAGATTCTCTGTGACAGTAGTGCTCTTTCCACAGGAAAGTTACAATATTTAATTCCTTAATCATATAATTCATCTAGTTTTGCTCATTTTAAACTACAATTAATTCATTGTCTTTCCCTTGATAATATGTCAGTTTCACGTTTACTGTCCCAGTTGTGTGTCAGCTTGGTTAGCTGTGCTCAGCGAACAGATCACAGAATCCCAGAATGGGTCAGGTTGGAAAGGACTGCAGTGAATCATCTACTCCAACCTCCCTGCTCAAGCAGGGTCATCCTGGAACACATGGCACAGGACTGCATCCAGGCAGCTCTTGAATATCTCCAGGGAGGGAGACTCCACAACCAATTTAGGCTGTGCTCAGTCCCTGCACAGTAAATAATTTCGTCCATGTGCTCAGATGGAATTTTCTGTGCCTCAATTTCTGCCTGTTGTCCTTTTTCCTATTGTTCAGCCCCACTGAGTAGAGCCTGGCTTCATCCTCCTGGCACCCTCCCTGCAGACACTGATAAAAATTGGTGAGGCCCCTCACACTTGTGTCTTCTCAAGGCTGAACAGGCCCAGCCCTCAGCCTTTCCTGGTAAGAGAGGGGCTCTTGTCCCTTAATATTCTTTGTCACCCTCTCCAGAACCCACTCCATGTCTCTTGTGGTTACTGATGAGACAGCCTCTTGTACTGAACATGGCTCCTCATTATAATAATAGCACACCACTTAATATTTGGTTTGCCTTCATGTTCTTGATGTTATTGTTATGTTTGTTGCTAAAGCCAAAGGCCATGAAGTGTAATTACTGATTCATATTTTAGCAAAGAATGATCTTGTAAAAAGCATTGCAGATGCATTAAAATGTCTTAAATGTATGAAAACAGGATTGGGAATGGGGAAAGTAATGAAAAGGAAGCAACATAAACTTTCCAGATGCTTCTGCTTTCCAAATGGATCTCAAAATTCACCACCATGTAGAATATCACACCTTAGCCCCAACTACATAAAGGCAAGAAAAATGGACACAAGAATTAAGTATATAAGGTAAAAAAACTTCTAAATTCTGTCACATGAATGCATCAGCAATGTGCATTAGAAAACTGGTTATTTCTTACTCTTAAAGCTTTCCTTACCTCCAGTTTGTAAGAACTGGAGACAGATTAATCCAGCATTACCTCCAGTAGAGAGGTAAGTAAGGAAATCACAAGATAATGAAATCCATAGTTAAAAATAAAAAACACAAGCCCTGAAAGGTACACGGTCTGTACTTTTTGTCTATGGGACTGCAGGATAGTATTGATTATGTAATACTAGGCTGAGAAAATTAAATGAGGCAGCAAATTGCAGAATCAGTTGGTAGCTACCCTCAGTAGTCCAAGTCCCCTCACTGAAAGGAGCCCCAGTAGATTTGCCCTAAGTAGTTTCTTCTCTTTGCACAGATGTTAGTTCTCCACATTTATAAGGCAAATTTCTCATGCAAATACTGCATGGAAAATTGCCAGGGCATAATGGTTTCTGAAGCCATTTGCTTGAGCACTCGGTTTGTGGTTGATTAAAACCTGATGGCTTATTATTTTTTTCTAAACAAATAGGCCAGTCTAACAAAGCCATTACCATCCTGCCCTCCCTTATACCTGCACAGCATCCCTCACTGTCCCTCGGATGTGTGCTTCCATCCCTTCCCCTGCAGTACATCCCTTGGGTGAGCAGGGCACGTCCCTGCTTCTGGTGAGGACTGCCAGAGGGAAAGAACTTTCTAGCTTTTCTCAGCCTGTAACTGCCTCCTTACCTTCCTGACACGCTCCAAAGGAACAGGGACATGGGGAATGTCATTGTGCATTTGTTATGTAGAACGGAATCAGGGAGTTTCTCCTTAGAGAGGGTCTGAGTCTTCCTACAGTTGACACTTCTGTCTCCACTGCCTTGGAAACAACCACACTCACCATTGCTCAATGGGAAACAAAAATTGTGGAGATTTCTAGAAATGCAAGGTTTGGATTAGCTACTGCAGTTTCTTAGATAAACATATCTAACTCCTTCACAGGCAGCATGCAGAAAGTCTTTATCAGCCTAAGCATAAGTGCAGATTTCACTCAGGTTAGAAAACAGAATCATAAACACAGAGGAGTCTCAGGCTACTGAACGTTGAGCTTTTACAACTCCACTTATGCAATGTCTGTCAGGTCAGGAAATAATTTTTTTTTTTTTTTACCAGCAATATTGTGTATGTGTCTAGTTAATAAACAGAAGGTTGGGAAGAAGCTCAGCCTTTAGTAAATGCAGGTTGCTGTGTTGAAAGGAAATCAGGGATAGGACAGAAAAGGGCTTCCAAAATTTTGCCACTAATCTTCTGAGGATGTTCACATACCAACAATCAAGAAGAAAAACCTGAGACAGTGAATGCATCTCAACTGGCATGTACACAGATAAATTTTGGGAAACAGTTATTCAATCTTGTTCACGCTTCACTACCTAGAAAGTGAAATAATTCTTTAGTCCACAAAGAATGGTCATGTTGTGATATAGTGCTACTGATATTGGAACAAATTTGTGTCATTTGAGAATTAAACTGAAATGAGCCTAGAAGTCAGAACAAATAGCAAAGAACTTCCTAATGCATGAGATTCAAGGAACCCAAGTCAAAAGGATTTAACTGTGTTATTTTAGGTTCTTCAATCCAGCTGCAGAGGGACAAGAATGGAGCAAACACCAATGTGTCAGCAGCACAGCTGCTTCCTATGTGAAAACACTGATCCAGTTAAAAAGGAGTTATATGGCAGCTGCTTAGAGCAGTGAGATTATCATGACAACAGCTGACACTCCCACTGGGAGCTGTCTGGGGGCTGACAGGTTTTCAGGGAGGTATCTAGTTCAAGGCCAAATGTTACAAGCTGTCCTTAGAGAAGTATTATAGGTGGAGAGAATGTCGAGAAAACTGAAGGACCGGGCAACCTCCACCCAGGGGAGACCTAAGGCACTGTACAGAGACCATTCTGATGCTACCTGAGGTGATGCACCCTCGTTTGGCTAGAGCCAGTGAAAGACTCAGCAAAGATTTCAGCCCATGGAGCCAACTCCATGGTCACTGCACCAGCACACCTGGAGCAGGCAGACAGATGGAGCTGCACCTTGTCTGTATGAAGTCATCAACAACATGAAGACCATTTCACAATGGAAGAAGTGCTCCTTAAGACCTGAAATATCTGCCCAAGACTTCCAATGTCATGATGGCTGATAATACTGCCAACAATCTGCAAAAATCTGGATACCAAGGAGTTAAGTAGATGGTGTTTAGCCAACAGCAGCAAGCTCTTTGGTTTATTTTTATTAAAATGCATCATTACGTGCTATTTCTAGGTAACAGGGAAAGTCCTTGACAAGCTACATGAAGTGGAAAAGAGCACAATAAATAACATTAATTTTAAAAACAGTAGTGGAAAGCAAGCTGGTAGAAGCTGGTGCTTCTCCTTTCAAGTATGCTTTTCCATTCAGTGAGACACAGGTTTTGTCTTCTGCATTTGAGAAGGCAGCCTGTAGATATCAAAGGGTCATCTTCCCCAGCCAGCAACATCCAGTTCTGCTCCTCCCTGAAACAAACCTATTGTCCTCCTGAAAAGAGAAGTAGCCTTGAACTAGGCGTGATGGAAAGCAACACTTGTATGCCTTTCTAAATTTTTTAAACTCAGTTCCTTTGCCCTTCCATGAAGAAAGGAAAGAAAAAACTCAAAATCAAAAAAAAAAAAAAAAAAAACAGCAGCAAGAAAACTCAAAAAAAAAATTTAAAAAGACCCCACTGCAGAACAATTCTTGGTGAAATCATTAGGATTTTCTGATAGATAGCATAGTCAAAACATGATAAAAACATGATAAACTTGTTCGTTTATCGGCAATGCCTACAGATACATTCATTTATTTATCTGGAAAAATAGATTTGTGCCTTAAGCATGAGTTCAGAACACTCAAATTCAATCCCCCCCTTTTTCTGTGGCTTTCTTACTGTGATCAAGTCACTGAGTTTCTTTTTGCTTTGTTCCTCCATTCATGAATGATAGGTTCCCCATATTGTCCAAGGATGTCCTCATAAGACAAGAAGCGCCTTCATCTGTCCAGCATGCCTGTCAGAGAGGAAACAGACAAAAAAGTAAAAGGAAAGGAGTGGCACAAAATAAACAGTAAATAGAAATATCAAGAGAGTATATATGGGCCAAAATAATCTCACAGGATAATTTAGAAAGCAATAAAATCAAGCTCCAGACCAGACTTAGCTCTTCTGGATAGAAGTCTATACACAGACCTTATTTTCCAGAGACATCAGTACTGAGGCGGCTTGCACAGCCATGAGTCAATATCTGCCTCAGAAAGGGAGCTTAGGAGATGTGGGATTGACCATACCTGTGGCAGCAGACTTACAAGAAACTGGGAAGACAGTTATGGAAAATGTTGATGATTTAAATGAGGACACACGAGGGCAAGCAGCTATGGAAGAAAATTCATCTACTAGAGAGAGAAAGGTAAGATGAGAATAAATGAGAAAGAGCAGGAAAAATCATAATATAGGATTTTTCTGTGAAAGACAGCACTTGTTTTGGATGGAAAACATTTAATAATCTGATTTTCTGATTAAATAATATATCTTAATAGTATCAATCTCAGCTCTTGGTTTCATTTAGGCTCTTAATTTTCTACCCTGTTATCATTTATTCTCAGAGTTTCTATAGTGTCTGTGTCATGTCTTTAGCCATTAATTTTACAGCTCAGAAAATTCAGTGGCTGATCTTCCTTTTACACTGGGGTAAAGTGCTGCAAAATTCAGTGACGATGCTTCCAATGGCACAAAGGTTTTCCCTTTGCATCTGCTTCCCATTGTATTCTTTCAGAGCTGGGTCTCCATTTGATAGATGCACTGATAGATAGGCTTGGGCTAAATGAAAGTCTTTGTACAGAGCCACCAGTCCCTGTCCTACTCTGAACACACAGTGACTCTGTAATAAGCTGGTGTGGAAACAGCCACAACTTCTACGTCCCACTTTTGGCCCAGCTGTGCCACTCCAGTCAAGGGAGGCGCTCAGCCTTCAGTGCAAGGTTTTCATCTCATTATTTCAGTGCAACTAATTGCATATAACCATATAAAGTGCCTGTTTTAAAGACCTACTCTCAGTTTAAACCTCTGGTTTCCACCATGTCTGAGGCCAGTCTAATCTCAATCTCTTCTTGAGATTGTTTCTGTGTTTTATTCATCCTGTCCCCTGCAGAATGTCTCAGAATTCAAGTTCCTTTGGGGGAATCTATCCACACATCCAGCAAAATGTCGCACCTACTGAGGGTGGGAATCATCTTAACAGAAGCCATTTTAAAGTTTGACAGCTCCCTAAATAACCTGGTTGAGACAGAAAAAAATACTTCAAGAAGTAAATTCATTGAACTTGTACTACGTTGTTCCCTCTCTTCACTTTCTATGCAAGCCTAGATGATGACCCCAGACTAATTTTTAAATACCTGATAATAAGAAAAATGAATACTACCCATTAAAGGATGGTAGAAAAAAAGACTAAAGCTCCACTTCCAAGGCCCTGTAATTTTTTCCTTTCCCAGGGATTTCAATATAGAGGCTGTCTCTGGGACCTCTGATCACTGTCCTCTTTCTCTGCTATATTTTGGCCCCTGACACATCCTGCGTATCCTTTTCTCCTGTTTTCCCCTTTTTCACCCTGAGGTGCCCCATTTTGCCCAGGGCAGGATTCTGCCTGAAGCAAGTGTTCCTCAGAACACCCACCTCCATGCAGGTTATATCCATCTTTATTCAAACCTGTTGAGATGTTTAAAATTGAAATCTATCACACTTTTGTAATAGGTTTGACTTCAAAGAAAAGCCTTTGAATCTTTTCTTTAGAAAATAAATGCTAGTCAAAGGTTAATAAACAATAGAAAGAGACAACTCCTAGTAGTTGCAGTCTGTCTCCAGAATTATATTACTGGTCTGTATCACAGTTCCTATTAAGTATTATCTTACTTTGCTTGGCTTTTCTTCTGTAAATATTGAATATACTAAGACTTATTCTCCATTCCACTGGGCTGCAATAACTCTGCAAACTAAATATAGTGTAAAACCAGTATAAATGAATGGTAAAAAAGGCTCAGTGATCTGGAGTCTGATCCTACAGCTCTCTGTGTGTGCATAAAATGAGCTTTATTTTGGCATAGATAAGATGAAGTCTGTTCTGGTTCACAGTGTGAATGCTTCAGCTAACAATTGAACAAACACTAGATATCATTTTCTGATTCTGATTATTTACTGTCTTTGCTTCACAAAAATCCCAGTCATAGGCCTGCATTTCAGGATTTTTTCTTCTTTGTTAGTTAATGGGTAAACACAGGTGAAAATTTTCATTTTGGGGTCCTTCCAGTGATGGTGTGACAAGCCAGTGCATTCTTCTCCCTTCCCTACTTCTGTTTGTCTCTCATGCTCTGAGGATTTCAATGCTAAAGCTTTCCACACTCTGCATTATCAGTCCACAGGTTGCTTTGAAAGCTGCTGGCAATTCTGCCCTCAGCTTTCATCTTTTCTCTTTTGCTTCCCTCAGCATTGGTGATCTGTAACAGTGACTGTAATTAGAAACCACTTTTGAACCATGTGAGGTTGCAGGGTTTGCTTCTTTTGTTTTTCTGCTTTTAAAATTTCACACATGCTGGTTTCAATAAAAGAAGCCAACCTACTTCACTGCCATGTAACACAAATACATAAAAATGCAGATCATACCCATTAATGTGTATGTGTGTGAGTTCAGAGGTGTGTGATGCACATATATAGAATTATGTGAATTTGTGTGTCCCGGGGCCACAACATAGCTGTGATTTGGCTTTGCAGCATCAGATACATGTCTTGCTTTAAATATGTGACACAATGGTTCTGGCCTGTTTCTGGGCTCAAGACCCACTTAGAAGAGTAAGAGGTTACCTACAACAACAGCAGAAGCACTAAATTCTGTATGAGATATTCAGGTTTGAAAGGTGCTTGTTGCCTCCTTTCAGAAATGCCTTTTCACATAGAAGCATTGTGCTGACTCCACTTGCAGCTTGCCACTCTGCAAAGGCACCTCAGTGCATTGTATCAGGAAACCTGTATTTTCCAAAATTGAATTTCCACATGTGAGAGCAGGCAGAGGTCTCCAGTGGCCTTTTGAAGGGGTCCTGGAAGAATTGACAGAGGCAGTGTACCTCTTATAATTTTCAGATGAGACACAGAATGGAGTGGAAGCTGCCACCTGAGTCTAGGATCTGCCTCCTCCTCAAGAGGACTGTGAAGCTGATTGCATCTGTGTCACAAGGCTGTGGGAAAAGAGGTAAGTTCAAGGGAGCACATTGCCTGAAAGTGGAGTGCCAGACGAAAAGACTGGGAGCAGGCATTTGATGAAAGAGGCAAGTATTTCACTAAATGCCCGTACTGTAGAGATGCAAACAGATGCTATCCAAACAGGCTGGGATACTGGCCACAGCTGGAGGATGCATGTGGAACCTCTTGGAGAGTAGAAGGAGAGAGATCTGCGGGAGGTGAGCGCACGGCAGCACTTTACTCTGTAAATGAACAAGACCAGGATCACCATCTTGCGAAGAAAAAGGGTGAGCTAAGTATTTAATGACTCCCTAAGATAAACTCCAAATCCACCCCTATACACAGAGCTGAAATACTACTCTGATGCCACCATGAATGAGTTTTATTTGAACACATGGCTCTTGGCTAATGTCTTGTCACCCCTGGCTCATGAGGAGCTTCCTGTAGGGACCTGTGAGCGCATCTGATTGAGAGTATCAATTTGAGTTGTGGAGTCTTCAGCCTCTTACACACGTGGGTGTTGGCTGATGGCTGCTGGAATGAGCTATAGGTTTCATTGTTCAAGGTTTTCAGCTCTCCTTGGTTGTTCTGAATCAACCCAATATAACTGATTTTTTTTTGACTTGGTCCATCACAGCTGGTCTCTCAGCATCTGCTCTCTGCGCTCACATCTGCAGCAGTTTCTGAAACAACACCTTCTGGGATTTTTGTGCTGTCATTTTCTGTTGTTTCTTGCAAAATTCTGCTAATGACAGCACTAAGTTTCTCTTGGTGGACCTTTTTTTTTCTTAGTGCATTTTGTTTGCTTGTTTACACTCAGCAGGGATGAAGACACAGAAGGTGCTCTGAGGCTAGGAAGAAACAGCCACTGATGCACAGACTGTGTTTGAATCCAGATTTTTGGCTCAACTGCCTGCTTCAAATCCAAGTAGGATTCTCACCTACAGGGTGATGTTTTGTTTTAACCAAGTTAAGGAGACAGGGGAGAGCGTAAAATGCACATGCAAATCCCATGATTGCAAATCTCATGAATACCTTGAAATAAAACTTTGACTCTTTCCTTAGACACCAAACTTGGATATAGGTGAATCCTTGAAGCTTTTGTGATGAGGTGCAATGAAGTGCACTATGGAAAGACCTGGAGCACCCCAAATCTTGGCCTAGAGCTCAGCTCTTTCTCAAGTACTTATAGAAGCCTCTGCTTCCCAGTCAGCCCCAGGAGCTTTAAGATTTCTAATGTCTCCAGGAGAAGTCTCCTAATGGGTCAGGAAGCTCAACCGGGGCAAGGCTGAGTTTGTTCACCATCTGAAGAGATACCAAGCAGCCCTGGCTCCTTTAAACACAGCACAGTGTGAGCACCTGCGCAGGTACTGCCCCTCTGAGCCAGGAACAAAATCATGGAAGGATTTCAAGCAATACCTCTCCATGTCAGGTTAGACTATTGAGCCATGGTTTGGAATAGTCAGGGAGTGATTCCTCCCCAGAATGCACCTGCCATCCCAATGTTAAAATAATTCCATTTTTTACTGAGGATGTATAAGACTCACAGACCATCATGGTATCCACAGCGCCAGAGATTAAATCTCCCTTCAAAGTGAAGCTATTGTGTAGCTGAGTCAGGAAACAGTCCAGCAAGCATGGAATCAAGAATGTACAGAGAGCAGAGGAAGAAAGCATTAGGAGCTCAGGGAAGATGGGTTTTATCTTGAATGATGGGTGATTACTTCTATTTTATTTTGTGCAGCTCCAGTTGTCACAGAGTATCTATTCTTTATCAAGGTCTCACCTTGTCTGAGTGGCTTTCTGCTGAAGAGTCCCACTGGACAGTGCTATACTGCTGAGATAAATAGTTGTGTTAGGACTCTTGTCTTCCTTTAATTCCATTCAGCCACTACTTGTGCTTATATTATTGCCCAGTGTCAAATGGGCCACAAGGATGCCCCCTATTATGTATAAAATCAAATACGTAACAGAGAAGAACTAACCTTACATGCAATCCTTTGAATTATCTGCAGTGGGAGTCTGGACCAATGCTGCACACAGATCAAAGGAGAGGTGGCCTTCTTCACTCATCCCAAGAGGCTGCTAATCTTCTCCAAAAGGAGCAGTCAATATTTTCCAAAAAATGCAGTGGTTTTGGGCAGCAGGACTGGCACCTTTTTTTAAAAAGAGCATCATTTTCAGAGAGTACTCAGCACATAGCAGCTAAAAATTCATTATCTATAATGGGATTGTCAATTTTAGACACCAAAACAGAGACCTTTAAGGACCTCTAAGTATCTGAAAATTTTGATTAGAGGATTTGGCAAACTGAGGACACTGTTGTTTGGTCTGCTGATCACAGTCTGAAATAGCATGAAGTGGCTTCCTCCAGGAAAATGTGTTTGTGGGCATTATTCTCTTCTTTGCCTTTTAGTCAAGTGTCAGTGATGTTTTTGCAAAGTGCACAGTATCAGACTAGATGGACCATTAGATAAGGCAATCATTTGGTCAGTAGGTAAACAGACAGATGTTTGTGTTGAGGTTGTGAAATGTAACTCTGTAATGTGTTTCTCGTAATGTAGGCACAGCCCATTCACTTCCAGCCTCCTTTCTAGTTTTGCAAGATCATGTTGAAAATGGCATTTTGGAGCCTCAAGAAATATTTTCTTATGCACCTCACAGCACTGCCTTTGCAAATGCAAAGTACTGTATGCCGTGCTACATTTATGCACTTCAGGTTTGATAGATGAGGGATACTAATGGAATGTAAACTATCAAATTAAAAACTTTCATATTAGGGATGCCAACAGTGTTTGCTGTACTTAGCAAAGTGAGATGGTGCTTGCAATTTTTCTCTGTTTTCTAATATGATGCAATACGCACATTCTTATATGTCACTTCTTTAAAAAGGTGAACGCACAATTTTAATGAGGAGGCATTCCAAAATCACAAGAAACTGAATTAGTTTTACATTGAGCAGGTCCATTATGCAGTCTGCAGAAAATGCCAGTTTATTACACTTTGCACACAAACCTTAAGCCTGATTTTCCTCTTCCCACCTGTGTCAGCTTGCCTCTACTCACACATCATTCATTTCAGTAGAGATAACTTGCCCTGCAATGGGATAGAGCATGGCAGGGGAACTGGAACCACCTCTCACATCCAGTGCTCTTCCCTAAACGTGCCAGGGACTGCAGAGGAGTCAGGAGAAGACAAGTGTGCTGGATAGGTCTGAGCCAGAGCCCAGGAACAGCAGCACCAGCACTCAGCCCCTCTCAGCTGAGCCCGTGCAACCACATCCCCACTGGTGAGGAACTGGATAGAAGCAGGCAGGGATCAGAAATGGAACTCTGGACAGGACCTGTGGCTGATATCTCAGATCTTCATCTGCACTGATTTGCATCCCATTTGGGAGGAGACAACCATGGGGAAGGAGGAAGGTGAAGAGATGGATCCCTCCACCTGGACAGTCCCTCTCTCATGTTTTCATAGTCTATACAGTTTGCTGGTTGTTTGTCTACTGGAAGGTAAAAAAAAGAGAAATAATAAGAGGGGATCTCTTTCAAGAAGTAATCTGCAAAGGATGTTGAGGGCAGAACTGTCTCCAATGGATGTTGACTCTGTAAAAGATTACCTAGATTATCTTACCAGGGACTGCAAAATGGGAAAGGAGGGTAGACATGTTTGAAGTGTGGTCAAGCACTTGTTCTTCCAGCAGTTGCTGGTGCAAGTAGTGCAGTTCAGAGCAGCTAACTGCAAGATTAATGGAACTGTTCAAATATTTAATCCTTTAAAGGTGTTACATGAAATGCTCACTGTAGCCAGCTTGTTTTTCAGCTTGCCAATGCGTGTGTCTGCGCACGTGCTTCAACATGGGGTCAGAGTAGGCAAGGAAAAAATAACTCCCATACAGTTACAGGTGAATAAATATGGCCACAACTTCCTATTTCTTAAATGGGGCTGAGAAACCATGCAAGGTTTTGGTAGTACAAGGGAGGCAGTAGGTCAGACCTGGGTTCTCCAGGTGGATTTTGTAAGAGATGTGGGCTTACCATGGGGCTCTTTGTCTGTTCTATACAAATCATAAGGAGAGATAAGTTTTTTATGTGAGCTGTGGAATGGTGGGTAAGAGAGAAAGATATAGCTCCCTCTCTCATCTCCCTGAATTTCTAAAATCCTGCTGTGGAAATATGCTCCTTGTCTGAAAAGATCCTGGTCAGTGTAGGAGACAGGCACAGGAACAGACAAATGGTCTGTCATTACCACAGGTCACACTCTCACACTCCTCACCCAATCAAAAACCTGCTTTCTCATCTGAAACACTTCCAGCAAACTGAATAATTTCTTAACTCACTCCCCTGCCCTGAAAAGACTCTCCTCACTCTGTCTTTTTTCCTTATCTGAGTTTCATCCATTTCATCCATCTTGTAGAAGCTCAATTGCTTCTGTCAGCATCCTAAAAGAAAAGGGCTTTTTGAGCCTAACAAGTGGATTTTTGGAGGAGCTTATTGCAACACATGGCATGGACAGACCAGCATCCACTCTCAGTCTGGCTTGAGGTGCTGTCAGAACAGAGAAGCAGGAAAATGTCTTCTAAGGGAAAAGACTTTCATTTCACCTTTGTCTGAGGGGGCAAGGAAGGTCAATCCCATTGACACTGAACAAAATGCTCCCACTAACACTTCTTGCAACATGGTGAGGAAGAATGAGCAAGCTCAGTTACTAGACTTGGACTGGTCTGGTGCCAGAGCCAAGATCCCCCAGGTCACATCCAACAACACATTTTCATCCAGATCTTTATGAAGCACCAAGAGGTAGGAAAGATAAGCTGCTGAATCTGCCTCAGACACACTGGTTTTAACCCTTTTATACCCCACACTTGCCTCTGGCCAGGGGCTGGACCAAAGCCTGCAGCCCATCTCACATGAGGGGAGGTGCCACAAGACTGCCATGGCTTCCTGATCACTGCTGACTATCAGCTGTGGACTTATTATTTGCAAAGTGGCCAGCCCTTGTTTTGGACCTTGCTTCATTGCTTTTCCCATTAGTGACACACGGCAGTTTATTGCATTTATTCTGACTCATCAGGCGCGACAAAGCAGAGATTTAGGGTGACATCACACAGCCATCCTGGGCCATCACTTACATGCTGTGCATAGCAAGAGCCTCCCAGAGACAGGAAATTGCTTCTGGTGGTAAGAAGTAGCTGGGACATAAGGGAAAGTGTTTTCATCCTGAATTACTCCAGGGAGCATTTTGGTTCTCCTAATGGCTCCATTTAATAGATAAAGCCACATACAAACACAGAGACAGCACAAGACAGAGGTTTGCTTGATAAATCCCCTCCTCTCCCCTGAACTCACAAATGGGAAATTTTCCTCACAGCAAGTTTGTTTGACCTGTTGCTTTTTTCCCACAGTTTACTTGGCTCTTGCTCAGCCCAACACAGCCAAGGATGGACAGGCATTCAGGCCTGTCCATGTTCCATTTGCATGGAACATCTGAAAATGCAAGGCACAGCCCAATTTGCCTTTTTCCCTATTGAAAAATTTCTGCTCAAATGGAAAAGACAGTGACATCAGGTAATGCTAATAGGGAGAGAGGACTACATTCTCCCTGCTGTCAAGATTTTACTGTGTGTTTTACTGTGGATAGCCACAAAAAGAAGAGCTGGGAGAGGTTTTCCTCCTCTCCCCAGCATTTTCCTGGGATGCAGGAAAGATGTCAGGATTGCAGAATTTCAGATTGCAAAGGTACTGTAGGATGCTGTCTGCTCACAGCTCTAATCTTAGCAGGATAACTTCAAAGATAATGCAGGGCGTTCATGACCTTGTCCACTTGAGCTTTCAATGTCTCCAGTGGTGGACACCCACGGAAGCTCTGGGTCCTGTTTTGGTGCTACACCATCTTCCTGGGAAATTTGTTTTTCTTTCTAAAGTAGAATTTTTCTTGATGTCATTTGTATCCTTTTTGTCCTGTTCAAGTACCGTGCACTTCTAAGAAAGGCCTCATTCCATCTTCCCTATATCCTTTTCTAGCCTGGTGAAAAGAAGCAGTAATATCCCCCTTTGTCTTCTTTTTTTTTTTCCATGCTGAACAAATCCAGTCTCTCAGTCTTTTTTATCCTGGACTCCATCTCCTTGACCATCTTGGTGGTCATCCAGCCAGAGCATTTCATTCCATTTTGCTGATGTCTTGCACTGGGGGGCTAAAAGGGGACATAGTGATTCTAGATGGAGCTTCCCAGCCCCTGCCAGTGAGAGGTCCTGGTGAGGCTGCAGCTCTGCAGCCACATGAACAGAGCAGCTCAGTAATCCAAATCTGCATAGCAATGGGCAGCTATTGCTACACAAGCAAAGCTTCCTGAAGATAGTGGAGACATGCTTGAAACCCAAAAGCAACATGGGAATCCAAGATAGATATGGGAAAGAAAATAACACCCAAGGGATGACACAGAATAAAGCAGGAGGTTACAGCTGGGTGCTGAATTACCATTTGGAAAACACATTATTCATCCTCTTTATGTAAGTACAATAAATCAGTGTAAAGCCAAACAGCCAGGCAATCAGAAAGCTGCAGAGACCTCTGTGGAGGGCAGAGCAATGACAGCCAATAGCTCTTTAAATAATAATAGTGTTTTTTCCTATGGGACTCCCAGTTCATATCTATGCTATGCACAGCATGCAAAGATAAAGTTCCCCATGCCCCACAGATGGCTCCAATTTCTCAAATAATTGATAGCTGAAGCTCTTCTTGAGGGATCAGGTGGAGGAATGGAAAAGGAGCATCATAATGGCTGCAATTTTCTTTCAGCACAAACCTGGTTTGGTTTGCATACGAATATCTGGTTGATGAAACAGCTGCCCTAAAAAGGAAAGTGAGGACTGACAGCTCAATTGAGTCCTGGGTTTCTCAGCAAACAGCCAGGCCTGCACCTAGGAAAGACTAAGTAGCTCAGGCAAAATGACTGTGAAACAGCAGAGATCTTGATTTATTTCAGGGGAAGTAATGTATGGACTCCCCACAATGTATTTCATACCTGCAGTCAAGCTGTCTTTAAAAGGAATGAGGGGATATGTGAAGGAGGTGTGGGATGAAAGCAGACATAGTACTAATATATGAATAGATCTCTTTTTCTTCAGCTGTAAAGAAATGCAGCAGATTTCAAATCTCAGACAAAAAAAGAGATAGCGAATCCCACTATTGTACTAGTTTGAAAGCCAACAAGTGGGAAATCCCAAGTCAAAACTAAAATTTAATAGGAAAATTAAGATAAAGGCAATAAAAACACTGGCTTACAGTAACAGTCAGGATACAACCTGACACCCTGTTGGTCAGGGTGGTGGTAGCAATGGTGGTAGCAGTCTGATTAAATGGTGGCTGCAATCCTGTTGAAGGGATAGATGTGGTTCTGTTGAAGCAGTGATTGTGTAGAAGGGTCTGGTCTTCCTCTGAAGGTCCAATGGTAGGTATGTAGCTTTTGTCCTCTGGGAATCCAGTAGGTAAGGCTGCCTGTGGTGTTCCAAACCTCAGAATATACCCACGTAGGGATGCTTGGTTCCTCCCCCTGGTCAGTGCATCTCACTATGGGATGATGTAATTTTATTTATTTACTTGATGGCCCATTAGCAGAAGATACCTCCCTGGAGGGAGTTATCAGGGATGAGCCATGGAAGAGGTAAAGAACACTGCCTCACCTGGTTTTTTAACAGCTTATGAAGATGGTGATGGAAGACATACTTTTGGTTTCATCTTACATTGTAACCTAAGACAACCAGACTCTTCAAGCTTCCTTATAGATTCTGATGGTCTGGGCAGAGGTAGAGTGGTGGCCAGGTGGAAGGCATTTCCCTCTTGGAACTACAAATTCAGAACCTAAGAAGGCTTTAGGGAAAAAAGCTAATCTTAGAAGTGGGATCTCTTTGTGTCTTTTGTTGCAGAAACACGGGGTCAGCCCTATGCTGCAGGAAGCATCACATACAGCGAAAACCAGGAAAATTCTTTGCTCGACCAATTGGCAAACTCGAGCAAAAGTTTTCATTGGTAGTTTTTGTTTTCTTTCGTGACACACTTGATTTCTTTTCCAGTGAAAACAGAAAATACGGTAGGTGGATCCATCACAATCCTAATGCCAGAAAGCTTGCCAGTTTTAATTGCTCAGGCATTTTGGTAGTGGTCCTCAGGAGCATGCAGGCACATTGATGCAAAGAGACGAGGCAGGCAACAGGATGGAGGAAAACAGCACAGGTTCAGAGGAGGGGAGGTGACTTGCCCAAGGCCATCTGGACATTTGTGTCAGAGGACTTGAGCCCTCAGCCCTCAGTCATTTCCTTAACCACAAGACCCAGGTTCTTCCCAAGTTAACAACAAGCTAAGCAGGCGGGTTTTCCTTTCTCCAGCCTACACGTAATAAGTGACAGATGGGGTCACACCCTCCCTGGGATGGTGTCACAAGATGGGAAAAACACAGAGCCTGCCCAGACACCTTCTGCCCATGCCAGGTCTCAGCCTCTCAAGCAGGCAACATGATGAGGAGACAGCAAGATTACAGGGCTGTGGGGGAATGCCTCAGATGCAGACTGAGTGGGGAGTGTGAAGAAGGGGCTGATTGAATTGCAGATTGGGTATGTAGGACATGGCCGCTTGGCCTTTGAAGTGGACACAGTGCCCAACTGGCAAGGCTGTCACTGCAGTTCAGGCAGGATGCAGGCGGTCACTGGGTCACACTTTAAAAGAACAGAAATGATGCAGGAATTGTTTGCCTGAATATTTAACACTGCAGCTGTGCTCACAATTGAACACCCAGATAGCTGAACAACCTTGGCTCAAGCAGTCATGCCTACACATTTAAAGATGTCAGCAATTACAGGTCTGTACAATGATGGCACAGGAAAAGAAAGCTAATCAATATTAGCAGAACCAGGACTGGGGAAACAGCTATTCCCAGTTCCCTTCCATTCCCTCCAATGCTTCCAAATGCCTGTTGCCCAAAGGGAAATAGTTCAACAGTTGCTAAATCTCTATCTTGGCCAAACTAGTGGTTCTAGTTCATCTTTTTATTGGAGGGGCAAGGTGTATTGGAATGAAACATAATACCTTTTATTAGATCATATTATTCTTCTCTCCCACTTTCTCAAAAAGAAAGAGAGTGCCTTTATGCTGAATTGCCATTTGCTACTCTCTTCAGATCTCACGCACTTCAGAGACTTTCTTGCTGAATGGATCCCTGGAAAACATCACCTCATTCTAGCTGCAGTGGCACTATTGTTGCAGTGACAATGCAGCAGCTGGGTGTGGAGGCTGAGGTCACAGTCCTTCACTTCTGGAAGAAGTGGGTAATTGTTAACCAGCCTGAGAAGGAACTTGCACATGAGGGAGGTTGCACCAGCAGCAGGTCTTGTACCACCACTGGGCACAAAGGTTGGCAGGCAGCATCAACCCACATTCATGCCTGTCCATGTTATACAACACCCAGCAGAGTGACCTCAATTTGCCACAAAAAATAGCAATAAAATCCGATAGAGAGATTTCTGAAGAATTTAGGGGGGATGATGAGAAGAACGGCGTGTTTCTCTGACCCTTTCTGACCTTTACAGCTACAGCCCTGCTGTGCATGTTTTGTCCATTGAAAACTGAGAGGCTGATCTGACCCTCCACTAAGTCACAAAAAAAAAAAAAAAAAAAGAGAGAGAGAGAAAGAGAGAGATATTCACCCAAGAATGTTTCCTAGCTTCCCAGCCAGGGGTGGGAGCCAAGACTGTTGTGACTGCTGCTCTAGAGCAAGGGGACAGGTGTGCTGAAGACCAAGAGAGGCAGAAGGAATCTTCTGACAGTGGCAGCAGAGAGACTTAAGCTGAGAAGAGGAATGAGTGTGATTAGATTGGAGGAAAGTGAAGGCAAAATTCATTAGGCTCAAGACAATGGAGAAGCCATGTAGGTCACTACATAAAACCAGTGTAGCAGCTGAGAAAAAGCTCTTTCTCTTTGGGTACAAATTTCTACCACAGAACAAGCAGCAGGGGGACTGACTGTTAATACAATCGGAGCCTTTCTAGATGTCCTTGCCCCAGTTCAGAACCTTTCAGATACCAGCAGCCTCCAAATAATTTCATCTAAATTTCCACTTATAAATGCAGGAAGCTGACAATAGGAAAGGATGACCCCAGACTAATAGTTGTCTGTGGTGGGTTAGGGAAAAGGATCACAAGGCAGGTGTGCTACTACAAGAAAGAGAGGCAGCAACATCACAAAGTGGAAAAAATGGCCAAATATCAAGTGTCTGATGCAGAGGGAGGTTCAATAACAAAAAAGATTAGCAAGTGCAGAGGTGTTATGCACTCAGCAGCTGGATGTCCTGCTTCCATGAGAATTCCCATTAGGGCAAAGAAAAAGTTCTGGGGGTCCTGTAAATCATGGTTTTCTGAAACCTGGAACCTTCTTGTCTGCACAAACTGGTTGGACTTGTTCTCCTGGTTAGCCACAGTCTATTGTGATCATTTCCATGTCCTGTCCCAGTCAAAGCTCAGAAGATAAAAATAAAGGAAAAAATGAAATTAATTCAAATGCCAAAAAGCCTTATTGAATTTTTTATTTATTTTTGAATTTCCTTTTTATTTTGGAACTGTGTTAGGAGGAATGTTTTAGAAGGAATATCTTTGTTCCCCTTTATCCAGGCTGGCTTGTCCATCTGCAGAAAGCACCACTGGTGGCTGCAGCTCCCCTCACAGCATTCCAGCTTTAGTTCTGACTCACTGACTTGACAATAGCTACACAAAATTGTGAATTCTCTTTTCCAAAATCTCTCTGTAGGTCAGGCAGAAAGTGAGAAGCACGTGAAAAAACAAGACGGTAGTGCTTTTTAGGATTCTGGAGGGAACAGGACACCAATAACATTGTCTGCATGTTTAATTCTGCCAAAATCCTTTCTTTTAAAGACAGACATGGCTGGTGTGTGAGGATGGGTGAGGAAGCACCAGAGAGAGAAAATACTTGAGAAAAAAATCAAGGGAAAGAGTGGATCTGGAGTGAGGAAAGGAAAAGACATCTTCAAACAGACTTATTCAGTGTGTGGTGTAATTAGAGGGAAATGAGCTAACAGCCCTGGCAGTCCTTCCCATGTTGATCCTTATTTCAGGAGCTCACTGCAGCAGCACGGTCTCACTCTGCAGTCACAGAAAAACACTCTGCATTCTCTGAAGTGTTATTACTGGCTCTGCCTGGGAGGAGATTGCTGGGTGCTCCAGATCTCACAGCTTTGGCAGTACTCAGTGCCACGAATCTCACACCCACTTCTTTACAACTCAGTGTCCCAATGCATTAATAGGAATAGCAGCATCTCCCAAGTGGAGTGAGAAAAGTTATCTACTACAAATACATAACAATTATTAAAAAGAACAGGGGACGAAGGAGCTCTTCAAATTCAACATGGCATAGGCAGAAACAGAGTAATCTTTGTTTTCTGAGATCTGAACAACATAACAGAGAAGTCAAAGTACTGGAAAACTACTTGACCATTTATAGGACTATTCATTTATGTAGTGTGCAGGGATAGTCCCCAGTGAGCCTTGTCATGTCACCTTGAATTATGAAGGATATGAGCTTAGCTCTGTGGGATCAACAAGCAGAGCAAGAAATTGAAGTCTCAATCATGCTTGCTGAAGGAGTAAAAAAATCCTGCTCACTATTACCTGCTGCTCCTGGAGACAAGGCACAGGAGCAGGAAGAAATAATAGGGCAGAGGAGGAGTGCAGGACAGTGAACAGCAATAAGAACTCTGAATCACTGGGACAGGGTCTCCTCTGGGGCTGACTCAGGGGACAAATGCTTTCTTGCAGGTCATGGCTGGAGCTAGCACAGGTCTCATGACTTACACCCCAATGTATCTGGGCTGCAGTGCCAGCCAGCAGGAGGAGAATGCTCACTGCTGGCATAGGGACAGCTTCAGAATGTAAGTAGCTCTGTGGAAAAAATTTTTTTCTGTAATGCTGATGAAAATATCTGTATAAGATGAGCTGGCCAGAATACTTCTAATTTAGCATTTTTATTCAAGAGCAATGTAGCTTTTTCCAAAGATAAAACATTCACATGCAAACATTAACTATGACTAAGGGTCTCTTTCATGAGGACACTCACTGGGAGACAGGTGGGATTAGCTCATCAGAACAGGAAATAAACTCCAGCAGAAAAATAAAAATACCTACATAAGTTTTTTCCAGTCAGAAAAGAAATGTTCCTACACAGTTCTGGTATAGTGGATAAAGTATTCACAGAGCTTTATTTTCACTCAGAAATAAAGAACATTACTTTTGAGGTATTGCAGGTAGCTTCAAAACAGCCTTTTCCATCTCCAGCTGCCTTTACACAAAAGCCCATATGCATCTTAAACCCACTGCCTCATATTCCTAGGACAGGCCACAGAGTACCAGCAGAGTTCCAGCCTTCAGTGCTTACAAAGCCTGTGGGGATAACCAAGCTGTAGCAAATTATATGAATAAGAACCACATGTAGTTATGTGCAAGAATAAAAATTCCCTAAGATAGAAAATGTAAGATAGATATATAAGAAACTAAAATTTGGGCCTGAATTTGTAGACAGCTGTTGATCACAACTGCCAGCTGCTTATAGCATTAAAACTGAAATCCAAAAAATATAGCAGGGCTACCAGGTCTTGGAAAACCAAGCATGTCTCAAAGCATTGCTTGCTGGAACCATTGTTTTTCTTAGGAATTCTGGACAATTCAAAACATTGCCCTTTTAATTCAGGGTAAAGATTAAAGGAAAACCCTTTCCCTCTCTCATTTTTATAATGAAATGATCTTAAATATCTCAAGGATCAAATAATCACAAATGTAAAAGCATGTGGTGTGTGGATGCTGGTCACTACTTCTGAAGCCCTGCTTTTAACACCTCAGGGCCTGAGTCCAACAAGTATGAATAAAATGAGCCCAAATTTTGCCATTACTGCATTTTAAGAGGTGGGACTTGCATCTTTTTATTCTTTGATATGCTCCCTCAGGATTTCTGCAACGTATGGGCACTGCAGCATCCAAAGGTTGCAGTCATGGCAATGCCTTTGTCAGACTGGTTTCTACTGGGAAACCACCTCCTGTTCACATGAAAAAGAGCATTAAGCCATGGTAAAGAAGTGCTGCTAGTGGACTGGGAGCCACATGTTCCAAAGGACTCAGAAGTAATGCAATCACAATTCTAGTAGAGGCAAGCAGGACAATTCTAGTCATGACAAGAAGAAGGGAAGCTGCTCAGTAACTGAAGTTGTGTACTGACTACACTGTCACGAGTTTTTCCCACATATTTTCCTGCAACTTACTTTTCTTCTAAAGGTGCCAATAATCTTTTCCTTGCTACAAGGTGGAGTAGCAAGCATTATTACCTGCCCAAGTACCATTAATGCCTAAACCCTTATCTGGAGAAAAAGGATAGCAATAAATGCAAAGACTCAGGTTTGAAAGTACTGTCCTTGGTGTCTGCTTAAATACCACTCACAGAAACGCAACTTCCAGCAGAAAGATATTAACAAGCCCCAAAACCTGATGGGGCACCCCTAGCATGTGGAGGTTGCCCTGTACTTCAGTCACAGCCTCACCAAGGAACCTGTGAGAAGAAGCCTGAGAGGGATGTCCCCAGGAGCTGCCCAGCACCAGCAGTACCCACTGCGCTGCTTGGCTCACTGCTCAACCAGCTCCTCTGTGCTCTCTCTCTCTGCAGAGACAGCACAACTTGCAGTCTGATTAACCAAACCTGCTGAAAGCCAGTGCACTATTACTATCTCAACTATTTAGCTTAATTTTTCCTCTTTAATCCTCTTAACTATGTTCACTAATTCAACTTTTAATCATAAGCCGATTTGTGTCGATACTTTTTTTAACCAGCATTCCCTTGCTAATATATCCAACTTCTCTAAAATACCTTTCTACTCTACTTCAATAGCTCTCTTCATTCCTAATGACTTCTATCTCTTCTGCTTCAGTGCTACAACACTATCATTATTATTATTAGCTTCAAGAGTCTCTTGCCAGTTCCTTTCCAACAGTGCTTCTGCTGTGAGCGCCTCTGTAGGCTCAGCCCTTCAGCTTGAGAGGCTGCTGGAGACACTTCTACATGGGATCCAAACTGTTTTCAGCCCAGGAAGGCCATTAAAAACATTATTGCTATCTGAACATACATTAGAGGGACCAAGGCCAAGGGTGGAAGCCCCTCAGAAGAGCACTGAGATGGGCCAGTGCAAGGAGCGCATGGATGTGCCCGAGGAAGCAGCAGGACACAACCTTGAGCAGATAAGCAGGGTTCACCCTCACCCATTGCTTGTTTTCCTTGAAATCAGGGCAAAGAAATGCTAAAGAAGAGTCTGATGGGCTATAAGAGGAGGCCCCATTCAGGGAGGTTATCCCATGCACAGTCAGGCCCTGCACAGGGGAGTAGCTCAGAGAAGTGCCCCTACACAGGTGAGAGAGAAACAATACCCATTCAGGGGGAGAGGAGTAAAAGGGTGGAGGTACCTCTATGGAGATGGAGTGAGTGAGTGATGAGGGCAGCATAACCAGCACAGCAGAAGAGGACAAACATCAGAAGCGATGCAGAGAGGAGAGAGAATCATGGAAAGTGACCTAAAAAGATTTATATCTCTGCAGGGAGCAATACTTGTACATACCCTCAGTAAAGCCAGACAGAAATAGAGCACATTCCTGGAGACATCATTTGAAAGAAAGAATAGAAATTCATTTTTAGAAAACATCTCCAGGACATTATCTGTTACTCAAATAGTACTTTTCATTTAAAGTGAAGTGTGTAATTTTGCTCACATCATAATTAAAAAAATAATTGCTTCAACACCTCCACTATTTTTTTTTCATTTGCACTGTTTTATCTGACTAGAAATGAAAAGAAAAAAAGAAATTGAAGGGAGAGACATAACTAGCTACAAGCCCTCAAACAGTACATCTCATTAGCTCACAAGACTCCCCATGAGTGAATAAACTCTCTGCAGTAATTCAGGAGCCTCAAGAGTCTCTGGAAATCTGAGGCAAGATTTCAGCCTCTGGAGGCCACCATGTCCCTGTTACCATCTGTGGAAAGAGCCTAGCCTGCTGCCACAGGGACAGTGTGTCCTCAGGCAGAAGCTCCTGATGTCCACCCTTCTGCCACATCCACATTCCCAGAGCAGCCCTTTCTGATCCTAAGAGCTGTAGCCTCAAAATCCCCAGTAATATCAGAGGTTGCCCCTATCCACAATGCTCAGCTCAAGAAAGCTGTTTGAAAACCATCCCTGGCTCCCAGTCCCACGGCCCAGGTCACTGTCTAATACTGGGACTCCTCTGTGGTGCAGCAGGAGGATACAATGTGCAGCTGTGGTGCCTAAAAGCTTTGGGAGGTGCAGACCTCCACAGCACATCTGGCAGCTGCCTTCAAGCCAGGCTGCTGGAGGAAGCTGGCACAGCAGCTTCTGTTTCAGAAGCACTGCAGGATTTCTGCTGCTAGAAAATGCCAGGGATATCAAAAGGTAATCATGCAGAATTTCCCTGAGGAGACTGTCAGTGCTGAGACTTTTATCCCGATCAGGATTTTTTTTAAGTAAAATTAAATTGGCCAGTTGGTTTTATTAATTGTTGCAAAATTCTGCTTAAACTGTTCTACCAACAGAGTGGAAAATATTTCCCAGGAAAATAATGTTAAAATAGTAACACTGGCATGTGAAGAGTGCAAGGGAAAAAAATAAGTAGTCTATTACTAACAGAGTCTATACCAAACCACTTCCCCAGTGTATCATTACTGACTGGGGTCCACTGTTGGCACAGAGGTATTTCAGATGAAATACAAATTCTGAGGTTTTCTTATCTGTGTATCATCACTGAGGGACCTTTGGCACTTTTCCATGAAAAAGAATATTATCTACATCAGCTCTCCACACAGGCAGTTGTGCTGTGCCGAGCTCTGCTCCTCCGCCAGTTCCCTGGGTAGCCTGTTCCCCTTTGCTTGGACAATTGAGCAGCATTTGCTACTCAATTGCTACTCAATTACTCAGTTTGTGATGATCTGTGATTAGGGTTAATTGTGCAGCACCAGCAGGACAGGCTGAGAGGAAGGACTGTGTGTACAGGACTCGCAGCTACTGCACACAGCCAAAGATGAGCCTGGTGGGATCCCTGGGTACACCATCCCTAGACGAGCTTCAGAGAGTGAAAGAAGCTGCTGAAATAGGAGATATGTATTATTCCCTGAATGGGATTTTTTGTGTGTATTTGTACAGCTAACAAGATCAGAGCCTGTTTTGTTTGCTGAATGGATCCTTCATATCCTCCCAGTACGATTTAGGTTATCATTTGTTTCACTTATGCACCACAAACACTCATAAATATTAGGTATGGATAAGCTCTAAGCCTCCAGACCAATTGCATGCAATATTTATTTTCTAACAGAAATTACATACAGGAGCAACAAAACCATACAGCTTCTCTTTTAATTGATCAGATAGTAGCAAACACAGTTAAGTCCTGGCACCGAATCCCCATCATCCCTGCCCCAAATGTGCTGATTTGCACACCTACTAGGGAATGAGAAGAGCTATGAGTAAAGTCCCATACCCTTTTTGAGGCCAGATTGCCATTGCTTCTTAGCACAAGGGCATTAACCACCCAGCCAGAAAGATCCCTTGCTTCCCATCCCCATAGCCCAGGAGAGTCCCCAGAACAGTATGCTTTTTCCCAAAGGAGCACAGAGCAGTGAGGCACGAATCCCATCTCACTTTCTCTCCCAAAGTGCCACATTATTAAATTCTGGCTGTATGATGCCATTGCTCCAGGCTGGTTTTTAACCAGGCTCTAGGTTTTTTGTCAGCTTACTGGTTGCTGTGGAATTGATTGAATCTGTCAAGGTTTTCTTGAGATGGGAGGGCAGGACTTACTGGACAAGTACAGATCAATTTTCACATGCTTATCCACTCTCAGAAGAGAAATAAGAAATGTTGATTGCTTGTACATGTACCTCAAAAGAGAGCCATGGAGGGACAGCAGCCCCAGTACATCCTAGGGGCAGTAATTCCAGACAGGTCAGGGCCCATGTGCGTGTGCAAACCAGTCCTCACAGGGGCACTAAGTGTGATACAGAAACCCTGAGGTACCCTAAGCACACAGCACCTTCCTGTGCACCTCAGTCTGTGCTCCAAGGTTTCATTAAAGTTTATCCAAAAATAAAGTTTCTACTGCAGCTGACTGCGTCAGCCACTTGCAGATAGGTGGTGTTAAGCAATAAAACTTTTATTAAAACAGGCTCTGCAAAGCCCAGAAGTTTGAGGCTTATGGTTCTCTGCGCATCAGTGGGTGTCACACCGCCCTGTGAGGAGAAGGCTTTGATGCTTTCCTAGTGAGAGCCTGGCACCTTCTCCATGGCTGCTTCAACCTCCCACTGCCTTCCACAGGCAGCACCAATGCTTCCAATGGCAGCTAAGGCAGGCAGCCAAGCCTCCAAGGACGCGCATCCCTCTCTCTGCCAAAGAGACCCCCAGCCCTTGCAAAGGTCTGTTTTGTGGTTCCTCTTCATTTCTCCACTTCTCAGGCAGTGGTTAATGGAAACTACAACATAAAAATGATCTGCTTCATTGCTTTTCAATTAGATAAGAACTCCCATTAGTGATGCAATTAAGGTGCCGTTTTCAAGACTGTTGTTTAACAGCTTCCTTGACATTTCACAGAACTCATTTGTTTTGCTTTGTATTTTTTTTCCTTTCACAAAAACAGATGCAAAAAAATGATTCATTTGCAGAAATGCAGACAAAGCAGAAAGACTCAAAAGAGTGGGAGCACAGTGAGGCGGGTATGCTGCAAGATTGAAGAAGGAAGAAAGAAAATAAAAAAGAAATGCTTATTCTGTACTGCAGAGTAGCTCCTAGGCAGGAAGAATAAGGAAGAGAAAAGAAAAAGACCAAAGTTCCCCCATGATCCTACAGGGCTGTTTGTTGCTGGAAAACAGCACATATGCAGAATAGGCAAAATACAATAACAGAATAGGTCAGGAATTTTGCTCAAGAAAACTATTTTCACACATTTTTAAACTAGAATAGAAAATTAATCAGCTTTAAAATGTGTCAAAATATTTCATATTTTCCTCTAATAAAAAAACACCTTCAACAACTACAATCTAAATTCAAGAGACCCTTTCTGAAAAAATAGAACATTGGTCTTTGCAGTTGAATAAACATTTTTAACCATGAAATATCAAATTCTATGAAGAACATATGGAAACTAAATTGAATCCGAGGCTTAAAAAATGAGACGTCTCAAAAGACATTTACAAATCTCTTTCCACTGAGCTGCAGAGGTTGGACAGGAGGGCAGGACCTATCTGAGATGCAGCGCCAAAAAGAAGGCAAAAAAACAAACACATAATTCTCTAGTGTACAGCACTTGTGGCAACAAGTATCACAAAGCACGCCCTTTTCCTCTCACGTCTGCCCATACATGCTAATTGTTTATGTTGTCCTTGCCCCCCTGTCTTTTAGATTGTCATCATCTTCTGTTTTTCTCCTTCAAGCAGATATTCGAAAAGTGTTTATTCCTATCATTCAAAAGGAATTATTTTGCATAATCTCTAGCTGACAGCTGATATTTGCATCTATGTGATGAAAAAAACCCAAAGAGGCAGGGTTCAGCATCTGGTGCCTTTGAACTTCTCTGCCATTACAGCTTCATCAGGCCAATGGCAGCAAACACAAAAATCCTATTTTGAAAACATTTTGTGAGTCTGAGACCAGGGTTGCCAGAGCAGTTAGTGCATGCAACACTCAGCCACAGAGACAGGAATATGTTAAAAGGACAAATAAATCTCTATCCACTTCCTAACCCACTACCCAGGGGCTACTAGGAAACATTTATTTCTGTGCAAGGAAAAGCATTCCCCTCTTGGTTTTGTCACCCATTCCCTGATGTTTCTATGCACAGGATTTCTCCTCCCAAAAAAGCTAATATTTTCTGCCTTCAAAATCCTTCCTAAAATTATTCACACTTTTGCAAAGCCTGAATGGGCTCAAATCCATCTCCAGTATGTCACGGAGGGTTGAGATCTCCACTGACATCTCAGGGCAGCTTAGACTTATCTCTAGCTCTGAAAAATATTTCAGGGCAGAACAGCCATCAAATTTTAGCTAAACTGTGTGTTGCAAACCCAATGAGAAGCCCAAGGAAGCAAACAGGCTGCTGTAAAAACCTGCATGCTCTGTTCATTGCCTCATTCATTAGCCGTCACTGTAAGATCCACATCCAGATTGTTCTTCAGAGCTGCTGATTTTCATTCCCTGAGTGATGTATAACAGACCTGCATTTTCTCTTCTCTCATTCTTCTCCTAATAATGCCACATTATGATACCTTTTTTTTGCTTGCCAGAAAGAGTCACAGAATAGGGTATCAGGTAAAATTCTCTGGTGATGGGAGTAGGTGAGGAGCTGAGCTGCTGCAAGTAACTTTCTGTTACATGTTTGTGCGATTCTTCACTGGCAATATTAGCAGAAAAGCAATCCTGCTCAAGTCATCATCCCTGAATCCTCCCTGTAGGGTTGTCATAAAAACAAAAATACAAAGCACCCTCCAGGAAAACAGGGCTCTTCTTTGTAAATGGGTTTTCCTCTCATAGAGGGGTTGACAAAATGCAGGGATTTGAGTGAAACCTTGCCAGGTGTTTGGCTCAGTAGCTTGCTCCTACAGCTTATCCCAACTCCTTCCCACCAACCCTTGGAGCTTTCCTCCTCTGTGCTGACACAAATCCTTAGCCAAAGTCGCCATCAGGTTCCTCGTCTATCCCAGGTGAGAGGCTGAGGGGAGCTGTGGGGAAGTGACAGAGCATTCCCGTGTTGTTGTTCTTTTATACCTGTAATGGGGAAAAGACTCATGGCCTTCTGAAGTGCAGCACAGAAAATTTGTCAAATGCTTTGCCTGAGGGGTCTTGCAAAGTTTCACTTTATCTGGGTGACTAAATCTAGATTAAAGATGCATGGTTCTGCGAGCTGCTGCTTTTCAATTTAGATGCTTGCACTGTATGCTTATTTATTTATTTTTAGGATATTGATTTTGTCAGGAGGCAAAGCAAGGGTTGTAGGAAAAAAATATAAGTCTAGAAGTCAGCAGTGTTGGACTTTTAAGGGGATAATGAGATTTGCTTCTAAAATAAAACCTATGCCAAGTGCACCAGTTTTATCTAGGCTAAAAAGTCCCAAGTTTTACTGCCATTCAAGGGCAATGAGAAAGTACCCTTGCCTCCTTTGGGAGGAGCAAGTCTGGGGCATGACAGCACAGGTGCCAGTAGGCAGTAACCTGGCAGGGGTGGGAGTGGGTTGCCAGAGAGCCTGGCTGTGAGCTGCACCTCCGGCACCCCTTCAGGCAGCAGCAGTGCCAGGTGAGCTTCTCTGAAGTGCAAACCCAGAGCTGTAACCCCAGATTTGGACCTGGTGCTAGGAGATGACCCCATGGCACCCAGGAGTGTGGTCAGGCCAGCACTTCCCTGATGGCACAGCAGAGCCAGCAGATGCAGGGCATTGTCAGGATGCCTCCAGCCATGTGGCATGTGCTGCACTGCATCCGGTTCATTGCTGAGGGGTCCCATGGTGATAGGACAAGGAGTGATGTGAGTAAAGCAGCCCTGTTCTCTCGATGTCTCTATCAGTGTAAAAAGACAAAGAGCACCATTTTACCAATCATTTCACCTGCACCTTTTCTAGCACTAATTGTACAATTAATTCCTTAATCTATTAAGAGAGGGAAAGAAAAGTACTTACACTTAGCAGGTAGTTTGAATCAGAGTTGGATTGTGTCTTTTTTCTTTTAAACCTTTAAAATGTATTTGCTTGAAGTACTTCAAATGTTTTATTGCTCATACTACAGTACATAACAAAGTAATTGTGTAATTAAGAGATAATGTCAATGCAATAGACCATTGTTGACAAGCTAATAGTCTCCTGCTGCTATTGAAATGCCAAGGCAAAGCTAAAGAATATGCAGGAAAAACATACATGCAGGAAATTAGATGAGGTTGTTTGTTTTCCAACTGAACTGGCAAGCTCAGATTGGCCAACCTGTAATTTAGTATAAGTTGGATTCTCTCCACAGCAAAGTACTAGTTATGCAAAGGGTTGCTCAGGTATTGTACAGCAAGATGGTGCATATGGCAGGGAAGAGGATGAGAGTCAGAAATCCACCACTGCTAGTTCTGGGTCTGGTCTCCCAGGAGGAGCTGTAGCAGAAGCATTCATGCAGAAAAAAATGCCTGAAGCCCCCACCAAGTGAGACGCTCTGTTTGCTATCCTATGGAGGATCTCTGTGGCTAGAACCGCTGGATTATTTGACTCCATATTTTTTATACACCCAATTGAAGGAAGATGCCTAAGCTTTAGCTGGATTGTGACACAGCCTCCTAATTTAGCCTTGGGGATGTACACTAAACCTCAGGGCTAGAAGTTCACTGTCTCCTGTGTGCTAGTTCATCACTAGCCCAGGTCACGCTTCAGAGAAGTCTGAGCCATTCTGAGCTCCTTCCCTGCAACTTTCTGCCAGCAGCACCAGCTCAGCTGCCTTGTCCCAGGAGCAGCAGCCCCCACCTGCTGCCCCCCTGCACTGCTGAAACTGCAGGGATTCAGAGCTGCTGCCAGCTCCAGGGTGGCTGTGCTTTTGGTGCCCTTCCTTATGGGAAGCCCTCACCATAGGCTTCCTGAGACACTCAAGCTGAGCCAGAAAGCATGGTCCAGGGCTTTATTGCTGCTGGCAACCGCAACTCATGTCCACACTAAATTACAGCCAAACTCTTTGCAGCAGGGAGAAAGCCAGGGCACTGTTTTAGCCCACAATCTTCAAAACAGAAAGATGGACAGGAAATATGGATTGTCAGCAACACAGAATCACTGTATGGTTCAAATTGGAAGATACCTGGAGATTATCTAGTCCAACCCTTCTGCTAAAGCAGAGTCATCTAGAGCAGACTGTCCAAGATCACATCCAGGCAGGTTTTGAATATCTGCAGATAAGGAGGATCCACAACATTTCTGGGCAGCCTGTGCCAGTGCTCTAGCATCCTCAAAGTAAAAAGTCTTTGTTAATATTCAGATAAAATTGCCTGTGTTTTCAGGTTTTTTGCTCCTTGTCCTGTCACAGAACACTACTGGTCCCATTCTCTTGACACTCACCCTTAAGTTACTTGTATGCATTGATAAGATCCTCTCTCCGTTCTCTTTCCATCAGTCCTTCCTTAAAAAGTCAGAAGATGACTGAGTGGTGCTTCCTTGCCCAGAAATAAAGTGTACCAAGATACCAGACACCCAAGGCTGGAGGCAGAATTCCAGATAGGGATGCTGCACAATATGACCCAGGAAAGAATATTGGGTTGGTACTGTTCAAAGGGGACTGTGGCCTCCACAGCATCCATGACAAGGCCACACCAGCATGTCACTACCAGCCATGGGATTTCCAGCATTTACTACTGTTATTTATATAAGAGGGTTGATTTCTTCTTTTTTAAATGTGCTTCATGCGCCCAACAAAAAATTAATTCTCTCTTTGAATTGTTGCATTGCCTTGGTACATTTAATACATTCAAAACTATCTCATTGATTGAAAAGGGTTGAAAATTTGCAAAATCAAAGATAACAAAAGAGGTTAGTGCAAGCTTGCTTCAGTGTTTTGTGGGCAAAGCACATGTCCTGGACTTTAATTTCATGCCCACATACACCATCATCAAGTGCCCTCACCACCTGGAGAGTACAGTGGATTCGCTCCCCCAAGAAGCAGCTGTTCTGTAATTCATTTTATCTTAATTTGTCTATGTTCAGCCCCAGGCCTTATTTATGTACACTGTGAAGACTTAATCTGAAGACAACATTAATCATAAGTTCTTTAAAACATTCATCATTACAATGTTTGAGTGGTTTGAACAAATAATTGATTGATATACACAGCAAATCTTGAAAATTGATGTGGTATTGCTGCTTCCCATGGAGATGGGGAGCTGAGACGGTGAGATATTATATCTGAAATGTCCAGCTGTGCTGGGTGCTGCATTTGAAAGTCCTGACTTGGTAGGGGATGTTAGGTTTTGAGGCACTTTAATTGCTTTGAGTCTGGTTGCTGATTTCTCTTCTCTGTTTTACCAACAGACTCCACAGCTTGTATTGTGCACAGGCAGGATGTGGAAAACAGAGTTGGAATTTCTCTGCTCATTATCACACACAAGCTCTGTGGTTGCAGTACAGACAGAATCCATTTTTCCATGCACATCACATTGATTCAATCATGACACCCTGTCCACCATCTTCTCCAGGTCCCTAAAGTGTTTGCTGTGAGCGTTTCCTCCCAAAATCCATGGCAGTAAAAGATGAAGGTCATGTAAGCTGTACTTTGCTTTACCTGCAGAGGTACTCAGTACCCCTCTTTGCCTGATTATGCAGACTAGATACTTTTTTAGAAATACAGTGGTTTTCTTTCATTTTGTGTCAGGGTTTCCTTGCTAAGGAAATCAGGGCATTAGAAGAGGTTGGTGCACATCCCAATTTCCCCCAAACCTGTGCTCTGGTGCAAAGCATTTGTAGTCAGGCTACCAAACACGGAGGCCATCTAAGGACTGGAAATACAGCAAAAGGGACCCCCCAGAGCAGGACTAATCATGTTCACTGAATGAAGCAGAAATCCTGTTGAAAAGCATAGCAGGCTATCCAACAATTAGAGAATCAGTCATAATGCACAGAGGAATCTAATTAGGATTGTAAATCATAACAGCCCTGAATCATTAAGATATTTCAGCTGTGGAATTCCTAAGTTTCATAGGATCTGAGGGAATAACTCAAGACTCAGGGAAAATAATTCATGGCAGTTAGAGCCAGGAAACATCTACCAAGTTTGGGGAGAAAGCACAGCTCTTTGTGTCAGGGGTATTCAGTACTCAACAAATACATGCAGGACTTCATTGAAGGGACCAGTGATCCAGCTATCACTAGTGTCACACAAGGACAGCTAGGTGTTTAGAACATGAGTTATCCTGCCTGCAGACCAGGCCCAGCAATGAAAACCAGCAGCAAAACACAGCTCCTTGTCCAAGCCAGGAGCCAGCAGACAGTGCAGTGAGGCTGAGCACTGCGCTGCTCTCCCTGCATGTGGGCTGCCCCCAGACCTTGCCCAGGGACACAAGCAGGTGGCTCAGTGCACTGTGAGAAGGATTGGCTGCCACCAGGATGCACTCCTGGATGCACAGAGACACTTGTTAAGCTCTACTTCTGCCACCTCTGTAGCCCTCTAAGGGAAACACTTCTTTTAATTACTGTCTCAATGCCTCATCTTAAGCTTTTTGGCTTTATGGCACCACAGGCTCCTATGCCACAAGCTGAATGCTTCCCGATAAACTGTCCTCAAATACTGCATTGACTTCTTACTAGTATGGTGCAAGACCTTCACTCATCTTCCTTTCTCCTTGGTGCACATTGCAATTTGGTTCCTACTAAAAGAGAACAAAAGCTTTTCACTCCTGAAAATGACTGAACTTTGATTCACGTCATTTCACAAAAAAGGGGCAAGTTTGGCAGAGTGCTTCTGTGATCACAAAACCACATGAAAATAAACCCATGGTAGAGCAAATGAGTGCTTTCAACCCTTTTTCCTCACCTTCCCCTTTACTTCTTCTTTTTTAAAGAATCGTCAAAATTACTTTTTTTTTTTGATTGCTTAAGTGCACCAGGTCTTCCAGAAGATACAGACATTATACGTAATGAAGAGCTGGGTTTTCTACAATCCTGCTACATGAAACACTTACATTCGAACTCTAAAAGGGTCATCATAAAGCCTGTCCAGGCTTTCTTTCTATTCTTTTCTTCTCTTTTAGAAACATATTACTCTACATTAGCAGAGGGGTTGGACTATATGACCTTTAAGGTCCCTTCCAACCCAAACCATTCTATGATTCTACAATTCTTAGCTCAAGTCTTCCTGCACTAGCTCTGTAGTCATGTTTCCCATTTTCTACTGAAAACAGAAATATACTTCTGGCAATTTTTTGGCTCTTGGGCTGTCCCGTGTAAATTTTGTGACCAAAAGCAAAGCCTAAGCACAAGGACATCACAAATGCAGTTACAGAGATCTGGCAGTGGATGGGGAGGGCAGGATAGGCATCTCACTCTGCACCAGGCACATTCCTGCTTGTGGGTGATGTGTCCATGTGCCTCTCCCTCCAGCTGGCTCTCAGGTGCTGCCAGGGGCCTGTATGGCGCCTGATGGGGTACCCAAAGGCTGGTACTGTACCTCTACTGCCACTCCCTTCTTCACAGCCAAAATGGTACAGGAAGTTAGGAAATTTCATGTCAAAGGTGCTGCAGATGTTTCTCCAGGGCTGGCAGGATGCAGCCTTGGCTAACCAAAAATTGAAAACTATTCTAAAAGCTGGTAGTGCTCAGGACCACCTCTGGAATGGTAGTCCCCAATTTAGTGTTCCCACTTAGACTCTGCACAACACACTGGCACTTGCTTTCTCCCCCTCCCTTTCCCCTTTGCAGTGGGCTGGAGAGAAAAATTGGAGACACAAAAGGTAAAGATCACAGGTTGAGATGAGAACAATTTACTGGAAACAGCAATGAGATAAGTAAACAAATAGCAACAGCAACAAAATTAATACTAAAAGTGTACAAAAGAGAGAGAGAGATTCACATGCAAAGTTCTTGCTGCAGAGCTCAAGCCAACCTAACTGCAGCCACACTATCCTAACTGGAAGGATCCCTTCTCTCTGGATGCACTTCCTTTGCCCCTGGAAAAGTCTCTTCATCCCACCCCTGGTAATACATGAGGTGGAATAGAATAACCTCTTGTCTTAACATTCCCCCTCTTAACCTAAAGTCTTAACTTTCTCCAACCCCCCAGCTACTGCAAAAATTAACCCCCATCCTGTCCTGAACCAGGACAAAACGTCATTAATCTGGTGCTATGGATGTCACTTTCTGCTTCATAATTCTAATGTATTTAGATAGGATTTGTTAGAGGGACACTTAAGGCACTAACAAATTAAGTGCCACTTCAGATAAACACCTAAGATTGGGCTTTAGTAGGATTTAATCATATTTGAGGGCTTTATTAAGTGGAGATGTCCATAACCACACACCTAAGTTAGTAATGAATGAAGAACATCATCATGTATTTTAAGGATATGATTATTATTACCTTAGAAGTGGAAAAGGCTTTCAGATCACAAATTAAACAACCTTGAAAATCACAGATTCATAGCCCTTCCTTCACCTCTGTTTACAGGTTTGTGATTCTGTGTGTGTCTAGCAGAAAGTTTACTTAAAAAGATATTCAATTTAGGGAAAGAAAGTCCCTCCTGTAGAAACCTCATGAACAAGGACATCGGTTCAGGGTACAGAAACATGCAGTGGAAGACAAGGGAAGGAAGCTCCAACAATGGCTTGCAAGGGAGGCAAGCTGGAGAGGGGATCCTTGGATTTCTGTGGCACTGGCTCACTGACATGAAGTTACACCCTGTGCACATGTGCCAGCCTTAGCAAGGACTGATAAGCAGATGTTAGATCAGCAGTTTGCAGCAGGCTTCTCAGATGGCTGGGAGCCATTCTTCTCTATTCTCAGCTCTTGTTCCCACTGGAAATTCTGAAGGAAGTTCACTGGCAGCTGTTTCAGACACCATCTCAAGCCTCAATGCTTTGTGTTCATCTTGCTTACTGTCTGGCTTGCCGTAGCCAACTAGACTGCTTTGTATCCTACAAACAGAAAACCACTTAGCAAGAATTATCTGCAGACATACCCCAAGTTTCCAGGGTAGAGAATGTCATATTTTTCTGTAATTTCCAGTAATGCAGTGTAATTTAAAAATGTGGCATCATGGGGAATGCCCAGTGGGTGGGCATTGCTTTCCCTCCTGCACCAGCTCTCATCTCATGGTGCGTGACAGTTTCTGAGGCTGAGGGACACATGCCAGGGCAGGGTGTTTGTTTTACTCCAGTGGCCTGTGCTATTAGTCAAGCCATGTGTCAGGACCAGCATAATTGTGTTTACTTGATAAATTTGAAGAGTAAGTGCAGCTCTCTCCATCAATTCCAAATGAGTCAAGGCCTTTGGTTAGTTTAGTAATTAACCTCAGGAATTGTTCCAGTCACTCAAACATACACAGTATGGTGTGAGTAAATTCATAGCCAGCACTTGCTAAATATGTATGCAGGGATCTTTTGAAGCATATAATTTACTCAGTTATAACATTATACTTTGGTGCATGTTTTAGGCTTATTTTTCCACAGCAGACCCTGACCGTAAGCTTCCAGTTTCTCTCATGTATGGTCATTTCTCTGTTTCTGAAGCTTTCCAATGATGTGTGCAAAGGCCCAGTCCAAAGGCCATTTGCATAGGGAGGCAGAGTCTGCAGAGACACCTGGGCTCCCAGTGCCGGTAGGAAGGCTGAATTTCCCTGCTCAAGAGCTCCCATTCTTGGCTAAGTAATATTCCTGGTTTTGTTCATTTGCACCTACTGAACCTGCAGTCTCAGGTGAAGTGCAAGAACTTCTTGTGAATCTGAAGGGAATGACTTTTCCAATAACATGTGGTCTGACCTTTAAAGTCCAGTTAAGCAGGTTAGTGATTACTGCAGATATCTCATACAAAATGATGCCTGTTCCTTTCAATCAAACCTATTGCTTCTCTTCAAAATTAAACTGATACTGCTACTGCTACACTTTGTAACCAGGTAAATTTGTACAGGAGCTTGCATATCACAGAGCTGTTCTTATATCAATAACAGTTCAAGAATTAAAGAATTAAAATTTTAAGCATCCATCTGTTAATATCCCATAGTTCCAATCTGGTTATTCATGTAATTGGATCATCCCACAAGGTACATATTTCTTAGGCAAACACTGTCTTATGCAATAAAACTTCTCAGCTTCTATAAGTTATTTCACTCCACTCAAACCAAGGTCCAAACTAACATGACTTTATGATTGCCTGACCATTTTCTTGCAAACTAATACATACAGATATACATATTTTACTTTCAGTGCTCTTTGAATTACATCCTCTGCTGTTTGATTATGCGGATCTTGATGTGATAAACAAGCTAATTTCCATGGCAACCCTGCCAGCCCAGCTCTGTCTGATGTTTCTGACTGAACGCTACAACTCTCCTCTCAGATGTGACATGTCAAAACCCAGGCTAAGGTCCCATTTCCATTTCAGGAGATTATTTCCCTGCTATGGGTGGGATCATTAAGCAGAGAAACATCTGTTATCTAAAAGAGTTAAGCTTTTCAAATCAAAACCAGGCAGGAGGTCAGGGAGGAGCTGGCATCACCCGCAGTCACCACACAGGCTGGAAAGGAAGAGTGAAATGTTTTGACAAGCACACACTGGAAAAAGATAAGCCTACATATATGAGGCCAGTCTCCAGAGAAAGAACAGCACTGAGTTTAACACCCCTGGCATGACACAGCCACTCACTCTGTACCCCCTAGTGGGACAACAGAGAGAACTGGAAGAGTAAAAGTGAGAAAATTTGTGGGTTGAGATAAGGACAGCTTAATAGGTAAAGCAAAAACCACAGACCCATGCAAAGTAAAACAAGGAATTCATCCCTCACGTCCTTTTGGCAGGTAGGGGATCAGCCATCCCCAGGAAAGCAGGGTTCCCTCACATAAAACAGTGACTTGGGAAGACAAACACCATCACTCTGAGTGTCCCCTCCTTCCTTCTTCTTCCCCAGCTCTATGTGCTGTGCAAGATGCCATATGGTTGGGAATGTCCCTTTGGTCAGCTGGGATCAGCTGTCCTGGATGGTTTTCCTCCCAGCTCCTCGTGCATCCACAGCTCCCTCGCAGGTGGGAAGGGGTGAGAGTCAGAAAAGGTCATGACTCTTCGTAAGCTCTGCTCAGCCAAGAAACGTCCCTTTGTTATACAGTTTCCAGCACCAGTCCAAAACACAGTCCCATACTTCCTACCTTGAAGAAAATTAGTTCCATCCTGGCCAAAACTAGGACAGACAGTTTTTATAAAACCAATGCTTGACTTAATGCTTCCGCTCCTGGAATTCAGGGAGGATCTTTTGTTGTTGTTGTTATTGTTCTAGTCACTCTAGCTTTGGTAGTTGCTGAGATATGTGAAAACATGACCACTGTCATACACAAAATGCTCATTAACCAGAGCCAAAAATATCAAATATCCCCAGAAGTTTTAAGATTTATGACTGTAGACCAAACTCAATATCTCAGTGACAGCTTCCTATTGTAGAATGGTGTGTTGGAATAGACCATAAATATCATCAAATTCCAACCCCCCTGCCTTGGGCAGGGATGCTTTCCACTAAACCAGATTACTCAAAGCCTCATCCAACCTGGTCTTGAGCACTTCCAATGATGAGGCATCCACAGTCTGTTCCAGTGACTCACCACCCTCACAGAAGAAGAATTTCTTCCTAGTGTCTAATCTAAACCTACCCTCAGTGGAAAGCCATCACCCATTGTCCTATGACACCCTTGCATAAAGTCCCTCCCCAGCTTTCCCATAGGATACCATCAGGTACTGGAAGGTTACTACAAAACCTTTTTTTAGCTTCTTTAAGACTTTAGAACCAGCAGCTCTGAAAGCCACCCCAGAGAGCCAGAGCTGACAGTCCTCACAGAGTATTCAATAGCTGAGGAGGCAAAAGAAGGTCTGTATGTTAAGCTGACAGCAGGGCTACACAGGGTTAGCCTCAGTTTTGACAGCACAGTAGTGGGTGTCCACAGGTCTCCTTAAATAAAGGTTTCTCACAGGGCTGCTGCAGGATCCCGACAGCACACATTTTACTTCCAGCCATATGGAAGAAATGCTTCAGGAAAAATGTCAGTACTGATTCCACTTCACCCTTAGATGTTCACCTGGGGTTTCATTGGAGGCTTTAAAATTGTCAGGGTCCCAAAGGTAGTGTTAGAACTGTACAGTGTGATTTCCTGCAGAGCAGCACACTGGCATTGACTGGATTTGATGAAGGAATCACTGATTACCAATGACTTCTGTTTGAGAAAGATCTCTTTTAAGGAATCCATTCTCTGTTCATTTGCTTTTGTTTTTCTGATGCTTCTGGGCTTCTGGGATCAAATAGAAGCTGGAAATACTAAACCCTCAGGAAAAAAAAGGTTTTACAGGTTTTCCTGTATTTGCTGAACAGATTTGAACAAGGAAGCCCTAGATATCTCACGAGAAAGTCTGCTAGGGTCCTACAGCTGTTGGCTTGGTGGTACAGACGTGGGAGCAGAGCCAAGTAAACATTTCACAACAAATAAATCATACAATGAATGCCACTATTTTGGTACCTATGAACATCCAGAGGCAGACTGGAAAACTCTCAGATGTCTCTGTTATTCACAGTTATCCATGAACATTCCCAGTGAATAATTAGCAGTTGACAGTTGACAGTTCATTCCAGTTGTGAGTGCTGCACTGTTAAATTCACACTTTGCCATTCACGTCCTAAATTCCATAATAACATAGGCAAGTAGTGCAAGAGCAAACACAAGGAGATGCTAAGCAGAGCACAGCATGTTTTGAAGGTAAATTAATGAAACTATCATGTACTTTGAAGGTACATGGAAAAGGGTGTTTGGGAAGTATAAGAAAATATCATTGTGAATAAGAATTTTTGCAAACAAAGTAAAATTCAATTTTGTCTGCCAAGCTAGTTGGAAAGCAGTATGAGGAAGGCACACCAGTCACCCTCACCCTTCTTCCCCTTTGCTTCTAATAAGAATTAGTGCACTGACCCTATCATCCAGCAGTCTGGTTTTGATTTTTTGATTAATGGCATGATTAGCTGATGGTTAATCAGCAATAAGCTGGCTCAGCACACTCTTCTCCCTGTTCCTACAGATCCACTTTGAGGCATGATCTTTATTTGGTCTTCCCTCCTCAAGTGACGTCTGGTCATATCACTGATACAAGCATATAGTTCTTCCTCCTAATCTCCAGTGGATTCTTAACTAACCAATTAGCCCAGGAAGTATGCTTTAATCAGTTTAAAGATGGAATACTTTGATTTCATCTGCGCCAATCTCTCATTTCACAAACAAACCTTCGCAAGTTCTACATGCTCCTAAGAAACCAAACTTGGAAGATTTGTTGCAGCCACACCTTCTTGGCAGTCTTAATGTAGTTCCTGAAATCTTCCAACAAAATAGAGTCAGCATGAGCAGCACCAGTGAAATTACCTCCTCCTCATCCGCTGCACAACATGTTGCATTTTTAATAGCAATCAGAGGCAGTAAGAGGTTCAGCTCTCTTCAATGATCCAAGCACTGTATGATTGCTGGAAACAGCTTCTGTCCTGGCAGTCTTACAGACAGATACCAAAGCCAGGGACAGACACAACAACAGCGGGAAATAGGAAATATCCCTGCCAAAGACATGTTAAAAGCTCATACACTCCATGCACAAAACTTCATACGCCACAGCACGCACAGCATGGCAGAAACACTTCCCAGTGTCACCCCAATGCTCCTCAGTCTTCCCAGCACTCATGTTTGGGACAGTACTTGTATGACCCAGTTTAGCCAATGAGTCCATTTAAGCTCCCCAGAGACCACATAGTGAGAGGCGTTTCTCCACAGGCACTGCAGAGCCTTCCAAAACAATTGAGCTCTGGCAAGGTTACCAGACCAGCTAAACCCTTACAAAAGACATCCCTAGAGATGTGAGAGTCCTCCTTCTTGTCCCCCGTATATATTTTTGTGGCGTAATTTGCCACATGAGTTTCTTGTCCCTGTCAATCATTCTTGTCCCTTTACAGCTCTGAGAAGTAAAGGAGTTGCTGTCACACTCAGACTGGGCTAAACCTGAATTGGCAACCTTCAAGGTGAAAGTGTTTGTTCACTACCATTAATCAGGCCCTTGAACCAGCCACTGTTATGGACAATGAACCCTTTCCACGGTCACGGCTTACAAACCCTCATTTACAGAATGACTCTCACAAAGAGCCTGACTGAAGGTTCAATAAAGAAATCTGTCAGAGCCTGGCTTCTGGGCCATGACACGTGGAGAACAAAATTATATTCATTAGCTCTCAAGCCTTTGTTAGGTTCCCTGCTACTTTCTTTAACAGCAAAAATTATTATGTAAAAAATGTTTTAAAAATCAGTGTTGATTAATAAAAGTAATTTCAAGAATCTGTACTAAAGAGTATTCAATTTTAAATTCATTTCCCCTGCCTAATAGTCTGAGAATACCTGAGTAATGGTGTGGGAATATGAATGCATTGACCATTCAGTCCTGGGTAAGCCTGGACTTCTTTGGTGGCAAAAGCCACTCACCCACCACAACTCCACCTCCAGTTTACAGCTGCTCAAGGCCATCTGACAGGAATGATAAGAATTTTGTTGCTCCTGTTTTACCATCATGCAGACTTAAAACTCACTTTTTAGGTGAAGTGCTAGATGCAGGTATAGCTTTAAAACAGCACATGAGAAACTAATATAAAAGGGCATCTGATAACCACAGAGATTTATTTTTTTTTTTGTGTTCACTTCATATTAATCATGAGATCCTTGCAACTGAAAGCAACCAAAACAATGTGTTCTCCATTTGATCACAAAGAGACAATTTTAGCAGTCAGTTATCTATTAAAAAAAAAAATTAGACAAAAAACTTCTCCAGTTTTTCACTGTTTTGTTGCAGATCCTTGCCATGATCTTCTGAGTGACAGTGATGGTTCTTGCCTTGCCCAAATCACACAGAGCCTGCTAGCAATGCCAAGGAGCACTGTGCCAGCAACAGCAATTATTTTCATGGGAAAGTAACTGTCTGGAAATACTCATTGTGTTTCTCAGCTTTTCTAGATATTAAACAACAGAAAAAAGAGGAGTTACTGATGCATGTTCTGTGGACAACCACTGTGTAACAGCAGGATCTTCAGCATTGATACTGGATAGAAAAGGAATCCAAATGCACACATTGTAGCCAAACATCAAAGTTTTGGATTTCCTGACCAAAGATCCAGGTGCTTTTTTATTCTAGTGCATTTTAACTCTAGTAACTTTTGGACTCAGAAGTGTCTTCAAAGTCAAGGTCATTTTGGCATGATCCTATCTCCAGAAATAGCTCCAGGGAAAACGTTTTCTTTCAAGAAAAAGCTTCAAAATGCTCTATAAACTTAGGAACATAGGGACAATTTAACCACATGAGTGAAACCCCTCAGGTAAGGAATGTGTTAGCTGTTCAATGGTTCATGAGGACAGTATACAAGAATATAAGATGGGAAGAGCAAATTCAGGGAAGGAGGAAGGAGAGAGGCACATTTTAGGGGAGCAAAGGTATACAACAAAATACCTGAACTCCAGTGTAGAGTTTACCAATTTCCTCATTTAGTGTCATATTTTTTATCTGGAGATCCAAATGATGTAAATGTTTGCTCATATTTGCACAATAATGTGAGATCTACTCCTGAACTGTGATGGTGAGTGTAAAGTCTTAGCAAGATCAAAGTCAGCTAAAACCAGGACAGTGAAATTGTTTGCACTTTTCTGCCAAATGTATTTTAAAAGGCATGTGAGCACAGTGTAAGTGGTACCATTGCCTCAGGAAAAATGGTTTTTGCTAATATTTGCCACTTTTTCTACATAGAAATTTGACTGAAGTTGCCGATCTAGCAAGGCAGACACATTTCCAGCAAAGAGATCATGATCACAGATTTTCAGATATGGTCCCATTTCACAGTTCTTCAGTAATAGGAAAAACTAGATACCACATGCAAAAGAGAGGCACCAAAACACTGTATCCCTGAAGTTTTCCTAGCAGCCAATGGTTTCTTGTGTCTTTTGGGAACACATCTGACTGTTTATTGGGCTATAGAGTGAAGCAGCATGTCTATAGAAATTAGGCCATTTGTCCTGTGCACAGCATGGTGCCTGGCATGCAGTGGCTGGAATGTCCCTTTCATCACAGGCAGGCAGCTTTCCCTCAGGTTAGAAAATAAAAACTGTCACCTATCATCTGCAATGTAGGTGTAGACAAAGCACTTTGGAATTCAAAAGCTCTGCTGTACTCTGATTATCACTTTTAGCTCTCCTCTTCAGATGAGAAATCACTTTATTGTCTCTCCTGGCTACCAGTGTATGTAGTGTGGAGGACAGACAACACCAGAAGGAGTCAGTGTGATGCAGACACCACCTCAGCTGTAGAGATACTCAAGGACAGAACAAGTAAATCCATGGCCAGAATCACACGTTAAGGAGGAAGGAGGAACAGAAATAGGTGGCAGTGTTTAAAAAGAAATAAAGCTGAATTCAGGCAATGCAGCTGAGCCTCTACAGGAGCAATTATCTAATCAAAACTTATTCTGAAAAGCAAACCAGGAGCTGAGGTTTTTTAACTCCCACCAGCCAGCCTTACCCCGCTCCTGTGTGGAAAAGCAGAGCACGCTTCAAGCTGTGCCACCTCAGCTGTGCATGGGAGGCTGCCAGGGCTGCTCTCCCAGACAGCACCGCTTATCTGCAGCTCAGCACCACTGATGTGGCACTGAAAGGCAGAAAGAGGGGACCACGAGAAGGTAAATTTTGTGGGAAAACTGGCTGCTATTCTCACAACACTCAATAGGAACAATTTTCATGGGATCTTTTATTCCTTGTTGAAGATGGCAAACAGCGAAACAAAGAGCGGCAATTCTCTGGGATTTCTGCAAGTGTGCACAAATCACAAAGCATTGAATGCACTGTTGATCTGCTTTCTTCCATTTCTGTTCCAAGGGTCTGGTGGTTCTGAGGTTCCCTTGGATAACTGCTCACTCCAAACCATTGCTCAGCCTGAAGGGGACAGATTTAGTACTAATGATAACAGCAATAAGATACTTGATGTGGCATAACTTGTACCAGAGCAATAGTTCGGGTTTTGCCTAGATTCAGAAGGTTTTCACGCCTGCAGATGGAAGAGATCTACCTCAACCAGAATAAAACCTCCATAAAGACACCCTGCAGAGTGCAGAAAGAGGTTTGCACTGACTGGGGCTCACACAGTAATTTAACAGTCCAAGTTGCCAATGTTTACTTCCCATTGTGTGCTAGTTTTGCTCATTCTTTCAAGGTGTAGCCCATGTTTAACACAAGGGATATAAAAGATCTTAGCAGATAGAGAGGGCCTCTCATGACTCCCTGTAAAGCATAATCAGTAACAATACTAGGCTTTAGACGGTGAAATAGATCCTGGTGGCTCAGATCCCAGAAAGCCATGAGGTCTTTCAATCATTTATAATTTTAAAAAGCTTTTCAATTAAGATTTCCAGACCTGCTCTCTGCTTGTGGGTAATATTTTTATTTTATTATTCATTAGAATTGTTTGAATAAACAGTTCAGCAGCTTTTTGAGACTCAAACAAAAATGGGCAGTTCTTAGTACATATTTGCAGAAAAGCCTGAACTGCAACATTGAAGCAAATGGTATTGAAAATTAAGCGCTGGCATGGATCCCTCCTTTGAGAGAAAACAATTTGTAATCTGAAAATCAGGACTGTGAACCTGAACTGCGAAGCATTTTGCAAACAGCAGAGCCAGAAAGAAAACAAAATCTGCTCACCTAGTCCAGCCTTCTCCATCACAGAGACATTAAGGCTTTCCTGATTCATTTCTGTGAATGATCTTTGGCTTGATCTTTAGAAAACATCTGGTCTGGATGGCAGCATTTGGTTGACAGAGGTGCAAACCTCGCACAAAGCACCTGGTGCCTGTGCTTAATAACCACTACAGAAATGCCCGCTCTGTTTTCAGATCAAACCCCTGGGGGTGCCCACCTCAGTGCTGCCGGGTGCCTGCTGCTGAAGGAAAAGCACCCATACCTGCAGTACCCTCACACCAGCAAGGACAGGCAACACGCTTTAAAAGCTACAAATGGGCTGGTTGTGGTAAAGCTGAATTTACTTTCGGTACCACTCAAGCCCCATCCTTCACAACAGCAGTATTGGTGTTTTGCAGTCTTGGACAAATGCCTGCAGAAACATTACAGAATCATTATATTTCATCTCCTCCCATTTTCTGCTGAAGATGAAGTAGCAAGTGATATTTTCCATTTACTTTCCAGCACACATTAGGCTGCACACTGTTAAACGGCCGCTTTGTGCTCCCTGCAGGCAGGCTGCAAACCTTTCTGAGAGCCTCTGGGAGAAAAGGAGCTTTCCAACAAAGTTTATTCCTCTTCATTATTGATTGTTTAAAAGATTAATAAAATATGACTCCAAAATCTAGTCGTGTTAGGCAACCTGAGCAAACAAAGCTGTGAATCTGAGACTGCTCTGTTCAGAGCTGTAACAGGTTCTGATAAAAGGGCATTGAGTATTGGAGGTAAAGACTCCTCTTGCAGATGTGAAGCTAAGGAAACCCTCATGCCTGGATTTAGCTCTTTCATTCAAGGAGAAGTAAGAAACATGAGACTTCATTGTGCAGCTACTGGGGGTACATCAGGACTTTTAGCTTTCGTCTGGGGTTTCAAGTGCCTGTGCCAGGTCTGAGATGCTAAACTAGAGATGTCTTTGAAGGTAAATCAATTGTTGTATAGATTTTAGCAGTTCTATAAAAGGCCAAGATGCTTTTCATTATGCACACACCCACAATGCCTTCAATATGCACATTTTAGGGCACCTAATGGGATTAGGGATAGTTCCCCTCCATCTATGGTTATACAGTTATCCAGTGCATTACAGAAGTCTGTCACCTCTGTGTCCCATGGGTATTTTGTCATTAATTCCAAGAGGCTGACATTTCAACACTATGCTTTCTCCTACTCATTTTTCATGCAAGTCCTAGAAAGAAGGTAGTCAGCCTGACATTAGCTTTTGCAAAAGGCATCTTCTCCTTGATAGAAATGTGTCCTTGCCCTACAAACCCCAGTGAAATGAATGAGTGGAAACACTTAACAATGTGGCTCATTTGTGGGACGGAGGGTCAGCCCATCATTTAGAAACACTGAATGTATAATGTCTTGCTTTGTCGTTCTGAGTAATTTAGTCCCAGTAAGCACACTGAAAAGCTGCATTTACATTTGAAACACTTCTTGAGCAGGACTCCACAGAAATCATAGAACATCATTTAACAGTCCATTTTCCTGGCCTGTTTTCTCCCTCCACCCCCCAGCCCTCTGCTACTTTTCTGTAAACACATAAATCAGCATCATCTATATTCATTAGGTTACTCGATCTGTTCAGTGCAAAATTACCCGTTTTGCATGAGTCTTCCCCTTTCTGATTAATATAAATTACATAAGTTAATTATGTTTCTCTTCATAGAAAAATATTTGTCAAACTGCAAAAGCATCAATAAAAATAAAAATGTGGAATTTACAAGGGGACAGATGTGTAAACAAGATCGGGACGGCTTGTACCATACCCAAGTCTTATTTCAGAGGTGGCTACCATCCCATCTAATCCCATCTCTGCCAAGGAGACCTTACCCTCAATTAGCTGAGAACACCAATTTGACTTGAGATTGATGAGGTCAGCAGAAAATAATTAACTCACTCAGACCTATACTATTAGTTTAGAGCAAATATGAGACCTTCTTCCTGCCTTGTGTCTGTTCTACACGAAATTTCACCCAAAAATCTTACAAAATCTTGTATAGGCTTAGTGCATCACCAAGGTCAATTTTATTTCTTTGTTATTTCTGGTTCTCAATCTGGAAGGCTTCTGATAATGTCAATTCTCTGTGAGCTTCCTCATCTACAACTTCCTGCTCAGTTTTTACTCTCAGGAACACTCTATAGCACAAAGGAGAAAGCATTACTGCTAAACAATAGTTGAGATTTAGTTTCTATTCCTTCCTTTTTTCTAGGAATTCAACTGTTCTTTCTCATCTTTCTGATGGAATTAAAAAAATAAATAAACATAATAAAATAAAAGGAATTGAACAAATAAAATAAAATAATTCTACAGATGAGAAGATAATAGACCAAAAGGATTTTTCCATCACAGACTGGGGGGCAGGAAGGCTGACTTTCAGAGGAACAAACCGGCCACATTCAAACCCCTCTGTGTCAAGTCGAGGACAGCTCCTCTCTAATGCATAGAGGTGTCACAAGAGGGCTGGCAGCCCCACAGCCTGCAAACATGACCCATCTTCCCCTGGGGTGCAGCTGCATTCAAAAATGAGTTACTTTCCATGGAGCAGGTTGCAGAATAAGTCGCAGATGGCAGAACCAAGTCCAAAGTCCCATTCTTTTAGTATCATTTACAGGTGTATGTGAGACTGCACCTGGACCCCATCCTTGTGCTGAGCAGCACGAAGTTGTGTGACCTTCTCTTCAAACTGTTTCTCCAGTAGGGGAGCAGCATTCCCATCAGAAGCATAGATGTATCCTACAACCTCATCTGGGACAGGAAACTTCCAAGGGGCCTTTCCAGAGTGTGGAAATGTAAAATATTTATTCATTTAAACAGTTTGTAGCCTCCAACCCTGTCAAGCCAAGCTGATTAAGTCTGAGGATTTGGGATGGTTTCTATTTGTTCCAACTCAGTTCTCCCACCCGTGCTTTATTTCATCTGGCCAAAGCAGCTTTAAATCTGAGCAGGCCAATGTGCCTGACATTGGATTTACTCAGCCCAAAGCCAAAATGATTTCTGAAATCTAGTAAGGGAAGAAAAAAGTATTGGCTTCTGATTGACTTAATTCCCATTCTAGCAAATAGTCCACTGACTTGTAATTGAAAATCAGTTTTACCTTTCAGGGAAAAAAGGACCAGCATGTGTTATCAGCTGGGGTCTTAGGCAGGGAACTTTTGCTCAAGAAACCACATTTGTGACCTTTAATTCTTGCAGAAAGCTAAATGTAGAAAATAGGAAACTCACACATCTGATAACAAATCCACAGTCACTGTTTCTAGCACAGACATAGGTTTTCCTTCCTTACTGTGAAGTGGCACTTTTCCATCTCTGATTGAACAGCTATTCATCACAGTCACCCAGTGTTTACTGCACACAACTCCTCACCTTGATAAAGCCAGCTGCTTTAAAAACAACACAACAGAGCTGGTTTCTTTTTTTAATTTATTTATTATTTTTAAATTCAAGTCCTATTTCTTTGTGGTCTCATAAGAAAATCCAGTGAAATGCCCCGTCCTGATTAAACTTCACACACACCCACAGCTGCCACCGCAGTCAAAAGGGGAGGATCAACATGTCCAAAAATAATTTCTTTTCATTTGCACAGCTCCAGCACCACATGTGCCACACGAGTCAGAAATCAGCTATGTGCCACCACAGCAATCAACCTTCCTGGATTTCTGGATAGCTGCTGCTACGATATGATGCACATAAGAAACCAGGGATATCTTGGGCTGTGTCAGAGGGCTGAGCCATGATTTGTAGAAAAAATAATCTGGTTTCCAAATTAGCATGCTCACAATTATGAGCTTAGAGAGAGAACTAGAACTGATAAGAGGAGAGTTTCTGGATTTGGGCCAGGAAACACCACACTGAACTGCAACACCACAAACATGGATTTCAAACCAGATATTGCAGGTTTTATCTGTAGTCCTTGCAGACACTTTTCTCCACAGCTCCTAAAGCATGTTTTGAAGAAAGGATTTTATAGTGGAGGAGTTCTAAGGTACAGGAACACAAGATGCGTTTTCAAATGTACAACTGACACCAAATTTGCCCCAGCTTTCACCTGAAAAACCCTTCACAGACGTTGATTGTCCAGCTGCTCAAAGAATATTGGCATTACAGCTGGCAACAGGATCAGAAGCTTGCTGCTCCCTGCCCAGAGATCTCACCACTCTATAGTACACTCTTCCTCTGCCTGGTTTCTAACACATCCCAAAGAGTGTATCTCTGCAGGTCTTGCATCCCTCCAGCTTCTGATATAATTGATATTAATCTCCTAGTGTTATAGATATTTGCAATGCACCAGATGGACCATTGTTTAATTAATAGTGCTGCTTTCATTCAGTCTGAGCTTGATTAAATGAAAACTCCATCTGTGAAAAACCAAAACCTGCAGGCAGGATACAGGAGAGGGATGCTGCTACCAGCTTTGATGATTTTGAGAGAGGAGATTGTGTGCGGTAAGGCTATATTTGCCACCATTTTTATGAAGGAATAAGGGATATTCTGTCTCTAGGCTGACATTGAAATTTGATGTTAAAATAGCCTGGGAAGAAAAGGGAACAAGAGTGTGTGACTGACGTTGGGGAGAGGAAAATAAAAAGGTGAGGATGAGGAGGGAGACAGTAATCCATGCCATGCCTGAAAGGATGATACTCAGGGAACAGTGGTGGACAAAGAAGGCCAGGAGTCATCTTTTTGCCTTCAGCATTTGGAGTGTGATAGTTGAGTGAGCATGACCTTGAAAACAACTTGTGGTGCCCCTCTACCCATTCAATCTTATTCCTTTAACCTCTGCAGACCTCCCTGAAGTTAAGATCCTTGAGCCATCCAGCACCATCCGTCCCAGACACCCCATCCTTGGGAAGCAGCAGAGCACAGCCCTGGTCACTTCTGCACTCCCAAAATTAACCTGTGGCAAGTGAGGGAGTGCAGGAAGGAGAAGGGCTGTCAGAGGAGGAGCTGGGGCCTGGCTGACTTGAGGCAGCTGGACTGAGAGCACCAGAACCATTCCAGAACCTGCCAGTGCCCTTGGGACTGGGCTGGTGGAAAGCAGCACCTTTTTCACACCAATGCAGACCAGTCACTGTTCAAGGCTGTGGAAATTGCTTAGACCTTCATGCAGCCCAGCACTGGGCAGCCAAACGTGCCAGAAGCAAGTTAGCTGCCCAAGTATAGTCTTCGAAATGCCTCTGGTACCTGAGACATCCACACCGACACCTGCCAGCCCCATGTGAGTGTCTTCAGGGTATTTTCAGGGAAAATGAGCTGCACTGTCTGTGGGGTTTGGGGGTATCTTTCCCATACTGCACAGTGCATACAGCCTAGGTAGCTTTCCTTTTGTTCCTGGCATCCACCTTCTTTGATGCAATTTCTTGGTATTCTTCTAAAACACGAACAGGTGAGCTGTGAGGCTTGATTTCAGAGGGCCAAAAATAAATAGCTTGTAAAGTGTATGTTATTTCAGCCTCTGGCAACTGATCTGCATTGCAAATCACAGCGTGTTGTTGCTGCTGCCAACCCTTAGAGAGGCTCCTTTAGTCTAAATGAAGGGGTCTGAACACTGAGGCTGATAGAGGCTTGTACCAAACCTCCCCAACAATTTAGAGCAAGGGTTGTTGTACATACTGCCTTCAGCTCTTCCAGATTCAGAGTTTGAACCTTGGTGTATATAGGTATCCATGGAATTCATACTAAACACTGTTCACTTCCACAGAGGAATGAGACATGATCTCAGGGCCATAAGGACCCCAAAGCCATCAACAGGGACTGACTCAGATCTTTGCACCTGCAGCAGAGCCCATGGCCATGGATGCTAAACCCTGAGCCTCCAAGCTCAGTCTCATTCATGGTAAATTAAGGCATCACTAAAAGGGATGGAAATTCCTGAATCCTTTGTTGATTCTGAAGCCATAGAGGAAGGGTTTTAACTTAAAAATCAGCAGAACATGACTCACTGCTCATGGATCCTGCAAAAATTCAAAATGCTGAAATGTCAGAGACTTTGCTTCACTGCATTTGCTCATTGCCTCCATAGCCAGTTGTTAGGTTCTAACAGCTCTCTACTGTCACCAAAAAGACAGTCACAAAAGGTTGTATTAAAAAGATTTGTTACAATTTCTAAAATATAGGTATGTTTAAGATTTCTAAATGGGCTGGATATCAGACTGATTCAGGGAGTAACATGCTAACACACACACACACTCAGTGTGAACAAGCAGGAGATCAGGAGCAGGAAGTCAGGCTATTGCCAGTATGGTATTTTTCAGACAGTGTTCTGCTTCAGTATGCCCAGAAACTTCCTTTATAAACCAGAATAAATGAGCACTCATTGGAAAGTGATAAACACAGAAGATATCTATACTAAATTCATGCTTCCCAGGCAAAACAGGCAACTTAACCTACAAATTCAAATGTTCTACTAGGAACTTTCAGCCCAGCTTTGGTCCTCCCCTAAGAATGTGCATAGATTTCCAAATTATTTCAAGTCTGTATGCTCCTAGAATTGTCCCCTGGGCTTCCCATCTGGCATCATTCCCAACCCTCCTTCTGCTTGTTTTCTTTTCCCCCTCCTGTGGAATTGTATTTCAAAGAATTAATTACTGTCATCTTACATTATCCTTGACTCATTACTTCCAGATTGTTCTATTATTTTTTTTCTCCAGCTACACACAGAGTTGTGGCCATTACTGAAATGGTGCCAGCAACAGCAGGGTAAGCAGACCCCCATCTGCACAATCAAGGACTTTAAAGGCAAAAAGCCTTAACAGTTTTTATCTACTTCTTCATTTTGTATCCTGAAAAGATGTTCCTCTTTTCTATATGTTCCCTGTTAAAACATTTCCCAATTTTCCTCTGACTGATCTTATATTCTACAATTTCAGGATCTTCTTTGTTCCAGTCCTATCAGCATTACCAGATTCTCTCATAAGATGCTCCCTGCTCTTTGGACTGACTACTCCTTACTCTTCACAGAGTCTGGTTTGTCCCTCTTCCCAAATGATGGGCAACTATCATTACCCTCCTCATAAGATGGCTTGGGGAAGGAGCAGACATTAAGCTGCAGAGAAGGGAGCAGATACCACAGCTCCAGTATGCCAGCAGTGACACAGACACAGCCCTGGCACCACCTCTCAGCACCAGCTCCTTCACTGCAGCTGTAAAGTGCCATGCACAACCCATAGCCCTCTGATAGAAGGCTCCTGCCTCACTTTCCCCAGCAGGGAGGCCTCTGTCTTGCCCGGTGTGTCATGGCAGTGTCACTCTCCCATGCCAGGCCGCCACAGACCACTTGTGTGCAAAGGGAGCATTTTGCATGGCTCCCTCTGGCAGATCCATTGCCAGTGCTGGACCCCCTCTCATAGGTTAGAAGAGAAGGTGAATGAGAAGTTTGCCTTGTTTGTAGTGATACAGCTGCTCAGCCATGAATGTAGGATATGTCATTGACCCCATTTATCCCCACCTCACCCCCAGTCCTTTGGGAGAACTGATGTGGTCTAGAATGCACTGCATGGAGAGGCTTTCCCTTTGAAGGTCTGCAGTAGTTTCTGCAAGAGCTGACTGAAAGGATTAAAGGGCTTGTTCTATCCCCAGCCCAGAGTTCATAGGACACCTCTACCCTTTTCTGCAAATAATGAGTGAGATTATTAAGACAGAGATATGATACAACTGTGTTGCAAAGAAAATGCATTACCAAAAAGACATCCTGGGTTGTACTACACTGCAAAGCTCTCTGAGGAGGATAACAGGATCAGAGTCCTGCTGAGTGAAACCAATCTCCTCACATGATCTGCCCATCAGAGCACAAAAGCCACCAGCCATTCATGGAGGGTGAAGTACCATTCAAAACTGAACTTGCCCTGGGACTTTTAGCAGCTGCACCTCATTGGCAATCTCCCCATGCCCCCTGAGTTCTGTTCTGTCTCAAACAAAACAGCGGTTAAACAAAAGTCATGAAAGCAAACATTTTCCCTGTTTCGCTCTGTGTGTGTGCTTGTGTTGATGAATCATTCATCAACTAGTCAAAGGATTCAATATTCATAAGCAGGGACTGAAGATGGGAAAATCAAGGGAAGGGAATATTCCCAAGCTCCACACATCTTGCTGGCTCATCCTATTTATAAATTGTTTCTTGCTCCAGGTTTTCCTAGTCTTTTCAAATGTGGCCATCTCTCATATACACCTTTTCTGCAGGCTTTAATAAACAGTGAAATAGAAATGTTAGTATTTCAGCCATCATCATTCTAAAGCTCATTAAATTTCAAATACCAAATTCATCTGAGATGAACGAGGCAGTGTCTTCAGGTACCAGGTTTTTTTGTGGGAGCAGAAAGATTCTATTGGTTATAACCTGCTCATATTTTGAAGATTTTTTTTTCCCAATGGCACAGGCAAGAGACTAAAATTTTATGTGTTTATATATCATGTATCCTAATCGAAAATGAGATTCTTAGACAGAAGAAGAAAAGCATCAGGGGAAAGTACTGACTTGCTCCAAACATGCACAATTCAAGTCATGTTTATAAATCTCTGCCAGTTAGTACAGATAAATAATATCCAAAATGCAATTTGTTCACAAATGGCTCACTTTGGTTCCCAGTCACTCATGCTGTGTGAATAGTCATATGGCATAATTTTTGTTCTTGGACTCAATGACTGAAACTTTTATGTGAGATATGCCTCCAAAAAGGAGGCCACTGCATGACAAATAGGAAATAACTCATTTCCAGAATGTATTTTTCAGCCATTTAAAATTTGCAAGTATTTTCATAAATTCCCAGCAGTCACTGGGATATTGGTGAATAATAAGTTGCAATGCCTCTGCGAATAGCCGTGAATCTTGTTCAGGAGGAGAGTCATCCAGATTTCTTCATTATTCGACCAGCTGTAGCACACAGTAACTCTGGAGCAACCCACTAAATTCCAGAGGCAGGTTAATCATCTCTGGCAACAGTCTGTAAAACAGTCTGGGTTAAATTATCAGATGCTGGTTCAAGTTGCAAAGGTTAGGCCCAGTTTCCTGACTTTGGAAAATTTACCAGCAAAGCCAAAACCAACACAGCTGGAAAAACATATGCACATTTCACACACCCAAGAGAAATGGAGATAGCAAGACCCCTTTGAGTTGAACATGCACAAACTGGGTGTAGAAACCATTTGGAGTTGGATTTGCAGGTCTTTGTTTTTCATACATCTCCAACCAAAAGATGAGGGAAGACCCATCATTTTTCAAAGACATTCTTTATCCTAGAGAAGCACAGAATATATATTTTGAATTTTTAGCCCTCCTGCACAGGTGGAAAAGTGCCTAATACACTCTCTTCCTGAGCAACACCAACAGTGAAAACACAGACCATTGGGAAATCCTACTCTATACATCTATCCCACAAGAGGTAGAGGTAGCAGGGTGTTCCAAGTGTTTGGATAGCACTTCCAGACATTCACCAGAGGCTGATTGAACAGCAGTGTTTATTTAATAACAAAAGCACTGAACCAACAGAGCTAGGCAGGGTAATTAGCACAGAAACAGCTGTAGTCACAAGGGGGAAGGTGGATTCATGGGAGAATGTGATGCTGTGGCTGCAGTATTCTCTGTGGGACCCCAGGAAGTGAGAAGATAAGAATTAGAGCTTATGCATCTAGAGAGAAAACAAAAAAAAAAGTGGCTGGGTCTTTATTGCTTAGTACATCAAAAGTCACTTTCCTAAAGTAAGGAGAGCAGATGGACTAACATCACCATGACATATTTTAGGCTCTGAAGATGAGAAGGGGGAAACAGCCCCAGGTATTCCAGCTCAGCTCTGCTGTAAAAAAGGGATAGGAAAGGGGATAGGATGCTGAGAGCCATATACCTTAGAAATACAAAACAGTGGGCATGAGATGTCTCAGCAAGTAAAGGTGGAAGTAGGGAAGCCCACAGGGTGACTCACTGGCTGAATTAATCTTTAGAGAATTCCCATGCCTTTCCCAGTACACTGCATAATTCTCCACTTGCTGAAGCCTCTCCATTCAAGCTGGCCTTATGGAAGCCCAGAGATGACCTTGGAAATACTCCAGGCTTTTCTCGTTCCTTATCACCACTAGAAAACACAGCCATCCTCTAATAGCAGGGCATCCCCAAACTAGTAATAATTAGCATTGGCTCCATGATTCCCAGATGGCTGATCAATCTCTTTATTATATATATTCCATTATTAAGAAACCTGTTGCTTTTATAGACAGTTAGATACACCTGGACCTAATTGATCCTCCAGTCCAAACACTGTCACCATTGGGTAATTAGGAAATCACCCTTTGGTAAACAAATCTCCATAACACATTCCACATGTCCACAACAACAAGTGCAGCAGGTTAAGAGAGGAATTGTTTCTCATTCTTTTCACTGATCTTCTCACAGACTTTGCCAGAAAGGCCAAGAAAAGTTGTCTGTTGCTGTCTGTGGCCAGAAAGCTGCTGCCACACCCTCCCTCCAGACTCATCTTCTGTGTAAGTGGAGAAGCAGGAGATACCCCAGGATACCCAGCCACACAGGCACCTTTTCCAGGCCAAAATTTTCAAAGGAGCTTGTGACTTTCATATTTCATCTCATGAACAATTTTATCAGTTATCTGAATGACCTCCAATGCCAAAGAAGTGTGATCTACACGTTCAAAGGGTGCTTGCCCTCTTGTAGGTTTGGCCACACTGCCCAGGGAACTGACAGAACAGCAGCAACTTTGGGGCAGGATATCCAGCTGCTCTAAGCTGATTTTCCACTGGCTTGAAAATCTTCCTGCTGAGAAGGAGGGAGGAGTGAGGGGAAGGTGATTTAAGGTCTGTATTCACTTCTCATTATCCTGCTTGGATTTTGTTAGTAATAAATTCAATTAATATTTCTAATTTGTGTCTGCTTTGCCTGTGACAGTATTTGGGGTGTGATCTTTCCTGGCCTTGTCTCAACCCATGAACCCTTTGTTATATTTTCTTTCTGTCTAGCTGTGGTGTGAGAGAGTGGCTTTGCTGGGTGCCTGCCATCCAGCCAGGGTCAAGCTCTACAAATGCTGTTGTTCTAGGAGGATGCACACACGTGTCCTCTGGCCCCTGTCTCATTTGCTGCACCTTTTCCCTTCCCTTTCCTTTCCTTTCTTTCTTCTCAGCAGGAAGTTCTCTCAGCTCCCTCCTTTTCAGCAGGAAGGTTTTCAAGCCAGTGGAACTCCCCAGTTTATACCCTAGGTGGGGATGCAACTTTGTCAACTTTGGGGCTGTGTGGCAAGGTTTTGTGACTTCTGTGAGGAGCTGCTGTGTCTGCCATGTCTGACACTGCCAATGCCATCTGCCAAGCCAGATCCACTGCTGGCCAAGGCTGAGCCCATCAGTGACAGCAGTAACACCTCCAGGATGATGTATTTATGTGGGGTGGGGAGAGGGGGGAACCACTGTGCAACAGCAGCGGGAGAGAAGAGTGAGAATGGGTGGGAGAAACAATGGTGCAGACACCCAAGTCTGTGAAGAAGCAGGAGGAGGTTCTCGAGGCACCAGAGCAGAGATTCCCCCGCAGCCCATGGTGCAGGTGCATCCACGTGGAGCCTGTGAGGACCCCACACCAGGGCAGGTGGATGCCCAAAGGAGGCAGTGATCCTGTGGGAAATCCATGCAGGATCTTGTCAGGACCTCACAGGGAAAGAATTGCACCCCGTATAAGGGACTCCCACTGAAACAGAGGAAGAGTGAGGAGTCCTTCCCCTGAGGAGGAAGGAGCAGCAAGACAACATGTGATGAACTGACCACAACCCTCATTCTCTGTCCCTTTCTGCAAAAGGGAGAGAGCAAAAGTCAGAAGCAAAGACCAGGAAAAAGGAAGGGGTGGGGAAAAGGTGTTTTAAGATTTTTATTTCTCATTACACTACTCTGATCTGATTGGTAATAAATAAAACTAATTTCTCCAAGTCTGTTTTGCCCATGACAATAATCTGTGAGTGATCCCTCCCTGCCCTTTTCTTGATCCAGAAGCTTTTTGTTCAATTTTTTCTCTCCTGTCCAGCTGATGAGGGGAGTGATAGAGCTGCTTTGTCAGCCCACCACATCATTTTTTCAGGTTTCCTCCAGCAAATACATCTATTACACTCTGTTGGGAAAGCAGCCCACACAGAATACTGCTGCATGGACCAGTGTTCTTTAGATGTTGGTGCAGCTGCAGCTCCCTCATCCTTGTAAGGTCAGGCTGCTAAAAGAAGTTTGACCTCATGTGTAGAACAGCTACATGCTCATGTGGGGGAATCCTCATTCTTCCTGCTCTCACCCAGTAAGTGATTTCACGTCCAAGAAAGAGCCATTATCCCCACTCAGTAAGGAATATCCCAGTGGCCAGCTGGACACTGGCACGGCTGTGTGCCCTGCCTGCCCTCCTGCCACTCACCTGACCTGCAGGCAGCAGCTCTCCTGTTAAGCACCCAAAGACAGTGGCACTTATTTAGCAGCATCTTTGGCATTTGTTTAAGAGAACACAAATTCTTTTTCCAGGGAAACCAGGGGAAATGGAGAAAGAGCCCATGCTGCTGTACAAAGCACAGTAGGTAATGCAACAGCTTCCTTTACAGGTCTTTCCTCTGAGCTGTCAAGAGAAGGATGGCACTATAAAATGGTATTCTTCAAAAAGTAACCTGCATTTCCAGTGGGGTGTGAATCTCTTTCATTTTGCATTAAAGCAGCAATAAAAAGATTGTTACAACTGAAGTCATCTTGCTTTCAGATTAATTTAGAAGTTATTATTTTCCCCAACTCTGTGACCTGAAGCTTCCTCTTGTGGTTCAGCAGAAAAACAGGGACTTTATCCTGGAAAACAAAGTAGTGTAAAAGCAGAAGACCCTGAGAACTCATCAAGGCTTATGCTATGATCTGCATCCAAGGGTAAGACAAAAAAAACTTTCAAAAGGCTGGGAACAGCACAGAGAAAGGAGCTGATCTGTTTGAAACAAGCCCATGTCAATCAGGTTGAGGGACATCACATAGGTAGGGATGGACATCACAGCCATGCCAAAAGTCCCAAACTCTGAGCAACCTGCCACACTGCCACAAAAAAGATTCATTCCATCCCAAAGCACACCACCACCCAAACCAACTGGAGGCAAAGATGCACAGATGCAGGGTTGTGAAGGGGCTGGAAATACTGCAGAGGTGTCCAGCTCTGCTGGTCACTTGCTGGACAGAACACCTACCCAAAATTTCCATAGAGGCTCGAATCTGGCTTTGCACTGAGACCCTTCATATAACGACGCCTGCCAAAAACAGATAACAATGCACTTTGACCCCTCTAATGTGGACATGGTGTGAACAAAAACACTGAAAAGATATTGACAACCACTCATAAACTGTGCGCAGAGCAAGAAGTGAATGGACAAAGTAGCCAATATTTTCTAAGAGGTGATTAATCTGTATCAGGAGAGGGCCCATCAGTGGACTGGGGAGGAGATATTCTGACTGCTGTTGCTCCTTCTGCAGATATAGGTGCTAATTTTCCAAGATTTTCATACTGCTGTCTTCTGTCCTGGAAATCTCTCTGAGGTTGTCTTAAGCATAAGGTTTCTTATCGATGAAGATAAGAAAAGGGGAAAGGGATGATGACTAAAAACATTTTGCTGAGGTCCATCGAGCAAAGCAGCACTAGGAAAAAGCAGCAACAAACCTCCTTGGCCTTCTAACTTCTCACTTAATAATTCCTACATATATATATACAGAGCAAGGAAAAGTACAGTCCAAGGAAGATTAGCCTGAACTATAATCATAGAATAGGTAAGGTTTTTCATTTTATTTTTCCCTAAAGGGAACATGTGACAAAATGATTCAAAAGAAGGAAAAAAGAAAAAAAAGCACCCCACAAAACCAACCAACAAGCTGGATCTGCTTTAGTCTGAAGAACAGAGAAGTGTCACTGCAAACTTGAGCAAGGAGGATATTATCTGGGGCACTTTAATAAAAACAGGTAACTTAATTAAAGCATAGCTTGGACTGCTACAGGTGCCTGCAGCTCGCCACCCAGAACTGTCACACACGTCTAAAGGTACCAGCTCCAAAAGGTTATTCAGCAACTCTGCCTCGCTTCTCCCTTCAGTTTTAATTTCCGTGCTCCTCAGTTGCACTTTGAGGGGCTTTCATTTCTCTCTGTTGTTGTGTGCTGTGTGCTGCTTTGGAGGTTGTGAAAGGGCAGCTGGATCTGCCATGGCCCTTGGCAGGCAGGCGGGAAGCGCTGTACTGCTGCTGCATCTGAATGAGTTTGCTTCCTGCAGTGAGACCTCTCCCTCTCCATGGCACATCCCCAGCACGCCCTGGACCTTCTCCTTTCAGAGCAGTGCACGCCACAGGGGCAGTGCCTCCGCTGCTCGTGGTCTCTGGGGTGAGCAGAGATGCATCTCCTCCTGTGAGCAAGTCACGGGGCAGTGCCAGCACCAGGCTGGGCTCTTCTTCTTTAGGTGCCCACGCTGCCCACATAAAGCCATGGACACTACAGCAATGCAAACCTGTCCTTTCCTGCTTGCCAGCCAAAGGATGCTCTGCCTGATGCTTCCTGAGCTTGGGTAGCCCCTAAAACCTGGTAGCCCACAACACGTGTCACTGACCACTCTCATGCTGGGGGAGATCACAAGGGGATGTTCTGACTGAAGGCTGACCTATTAACTTTTAAATAAGAGCCACCTGTACAGACTATTTGAATTCTGTATACATGGACTTCACTTCCCAGTGATTGAAATGCAGGTGTTTATTCCACCTTGCAGGTGTCAGCAAAATCTTACAACTTGCTCTCAGACAACACAAGGCAGTGGCTTTCATTTTTTTTTCTTTCTTTGTTATTAATGAGATAGCTTTCTCTCTGTGTATTGTGAGTGATAGAAGGCAGAGACCTGCCAATCAAGATGTTAAAAGGACATTGTCAATGTCACCCTTCATCCTCAGCTCTTCATCAGTTTAAACACAGAAAAAATGTAGATATTACACTCCCATTATTTGCAAGGTCTGCCCCTGCATGCAGAAGCATGAAAAAAACTCCAGCTGATGATTTGTCTGGAAAATTCAGAAAACACAAAACTATTTCAAGACTTCTCATGACAGCTTATTTTTGTAAAATTACCATCTTGAGCATCCTCAGCCAACAAAAGGCCACATTTTGTCCTAGTTAAATCAGAGCTTAACTTCTCATCAACTTCTTCGATGGAAATGTTTGCTAATAGTATATGGCAATTTCTAAAGTAGTAAATATTTATTTGTAGGGAAAACAGACAGATAATCCTCATCCCTGAACATGTATTTCAACAGTCTTTGAGGTTTCTTCTGTTTTCTACATTAATGGTTAAATGGGTTATTTGTGCTGTGCAGTAAGGCTGTCCAAGCTTCATAGATTGGGTACCTGGAAAGGAAAATACTCATGAAAAGAGAGTCAAAAGCCATGTTCAGTGTAGCGCTCTGGAAACAGCCCCCTTATGGGGCAGGCTCTGACTTTGGGGGAACAAATACTCCCAAAGGCTTGGATTTTGTCCCAAATGCAGGGACTTACTTTAGGGCCATGACATTACGTGCCATGTCATGCCCTCAATGGGAAAAAAGGGAGAGGAAAGAGGAAAGAGGAAAGAGGAAAGAGGAAGAGGAGAGGAAGAGGAAGAGGAGGGGAGGGGAGGGGAGGGGAGGGGAGGAGGGAGGGGAGGGGAGGGGAGGGGAGGGGAGGGAAGGGAAGGGAAGGGAAGGGAAGGGAAGGGAAGGGAAGGGAAGGGAAGGGAAGGGAAGGGAAGGGAAGGGAAGGGAAGGGAAGGGAAGGGAAGGGAAGGGAAGGGAAGGGAAGGGAAGGGAAGGGAAGGGAAGGGAAGGGAAGGGAAGGGAAGGAAGGGAAGGGAAGGGAAGGGAAGGGAAGGGAAGGGAAGGGAAGGGAAGGGAAGGGAAGGGAGCAAATGAGACAGGGGCCAGAGGACACATCTGTGCATCCTCCTAGAACACCAGCATTTGTAGAGCTTAACCCTGGCTGGATGGCAGGCACCCAGCAAAGCCACTCTCTCACACCACAGCTGGACAGAAAGAAAATATAACAAAGGGTTCATGGTTTAAGACAAGGCCAGGAAAGATCACACCCCAAATACTGTCACTGGCAAAACAGACTCAAATTAGAAATATTAATTGAATTTATTACAGACAAAATCCAGGCAGAATAATGAGAAGAAAAAACAGACCTTAAATTACCTTCCCCTCATTCCTCCCTCCCTCTCAGCTCTACCTTCCCCACCTCAGCAGCACAGGGAGATGGGAATTGGAGTTATGCTCAGCTCATCACACATTGTTTCCTGGCACTGCTCAGGGAGAGGAGCTGTTCCCCTGCCTGCCATGGAGTCCCTCCCACAGGAGACAGCTCTCCATGAACTGCTCCAGCCCGAGTCTGTCCCATGGACAGCAGTTCTCTCTGAACTGCTGCATGGGGGTCACTCTTCATGGGGTTCAGCCCTTCAGGCACAGCAGCTCTCTCTGAACTGCTGCATGTGGGTCACTCTTCATGGGGCTCAGTCCTTCAGGCACAGCAGCTCTCTCTGAACTGCTGCATGGGGGTCACTCTTCATGGGGTTCAGTCCTTCAGGCACAGCCTGCTCCAGCATGGGTCCCCCACAGGTCCTACCAGGAAACCTGCTCCAGAGTGAGCTCTCTCCAAGGGTCTGCACGTTCCTGCCAGGGCCCTGCTCCAGCACAGGCCTCCCTGGGGTCGCAGCCTCCTTTGAGCATCCAGCTGCTCTGCTGTGGGGCTGCTCCGTGGGCTGCAGGTGGATCTCTGCATCCCCAGGGACCTCCATGGGCTGCAGGGGCACAGCTGCTCCACCATGGGCTGCTCCGTGGGCTGCAGGTGGATCTCTGCATCCCCAGGGACCTCCATGGGCTGCAGGGGCACAGCTGCTCCACCATGGTCTGCACCAGGGGCTGCAGGGGAACCTCAGCTCCAGAGCCTGGAGCATCTCTGCCCCTCCTTCTGCACTGCCCTTGGTGTCTGCAGAGCTGTTCCTCCCACTGCCTTTTTTTTTTTCTTCTTTTTGTCCTTTTTTTTTTTGTTCCTTCTTCTTAAATATGTTATCAGAGAGACATTACCACCATTTCTGATGGGCCCAGCCTTGGCCAGTGGCACATCCACCTTGGAGTCAGCTGGCATTGGCTCTCCTGGACATGGAGGGAGCTTCTGGCAGCTTCTCACAGAAGCTCCCCCTACTACCAAAACCTCACTTTGCAAACCTAATACAGCATCTCATCACGTGAAGGCTCCTACAAGTATGTTCAGAAGGAGAATCTCCCCCTTGATTACAAAAACATAGTTTTCATGTTTAATCCCCCTTGATTAAACATAGTTTCCCAGAAGGAAAGCTTGGGAGTCCCTGATTTAAGCACAGCTGAGGAGAACATTTTCTGTGCAGTTTGTGTTCTGGCTTGGTCACAGAGTCCTCTTTTTCAGGCCATGCACAACAGTTGCTTCTGTGCTGGCATTCAGGGGACAAAATTGTCCTTTTAATGAGTCCTGGCTTTGCACACTTGTCCTGGCTTTGCTGTGTTTTCTGCGTTCAATTTACAACCCAGAGTGGGTTTTGCAGCCAGTCCTGTTATTCCCACTAGCTCCCAACCCAGCTGTCAGCAGGATCTACTGATTTTTGGAGCACACACAGAATTTCTCAACTGCCAGCCTGAGTTACCATGTGCTACAGCCATGAGTACCCAAGATGGTTGAAGTGACCTGTGAGGTAGCAGCTTTAGGATGTGAAACATTATTTAAAGTAAGGATATATTTCTAAGCATGTACACTGTACAGATCCTGTGAGTACCAGAGAGGTATAATCATGAACTTCTTCACAACTAAGTCAATCCTTGTATGACTCTTGAAAATAAATTATGACTCCTCACACAAATGTCTTTTCTGTCTGCTGCTGTATACCCAAGCCTGCAGAACTAGTGCTCTCCAGGGCTGCAGGCAGGATCCTCTCAGAATCACCCTTGTTCCTGTGGGGTTTAGTTTATTGGCTTTTTCATGAAGAAGAGGCATGGCCTCTTTTTCTTTTTTTTTATATTTTTATTCTAATTTTTTAGCGTTTCCTCTTTAAAAAGGTGATTCAACGTGTCACCATCCTGCTGGTGTGAGTTGGTAAACAGTTCATCTCTGCTTTAACCCTGGAAAGCTCTTAAGACCATTTGTTCTTTTCTCCCTGACCCTCATCTTCCCCTAAAGGGATGTCAGGCCACTCTCTGTTCTCTCATGAGCCAAAGGTGTTGTACAATGTGCTGCTGTTTACTGTCAGGCAGTATCTTCCCTCTGTTTGATGAGGCCCATGTCTCTTGCCTGTCCAGGCTTTTATGATTTTGTGTCTTTGACAAATGACTAGCACAAAGCATGGGCATCAATGTAAGTGAAAGCTGGAAAGAATATGAACAAGTTATTTGGGTTGCAGTAAAGGATACAGGTATTGAAAACAGGCATCTGACCAAATATCTAGGGATTTTCACTGCTTTCCACCCTGCTTTCTGTCAGAGCCCAGCTGCACTTACTTGGGAAAAAAAATGGTAAGCTAGAAAAACAGAGCACCCTGAATTTCCACAATGACAAACAGAACAAATGGCATCAGCAGTGAGGTTAAATTGATCTCTAGGTCAAGGACTTTCATTTCCTTTGTAAATGGTATCTCCTCCAGCAGCAGGACAATGCTCCTCTGAAATGCACTGTGCTGTTAGTATCACCGATATCAACATTGCAGCTGATGGTCAGTCTCAGAGAATTTTCACTGCACACAGTTCCTCTACAAGAAATCCTTCATCGAGGAAAAAGCACGTTAGAGAAATTGTTCTACCAAAGCAAACACTGTCAGCTCATTTCATAATGTCTTTGTGGTTTTAGGCAGCAGCTGCTAGCTTTTACAGGCTCCTGATTGGTATGGTACAATTGTCCTTTCACTCACAACTTGAACGGACACTAGAAGAATTTGGACTAAGGGAACCCAACCTGACCACTGTGCGTCTCTTCCAACCAAAATCTTTCTATCATTATGTGATTCCTACTCTGCACTTCCAATTCAAAACATTTTGAAGAGGAAATAAAGTAGGAGTGGTGAAGAAAATGCAAGGATTGGGTGGTCTGGATGTATTTCAGATGGAGAGAATGATAACATTCTGAGTTTCCATTAAACTGCCATGGAGGAGAGTTTCCCACATTATTTCTTCAACGAAAGTCACAAGTACTCACTTCTGGGCACTGGAAACACAAGTGCAAATCTGTGTCATTTCACCTCCACTTCTCCTGTGCCTGTCACCTTTTTGGATTCTTAAGGAGAGAGACAAAAAGTAGTACATCATCCTGGCAAGACAAATGAAGCACAAGGAATATTTTGCTCCAATACTGGGCATGGATTACTACTTTTCTTGCACTGGGCTTTCATATGTTTTTTCACCTAACAGCACCTTCTGGGAGAAGCCCATGCAGAGGATATATAGATCCAAGCTTGACCAGAATTTTGGGTCAGTGAGTCAAATTCACACTAATTTTACTGGGAAAAGCTCTGATCCAGAGTTTCTGGTAGTTTTGATTAGTCTATCAATTTAGCTACGGTGTCCATCGCCTCTTCTCCTCATATTTGCTGTTTCCACCTCTGCATATCCCATGCTACAGCATATTCCTCCTCAGCTCATGGGAAAGGTCAATTAATACTATCTACTTTCCCAAAAAGCATTAAAGGCACAAAGAGTAGAAGTGCTTCCTTTAAAGTTAGATATCTACAAGTTAAACAAAGCAGATATGTAAAAGTGATCCAGACATTCTTGTCTTCTGGGTGAAAACAACCCAAAACTAAACGAAACAACCCTAAAGTGCTTTGAAAGCACTGTAAAAGCTCAAAACTTTGATTTTTTTCCAGTTCCATCAAATGGTCTAATATAACATATTATCTTCTTCCTATAAATCCTTCCTTAAGGTGTGGGTATCTGACACTGTGGAGATGATGTGTGGAGAACTTTACTGGGTGAGACAGGGGTCCTCTGTGGAGCAGGAAAACATAGCTCCTGGTGATTTTTTGCTGGCACCAAATAGCCTTCAAGCAGTCTGGGAACAACACAGTCCCTCCTGGTTTCCATGACAGCTCTAGCATAACCACAGAAAGAAGCAGGACTTTACACTTCTCCTAGACATTCTGGGATTAATTCTTCATTGCTTGGCACCAGAGCTGGTTTTTTACAGCAATTTAAAGTAAGACAGGGCCATATACACTGCATCTGGGGTTCTGAGAGAAAAACAGTCATGCTCTAACTTATAAAGAAAACAAGTTGAGCCTAGAGAAAATCAAGGGTGAAAACACACAGTGTGGAATACTGAGTGCAGGTTGATGGGCCATGTCCCTGCTCATTTTATATACTGAGAAAGAAATGCACAATGAGTTTGTGCTTTTACCACGAGTAACCATTGCTCATTATAATAATTTTTATTGTCTCCACTCTGACAGGCCTCTGTAAAGCTGGAGGGGGGGGGGCACGGATTGTGAAAGAAACCTAGATCAAGCTGCTAAAATGGGAGACAGTTTATGGGCAATTCAGAGTCTATCTAGACGATGAATATTCATGACCTAGCTGGATAATTTCACATTCATGCTTAGATAGTGCAGATTTATGCTCACACACAACAATGATTTGTGAATATTTATAGGTGAACACCTGGACAGTATTCGAGAAAACCGAGAATCTTCATAATTACATCTGAAAGAAAGAGAAAGGCTCTACCTGAAATCTAAACCACACACAAAGAGGAAGGCACTACCTGATGTTCAAACTACAGACACAAGGATCTAATCCTCTATATCTACTGTGTCTTAATGACAATATGTAACAGCCAAAAACAGCATAAAGGAAAATATTACAGGTAGGGATGTGATCATTCAAAGGATCAGTAAATAGACAGGAAACTTTTCTGAGCTGCTACAGAAATTCCCACTGGTTTTGTCCTCTGGTGCAGCACCTTTTCTATATGAAAATACCTTGACTTTTTGGGGGGTCGGGTTTGGGGGGTTTTTTGTTGGCTTTGGCTGTTTTTCTAAAAGCTTTTTTTTTATTCATACAAAAAGATTTAAATATTTGTTGTGAAGAAAAAATGCATGCAACTGAATGTGTGTGCCCCAAGGTGTGTCCGTGTGTAAGGGGTCTTCTTGCCAAGCTAGCCTGTGTCTTCAAGGTTTGTGTTAAGCCTGTGCTGCCCCTGTTCAGATCCATTGTGCATGGTCCTCATGGAGATGCTCCCAAAGCCAGCTGAGATTGGCACCTGAGACAGGTACAAGTCCCAAGATCCTTGGTGAACCTTGAGACAGGATAAGGATTCAAGGCAGAGATGCAGATCTGGACTCCAGGAAAGGAAAGGTGGCAGCAGAGAGGCCCAGGTCGGGAAGGACAACAGCTAGATTCAGGTGTGCTCATTCATGTGAATTGTCCCCTTGGGAGGTGAGATGAACCTGGCACTGCAGCTCCCTCTAAGGGAAGGAGCAGCTCCTGGCTGGGGGCTGACCAAGGCAGGAGGAATTCAGATCACCATCTAGCAGGTGTGTCAGCAGCCAGTTACTCTATCTCTGTGACAAACCTCTTGCCAGTCTGAAAGCCAGCTTCTAAATACCTCTATAGTCAAGCTCAAGAACTGATCATAATCTCCTCATTCACAAAATCACCCAAATCTTCATCTCTGTGCGATTTTCCACTGCTGTTTATCTCATTAATTCAGGATGAATCTAATTCTTTCTGCCCATGTTCACTGGGAGCAAAAGAAGCAGTGGTGGCCCTACTTCAGCAGCTCACCACAGCCAGAGCACAGATCCTGGGCTGGCTCCAGTCACATTTGGTCATGCTCTGTCCCATTTCATCCCACCTTAGAGAGGGACACAACATGTGGGGCAGCAGAACTACAGTAAATACCATCACCCTTTCCTTGATCCTCCCCAGCAAGTGTTTTCTACAGCCTGGTATTTTCTGGACTAAGTTGCATAGCAGGCTCTTTGACCTAAATTCATTGAGACAGCTGAAAATTATAGCAGTTGAAAATAAAAGCATCTCCAGGCCAGTAAATAGCCCTGTTCTTCCCATTTCTTCAAATTATCTCGGCATCTGGTACTTTTCTGCTGATACCACCTCCCTTTGAGAGGAAAATCCAGCTGTCTGCTGGGATGCTGGAATGGGATGCACGCAGCAGCCAGATGTCAACACTGGCTACTTGTTTCTGCTCCAGGAAGAGATGAGTAGCCTTGGCTGCCCTCTGCTCCTTCCTCAGGTCTGAATTCTCATGCTCCCTCCTCACTCTGGTTTTGTCTCTGCTTGCAGCCTGAAGAGCTGCAAGCACCTGTTCTCAGCTCGTGTGGAACAAACAGCCCTTGTGAGACCTGCTCGTGTGAATGGTGCCCCGTGGTGGGTTGTGGCTCTCTCTGACGGCTGAAAGGGAACAGGTGAACAGCTCTGCCTTCCTCTGCTCCAAAATGAGTTCCTCTTGGCAGCAGATGGAAAGGGAGCATCTCTTGGTGCTGGTGCAGCTGGGTGTCTCCTGAGGCCACCACACAGCCATTCCCATGCAGCACTGAGGTAGCAGGAGGAGTACCAAATTCTATCCAGACCAGAGCATGTGAACCCTAAAGGATTAAATAACTGAAAACAAATGAAGCTTTTTAATTTCAAAAGCACCTGATTTTATAAAGGCAGACTTATGCTTACAAACGTTTGTTTCACAATGCCTGATTAATCAGCTTTGGATGTAAAGGTCAGCTTGATGAATGCTACCTTTTCTGCCCTGTTTCTCTAGTTTTTTACCTATGTTATACTTTTCATTATAAGAAATTGAAGAAATCCTGTATCAGACAACTGCCTTTTGCTCAGTTTCTGGTAATCACCACTCAAAACCTCAGAGGAAGAGTGATTTTTCCACTTTCCCCACTCCCTAATTTCTGAATTCCCGCTGGACATGTTATTCATTTATTCTTTTTCAGGAAATTTTCTTCCAAAGCCCATTTTTACTTTAAAAATAGAAAACACAGACCACAGTACAGAAAAGGGAAATTGCAGAGATATTTGTCTACCAGTAGTTCCATCCCTTCTTTGGATATTTCTAATGCCTTAGAGCCAGAACTGTCTCTGTGCATCATTATAGAATCTGCAGCAGTGAAACACCAGATAAGGACAGAAGTTGTTGATTGATAAATGATTAATAAACAGTGGGAGATACATCCAACTGGGTTTAAATCTGCCAAGTAGACCATTTTTCACTGATGCCTCTCACCATCCTTTGAACCCTATTGCCTGTGTATCCTGAGGCTGTCAGTTCCATGGGTCTGTCACAAACTGTGGAATACAAGTGGCTGCTTTCAATCACTGCCTCCACAAGTGCTGCCCTTTAATTTGGCTGGGTGTCTTCAGTGGTGCCTGCTATGGGAAGAAATGCCTGCTCACAATGGGAGTATTTAGATTGCTTCTGTCAAGGTCCTTCCACTGACACCTTGCAAACATTGTAGTCATGATCACCAGGGACAAGCCTTCAGCTGGACACACAGCCCTGGTGACAATCCCTGTAGAAATGCTGTGTTTTTGCAGGGCTTGTGCCCGTGGTGGGTGTGAAACACAACCACCATCAAGCTGTGAGCACCACTGTGCTTAAACCCCAAGGATCTGCACGTGGTGGCTCTTCTTATCTGCCTCTGGAATTCAACAAATTTGCAATAACAGTAGAATTATTTCAGTATCTTTAGAAATAAGTGCAAGGGGGGAGAAGGGTTAATTCTCATGCCTGCTCTTACCTTTCCAAGCCCACAACATACAAGTTTGCATCACCTCTCAGGATTCCTGAAGACCAAAGGAAGAGCACATTATCTCCATCATTAATAGGATAGCCTGCAGAAATAAGTGTCAACCTGCAACATCATTCTGGTCACAGCAGCCACCAGCTTTCACAGCAGCAGCTGCATTTACCTCTATCAGATAAAGGCACGGAGAGACAGAACCAGCCTGGCTCCAAGCAGGACACACCATCCCTGCAGCTGCTGCAGTTCCAGCGTGCACCTGACCAAGAGTGGCTCTGTCTGTCAGCCATCAGCTGCTGAGCTCCTGCCTGCATCTCCACAATCCAATTTTGTCTCATTCCAGCATGGCCCTGCTGGGATAGCAGCCCAACACACCACCTGAAGCAGGAGAAATGTTAGAGCATTTATCTTCCTCTGACATCTGAAATAAAACAGGCCCAAAGGCATGTATTAATAGATGTCCTCACTACATCTGGTCTGGAAATATCTCAGTGCAATCAGCTTTTCAGTGGAAAACACTGGTTTGTTAAAGCCACAGTCTTCTTGGGATAGGCTTGAATTCAGCAAAGTACTGGGCTGGAAACATTTTTGAAATCTGGAATTAGAAAGTCTCAGAGAGGAAGAGAAGGAAGGATAGAGAAGGCAGAATTATCATCCTGTTAACTTCATGGGGCCAAGTCCATTCTGTGGGTGAACGTTCTGGTCCTGGGATGCTGCTAGGATTCATTAGGGGGACAGTAGCAGTGTTGGTGATAGTATTAGAACATTCTGAAAAGAGAATTCAGCCTCCAGCTCTGTCAGCACGCTCTTTGAGCACTAAACTCATGCACACACCAGGTGGGAGTTAAAGTAACATATTAACTCACAGACTCCTAATAAAAACGCCACTCGGGGCTTAATTAACACACTTCTTTTTGCAATATCACCCCCCAGCTGCAGCAAAATCTGGTTTTCTACAGCTTTCTAGGGCCAAATTCTGCAGTAGGTTGCACCCAGCTGCATCTGCAGGGTGTTTCATTCAGCTCAAGCCAGTATTTACAATGGCACAAAGCAGAGCAGACTATGCCCCTCAGTTTCACCAGATAACCTTTGCCTCCCACAGTTTTTATTTTTAGCTTGTCAGTAGCAGAGGAAAACAATGGAAGTGTCATACTGCTCCAGTCAGATGGAGATCCCACTTCCTGCTGTCTAGCTGGCTGTGTGGTGAGCGGTACTCGTGCATGAATTCATGTCTCTGTAGCTGTGTCTTTTCTTCTCTGTCTTCTGCCACGCTTCTCCCTGCCCTGCACACTCTGATACAGACAAATGGTTTTGGGGAGGGTTCTGGAGGCTGCAGTGCAATGGGGCCAATCCTCTTCCTGGGGGCAGGATCTGCTGGGAGCTCAGGAGGACCACGATCTGACATGTAATACTTTTAATTTTCTCTACTGAGATACTCAGCTGGGACAGATCTTATCTTCTTTAGATCCTTGATCTGGTCTGCCTGGAGGAGCAACAGGAATTCAGGAAGGGGAGAAAGGGATGCTAGGGAGAGAAAACAAGAGGCAGGTTGATCGTTTTATCCACGTTGTCTGGGTGCCATCAGAATACATTAACTCCTTCATTTATCACAGCACTATCATTAGAAATCTCAATTATTTGTGCATGCCACACTGGCAAAATGTTTAATTAGCTACTTTGTTGCATTTATCACTTCTCAGATGAAAGGAAGGACTAGAGGCACCTGTATGGGGCCCCATTATTTTTTATAGAAATGTGTGGAGAGTGAGGGAATCTGTAATAAATGTCCCCATCATTGCACAGAGATAAAGGTCAGACACCCCCACAGCATTCATATATCTTAAGCCTTTCACAGGTAGCACATGCCTGCCAGCTACAGCCTTCTGTGCGGGAGACAGGAGAACATTATGAGCTGCCTGGGGACCAGTGCGCAGAAACAGATCAGGGGCTTCATCCGCCCTCAGAGGCTGCTGCTGGTCCAGCATGACAAGGAAAGTAAGGTGGGGGGGATAGCAGTTCAGAAGTTACCATCAGGAACCTTTCACAGACAGGTTCTCTCAGGCTTTTCATGAAATCTCTCTGACACTGCTGGTGCCATTTTACTTTACAATTTAAAAATCAGTTGGACGTGGGCTTGATGACATTAGAGTGAGAAGGGCTGGGTTTCCTTTTTGCCTTGAAGCCACACAATCTACTGCTGTAAAGCCAGCAGCTGTGGATGAGCCTGACCAACATTCCCATGTGACCCAGAACAGACACAGCACAAAAAACAACACGTGGATTCCCTACCAGCTCATGCAGAGGTAGAGCACAGTGATGCACCATGATGAGAGACAAGTTTGTCTCAGTTCCAGAGCCTTTTCCATCTGGTTTCCATCCAGTGGCAGCAGGCATTGCAAACAGCAGATATTTATATTATTATTCTTATTTATTTATATTATACCTGTCTATTGAGGATAAGACACAAGGTCACTTCTCATCATGGAAACATGTAGCTCTTTATGGAGTGAAGTTATCATTTCATATAAATTACAGCAATTGAGTGAGTTCAGATTATGACAGATTACCTCAGGGCAAGACCATCTGGACTACAACCCAGTTTGGGTAGATATTTGGCATTCAAGGCTCAGTGAGCAACACAAGCAACATCCTTTCCAACACTTAAAATCAATCAGCATGCTCATTTTGGATTACCAGAGCTTCCTAGAGGCCTAATTGCCTGAGTTTCCCAGAGTGTCACAAGTGTTTCAAGGCTAACAGGAATCAAGTATCTGTTTGCATCCCCCAAGGGACCCAACCCACCAGGCGTCCTCTCCTGCATGCAGAGGAAAGAGAAATAGAGTCCACGTTCTACTTCTGAAACACTTCCCTACCATGGGGCATTCCAAGTGCCCTTCCCCAGCACTTGTTCATGCATTAATTCAAACAGTTTTTAATTAAAAACTGAATGGGTCTAAGTGGATGACAAGTTCCACAGTGGTTATTTAAGAACTGTGTAGCTTTTTCTCAAGGACTGGTCAGCCACAGACATCTCTGAGGTGTCTATAAATGACTCATATTCATGTAGCACTCAAAAGCCTTTGTGGTGCCAGTAACTCTCTTTCCACTGAGGTACCAATGCCTAACAATCCGGAAAAGGATTTCTGGATGGGAGAAAATACATGCCCAGCTCAGGGTGCTGCTGGGTATCTGAGAAGATTTTCCCTGTTGTGCTTCACTGCCAGTTTTCCTGGGTGATAGCTTTGATAAAGTTCTGGCATCGGTAAGTCTGTGTAGTACATTCATTTCAGGGGTGGCCTTCATAAAAGTTTGCAAAGAAGAAAGAAGAGACCTCAGGTGGTTCAGCTGAAGACATACAAGTAATAAGAAGCATCTAAATCATTGTTTCAGAAAGACAAATTAATTCAAAGCACTAAAAGAGCATTCATGGCAGAAAATGGGTTACATTTGGACTTATCAGTCTTTTCTACACTTCTTTCTTTATAGCACTTTTTAAACCTCACACAGCCTCAGAGCAAAGCCATCGAAAGCATGTGATTTCTGCAACAGACATATTAAATGGAAGGAGAAGTTCTGGCTCACAAACCCCAATTAGTTCTAATATTAGACCTGCCCATAAAACATACAGTCTCCCTTGCTTTCCACAACCACATCGATAAACATTATTGGACAGAGATATAAATATAACTCATTAGTTTGTTGACACTCAATGGCTTATCTATGTATGTAATGCCATCATGCCATTATTGATGCTTTGTTAATGGCACAGTATCATTAAGCAGTAATGTTTTACTTCTATTAATATCATTTGGGCTGGTTCTTAATAACTATGCCAGAGCGACTGCAGCGTGATCTGTAGGCTGTAGATCAGCACACAATATATTCCTCAGCACATGTTCTGCATCCTCCGTGGTCAGTTATTCCAACTCCAGCTGTCACATTAGGAGACAAACCTACTCCAGAACTTGTCTGTTTGTTTACCAAAACCCATGATGCCAAAATCCAAATGTAGTGGCAAGTTACCCACGTTCAGTGGCTTGGAGCTCTGCTGTACCACAGTCAGATGCATGCAGGAAATGACTGAATGGCTGGACACGGTGTCACTGTACACAGGATTCTTCGCTATGCCATGGGAACAGGGCAGCAGTTCACCTTTTCTCCAAGGGTATTTGATCACAACATTCTTAGTCTCTTGGTAGCCTCTGAAAAGTTTCATCAGTTTTACCCTGATTCCCCTTTCCTGTTTGGCTCTTGGTGAATTCACATTTTCTTTCAAAATATCCCTCATTTAGTGAATCTGGGTTTTGCCCCGTGTTGTGTTAATGCTCAACAAAAGTCAAGAATGTGGACTGGCAACATTCTTTGCTCCTGCCACAAATCAGATTGCAGAAGACCAACTTCTAAGTACAAGACACCTTCCTGTCTTTAAGTGGTCCAACCCTTTATTTTCTTTGCTCCCATCCCATTATTTGTCAGCTTGGTCAGGGTAAATTTGGAGATTGCTGCAAAGGCCTGAGAAAATCATGCTTGCTTGTAAATCCTCTACTACATGCAGGAGCTGAAGAAACCTCCACCTGGGTTTAAACTTTCAGGAGCAAATCATAGAATCATGAAACCATAAAATGCTTTGGAAAGGACCTTGAAGATGATCTAGTTTCAACCCTTCTACCACGGGCAGGGACACCTTGCACTGGACTAGTTTGCTCCAAGTCCCATCCAAATAAAGCAAAGGGCCCCTTTTGTAAACATTAACTGCAGCCCCTGGCCTCAGGCTCATCTTTGCACCCAGCTGCTGGCAGGGACCCCGCTGTGCCCAGGGGCTGGGCACAGCCTTGAAAGCCGTGAAACAGCGTGGCCTGGAAGCCCTCTCTGCTGCAAACAGAGAATTCACTTGAGGTGCTCTCTCAAGGCCCAACAGGAAGACAAATTGAAAGTCTGAGAGCAAAAGAGAATCACCCCCACAGTAACTCTACAAATTACAGGAGCACAGATTAAATGCAATTGCCTGCTAACCATCAGCTATTTAATTACATGCTCTGGGTAGGGTACAAAATGCTGATATCATTTACCTCACTGAGCCCAGTGAGTAATGCCTGACCTATACCAGCCTAAATGAAAAGAGTTTCAGGCTTCTTTTGCTTTTTTTTTTCCCCAAGGAAAGAAACAGGCCCCAAAAAGGAACAAGTGGGGTTTTTTTGGCACATGGGCATGATCAGAAAGGACTCCAGGCAGCCTCTTCTCACAATGCTTTTCCCTAGCCGAGTGATAGAGAGATGTCCAAGCAGTGACCACCAGCCAGTCTATGTGGGTTTAACACCCCGAGCCTCATCTCCAAAGCTGACACTTCAGAGTCTCTGCCTGGGAGCCAAGTCAGTCTCACAGTGACTTTTAAACCCACCTGCTCTAATGATTTTGTCCAATCTAACACATAACTGCAGTTACTGCAACTAGTAATTACATGGTGTTCTCCAGTAGTTCCCTCACAGCAGTTCCATAGGGGATCATGGTTGCATGGTATTTGGGCTCAGCAGCTGAAAAAGATGTTGTCTAGTCATCTAGGTCTACTTTTCCTCAATGCCATGTGTGTGGGAGATTATAGACTTTGTTTTTTAAAAAAGCTTCATTTTAATGGAAATGTCACAGCTTTGAGCTCCTCAGCTCAAGATGTAGAAAGTTGTGCTTTGGCATTGCAGGTCCCTGCTTTAAAACCCTTTCCTCTCTAAGACAAAATGGCATGGCATTAAAGAAATAATTTTCTGTGCTTGAAAGCCAGACATCCTAGCTGACATGAAGAAAAAACTGCAAGAATTAAATAAAATGGCCAAAAAGCAGAGCTGAGAGGTATATTTAAAACTGGTTGATTTTCCTGTAGGAAAGCATAATCACGATGGTGGCAGACTGTACAAAACTGCTGGTTCAGTGAAGTCTGGAGTGCACCAGAAGACCCTAAAAGAGATCAGTCTGGCCGTGGAAAAAAAAAAAAAATGTTGCTTGAGGGTGGAGGGGATGTTGTCATACAGCTCCAGCCACTGAACCTGCATGGAGTTTCTGTGAGGAGAGGGAGTGTTCTGGAGCTTTCTTTTCTAGGACTAGGACAGTCTGTTCTTGCTTGCCGCTCTTCCTCTGAAATGGGTCTGAAAACCTCTCTCTATAGGCAGGACAGTGGATCCTGATTATGGGAAGATCAGACATTTCCCTCCTTTGCTTTATCTCTTCAGAGCCTTTTATAAGCATTAAGCAGGGAAATGAAGTGGCCAAACTACCCAACAAAAAGAGCAGTCATCTTTGCAGGTGTCTGAGGTGGCACAGCCCTCAAATGATTGAATGCTTGATAACAGATCTGGACTCTGTGGTTTTCTTCTCACCAATGCAATAGCAAATGGCTTTGTAACACCCAAACACTCATCTGCATGATGCAGAGGACTTAGGAGCTCCTTTTCCTTCAGCTGGCATTGCTGCCATCTGATTGGCACATCACATCATTTATTTACTTTACTGATAGAACCTAATTAGGTATAATTGCTGAAGCATCTTAAATAATTCTAAATACAGGAATTGATTTGGGGATTAAATGGAATATGATAATTGTGTAATTGAACAAAGTAGCTGGAGTCCTCACCCAGCTAAATGGATTTTGTGATTGTGGCTGATTGCATCAGAATATAAATCAGCCTGATTTGCATGGCTGACATCAGCTCCCCTCCTCATCTCTAGAGCTGGCTTTAAGTAGGTCACATCCTGCAGACCAGCGAAAGGGAGCAGAGAGCTTGGAGAGAAACCTCTTGGATTTGGTGCTAGATGATGGATCATTCCATGGTCTCTGCTCAGAAGAAACTATGTTCCTCTTGGGGGTGGTTGCTTTTCCTGAGGGTTTTGAGTGTTCTGTCACTGGCCGTGAGCTGTTCGAGTCCTGTGTGGGTCTGGGAGAAATTATGATGCTGCTTCTTTCATTCTTAAATCCCTCAATAGTTTGGGCCATGGTTTCCTGGGAGATCTTTCTCAAGATAACCCTAATAAGGGTAATTTTCAGCAGAAGTAATGAAATTTAAGCAACTTCACCACCAGGGAAATTGAGCTGTTATTTAGGCACTTGGTGAAAGCATCTCTGTCTCTCAGATGTGCTTCTAGCCCCAGCTGAGTTAATCCTCAGCTTGGATCTGTCAGCCTACTTGTTTTGTTAGAGGACTCCAATTTTCCAGTGGGAGTTGTCCAAAAAAGCTGGCTGAGGCTGGAGGAGGGCTCTTCAGGAGGATTAGTTCTGTGGCCATATGCCAGAGTAATTAGGAAGGCTGGAAAGTGAGCAGTCCTTACATGTGGTTCTACATGAGCTATGGGTGCTCTGAATTTTTTTTTTTTTTAATTAGGGAAAAAACCCAAAACATGTAGTTATAAACTGGGAGCCTTACATTGTTAAAAACATTATTTATATTTTATAAGTAATAGCACATGCACACCAGTATTAATTCCATTTAGAAAAGCATTGTTCCCAAAACTTTTCTTTTTCATTTCACATGTGTGTTTGTGTATGTCTATGTGTGCAATTTAGGCTCCAGCTATTGATTCACTTCCTTTTCATGAGGGTTTATAACATCCCACATAAATGTTTATAACCACATTACTTCATGGCTGCACTGGCTGTTAATCGTTTGTTAACTTATAAAATTAGTTATAGCAGTTGTGTACCTATATTAAAATGAACAAGAGAAACAGAATGTCACCTCAATAAATAAGTTGGTTTTAATATTAAGAGTAGCTCTAAATTCTACTAACATTATCAACAATGTGCATGCATACCACTTTGTTCCCCATGAAGCAAAACATTTAGTGAAAGATGGAAGTTTCTTATGTCAGATCAAACAATCTGAAGTTGCCATCATTCATTCCTGAATTGTTTTTAAGGGAATATAGTCCTTCTTTGTGCTCCAAAGTGGCACAGTGCAATGACAATGTTAATCAAAGGAGATGAAGTTTGAGGCACTGACGTGCCCCTCTCTCCTTGAAAGATTTCTGCTCCTCTTTGCAGTCACACTTGACTGCTCTCCTGCTCGTGCCAAAGTTGCACTAGCAAAATGAGAGCACCCTCCTGAGAACACCAGAGCAAGTTTCAAATTATAGGAAGGACCTATCGTCCTTCAGTCTGAGGGGTCTTTCTCCACACAAGGAAGGATATTACATTCCCTGGGCGGCTCCCTGACATTTGAAGCTGTAAGTCAGAAAAAGTGCAAAAATAATAAAGTACAAAATTTCAGTCAGGCTGAAAATAGGGGCATATGTGTGTGTGCAAATTAGGAAAAGAAAAAAAGCACCCTGATTGTGGTGCATCTAAGTCTATTTCACTTTTTTAGGCTACACTGTAGTTTGGAGTTTGAAAAAGTATTTTGGAAAAGAAGAGGAAATGATGGCTAATTGGAGATGTCATGCTGAGCTAGAAGAAAGATTCACATCAGCAGGGATATTCACCATGTTTACCTCTGGCATTGGCACAAGTAACTCACCCATATTTACAGCATAAGCAGAGAATGAGCTCTTTGATAGGTACACAAAATTAAAGTTTGAGTAGCTGAGGCCTCACCTTGGACTTTGAGAACTTGTTTACCTTCAGTAGGGATTTCTGTCAGTAAGGACCAGCAATTTACACTTAGTGAAGGCACCAGTCATTTGTTTTCAGCCATTGCTAAGCTTAGAGACCACTTTAAATTTAGGGAATGTTTCTTCCTGCTAGGCAGGCCACCTCTCCCCTTAACATCTTGGAAATATATCTTTATATGCAACAGCCTATAATGTTCCTATAGCAAATTTATACTCATGTGCTGAATTCCACAGATAAACTTCTTGATTTGAAGTCTATTAAAACTAGTTTTTTTGATTATTTGTTTTGAGGGATAAATTTTAATGTACTTCTCTTGGTTCAAAATTAATGTCAATAAGATCAGGATATTTAGTCCATATATTGAATATATTCTCTGAAGCTGTCATTTCTAGGTTTAATCGAGGATGAACATTTGGAAAGGAAGGCAGAAGGTAGATAAACTCAAAAACATAGGTCCATTGTCCTATTTTTGGTGGTGCCTACCCAATTAACTCCAAACACAATTTATTACCCATTTTATGTGTGGGACACTGTAGAGCAGCTAGTATCACCTGTATCACACTGTCAAATCATAATGGTGAGTGCTCACATAAAGGAATAGCAAAATGTAATTTAGAGGCATTCCAGATTTCTCTTAGTAGCCTGTGGCACACAGGACCATTGTGAGCAAAAGTTTAAGGACTGGTGAACTTCAGCTGATCGTGCTGATGCTGATGTTATAGCCAAGACTTTGGTTACTATAAAGTCCACAGTCTGAAAATGAAAGGGAAACTGCTCTGGCTTAGTGATGGATCTTCATGATTGCACTGAACAAGGATGAACACTTGTATTTGAGGGACCTAAGTGATCATCTGCAATTTTAGTGTAATTTTCTAGGCTAAGGACCTGGAACAAAATGAGGAGTTCAGTTTCATGCTGCATCTTCTTTAGAATATGCACCAAGAATAAGGGATGATGTTTATAAAGGCTAAAAGACCAAAAGGATTTTTAGATTGTTCTCTATTTTTTAGAGAAACTTAAATCTAATTTCCACCTTCATTTAAAACATACATATTAAACCAGATGTTTAATGTAGGTAAATTTTAAAAGTCCCTTGATGGATTAAATGTCCTACATTTCAGGTTGTTGGGCTCAAAGATCCAGCAAGAAGTTATAATTTTTAACCTTTTCCTTTCAAAGTCTCAACACTATGTCACTTAGCCAAAAGAGCATTAGCAAAATGAAGATCAGTGTGGGTCCCTTCCTACCTGGTCACTTGTTGCTGGCCTTTCTGGGCAGTTTCTGAATAGATCTGATAAAGGCTTTGCTAATGCATTGGACCCCAAAGGCCTTACAGCAGCCTTAACGATGGTTGAACTGCTGACACCAGCCTAAATGACCTGATCATAAAATAAAACAGTTTAAACTCCCAAATCGGAGGCAGGTAACACAGCAGGATGCAGGAAGCTTGAAGCTGCATGCAGAAGGCTGTATTCACTTTTCTGAAAGACATAAGTTGTTTTACCCATTTAGGGAGAGAGCAGGAAATAGTGCAGCTTTCTGCTGCTCCATGGGATGTAGTTTTGAGCTAACACCTTAACACAGACATTCATGTGCTACATCTCAAAAAAGCAGGTGTTCTATCATGCTGGCTGTCATTATTGAGACTGTGAGCCTCCGGCATGCATTCAGATTAAGGTTTTAGCCAAATGGAGTTTAAAAGGCTGGTTTATGACCACAGTGAGGTAACTGGGGATGCAACTGGAGTACTGAAAATTGATGGCTGAAGATGTATTATTGCTCCACTTGCAAGGGTCCCTGGACTACCCTGAAAGCAGCTGAGAGGTGAACACATCTCTGACATACACAGCAATTCCATTCATTCTTGTATATTTCCAGGGCAGTCCCATGCCACTGTTCGAGCAATTTTTAGTCTGACAAAATGTTAAAAATAATCAATTGATTGTTCTACAATGGGTATAAACTCTTATGCATGAAATGTGGTATAGCCAGTCCCAAGAGCTCACAGGACATTTCCAGGCACTGGACAGTACCTCCCAGGCACAGTTACTGTTGGGAACCTGCTTTTTCCAAACAGAGGTGGACTTCAGAGTTTTCAGAATTACTTTTGATACCAGGAGCTCTTGACTGTGAAGACACCACTCCCACCTTCAATGATATCCCAAAGCCTTTTGTTATGGCCACTGCATTTTCAAAGACACTGTCTATATGTAAATAACGTGGGCATTCATTTGTGCCACTTTGGTTTTCCTTGGTGGCTTTTATATCACTTATTTCTTGCCCAAAAGAATTTTTGCAGGCTGCTGAACCTAGAATAAATGCCTCACTTTCCCCACTCAGTAGAAACATATCTTTGAATTCCAGCACAGCTAAGAATTGGAAGTATTCAGGTTGCCACTGGAGTAGCCTCAGTGAGAACATCCTCATTCTGCATCAATGTCTGTTCTCATTAAAACTCCCCTAAGTCTCAGGCTGACTGGGGCTCTTAATGAGAAGAGATTAGGTCTTGAGATTTTGTGACAACTCATTTTCTTGGCAAAGACAGCAACAAAAACCGAGAACGACACAGCCTTAATCTCTTTCTCTGACAACTTCAAGGCTGTAATGAGAGCAGACAACTGCAGAAAATGTTTCCCTTTGTTTCTGGAACCAGAGTAATGTGTCCCTGCTATAGAGCACTGGTGGCAAGCAAAAATGAAGATGAGTGCCAAAATCACCACTGGCTTAGACCCCTCATGGAGAGGCCACTGGAGCTTCTTCATTATGTGCTGCCTCAAGCACAAGTTTGGCACTCAGTAAAGCTGCAGTCCCTGCCTCCAACAGAGGCTCCAGAATTCCCAGCATCTCAGCTGATCCGTGAATATTGTTCTGCCAGAAGTACTTGCCAGGTCAGAGAAGGAGTCACAAGAGGCTGCATCAGCAGAGCTACAATCCAATATTGCTTGCAGTATTGTGGCCTGTGAACATAAAATGAAGAGAGAGAGAGGCCCACAAAAAGCACACTGAAGTAGACAAGTTAATTATCTACAGCAGATGGTGTCACACAGAATAATAAAAAGCCAAAGAACCTAAAATATTTGTTAAAATGTTCAGCAGATAGGCAAACATTCTTTCTGTGTGGAAAGAATTGTGCAAATTAACATCCTGATTTGGAAGCATACTTAGCCCTGAAAAGAAGAGGAGAGATTCAGTATGGGAGGAGAAGGCTGAGATGATGAGCTGTAACAGCCCCTGCACAAAGGGACTCACTGGAACAGGGAGCTTGCCTGGATTTGTGCAGCACACATTTAGCAGCAGGCTTCTTTTTGGCACATCCTCAGGGTGAGGCCAATTGCACAACTAAACAAATAAAAGGAACTCTACACAGATATGCTTTGATGAATACCTATGTATAAACATTGAGATATATATACACACATAATATATCACAGATAATTCAATATGACTTTCTGAAAGCCTTTTATGTAGAGTGCAGACATTTTTCCAAGCTATCCAAGGCAGCAAAGAATGGGTCGAGCAGACCCCTGCAGGTCAGGCAGCCTAACCTTTCTGTAGGCTGCACAAAGGGAAGCTATAATGAGAGACCTAGCACAGGATTATGAGGTATTTGTGCATGTTTACATGAAGCCCTCCAAAATGTGAAGAATAACATGGAAGGAAAAACTGATTAATACCTTTGGCAAAAAAAGAGACAGAAGAGATTATCCCTGAGGGCTGATCAGGGGCAAGATGCAAATTCTCACCTTGAAAGAGGAGACAAGCTCATGTTTGACGGAAGAGAGAAGGGGAGTACCACTGCTGTGCCATCATTGTCCCATGATTTCTGGTGTCTGGACCCTGCTTTTTTTCTCTTGTTTCACACCCAGAGTTACACTTTTTTCAGGTTTGATCTTTGTTCTTGCTAATTTCCAGGCTGTGATCTGTAAGCAGGTTTTCTTGCAGTCCTGATGATTTAATTTTTATTGCACATTTTGCCAGGTCAGGCTCTGGGTTTTGCCCTGTGTGCGTGCATGATGCCATTCTGAAGGAAAGCACACAGAGACAATAAAAACAGTGCATTCCCTTGAGCCTGAAGTTGCTGTATCTCCAGCATTCATGAGAATCTAATTCATATCAGGTCCCAAAATACTGAAGAAAATATTTCCCCAGCCCCATCCACTTTTCTCTGCAAACGTGCTCAGACTCCTGCATCATTTCTTAGTACTATTTGCTGTGTGCTGATCCACATAGTTTTGGGTGGTTGCTGAGTTTCACTTTGAGATTTGGGGTCTTTTCATATGAACTGACAGCAGAAGGATTCATTTGGACTGAAAGTTTCACTCAGAAGTAATCTAAGCTGGCCTCTGCTTTACCATCAGCCAGAGGACTTCCTCAGATTCACTGCTCTTTGCACACATTTGCCACCAATGTTAAAATGCCTTCCTAGATTTTCCAGCCTACAATGAAGCAGAGTTTATCATTTGCCTTTTACAACATTCACTGTAATAAACCTACTTCATATTTCCAGCATAAAGCAGATCAGCTTTAATTTGCAGTCATTGACTCCTTTTGTCTTGTGGACTTAACACCTGACTGAAGATGGATCAGACCACAGGTCTTCATCTGCTTCAGTCACCTTTATGGCCAGGATTAGAAATAGGCCTGTCTTCAGTGTGGTTTAGCTATGTTCAGAGATGGACACTGTGGGGACATTTGGACTGCAGAGACTGTAAATTAAATTAATTCTGTGGTCAGACTGCTAAAACCAAACTTAAACTTCTTTTTAACAATTAAACAGTTTAAGCTCCCAGAGGAGCTGTTCTCTAATCATCTCATCAGCTCTTTACAGAAAACTTTGCCAACTTTTATCCCTGGGTTATATTAACATCATTCTTACAAAACATATTGATCACAGAATGTATGCTCTAAAATTTAATGCAGCCTGGTTCCTTTCCTTCTCAGCAACATAGACAGTTCACTAAGTGACAGCTTTTAAAGTTAAGGCAAATGAAAAATAGTATTTCTGTAGTAAAGTCAGCTGTGGTGAGAGGCCTTGGCATGGATGAAGAAATAACACAGAAACCAGCCAGGAACCTGAACCAGGCCCAGGTGCCATGTGCTCAGAGCAAAATATTGTTTTATTTTTCGTGATACATTCTTCATCAACAGATTTTTATTCCATAAAAGAAAAAAAAAACACTCAAAAACACAATCAAACAAAAAAAGCTACAAGCAATCAATGGTGTTAAGGTTAGAAAGGCAAAACCCTTCTGGTTTTTTGCACCAAGGTCACTGAGGAGATCACCTGTTCATAAAACATGCATAATGGGAAAAGCAGGGTAGGGATAGGCACTAGTTGGAGCTTTCCTTCCAACTGCCCCCTCTTCTGTGCTCCTTTCAGCCCCATGGTTTCACTGCAAATAAAAAAAACTCAACGCAGCGAAGATCAAAGGGGAACAAACAGATTTCAGATATCTATTTCTGCCGAGATAACAAAATTATCCTTTCATTTAAAGAAGTGAAATCTCACATGACTGCGAGCACCATGCAGCTGTCCCAGGGCCCCTGATCTGCTCCCCTGGAAGAGCACGGGAGGAGTGCTGGCCTCCTGTGGCAGCAGGGGCACAGGATGGAGCAGCAGCATCTGCAGCCCTCCCCGGGGAGCTGCCTGCCATCAGGTAATCAGAGAGTGTGGCAGGTTTCCCCCACAAAGTACTTTACAGATATTCATTAATTAGCCCACACAGCTTCCCCTTTGGGGACAGAAAGGGTTCTGTGTCTGTGTGTAGCGAGGGAGGAGCAGATGTAGATTAGATGACTTTCTCAGGACCTTCTGAGGAGCAGTAACAGGGGGTGTGTTTGCTACAGTCCTGCATTTGCTCATGGCTCAAAAGCCCCCTCAGAAGCACCTGTGACAATCCCTGCTCTGCCATAAGAGGGACAGGCAGGGTTTGCAGTGCTGCCTCAAGAACATGGAAAGCATTGCAGCAGTCCCAAATCTGATTTTGCGCTACAAACACAGCAGCAGCAACCAGCCTGCATGGGCAGTGGCACACATTATTTTAGTTGACAGAGCAGAATAGTGCCACCTGCTCCACAGAGAAGTGAGCCTTGTGTCCTGAAGGCATCTGAGAAGCTGTGGTGTCATGTTGTTTCCACACAAGCAGCACCACAGGCTGGGGTTCCTGACCTGGCCAGCAAGAATCCTCTCAGTGCCCTGGCCCTGAATGGATCCCTATTTTGTTTATACTCAGCAGTAACAGAGAAGAGTCATTCACCAGTGAGAGTTTCTCTGAGGAGGAGCAGGACTTTTCAGGAACCTGGAAAGAGGTGAGTTTGGGGCTTGAAAAGAAAACCTGTTGGCCTGAAGCCTTTGGAGGCAATTTAATGGCTGGAGACCGGAGTCTCTGGGAAGGTAAAACAGATTGCAGCAGCTCTTGCTAACTGGCAATTTGTCTGTGTGTATATGTAAGAATCCTACATCTGCATTAAAATGCAGCTTCCTTGTTCTCTTTACACAAGCACCACTATCCACTGGCACGTTTTAAGGGGAAGAACTTAGGACAACATTTGTGTTTGAAACTTTAGGGGGAACTTTAAGTAAGAAGAGAAATTTATTAATCTGCTTAAAGCTTAAAAATATCCTGAGTTACGAACAATATTCATAAAAAGTCAAATTTTGTACTCACCTAGTCACAGCTTCATTTTGCTGTCACACTTCTCAGAGGGCAGCACCAGTGCCAAAACAGTTTTTTCCTCCCTGAGAAGACCATCATACTTTGCAATTCATCCTGAAGTTTATAGCCAGCCTAGGAGAGCTTTTATTTGTGAGCTCACCCCGTGCCTCCTTTGGTTCACAGCACTAGGGGGACTGGAACTCTGATAGCAGTGTGCATACAGCAGAGATTCCAGAGCTTCCCCTCCCTTCCCCTCACTCCTTTGAGAGCATCTTCATGCCTACAACTCTCTTGTTCCCAAGGTTAACTTTAAAAACCCTTTTTTCTCAAGGCTTGTCCTGTGTATTTTCCACTAGTGCTGTAGCTAGGCACTCCCTTTTTATGTTAAACCTTAGTTTTCAAATGAAATGTTACAGGTAATTTGCAGGGTAAAATAAGCTTCAACAGCATTATGATGTTTCCAAAGCTATGACTGTCCTTTCAATTCAACCCCTCCTAGCCCTGAATTGTGAGTAATGAGTTTGTACCCGAAAGAGAAGATATTTCACTGACACACAAGACAGTGTTGGGTCGGAAGCACTCACAGAAAATGACCAAGTGTCATTTTTTCTGTAATTCAGAGTAAAACACTGGGCTTGCATCCTCCCAGAATATTTTGGATTTACATAGCACTAATAGCCTATGGTTGCTAGAAGTCTGATCTACTGAACTATCCATCAGATTAAATTGGTCAAAATATACAATAGAACTGGATTTATCCCTGCCATCTAGACTCCTATTTTTTTACTGGCACTATTAGGAAAAGAAAAATCAGAATTTCTTTCTCTCCTTTGTTCAAACACCGTGAGATCTAGTAAATATCATAGGTAGTATTACATGTGTAAATAGCACATGTCTGCGCATGCATTAAATTTTTTACTATAGTAAGTTTTAAAGTTCATTCAAAATCTCTCCCCACACAACATCTTTTTCAGAGGCACCTGCAAATGTTATCTCAATAAATGTCCTAAAAGAAATTTCAGACTCATTCAATTATTGCTTGTGCAAATAAAAATAGCGGTGTTTACCAGTCCAATGATGAAAGACTAACTCATTCAAGATTGTACTTCTAATCTTAAGAAGAAAACCTCACACTCAGATGTCTCCCAGAAATCCTGAATGACAAGGTCAGATAGGAACATTCTACTCTGAAATATCAATGGCATTACAGAGAACTCCCCACTTACACTGCAAACATGCTGTACATTCAAGTCAGTGAAAAGCAACTTTTTAGACAATAAAGACTCTCAGCCTGCAGATGAACTGCATGCTGGTAATCCTTTCAAAGTCCTTGAAAGAAGGGAAGGCAGAGGATCCCATGCTGGGATCCCTGACCTGCTTGAACAGCTGGAGCATCCCTTTCAACAAGGTGTGGGCCTGCTTGCCCTTTCCCTTATACCACTTTCATCCCCAGCATTGAAATCACTGCAACAGTTAGTAAATTAAAATTTATACGTTCAAACTGGTGCTTTACTGGTTGTAGATCTTGACATGATATGTCTAAAACTTCAACAGCCAGTGACTGGAGTTGTTTTCATTTTAAAAGACTGGTTTACATTTTGTTTTACATTTTCCATTAAATTCTGTTTTCACTTCAGCTGACAAGTAACTTTCCTTAAATTAATAACAACAGTAGTAAGCAGTCACTTGGTGCTCTTCCCTTCCAAGCCTTCCTCTGCTAGAAATAGTTGTTATTATCACACCTGTTTCAAATATCTTTCTCCCAATCACACGTATGGTTGGTCATAATTTCTCCACAAGCCACGGTTGTGTGAAGCAGCATCATCAAATAAATACACAAACACATTGGCACAGGTTCCAGTGTTTGCCACTAAATGAAATAGTTTATTCCCAGTCATAAAGAGTGCCAGTAAGGCTCCAGCTAAAACAATGACATCTTTATGGAGCTTGCTCTGTGCCATTTTAGCCTTGTACGGTTAATGCCCTCAATAAAATTACTCCTATTTTACACCTATATAAGACATAGTGGAATCAAGTGTAAAATGCTTGGATTGATGTTTATTGGGAAATCTTTGAAGTGTAAATCACTTGTACCTGTTTCTTCAGCCCTGACACCACACTCAGATTTCCTGCAATTAACTGCAAATATGTGCACACAAAGCAGCTGTCTTAACACAACCTTTTGCAAAATCATAGCCAGAGATTGACCTTGAAGTGTGCCACTTTTGAAAATATATATGTGCTATTACTAGGTGAAAAGCCAGCTTTCATGAAATATCAGGTTTAATAACCACTCCTTGTAATAGAACTTCTTTGCTCATTGCAAAGTAAAGACTGACTGCAGTGAGGGCCGAGAGTAGGTGTCTCAGCTGGCACAAATCCAATTATTATGCCTGAGTTTGGTTTGGAGATGAGATGAGTTGTACCTGAGGTGTCCTTCTTGAGTTCTTTGGGGGTAGTTTTTTATGGCTTGGTTTCTTTTTGTTTGTTGGTTTGGGTTTGTTTGAGTTTTGTTGGGTTTTGGGGGGATTTTGCCCAATCCTGTAAGTATGTGGAAGTTGATGCCTTTGCAAAGCAAAAATAACTTTCAAGGAGCTCCTGGGTTAAAAAGTGAAAATGGGGACTTTGTGGTTAAGACTCAGGCTGGGACCTCCTATTCCTTTTTGCTTTGCCTAATGTGCTTTTGCGCAGGAGTTTAGCAGTCTACCTTGGAAGAGCACCATGACCAAAAGGGTTGAACAAATCTTGAGGGTGCCAGTTTGAGGAGCACAAAAAATTGTAAATCAAATACCAAGAATCACAATTGTAAAAACAATTAATTGGTGACTTGGATTGATAAACTGAATTGACTTCTGAATCGATGATGATCTCCTTTCGTCTCCCTTCTGAACTGCGAGTATTGGTACATGGCTATATCTGACTTTCCAGCTTACTGCCACCACCCGAGAATTTCAGACCTCAATTTTTGTTTTATTTTATTTCTGCAGAGAACAAAGACTCTCATGTAATGGCTTGTCTGCATCAGCTCTGGAGCTGTGGCTTGGAGAGGCACTTTGCTGTTCACAAGACTTCAAATAAGGCCACCAGTCACCTTCAGGGAGCAATACAATTCCTGGACAGGATGGGTTAACCCCACCAAGCCCCTCCATTAGCCCCCTCCTCTGCAGATCAAGGGGGAGAAAATAAGATGAAAAAGCCCTTATGGGCCAAGATAAAGGCACTTTAATAAAGCAAAGGCAAGCTTCCTTGTGTGGAAGCAAAGGTAAATAAAAGATTTATTCTCAACATCACATCAGCAGGCAATGCACGGCCACCTCACAGTTTCTCTGAAATATAAAACTTATGGTAAAAAATGCCCTCACTCCTACTCCTTTCACTTGGCCTTTTTAAAAAGCAGAAATCAATGTGGTATATATAATATAATGTGGCAATAATATAATATCCCTCTGATCAGGTTGGGTCAGCTGTCCTGGATGAGCGCAAGATCCCTCCCAGGGATCTTGCCCACTCCCTGTTCACTGGTGAGCTGCAGGAATGCTGGAGGGAGAGTGCTGATGCTGTGCAGGCACTGCTCAGCAGCAGCCGAACACTGCTTTTGAAGAAAACCCCTTTCTAGATACCAACACAAAGCACAGCACCATGAGGGCTGCCATGGGGAAAATTAACTCCATCTCAGCCAGACCCTATACACTGGACAATTATCATTAATTGATTGGAAAGCAGGTAGTGAGTTCCAAGGGGTTTAATAGTTTAAACTAGAAATTAGAAATAAAAATGAAGGGTCAAAATAGCTACAAATCCAGAAGAGATGTTTTCATTAATCCTTTCAGTTCAATACTTCAGGAGATTAATGAGTTCTGCTCAAGCTGAGATAGGCATCCTATACAAAGCCTTTCAAAATGTATGTTTCAGATCTAGGCTAGACAGAAACAGCTAACAGAAAAAGGGGGAAAATCTCAATTCAAACCAGAAGAAAAACTGGAAATTAGACCAATGCTGCTTCAAATGGGTACCAGCATTTTCCTGTGCATGTTCAGCACATTAAAATCATAGAAAGAGAATTCTTCTCCCCAGGAGAAGAATCATTGTGGATTATGTATACGTGGAGGAAACTCTTAGAAAGTGTTCCCTAAAGTACATCCACAGAATCCTCCCTTTTCTCTGATTTCTTGGCCTTGGACTGTTCCATCATGCCTCTTTTCAAAAGGTGCAATTTATCTACAGGACTCCCTTATGAGAATTTATTTCAAGTGTTAGTATTTTTTAAAAGGGCAGTTAACTTAAATATTTGTATGAAAGTACAGTATTTTCCTACTTTAGATGTGTCCAGAACAGCTCACTGTAATTTATAAAGAAAAATGTTCTTTGTCCACAGCTCACCAGCTTTGTCAGATGTAGGATACAGCAGGCAGCTTCTGCAAGACCCACTTCTTCAAGTGGGTTCACACATTCAAGGCAATACAAGGAGATGAAGCTTCATTTATGCTAGACATTCAAAAACTGGTGCAAAAAATCACAAGAATTGGTACATGACAGCAGTAAAATGGCACTCAGAGAACCTCAGCTAGATGTATGGAAAGCCACAGCTTGCCTCACCACTTGTCTGAAGCCAGGGTAAGCTCAGCAGCCAGCTGTGGTGGTCAGAATGCTCACAAATCACAAAGGAGGCTCTGGATGCTCTTTCCATCCAAATTTCAAAACACTCTAGCTGGAAATGAGCCAACCTGACAATGGCATTGAGGTTCAAGGTCTTCTGTTCTGTGGCTTCCTATCCATTACTGACACCACAGAGTTCTTCTTCCTGCTTGTTCAGGCTACCTGTAGAGCAGCCAAGAGAAGTGACATTTTATAGGGCACAAAATCACTGTGCAAAACACTACCTGATTCCAAAGGGCTGTGGTGGCTGCCTCAGAAAAAAAAAAATCACTATAGCTTTGCTTTCCATGGCGAACATTTCCAAGAAATAGAAGACACATAATGAGTTTCACAAAATAGGAAATCATTAAAGTCTGAAACAGATGAGACAGAGTGAAGATGGAGTAAACAGGAAGACAAAGGTATGTTTCAATGAAGTCAGGTGTTCACAAGAAGAACTTGGGTGACTTCAGGCAGAAAACACCTGAGAAACCATCATACATCAGGAAGCTGATCTATTTGATACCATACAGCAAACCTCTTGGCATCACATCATGCTGTAGCTGTTCCTGTAGACAGCACAGCTTTTCATAATGAAGTCAGATAAAAAGCCCCTGAGTGCAATTCTACTCAAGCTTCCTGCCATGCACTATCTCCATCCTTACCTTTCACACCTCTCTGAGATTGGGTCATGCACTCTTCTTGCACCTTGCCTTGTTCCCACCTCCATGTGTTCTGTAAGCAGCAGCTCTCTTCCAGGACAACTGTGCTCCTTCAGAGATACCTCCTGGAAGACAGTCAGTGTTCCTATAGGAGCCAGCAGGATGGTCTTCTGAAGGACCAAGTGACCAGAAAGTCCCACTGCTTGTGTCCTTCTCCTTCTTCAGGTTTTTGTGCTTCCTTCCATTCCTCCATCTCCATAACTAGAATTTCAGCTCCAGTTGCTGTTACCTCTGTGCAGAACTTAGAATAGCTTCCAGCCTCTGATAAAAATAGCAAATAATAACTGAGACACACAAAGAGGACAGGTGAAAGGAAATAGAGTGATTCCAGAACTGTCCCCCAGGAGACTTCTGCTGTTTCCTTGGAAACATCTAACACCCATGAAAACCATTTAGTACACTGATCACAACCTAGGCCAGACAAAGTCTGGCAACTTCTGTTTTAGCTGATGAACAGATTAGATGGCTTGAGAAGCTCACTCACAAACACTTCATTGCTGAAGATGCCTGAATTTTTTCATCAAGATGCAGGACCCTTTCCCCATTCTCTAGCAAGGACTGAAAAGCAGAATGGGGATCCCAAGTTTCTAGACTCTCATTGCATTGTGATATGCCCTCCTGTGGATTCACCAATTCACTGTCAGGTATTCTCTGAAGTAGGTTAAACAAAAAAATTTTTTCGAATCAATTCCAAATATAATACATCAGCTTCAGGTACAGAGTTCCTTAGGGGTCACTGTAAGTTTTCCTGTGTAAATTTCATGAATATATCAATCTGTCCTGGGATTTCTGGTCATTACTGCAGTCTAATGAGGCTCTTCTTCATATAAAACTAACATAGTATGTTTTTGACAAATATTCAACTACTACCACTCAGAGAATAAAGAAGATGAAACAACAGATCTCTTGCCACATCCAGCTGCACTTAGAAAATTCCTGTTGAATGCTCACATATTTTCTGTCTTTCCTATATTTTTCTTTTTCTTTTCTTTCCTTTCTCCTTCCATGGCAGACAAAGCAGATCTAACAAATTCAGCCCTTCACTGGCAAAAGAGTTTGCACCCAGCAGAACACACAGCCCTTGGAATCTGGAAGAGGAGCCCATGATCCCAGCTGTTACCAGTTTTCTGCTGAACAGAAGGATCTGCGCATAGGTGTTGGCAAAGTCTCTTCTCCCCCTACAGAAAATTAAACCTAATGTTGACAAACTCCTGCTACTCTCAGGCACTCCTTTAACTCAGGGCCAGAGGTCTACAGCTGTGCAACTGTAATGTTCCTAATCTTGTGATAGTTCATACCCAGTCATCTATTGCTACTTGATGGAAATATTTTTTTCAGATATTTTATTTTTAAATTTAGGATATTACACACATTCATTCGGGCACACTTGCACACCCACTTGCAATGAATGCTGTTGTGGTTTCAAATTCAGCAAAAACAAGCAAAAGACAAATTTTAGAACTGAAGATGCCTATGAAATATTTTTCTGCAATTATAGTACAGTCCCAGGCAGGATAATTTAATTTGATTACTTTCAACTCCCTAAGGATTTATACAGGATCTCTTATGCTCCTTTACTCTTACTTTTTATCCTAGAGCCTCCTCTTTATGTTTTTTTAAGTTGAAAGATTCACAAAGAATGAAGACAGGCAAACACAAAAGAGTACTGAACATTGCCAAAGCAACTTAATTGTTATTCCTGTGGCTATTTTCTGGCTTCTGGTACATTATCTCGGGGTGTGGTTGGCAGAAGCACAGAGAAAGTGACAGCAGTAGTGCACTGTAAGCAGAGCTTGGCTCACGTTTCAGGGTGTTCTCAGTATCACAGACAGGTCTCTGAAACCCACAGCCTCTTTCCACTCACTTATTCCCTCGGCTCCTTTGCTCCAGTGAGTGGAAAACAGCACCCTGTTTCAATTTACCCTGGTTCAGTCTTCTGAAGACAATTTCATGGGGGAAGTGTAAAGATACATCAGTAGCAAGCACCACAGAAAAAAAACCAAGTGGAAGTGATTCATGCTGTCCTCAGAACAGGGTTTGGTTAGCTCCCAGAAATAAGGAAAGGAGATGTGTCTTCGTCAGTGATGGTAAAACAAAATATTGAACAGCTGCTCATTAAATGGATGCTGTGTATCCTGAGCCCTGAAAGGAGGTATAAAACATATGAGATAATGTAATTAAAGACTATCAGAGCAGAGGTGCACAAAGCACAAGTTGTTTGGGCAGTGTTAGTTTGGGCACTGATTCCATTTGAGTGCCTGGTTTCATGACCCTGTTAATAATCTCCAGCCACAGGTATGATTACACAGAGACAAATGTGTGTATGTGGCTTTTATCTACAAATGCAGTGGTAACACTATCTTCATGAGGTTCCTAATCACAGGTGAATTATAAAAATAGCTAAGAAACAATTTCATAGCTTCTACCTCCAAATGGGACAATTATGATAATTTGTCAAATAAAACAGAGCGGGGAGTTTTACTGAAATGATTATGTCTGTGTCTGGTCATGCCCTTGTCCTTGATGAGGGGCTTGGAGTTTTCATCAAGGCAGTTCAGATGGCTGCTGCTTTCCCATTTCCTATTGGGCTGCTTGGCCTCTTTCAAAGGGAAGCAGCAGTCCCTCATGAGACTGGAAGCCACAGGCTCAGGCTTCAAAACCTTCTCACATTCTCCAGGACTGCCTTTTCCAAAGGCAAAATTCAACTTCCCTTCCTGCTGCTGCCTAACCAGACTCCCCTTCCTCCAGACACGAACTTAAATCACAAGGCACTTCTGCTGCAGCATGAGGCTCATGCTGGTGCCCCATCCCATCTGCACAATCCACACAATTTCTTCTTCTCCTCAGCTCTCTGACTCCCATCCCAGGCAGGGAGAAATGAAAGCTGTCTGAATGTCAAAGTGAATTTTACACGGCTGTAGCACATAGCTGAGATCCGTGAGGCCTCTCAGGGTTGCTTCTCTAATTAGGTGCTGGAGAGATCAGAAGAAATGACTTGAAAGAGAGCACAACTGTGAGGGCAGGTGAGGCAGTATGTCAGGAGGGGAGGGAAGATGATGCAAGAGGAAATGCAAATAAGGAGTTTTGGATGACGTGCTTCAGTTAGTTGCTAAATACTCAGTTGCAAGTCATTAGCCTGTCTTACTATGTAAGGAATTTTGATTTGATATTGAAAGAACCCCAAATTTTGATGTAACAGGGAAAGTACATTCACAAGCAGCAGTTAAAAGGTAAAAGGAAATTTTGCCACGTGAAGTATCGTGGGTTTTGCTGTTATCTGGCTTGTACCCACAGATAGTCACTTTCTAAAGTGTTAAGGACTGGGTGTGCTAATTCCAGGTCTGCATTTAAGTCAGACAGCAAATTTCCAGCTCAGAGCATCAGCATCTGACTCAGACTGTGCCCTGTTGCAAATCACTGCACAACTAAGCCATGCACCTAACTAAGTAATTTCTCAAAGCCTAACTATCAAGCCCACTGGAAAATGAGAACCAGAATGACTCATGTCTCTTGACTCTGCATTTCACAGCCGTGGAAGGATTTTTTGAGTTTCCTTTGCTGAGAGCACCGTCCATCTTTCCAGAAGTTAAAGCCAATATGTTGATGACAAAGTGGGTGAGAAAGAAATTGTACTTTGGCAGCTGGTTTGCCAGCCCCAGAGTCCTCTTAGCTGCACAGTCCTGCTGCTGCTGCTTCTGCCATGAATTGAAGGAAAGATCAGGTTCACATCCCATTTTTCAAGCCCCTTATCCCAGGTTCCTGCCTGTATGTTCTGGTTCTCTGGAGAAGTGGCAGTGTAATGAGCTGTACACCTTGGGGGTGAATAGAGGCTGCCTTTGTGGCCAAACTCTGGCATGACCCATGAAGCAGGTCCCACATTTCCTGGCTGACACCAACTTAGGTTGCCAAGACCAGAGGAGGCAGCAGCACCCAGCAGCTCTGTAGAACTGGTTACTAACATTTTAATGAATCTGGCATGCACCAGTAATGAGCCCTAGGAATGGGGGATGTTTAAAAACAAGGTTTAAAACCAAAACCCTAATGGCAATAAGAGGCAATGGGGAAAAGAGAAATAAGAAGCAGTGCCAAAGATGAATTGCCAGGGGTACCTGCTAAGTCAGCTTTCCCATCAGAGGAGATGTAAACATCTCCTTAACAATGTAAACATCTACTCTGGCATGTTAATTCCCCCAGGTTACACCAGTGCAAGAGACACCTGTAGAGCTAAGGGGTTGTTGGGACCAGTCAGGGTTCCCTCCTGCCACTCCGCCGGCAATGGCACTTCTGTGTACTTCCAATATTTCACTGGAACACACACTATCTCTCTGAGCCTCTCTCCTGTCCTTGCTACGCTGTGGAGGGCAGCTCACCAGGAACATGACAGGTGAGAAGTGAGTCTCACTGAAATGAAGCACAGGATGATCCCAGGACAGCCCAGCCCAGAGCTAATGAAAGCACCTTGTGCTGACAGCCGCTGCTGCAGAGGAAATGTCGATGGGACCATTACTGCGCTCAGCTGATGGCAGCCCTGGCCTTTGCTGTGCCTGCAGGCAATTTGTTTTCCTGGCTGCAGGAAAGCTGGAAAGTACCAAGAGACATTAGGAGAATGATGCATGCCTTGGCCCTGTCTCATCATCCTTTGCTCTGAGGTGTCTCTCTCCTGAAGGCTGTGGCACAGCTCCCGCTGGCTCCATATGGTGCCTCATGGGGTGGCATTTGGTGGGCACTGCTGCTGTCGGGCTGTCCCATGGCTCAGCAAGGAGCTGGGGGGCTGCAGGCAACGAGGTTCACAGATCTCTGCTGTTTCCCTGCTGCTCAGCTAACTCAGCTGTTCTACAAACTCTGGGTACATTTGCAGTTACAAACAGCGAAACATTTCTTCCAAACAGAAGTTTAGAGGCCCTTGTAGCAGAATAGCCATAGGAAATGAATTTCAGTTTCCCAGAGAAATTACTTCAACATCAAGCTGAATACCCACTCAGTTTTCATGTATTCAAGACATCCTTGCAAATATATTTGCAGATGATCAAGTTGGGACAGTTCAAGATCCAAGGGAATGTACAGTCCAGAAAACAGCTTCTGAAGCCTTGCTACTTTGACTACTGAAATCTTAAGGTACCTAGAAGCCAAAGCAGTTGGAGAAATGTTTGGTTAAACTTCATCTCCCCTAAAAGAAATCTGAGTCCCAAAAGCCGCTTTCAAAATGTTTTTCTTTTTTTTTTTTTTTTTCCTGATACACCACTTTTGATTGCAGGCCTTGTACTCAGCTGCCAGATCTGTGTCAGTCAGACCTCCCATGCTAAGTCAGCCTTCATCTCACTTACCAAGGAGAAATGCAATTCTGCTGGAATTAATTTTTAGTATTTTTGCTTATGGCAGCAGGACACCAGCAGTATATGAACAGCAGATTTGCCCTGCAAACACTTTCTTCAGTTCTTCTGATGCCCTTCAGCCCATTTGTTTTGACTATTACTGTTGTGTTCCAGTGCTGAGTCCAGTGACCATTACTACACAGCACCCTCCCCAGTTCCTGAGCTGGATTTCCTGCTGTGGCAGGTCATGTTCCTTTTCTCTGTGACCAAGGCAGCTTTTAAAATGACATCTCCAGAGAAAAGCATATTGATCCTTCCCTGGCCACTCCAGCATTATCCTACTCTTATATTACATTCAAAGAGGACACAGGAGCATCCTTTCCTAGGAGCTTAGCCACATTTAAACATCCTAAGAACAGTGATAAGCCCCTCTAGATTTACACATCTAAGAACAATTAGAAGTAGTTGCTTAAGAAACAGCAGTTAGTCCTCTGCAACAGTGAAAATAATGCAGTACAGGGGAAAGTGAGCCAGTTCAGGCTGTTTGCTCACATGCCAACAGGCTCCATCCTGCTGAACACGTCCCACAGCTTTCCCTGACAAGGTGCAAAGGAGTCCTTCAGGACTCCTACATTGCCCTTCTTGAAACTTCCCTCACAGGAAAGTTTTCTCCCTTGTCCCTGCAGCAACTCTCAGCCAACACCATATCCCTCCACAGAGATTTATAAGAGGGCATTAAAACTTCTCTGGCAGAGCTGAAGTGGACTTGCTGTTTCCCTATCAGGATCAGGATCTGGAAGCTCTCCAGGATGGCACAGTTTTTTGTCATTAAACTGTCTCACTCATTGCATGGTAGATCCAGGCAGATCAAACACCATCTGTATTTATTGAGGGCACCAGTACACCTTTTATGTCTGCTATAAAATCCAGTTCTCTGTGGCCTTTATTTTTTACTTATACATTATCTGGGAAAGAACACATTTGCTTCAAACAGGATTGAAGAAAATTGAAAACTCTTACATCATTTTCTCTATTTTATATTATTTTACAGAAAAAACAAAATGTAAAATGGGTGGGGTTTTAGTGTGACACCTTTTATTGGGCCTTTATCAAATGTCAGGACTAATCTTATGAGATTTTTTTTAATCCAGTCTACCACCCTTTGCTGCTGATAGCCTCTACACCCAGGGAGAGCAGGGCAGGGGAACAAACATCATATTGATCCACTCCATGATTAAATACTTGAGTGTGACAGAATACAGAAACAGAAAATGGGGCTGCTGCTTGATTGCCTCTAATAGTGGTGCCTGCTGGGATGAAGACCAGGTGAGGGAGTCAAAGGTGAGAAAAGATTTATTAAATTAAAAAATTATACCTGCAACATGATGCCTTAGGAGTAGACTCACAAAATTTGGACTTAAGCTGGAATGGAATTCAAACCCAGAGAAGTGACTTCCTGTTCCAGTAAGACACATTTATCCCATCAGAAATCTCCCATCAGGGAGACTTCTCTGCATAAATCACATTCAATGCCACCACTTGCTTGCCAAGCTCTGCCATGGTAGTGCTCCCTGTACCACCCACGGAAAGGGTCCTGAGGGTTTCTCTGGGTCAGTCTGCACTGCACTGGTGTCCAGGACACAGCTCATCCTCTGACATCAAGGCAAAAAATTGAGACAGGAAACAGGGATTTCTAAGTTTCAATGCACGAAAGGGACCACTCATCTTCACAGCATAGCTGGGGCACAGCAGAATAGCACAGGAGATCCTCAGTGAGCAAGGCAAGGGTGTCTTCAAGCCTCAGAAGGAGGAGGACATGAGCAAGCTCAAACACTCCCCTCGCTACCTCACTGCATCCAAGTGAGTCAGATTCCCACTGAATCTAACAGAAGCCTTTTATCAACATAATTTTGTTTTCCACTGACAGAGCAGAGCATACCAACTAAATGTCCTTTTAAAAAAGAAATAAAATATCACCCCAAAAAATCAGGCTTCTACTTGTCAGAGTTTGGCTTTCTCAGTGCTCATTTCAGTGCAATCTATACAAGAAAAGAAAAACCTCCCTCATCCAACAGCCTAAGGGCCAGTGCTTCTGCACAAGCATTTTATTCTTCCTTGGGAACAAGATTGTCACGCAAACACCAATTTCTCCTGGAAGCTCCCAGAGCTGAGAAGATATAAGTATTCAGCAAATAAGCACACATCTCTACATACCAAATCTGCATTTATTCACGATGAAGCCAGGCTTCTGGCTATCCCGACAATGCAGCATTTATGCCCCCACAAACCACTGTCATATTGCTGGCACTTTTATGCGGTCTCAGAGCCATGTTTAAATCTGTATAAAATCAGATAATCTGCTCCACATGAAAAACATAAAAATTTAATGCAGCTTTGTGGTGAAGGGAAAAGAAGGTTGCAGTAAAAATATTAGCAGAAAAGAAAACTAAGTGTATTTAAATGCCTGTGGCATTCTTGTGTAGCATGAGAAAAAGGAAGAAATAACACCATCCCATTTACAGTGTCTAGCCATCTATGGTAGTTTACACTGCCTGTCATCAGTTTGCCTCCCACCGATTTTATCTTGATCAATTAAATGCTGAATTAATCCCCATCAGATCTACATTACAGTGTGACTGCTGTCTTTACTGATTTCTTTGATATTTTGCATCTGGGAAACCCTAGGTATCCTGCCCACTGTGCTCCCACCTTGGCAAGAGAGTTCCAGCAGTGATCCATCTCTTAGTTTTGACATGAGCAGCCACAACCACATGTATACTTACAGCTACAGCTCAGTTTCTCAGTTTCCCAGCATCTGATTGATACCCAAGCTATAATTTTCTTTGGGAAAAGAGCATGGGACACTTTTATTTGCCATCAGAGACTTATGTTTGATATATGGTTCCCATCAAGAGCTTTGGACTCTCCTGAGCCAGCAGCAGGTACAGAAATGGCTATTCCTAGCCAGGCTAAAGATTAAACTGCTCCAGTGGTTTTTCTCTAATAAGTGCCAATAGCTAACACTGAGGGGAACAGCACAAGAGGAGGATGAAAATAGAGGAACCCTTCCCCAATAACACTCTCCTACATTCTGGCAACCTGCTGTTCAGGAGTGTTCTGTGACATTATTGTTCTGCACTTAAAAATAGCCTGTGACAATTTCTTCTACAACTTTTTCTAACTGCATTTGATCCTTTGACTGCACTGCAGTGCATGCAGTTCAGTGGCAGCTCAGACACTCAGTGGTGGAGACAGCAGGAGGCTGTTTCTGTACTGGAGATTTATTCTGTGTGAGCCTGGAGCAGTGTGTGACACATGCTATGCTGGCACTGGGCCTGCTGGAGAGCAGTGGATACCTGGAAACTGCTAAAACTTCAATTCAGATGGAGTACCCAGACTGCAGACACATTCAATTAATTTCATTAGACAAGGGATCTCCCCCAGGCTAAAAGGCTTCAAAGTGGCATAGGAGATAAATTATCCCTCCAATTCAGACTCATGGCCATCCACCACCTGGGAGCCTGCTTGGATTACTATTAATTTCCCCGCCCCTCTGTAGCAGCAGAAAATATCAGTAAATAGATTCCAGAAGCAGGGACATTTCCAGAATACAAACTCCAAGCTTGCCATTGATTGCTTCCAAACTTGACTCTTGCAACGTCCTCAATTCCACCCTCCCTGACCAAGCCTATCACGTTTTTCTTTATGTTTCTGAGGACTTGTTTAAAAAGACTGCCAGACATAATACTACCTCATCATTTCCTCCACGAGATGGATTACTTTTAGGGAGCCAGAGTACAGTGATTTTCACTGACCTTACAAAGAGACAGAGATAAATAGCCTTTAAGGGGAAAAGTTAGCATTCTGTCATAGGATGACATGAAAGAGCCTGGTAAAGCACAAATTGATTTGAAGTTAGGAGGACAGCATAGATGTGGAATGACAATCAATAGCTGTAGGAAAGAATTGTTCCATTTTTCAAGACACAGAAAAATTCACCTGCACTGATGCACAAGCTATTTCCACGCATATTTCTTCTGCAGATGGTTTAAATTCAAAATATTGGGAAGTGGGGGGGAGAGGGGAAGAGGAGGTGTTTTTTCATAAGTTTCACAAATTTCTTCCCATGTATTTCATGGTTCTACTAATGCTGGGGGGAAATAGAGTGAAATTCTCATCTTGTTCTGGCCCATCTCCATGAAGAGAAGGGGCCAGGCTACAAGTAAATACTCTGACAGATTTATAGCTACTCCCAGCACTGCAAAGACAGCAGGAGAGAGTTGCTTGTAAGAGGGATGGGAAGAAAGGCCAGGAGATCAAATGAGGGTTTTGTCCTTGGCCTCCATAGGACTGCAACAACCCCAGAAAGTGCTGCAGCCCTGAAGGCAGCCCAAGACAGCAGCTGTGCTGAGCACAGAGCTAGTGATGCTGATGCTGCACTGCAGAGGATCCTGCTCCCAGATCAGCAGACAACAACTTGATATCAGGGTTCACACTGTGGGACAGCAGCCCCTGAGGGGCTGGCCAGGAGGGAAATGCCCTGGTGCTGTTCATACCAAGCACTGTATGAAAGACTTTTGCCCTTAAACATCATGAAAATTAGGCAGGTAAAGAAGGAAAGAATGGAGTCTATAAGTAAAGTCTGGGTGCAACAGACACATTCCACCTTTTCTGCCTCTTGGTGGGCTAAATCCAAATACATTGGATTTAATACAGACTGTGCAGATACTGGAGGGATGGGGTGAACACAAACACAGAGACTTCTTGCCTTAACAGGTGTTGAAGGCTCCAGCCCTCTTAGAGGCAGGGCTGCTGCACATTCTGTCCCTCCCTGAGACAAACAGAAGCAAAGCAGCCACTGTCCCTTGTTTCAGCACTGCTGGCACCTGCCTGGCCAGCTGGGCAGGAGCTGCCCCACTCTACAGGAGGTGAGCAGGACAGACTAACTCCAGGGGACTGAGCCTCCCCTCTGGAAGCAGATTAGATACATCACTACATTCCATATTGTTCTGGCCTGCATTCCCCCTAATCCCATGTCTCCCTTCCCCTCAGAGCTGCATGCCCATGACCTCCAAGGAATCCTGGATGGAGATCAATTCTGCACTAGCTGCATGCATGCCATACCAATGTCTTTTGCATATGATAGCACCACAATAATTTTGTTTCATTGTTTAATCCTTTGAGCTAAAATGCTGCTGAGAAAGCAAGGCAGTTCCACCCTCCATTATTTGGTCAGCCCTGTGCCACTGCTTTAGACTGTACCTGGTAGGAGCTCTAGCACTTAAACCTTGTTCCAGAAACTGAATTATTTGGCTGTGGTCTAAAAGTGTAAAGACCATGAGAGAAGAAAGGGGAGCAGAGCTAAGTGAAGATGAATGACAAGAGGATGCAGGAATCAGTCTCCCAAGCCACAGATGGACCCCTCTGGCAGCAGAGGAGGGTGCCACAGCACCAGGGATCAGCATCTTTCCCATCAGTCAGCCTCACTCCTGCTTCTGCTCCCAGGAAAGGCGGAGCCAGGCCTTTCCCTGCCACACTCACTGGCACTCTTGGCACAGTCCCCCCATGGGAGGAAGGCAGAGGTGACACTGGCTGCTGCATTCTGACAACAGATCTGTTGTCTCCATGGCTGCCTCCCCGAGCAGCCACGCACACTCACACATCTCTGCACACACAGAGAAGCTGCCATGTATTAATAACACTATTAGTAATATCTAATGGAATTGTCAAAGCCACCCAACGCTGCCATAACAGGGAATTCTTCATCATTAACAAAACCTGCCAGCAGAACAGCTTCCAGCATCCCACTGTTTCATTTTCAGACTGAGGAAACTCAGAGCTGACTCTCTGTGGGCTGCTCAAAGGGGAGGTTTCCCCTGGCCAGGGTCTCTCAGGGGCTGGTGCTTCTCAGAGGCAGAAAGTGCCATTGGCAAAGACAACAGCCAGATGGTGTTGACAAAATTAGAGCCAGAGCCCAAAATGAGGCTTTACTAACCTATGGAGAAGTTAAGCCTGCAAAAAACAAAAACAAAAACAACAACAACAAAAAAACTAATAAATAGTAAGCATTTTCATTGTTCCATCCGTGTCCCCTGGCCCCAGACAGGATGGCAGTATGAGCCCTGCCAACACAGCTATCTTGAGTTCAGCATGCACTTACAGCCTGGAGAAGGGGACAGGGAGAGTCCATGTTCCCTAGAGTTATTGCTAATATTTCACCTACATGTTCCTTAGAGTTATTGTTAATATTTCACCTACAGCTCAGGGTGATGGCCAGGTCCCCATCCTGCTCACTTCATGGACAGCACCTCAGCCAATATGCTGGTGACCCAACCAGAAGCCTCAGTGACCAAAGCCACCAGCTGCTGCTGCCTCAGAGCATGCAAACCCCAAGATTCTTATTTCTTCTTTTCTCAGTTGCTTGCTCTCAGATAAAGATAATTGCTCATATTAAAATGCTCAGGGAAAAAATTAAACTGCGAATGAAAAGGGCAAAAATTTATATACCAGACATTTTGTAAATGCAGCTGATAGCATCACAGGATCTGCAGGATCACAGCTTCTGGGGAAGCTGTGAAAAGAAGATAAAGAAAAAGGAGTAAATTGTATTTTGCAGAGGGAAATCACTAAATTATATAATCAGCTAAATGCTTTATATAAAAAGTCATTTTATATTTTTCATATAAAAGTCATTTTATAGAAAAATAGGTTCTTTGTTCCCAAAAAATTATCTGTTCTCTATGGTTGAAGAGTGTTATTTAAAAAGTCACCACCAACTACTGGACATTTTCCAGGACAGGAGAAGGAAGAATGAAAAACAAAAAGCAGCTGCTTTGTAACCAAAGCATTTTCAGTGTATTGGAAATCAATAAATTTCATGGCAGACACTAAAATTCTGGGGGGGTTTTACTACTATGTGTGAAAAACAGTTAACAGCTTTGACTCACAGGCCGTCCTTTAGCTACCTCCAGGACCACTTTTAATCCCAGGACCATGGAGAAGGATGCAGCAAAAGCACATTCCTGAGCATTCACTTGCTTTTCTCTGGATTGGTTAAACAACCTACTGGTTGGCAAGGTGACAGAAGCTCCTGGTGAGGAAGAGGAGGAGCAGCTGCTGCATGGAGGATGTGGAATGAGGGGTGAGGCAGGCAGGGGGGCAGCCTTGAGGGGTCTGCACGGGCTCAGGGAGGGCAAGCAGAGTGAGGAAGAGTGGGAGCCCCTCAAAGGCAGAATGAAAACAGGTGCAGGAGACAGAGGATTGCACACAAACTGACTCTAAAGTAAAAAAAAAAAACAAAAAAACCAACTTCCTTTGTTTTGCGGAGAAAAGAAGAGAACCCCACAACTTTGTAGAAGTTGTAAAGCTTGGTATGTTTATTACAGCGCTGGACGCATGCGGAGATTTCTCTCCTCAAAAGGCATGCGTACCTCTGAGAACTTCAGGTCTCTTTTTATCTCTCTCTCAAATACATATGCATACAGTTTCACAATAAGTTCATACATATTCATTTTTATGGGTTTCGTGTGACTTTTACCCCTAGTTCCTTTTTATCAGAAAAGATTCCGAGGTCTGGTTGACTTGCCCTCACAGCAGTGCCAGTCTCTCTCTATCATCTTCTGTCTCCCCCCCTTTATCTCTGTCCTTTGCTGAAGTAACTTCACTGAGCTTAGGCCTTGCAGTCTGGCTAAATAACTATGGTTTCTAACCACAGACTCAACTCAAAAATGTAGATTTCACCTAAATTAAAATGGATTTCTATCCTGGAAAATTTTCACTTTGTCTCACCTTAAATGAAGCAAAGACAAGATTAAGGCTGAGACCAAGAAAAGATGCTACTGCACCCATCTCACCAAGGAGGTGCTGAAGCTTGGCTTTTTTGCGTTTATAAATTACCAGAGGCAGCAAAGGGGCAGAACTGTGGCTGGCAGCAATATTCATCTGGTATTAGAAGCGTTAGAGAAGGAGTGGAGCAGGAACAGACAGTATGCCAGGCTGTTCAAGTGCTCGTGGGATTTGTTTCAAACAGTGAAGGAAGCTGCTGGCAGAGCAAGCCTCTTTTCTAGGCTTGATTGCAATCAGGAGGTAGCTACTAGTTAAAAATCCCAGCTGGGAAGTCATTTGGGTGCAGTCATCCTGACATGCTGGCACTTCATGTTCTTTGAAAGTGAGGCGGAATTAGCAGGAGCCCAAGGAAAATGCACACTCTCCCTCCCAGACTCCAACAGATTCAGCAACATGGCAGATAAGGTCTCCTAAGAACAGAATTTAAGCATAGAGGAGAGACAAGAAATTTGCCATTACTGAGACAAACCATGTTAAAGCACAATGGCAACCTATCCTGTTGTGATAGAAATATGGAAAGCTGAATTAAAGACCACTATAGTTGTGTCAAGAGCTCTTTAGGGACCTGAAAATAGAAAAGAAAATGGTGAAAAAGTGAAAACTAGACCACAAAGCAAAGAACCAGCATAAAAATCAGAAATGCTAAAGCACAAATTTAATTACAATTAGTAATGGGCATAAAGCCACAAGTACAAGTGTTAGGTTATCAGCAGAGGCAGAAAAAGAGCACATCCAGGCTATTATTTAACAGGAAAAGAGGAAACTATTGCTGATATAAAGAAGGTTGAAGTAGCTTAATCCATCTCTGCTTCAGGCTCCATAACATACTTCAAAAATTAATTTGAACAAGGGGACAGAAATACAGGCCAGAAAGAAAGAAAATCTTGAGATATGGTCAAATTATCAGTGTATTCTGAAATCCAGCCTCAAGCACTGAAGGAACCAATTGTAAGAATATCTGATCTGTTCAGAAATCATCCCTGAAATTCAGGCCTTGGAAGAAATCTCTGGAGACACAGGAAGGGCAAAGACAATATCTATTTAAAATAAGGGGGAAAGGGAACATGTTGACTAGTCAGTCTCCCTGGAAAAACCCTAGCAGAGATTGCTACCTAAAAACCAAAAGATTGCTACATAAAAACCCAAAGGAAAACCAGCTGACAAAAAAAAAAAAAAAAAAACAAAACAGCTCAACATAATGAATTTATCAAGTAAAAATAATTTCAGTTCTTCATTTCAAGACGACAAGTCCGTTGTTTATTCCAGAAAAATCTAATTTCGTCTTTGACAAGGTAAGGAGAGTAAGGAGGAAGTAGTTGAGATGTATGTTTTAGCAGAGCACTCAATATTGTCCCACATGGCCACAGGCAAACCAAGGAAATACAACCCAGCTTAGCAGCATTTTCAGCTGTTTGGACCCTTGAATATAACCAGATACAAACTCCCTTGCAAGCACTGTCTGGCCTTACCATCAAATTTCAATAGGCAAACATTCCTAAGGAAGAATTCTTCTTTGCAGGTCCTGCAGACCACCTGCTATGGCTTTGTGCTCATCAGCATTTCACAGGTGATGGGGTGGGAGTCACTGGCCTGCATGGAATTGCCTGTCAGTGCAGCCAGGGAGAAAAACAAAAATAAATAAATGGGGAAAAAAATCCAAACAAAAAACCAAACAAAAACAAACAACCCACAAAAAACACACAAAAAAAAAAAGGCAAACAGACAAAAACAAAACAAACAAGCTAACAAAAACAGTAACAACACCAAAGTGTCAGTGATTAACTGCCAGTGTGAAATCTCATCTGGATCCCAAAAGAACAGGTCCCCAGTCCTGGACCTGTTCCAGCTCTTCATTGGTGACTGAAACAACAGCAGAGAGTGTGCATTATAAAATCTGCTGATCACTCCAGTTTAAGAGCACATTTGTAGAACAGGACCTGAATTCAAAGTGGTGTCAATAAATGGGAGAAATTATCTGAAATCAACAAGCCACAATTCAATATTCTTCAACAAAATATTAACTCATAAAAAACAATGCAAATTGTTGTCTGAGGCATCAGACACGGAATAGTTGAAAAGATAGAGACATGTATTTCAGGACCCAGGGAAATGCAAACTCAAGGGGCATTTGGTCTCATTTTGGTAACTCTTGGTCATTGTTTTCTGCTAAACTCACAAGGAAAGATGGCAGTTACCTAATAAATATAAAACAAAAATAATGTCATTTTTTATTTTTTAATTACAAAACAAATTTGAAAGAAATGGGAATACTCCTATTATTTTCCACAGAAGCCTAACTTGATATTTTTCATCAATCTTTCAGCTGCTTGAGGAACTGAGATTATCTCCCTGCCACTGAAGAAAAGTGCAAACACCACAGATCCCTTTCTAAGACATTCTTTTCTCACCTTCCTCCCAATGAAAAGTGAGACTTTATCTGCAGTACCACAGGGATTTTTTGTCTGTCATCCTCTATTGGTTTGGCCACCCTATTAGCAACAATATAGATCCTCGTCAGAGCTAATGCATCATCTTTGATCATCATCCTCGTTTACATTTCTCATGTCTTTTATTCACATCTCAGAACCCTCATTATTATACACATTTCCAAGCTTTCATCTCCCAAAGGGCAGAGAGGGAATAACAGGGAAGCTGGAATGTAACAAGATCTGGCACTAAGCTTTGATTTATTGAATCAAAGGCCACGGGGAAGGAGCCCAGAGAAAGGAAAGGGCAGGAGAGGAGTGGTGCACAACAATCATTTGCAAAGATCTTAGGTGCTGGCTAAATCTTGATTGTTAATGAGTGGCTGCGCTCTGCAATGCTGAGGGTGAGGAGAAATCTCAGCAGCCTTCCAGCCCCACAGCTTCCCCTGACACAGGCAAGCAGCTGAGATGGAGCCCAGCCTCCCCATGTGCAGATACAGACACATCCCCTGGGATCTGATCCCTGGCCAGGCTGGGAGATTGACCTCCTCCCTCCATGGAGGAGACCCCTGGTGCAGCTCCCCTCTCTGCTCAGCTGTGTAAAGAAACTCCTGATCTCTTGGCTGTCCAGCCACGTCCCTCCTCTGCCCAGCAAAGCAGCTCTGCTGGCAAGGGGCAGCAAGGCCAGCCAGAGGAGGGGAGCCCTGCGCACCCCATCCCCTGCTGCACGCCTGCTGCAGAGCAGTGGGGCTGCACAGGGGCTGCCAGAGGGCAACACAGAGGGGAGCTGGTGCCCATCATCCTCCCCATGCCCAGCAAGGTTGTGCTGGCCCTGAGCATGTGGAGGAAGGGGTTTTGACACGAGTCCATCCTCCAGAAGAGCGCCAGAAGAACAGCAGTGTCTAAAGCCTGATTCAAACCTCCTGCTCCTCTCCTGGTATGAATTGCTGCTCCCCACAAAAGCTTAAGTCCAGCATCTGTGACTTCAGCCATCACTTAAAGAGATTTAAGGATGAGAAAGATGAGCCACAGTTGGAAATGCTGCCTGCTCCAGCTAAATGAAGGACAACACTGCCCAGCAGCTGCAGCTGTCAGGACAGAGGGGCAGCTACTGAGAACCCACTGTGGGGTCATGGAGGGAGACAGCTCTGCTGCTCCTTGTTGCACAGCTCTCTGCCATGTGAAAATAATAAGCACTCCTTCTGCAAGATCCCTCTAGCTGTTGACATCTGCACATACAGCAAGCCCTTTGCAAAAAACAGACACATTTCCTAATTTACAAATCTGTACCCAGGACACTGGAGGTACAGGCAACCAGCCTGCACAGCCAAAGGTGGCAGAAGTCAGCACAAATTGATCAGAAGCTTTGAGAACCTCTGTGCAAATATGCTAACCATGTGCAGAACAGAAAGTTTAGGCTGAGCAGAGGAGACACAGCAGTATCACTGCTTGTGCTGTGTCTCTTTACTGGATAAACAAGAGTCCTGTAGATAAACAAATATTGTAAGTCTAGCATTTTCCCCACTTCCAGATTTAGAGATAAACCCACAGATGAAAAAGGTTTCTTAGAATGAGCTGGACTGTTTTGGCTTTTGGCACTGGAAATGATAGAGATTTGTGTCAGTGGGGCTCCAGAGTACATTAATCCTTTATAAATGTTTTTTAAATAATACATGTGCCCTGAAAGAACATGTGAGGACTGCCTTATTAAACAGAGATCTAAATTTAAAGGTGTTTTGGAAGAAAGGCATAATTTATTAAACTGTTGGCAGCACCTTCCAGTGTCACAGAAAGCCCCCAGCACAAAATTCCCCTTCCTGCCCTGCTGGGTCTCTCCCAGCCCTGGCAAAGCCCACAGTGCCCTGCAGCAGGACGAGGCAGGGAGCTGTGTGGCACTGGGATGCTCCTGCTGACCCCCCTGCCCAAGGGCTCGGTGCAGAGCCCAGCAGCAAGACACAGCAAGCAGAAACTTGTGAAAACCTTGCCTTCTGCCACCAAAAGACCACATATGATGCAGAGTACATTAGTGTATAGTAAGAAGTCCCTGTGATTTTTGCCATGGCTTTCTAGTGCATCAACTTTGGTCTCTGAAGTTCTGAGCCAGCAAACTCTGTATATGCTTGTTTTAGGCACCTGGAAAATCTCCAGGCTTACAGCACAGCCCCCAGTAAGTGTTTTACTCTGTCAGCAGCCTGTTCACCTACCTTCAGAAGGAGAAACATGCATGTCCAGAAGCAGAGTTCTCCAGTGTTCCAGATTGCAAGGCAAGATGTATTCTATTACTATCTGTATGGCAGTTGTCTTGTGTCAGGTGGGCAGTTTGCCTTATCTCTCTCTCTGAGTGACCACAATCACTCCTCCCTCAGGAGGGGACATCTGCTGATAACAGACAGAATGTCACTGCATGACTGATAAGAACTACAGCATCCCATTGTGACATGCTCCGCCCAGAGGGAGGAGCCAAGCATTGCTACCCAGATATAATCCAGAGGTTCTGAAACACCAGCATGGCTTCTCCACTGGATTTCCCAAAGGAACAGCAGCTGCCTCTTCTTCCACTGGATCTTAGGAGAAAGAACACATCCTTTTCTACATGATCCCCTGCTCCAACAGAGCCACAGCTGACACTTCAGGAGGACTGCAGCCACAATTCCAATTGGACTGCTACCAGCACCCTGACCCACAGGGTGTCAGGTTGGCTTCTGACTCTGTCAGTGTTGTTCTGTGTACTGCATTGTTTATTTCATCCTTTTATTTTTCTTCCCTATTAAAGAACTGTTATTTCCTGCTCACATTTTTTGCCTGAGAGCCCCTTAACTTAAAATTTATAGCAATTCAGAGGGGTGGGGAGGGTTTACATTCTCCATTTCAGGGGAGGTTCCTGCCTTCTTTAGCAGCCTCCTGTCTTTCCAAACCCAAACAAAGCCATACTGGTGATTTCCTTTTAGCTCTGTCACAACCAGCAGGAATACCAGCCTCCTTCTCCTAGAGAAGATGCCTCTGGGCACAGGGTGCATTTGAGGATCTTCAAGCACCTGGGCTTTAATCCACTGAACTAGAGGAAGCTCTGTTCCCCTTTTATCCTCCAGAGGATAACTCAGGCTCCTGCCATGAGGCCATGGCAGGATGGGGAGCAGGAGATGTGGACAGCTGACTCAAAATCCTCCCTCCTCACCTTGCTCCTATAGAGGGTCTGCCTGCCCTGGGGCTTGTTTGAGGCATCCTACTTTGCTGCTCAGCAACAACAGGTTTTTGACAATATTTATTATCAGATGAACAATTTAATGACAAATAAAAGCGTCAAAAAAGCAGAGACCAAAAAAAAGAAGATTCTGACATTTTAGACCTCTAATTTGAGGTCTAACACCAAAGAAGTCTGAAATAAATTGGAAATTTTCTTCACATACTGGAGATCAATAAATGTAATTATTTGGACTTAAACCTCATGAATTCTGAAAAGCTGCTAGGATTTACTTGAAGAATAAGTGCTGCTTTATAGGATGTCAAAGCTGATCAGAATAACAACACCCACAGCAAAGACCCTATCAGTGGCAATGAAATCTTGCAGTCACTTGCTACGCTGGTGCTTTTCTTAAAGGAACATTACCAGGGCACAAATCAAGTTAAAAGAATTGATGTCCCTTCTCCAGAGCTATTAACAAAGCAAGCTGGGCATGTAAACCTCTCATCATTCCAGCCTCCAGCTCCCATCCTAAACCCAACACATTCTTCAGATTTCATTTGTTTTCCTCGGTAACACTAGCTGCTCAGGCTTATGATTTCTTTATGATGCTGAAGTTAGACTCCTCTCAAAGATGGGGCTCAAATCCAAACCCTATTTCCACAAATCTGTATTCTGGGATTTGAGAGAAAATAGCATTGGCATTCAAGACACACTTGATATCAGAAAATTAAAACATGAACAGCAAGCTAAGTCAGATGCAAAATCCACATCGGTTTGGTCTTTTTCCAGAACCCTTGCATTCACTGGAATGAATCAGGGGTAATTCTGCTAAAGTCAAGGTGCTGCTCAGCTGGAAAACTGGCATTAGAGGAGAATTTCTCAGGCCCTAGGGTTGAATCACTTTCACTTTACATTAATCCGCCCTGGTTTTCCAGCACTGCACATCGTGGCTGTGCTAAGCTCACAGCAGTACAGGACAAAGTCTGAAACAAATTTGTTCCCAGCAGCAGCCTAGCAGCCCAGAAGTCTATGCATTTTAACCAAGGCTACGTGCTGGAGCCAAAGTGCCATCTTTAGAGATCAGATCATTTAGGTTGTACTTGCCTTGGTAGGAGTAAACAGATTTTTAACCAGTTCAGAAGGTGCCTGAACTCATCTAAGCAGAAAATACAGCTCAGTCCCTCCTGTGAACCCTGTGGCTGAGCTGCCCCTTCCTGGCTGCCAAACCCACTTGTGCATCTCTGCACCACTCCTGGCCCCTGGCAGCCACAACCTGCCTGAATACAATCCAGCAGTCGCTGGTAGGATGCTGGTGTAGATTGATGCACATTCCAGGTCAGCATCTGAAACACTACAGCAGAGACAGCCCCAGATTGTGGTTTTTATTGTTCCTGCAAGACAAGCTTCAAGCCACACCATCTGCTGAGCTGTTCTTTTCCACTTAACTAAAACACAGGGAAAAGTGCATGCCAGTCCTTCGGCTGGAGCCCAGAGCAGCTGCCACTGCACATACCTGAAACCTGCATGTGCCATCAGAGGGGCTGCTCACTGTATGCAGAAAGCTGTAATTATTCCAGCAAGTCTTTCTGACAGAAACACAGCTAATCTTTGCCTCTGCCAATCTGGTTTCCCACACTGCAATAAGCATCAAAGTGCGCAAAACAACTTCTTAAAGTGGCAGAACACTGGCTTGATTTGCAAAGATCACCCAGGCTGTCTGCAAAGACAGAACCCATAGGCAAAGAACAAGCCACTGTGAGATGATGAAAAAGGATAAAAAATACCTGGAATTCTCCACACTTCAGGAAACAAGCTGGAAAACATCTTCAAAGCGTTCATAAACTTCAAGGAGAAGTAACCTAACCAGTATCCTTCCTTTTCTTTTCCAACCACTGCAGGACAGGCTGCTTTGCATGAATTCTGCTGAAGGTGGATGCATCTTGGGATGTGGATGGTGACACTTGACAGTGCCATGAGAGTTTTTATGGAGGCAGGTAGTAAAACCAAGTAGGATCAAGTCAAGCAGAGGAAAGGGAATTGATTTACTTTGTGCCAGAGCCTTTATCTGCCCCAAATGTCCAAAAGAAATCAAGATAGGTCCTGCCCCAAGGAAGGGAGGCTAGAGTGACTATCTGTGTATGTGTGGTTCACTCCCTGGAGGCAGCTGAAATCTGAAAGGCTCCTCTTGCCCTTGTCCCTGAGCACATCTACAGCTCTACAGCAAGACCTCATCACAGGTAGGGACAGCCCCTCCACACCAGGATCAGGGAGTTTAGGAAAAAACTCACCCAGACTCAAAAGAAACACTAAATTCAGCAAAGCCCAGTTTCTAAGGAGAGAACCATTCTCCATAACTCACTCTGGTAAAACCATGCTGGGCCTGGCATCTCTGCTGGTTGCACTAACTGCTCTTAAAAGTCATCCATTTATCACCTAAAACTGCATCTGATAAGTCAATCAGCCTGTAAGATCTGGTTACAAAATCCCCCCAGGAAGCAGGAAAACAAGCAGAGTAAAGGCTAAATTAGTAGAGAGGAAAGTTTTATGATTTTGTTTGTTTTCAAAGTAAAGCCAAAATTTGCCACAGGTGATAAAACAAGGAACTCCATCGTTCTGCAGAGCACACATTTCACCACACTGATCATATTCCCTACAGACATGGGCAAATGTTGCCTTCATTTAGAGAAACTGGTAAAGATGATAAATAACCTGACAGTGCAAAATGAATCAAGGTCTGTCCATGGCAGCACCAGAGAAGATGCAGAGTAAGGGCCTAATTTCACCAGTTATAGCAGAGCTGAGACAGGAGTCAGGTTCAAGAGCTGACAAAACCAGCAAAAAGTCCAATTGCTACCTGACATTAGGAATTAGATGTTGTCAGATACCCACAAGGATGTCCAGCTGATGCTTCATGTCAAAGGAATTGGCTTTCCAAAAGCCTTTGAAATGATAGGACAGAAGAACATTCCCCTTCTTCAGCCACACAGTTGTTTGCCTCTGTGTTTTGGAGGATTTCTCTTTTTTCATCCCCAAACAAGTAAATTGAGTTTTTGAGCAAATAATGACAGAAGATCAGTGGGGGATAGATGTCAGAGGCATCTCTGTATGCGTCACACTCCCATTTCTATTCTTCTTCTTCTGCATCTTCTGTTTCAACATGCCTGCATTACAGACAGATATTGCTTTCTGTTGCACGGAGATCATTACACTTGTAATTGGAAACCTCATGAAATTTTTCTTCCCTCATCCCCTTGGAGGAACAGCTGACAATAGAAACTTGGGTGTCAAACTGTCATTCAGATTATGGGAAAGGAGGTATAGCTATGGAAACAACCTAGAATTTTTTCACTTTCTCTTTCATCCTTCAAGTACAGTTAAGAGCTGATAAAGAGGTTGCATAAAAAGCCCTGAGTAATTGGGACCAAGGTGAGGACAAATATGCTAGGTACAGACAGATGTTCTCATCAGCTGCAGTGGAATTTTGAGTCCTGATTACTTTTACATGCAGCTGATTTTCTCTTCCAGTCCATGATGGAAAGAAAAGTTCTGTTCCAAGTCTCAGCTCACAAGGAGAAATGCTCTTCCATAGGAAATTCTCTCCTTCCTGCCACACTGAAACCACACGGACTGTATCAGCTTCAACGTGCCACCCCTCTCTCTGTTGTACTGCCTTGTATAAACTGACATTGGTTTTTTTTCATCCAGATACAATACTTGCCATTTTGTCCTGAGTCTCTGCAAAGATTGGCTGAAGTGACCTTGACCAAAGACGGGGTCTCCTAGGTGCTCTTGCTCTATCAATAGCTATATTTCATCATCTGGAAAAATTGCAGGGAACATTCATAATAGTCATGATATTTGATATTCCTTCTATTACTGGTTTCACCATCTTGTGATAAAAGGCCCTGAGGCAGTGGGCAGAAAAACACAGCAAGAGTAGAGGCTGGAGTAGATACTAATGGAAAGGTCATCCCAAGGAGAGAAATGGCAAAGAAATTTTCCTGGATAAAAAGAAGGAAAAGATTAAGTGGAAAGAATGGTATAGGAAAGGTTTTCACTTCTATTAAAAAAGAAAATATTAAATTGGGGCTTTAACACCTTGTTATGTGCAAATGCCATCAAAGACTGAGGCAAAAGAGCTTTCTGTCCATCTGTGATGTAAGAGCAACAGAGATGCTTAAAGACCTTTTTCTCTATGTAGTTGAAAGGCTGCATAAGGACTGCACTGAAGAAAAGAGCAAAGTATTCCATAATTATGGCATATTTTCTAAAAGGAAAAATAAGAGTTTCAACAGGAGATGAGAGCATATGTAAGGAAGCCTCCCTGTTTCACTAGTCAGGTTAGAAAACTTCTGCATTAGCTTTTATATGGATAATTTCTTTTTTAAAGTTCTGTCTGTTTAAAATATGAGGAGCCATGAGCTGGACATTGTGTCCACTGTCTCTTTAAAAGAGTGTGAGGCTGAAGCTGTAAACTGCCATGCTGTACTTATTTATTACATGTTTACAGTAGCCTGCCATGCATGCTGAGCAGTTTCCAAACACTGAAGAAGAATGGAGCCACATCTCAAGATCTCATACTCTCAGAGATGACAGAGGTTAAGAGTACAATATGCAATTTAGGTTTAAGGCTCATTTTACACCCAGGCAAATTTCTGTCACATTTGCAAGGTTAAGAGGATTCCACATAGCAAAAAGGGTGATTTATTGTTATTTTATGGCTCCTTTATATTTTCAAGATAAGAAAAAGAACCCTTCTATAACTAAAAATCAATCTCCAATGTACAGATCTGTTCAGTTCAGAGTAAATAACCCAGTAGAAATATGTCTTTAAAAGGATTCTAAAAGTAGAAAGAGAAATGCTACCATACACCTAATGTTTCCAAGCATCTTTGGATTTTTCTGCCTTCAAGCATGCCCTGGGCAGACTTTCTAGCTGCTTAGCTGAGGTTTCTCCTTTGCTGGCAAAGGCGAGGCATTCCCTCTGTGCTCAGCAGCTGCAACACGTTACTGTCCCTGGGATCAGTGCTCTGAGGATTGAAGCCCCAGGCAGGGGAGTGATCTCCATCATCCACACAGCATTCTCTGCACTCCCATGTGGATGATAAACTCACTGTGAGGACAAATGCACCCAGGCCTGGGCAGGCAGGAGGCTCCTGCTTGCACACCCTGCAACAAGCAGCTGACTGAGGGCAGCCCCCGGAGCCGGACAGAGGACACAGATGTGCACCTCTGCCTGCTGGCAAGGTGACACAGAAAGCACTGGGAAAACACTTCTCTGTTCAATTACCCATATGGACCAGGAGTTAACCTTCTCCATGACTGACACCCTCCCACCCTGTGTGACACCGGTCTCCCCAAAATTCTTCCCGCATGCTTTGCTCCATCCACCCCAGGACCAGACACAGCCGTGCCACACAGCCAAGACATTCTCTGCAAAGAGGGTACTTGCTCCACATCTCAGCAAGCTGTGCAGAGCAAGGTTTTATCGCTGATTTATGAGACTGTCATGCTGCAGGCCAGATTCCAATCAGCCAGTTTGTAAATTTGAGTAACCGAGCCCTATCTCAGAGCATTTTTCCAGCATATGCTGTTGAAGCAGATACAGTTGTCAGCACAGGATCCCTGACAAGAAACAAAGATTTTTATTGTGTTCTCTAATGCAGTGATTCATCTTTTTTTTTTTTCAGGTTTCATGTATTATTAATTGTTATTATTATTTTTTATAATTTGTTAAGCACTTAGAGCATATTTCTCCACACATATGACTAAATTATGGTCCTGATCTTTGAGAGGCTGTATTTTCAGGAGACAGATTTTTCTCAGAGACTGCTATAAGCTCATCATAATTTCTGCAATATTTACAGTGTGTCTTAAAGGTCTACCACCTAGATCTTCAGCTTTCACTTTATTTTTGTGGGCATTTCTTTTCCTTCTGTTTGCAATGAGATGAAAGAGACTTAGAAATCTAACAGATCTTTTTAAAAAATGCCTGCAGTTTGTTCTTATTAATCATTTGATTTCCCAGCCAATCCCATGAATTTTCAAGAACTACAGAAGACTCATGAAAAAAATGTGTGAAAGCAAATGGTGATAAAATTGCACTCTTCAAGCACCACAAAAAGAAATACCCCATGTTTTATACTCATTATTGTATTTCCTGTACCATGGGTTGTGCCACATGAGGGTATACAGGAGAAATGAGCTCTGATCTCCTCTGGACTGTGTGGTTGGTTCATGTACAGTGGTCTCTGATCAGGGGGTCTGGGTTTGACATGGTTCCTGCCCACCCTCTCCACCTCACCAGAGTCTCTCAGGGCATGTGTTTGCCCTGTGCACTACAAAGCCAAAAATGATCCAAGCTTTGAGACAAGGTTTTATTTATGGCCTTCACAATCCTTGCATGAAGCGCTGCAGTTTCTGATTTAGACTCTCTTTTCAGATACAATGAATAAAATGGTTTGGGTTCAAAGTTTATAGATGGTTGGGTGGTTGGGGTGAATGTGTAGGGCAGCAGTCCTAGGAGGTTAATGAATAGGAGGAAGATTATGAGGGATGTTAAAATTAGGGCTCATTTGTGTCCTTTTTTGTCTAGGGGCATTATTAGTTGTTTTTTAACTAGGTTGATAAACTACAGCTGGAGGGTTGAGAGTTGGTTAGTAATTCATCGATTGTCTAGGGATGGTAGTAGGAGGGCTGGGAATGTTATTGTGATGAGAATTAGTGGAATTCCTAAGAGATAAAGATAATCTAACCTAACCCCACTGCCATGGACAGGGACACGTTCCACTAAATCTATGTCCTGGTTTTTGGCCAGGACAGAGTTAATTTCCTTGCATTAGCTATGAGGGGATGAAACCTGGAGATGTGAGGGCATGTCCAGGTTGTCATTCTACACCAGCTCACCTCACTGTTGGAGGGCAGAAGGAAGGGATTCCTGCTTCCTGAAGAAGGTGGTCATGGCTTGCAGCAGGGACAAAGCATGGGCACATGGAGGGTCTGTCCAACATTTGTTTTCACTGTCCATGGCTTGGTGAATATTTTTGCATGTCAGTCACCCTCTCTTTCCTACACTGTTGCCTTTGGTATTGTTGCCATTACTGTTTGTTCCCTTGTCTCATTGGTGTTTCCAGTAAATTGTTCTTACCTCATCCCAGAACCTTTCATGGCTTCCTCAGGGGAAGGAGAGCGAGCTGTGTGTGATCTGGGGGACTGTCACAGGGTGGGGGAGAGGGCATTAAATTAGGGAGTGCCATTCCTAAACCACAACAGCCAGGTGCCCAAAGTCCCACCCATCCCAATCCTGAATGCTGCTAGGGATGGGGCACCCACAACTTCTCTGGGCAGCCCATTCCAGTGTCTCATTGCCCACACAGTAATGAATTTCTGCCTTGTATCTCTCTCTCTCGATCTGCTGGTCATGCTGGAATAAAAGAAATAACATCCATGGCTACGGACTGGGACAGCAAGTGCTGGGATCTGCTGTGCTACAATGGCTGGAGCAGGAAAAGCAGCTTGCAGCAAGGAGTAAATGACAGGTGGGAAAGCTCAGGTTAGACAGTGGTGGTATTGCAGCTGCTCCATGCATCATCTTTGTGAAGTGAAGCCTCTTTTCAGCACGTGGAGGCAGGAAAATAGTTCAGAGAGATCGACAGTGCCTGATTCTGCTGGCCAAACAGCCACCTTTCACTCTCCCAGCTGAGAGCAATACCATATACGAGACAGGGGAGAGACTTGTGGTTATTTATTGTTTTAAAATGAACTAGGCATATTGATTCTTTTTCCCCTTTTCTTTCTGAAAACACGATTAAGTTGGTATAACAAACAGCTCCACTAATGGACTGTGTCAGTAACTGATGGCCATCTTTGGCTGCAGTTAAATAAATCCTTCTCTACTTGTTTCACCCCAATCTTCCTTTCCCAGCAGTGGTCTCACTGAAATCCTTCCAGACCCACCACACACGGTTGTCCTCTCAGAGTGAATGTCATTATCTTGTCTCCAGGGGGACATGGTGCATGAAATGAGCAGATGTAGCTCCTTCATCTGGCCCTGACTCCTGATTCCATTTAAACAACACAGGGCAGCCACCTTCAGCCAGGGGCTCAGGAGAGGCCTTGTGGCCTTTCAGAATGTCTGCTGGGGAAGAACAGCAAGGGGACAGCCCCAGACTGCCACCTCTCCACTGCCACACAGAAAACGTGGCAGGAGTGGGACACGCTGCTCACAAAGGTAAATTGGAAAGAGGATAACTCAGGACATCCAGTCATGCAGTTAGTGCCTCTGCCACTGGTTCTCTGAGACCCATCCTAGAAAAAAGTCTCTGAGTTCAGCAATGAGCCTGTATAGAGTGAGAATGTCCCAGCAAGGCTCCTGCAGGCAAGGACTGCCACTCTTTTTTGTGCTGTCAGATCATTCCAGCATCATGTCCCCAGGTTTCTATCACCACAGCATCACAGTGCCATGACTTTGAGCCCGCCTAGGGGTAGGAGCTGTGAGGCTCATGCCAGGCCACAGGATGCCCTCTGTACTTACAGCAGGGCTAGAACAACAACAGCATTTGTTTTTGGACTGGCTTTGCACAGGGTCATGCACCACAGCTGCCTGAAGGTCTTCTGCTTATGCAAGTTTGGTGGAATTGGCCACATCTGTGAACTGAGTCACAAACTGGTGGGGCTGCTTGCACAGCCCAGATTTGGCACATGGATCAAAGCACCACTGAATCAAGGGTCTGTTGGATATGGGGAGGGCCCAGCTGAAAGCACCCACACCCTGAGCTGTTTCAGGGGAAGGAAAGAACCTTGTGCAGAGGGCTGAGAGCATCAGTCATCTCTCTGAAAGGACGACAGAGAGCAACCTAGAATACAAATAACTGAAACTTACAGCCCAGGACTTTCTGTCAGGCAGCCCTCGATTGACAGTTGTGAGAAATACAGCAGCCACATGGTAATAAAAAACAGGCTTACATTTGTCACCTCATTGAATCCAGGTACAAAATATGATACATCTTTCTCCAGCAGACAATGTCTTCTGTATCACCTGCAGGCCAGGTTCAGCCCCCCTGAGGCTCCTGGAGGAAGGTACAGATTGCATGCACATGTGTGCACAAGGGAACTTCCATGAGCACCTAACATGGTGAACTGACCACCTTCCTGTAGGGAAAACTCCTGCACAGAGGATTAAACTGCCACCACTTCTGCCTATTCTTTCTACTGCCTCCACCAAGAAACATGAAGGTGTACTCAAAGGCAGAGGTTGGCTTGTCAGTCTTCACCTGAAGTGTCTAACAAAGCAAAATCCAATCCCTGCATTTGCAGATAAGCTGGCTGTCATGCTACATTGCCTTCTCATCACAGTGACACCTCAGATACTTGCAGAGTACTGGTGTGAAAAAACTACACTTGTACACAGTGACTGTGCATGGACGGGATACTGCCAGGGAACTTGCAATGGTAATGATGGTGATGCTGTGCTTCCCCAGGTGTTTTTCGACCAAATTATGCGAGAAGTGGGACAGTTCTTCCAGAACTGCAGCAGGACTGCAGAGCCACAAGAGCTTGACTCGATACCCCTACACCATCCCCACTATGGCTGCCCAAGAAAAACCCTACAAATGCAAATATTTTCCAAGGAAGCACAGTTTTGGTCCTAAATTCATAAATTATGCTGAAAACCTAGAAAACATAGATACTTTCCCCAGCTCACCAGAAGAACCTTTCTCCTGCTCTCCTAGACTCTGTCAGTACAGGGAATGGCTGCAATCATGCTTCCTGCATTGAGTTGCATGAATAGTTGAACTTCTTTACATCAGTGGGATGTGTCTCCCTCAGATCATCTCTGGATTATGCTTGAGAACCTCCTCAGTGTGTTTAAAGTTGCTCTCATACAAGTAACACTTCATTCTATTACCTGTCTAATGACACAGTTCCTCTCAAAAAATAAAATGGAGATGTGAAAGTGATGTGGGCTGCATAGCCCACCTTGCAGGTGGGCAACAGAGCTCCAAAATGTTCAGCTGAATTCTGCATTTGGCCAAAACAGCTGTTATAGTATGGAATTGGGAGTTTTCTCTTTTTTTTTTTTTCCTTGTTTCAAAGGCAAAAAGAAGATGGAGAGAAAAGCAACCTAATAATCAACCCACTCACAGTCAGGGAGAAGTCCTCCACATACTCCCAGCTTGAATGAAACCAAAGCTTATCACTTTCATCACATTTCCAATGAGAAATATTTTACATTCATTGACCATCTATTTTAGCCATGCAGTTGCAAATGTAACCACAGAGAATAGATGAAGTGGCCAGGTGACTCTCTTTAAACAAAAATCCAAGGCTGTCCAAGAGTACCTTGGGTACCATCACATTCAACACACATTCCTGACACCACCAGGAGCCTGAAGGTCCCCTGTGCTGCCCTGTCCTGTGATGGGCCTGTGAGCTCTGTAGCTGAGCCAGGCATCCTCCGAAGGCCCTGCTGGGGAAGGAGACAAAAGCTGTGCTCTGGGGAAGAGGAGCATCAGCACAGCTCAGGGCCAGGAAGGCAGGGAGTGCCTGGCAGGTGTTCCTAGAAATTGTTCTGAAAGTCCAGCTTCCCATTTCAGCAAATATTTGTGTTGGCACTAATCACAGCTGCCTTTCTCAAGTCCTCCCTGGTAATGCCTTCATTCACATTCCTGTGCAAAGTTCTGTTTGTAGTTAAGAGTTTCCACAGGCTCCTGTGCACGTACCACTGAAATGGGGTTACTTCATGCTCTGGCAGATAGATGGGATTGTACTGTGTATACTTACATTTTTAAAAAAAGATATTGCTAATGCATTTCAGTAATGATAATTAAAAAAAAAGTCTTTCTAGCCATTACAGTAATGGCTTTGAGCTAATTGCTTGCATTTGCACTCAAATATAGTTCTTCCCTCTCTGACTCATTTCCATTTTTATGGAAATCAGCTTGCTTGCTACACTTTTAACTCACAGCTCTTGAGGACCAGCTGTTGTCTGACTTCCTCACTCAGGTAGGAACCTACTGCACTGATTGCAGGAGGACCACTTGTGGAGGAAGATGCTACTTAGCACAGGTAAAATTTCCAGAACCTGACTTACAGTCCACAGGATGTTCTGGGAGATGCTGTGTGCTTCCTGTACCTGATGAGTTTCACCCTGAGGGATGCAGGCAGGCATAGCCATCTCCCCTCAGAATCAGCTTTCTTGCAATTCTGTCTATTGCCTGAAATAGAAAATTAGAAAATAAATAAGGAAGCTCTTAGGGACTCCATCATGTCATGGGCTGAACATGCATCTGCTCCAGAAAGACTTTTCAGCGTGGCAGTCCCTGTCCCCTCATCCTCCCTGCTGATCACAATACTTTCCATGTTAACAGGCAAATGTTCTCCACAAGGCTTTATGCTGTACTTGGCACCAACCAAAAAGGAGGACCAAGGTTGCTTTACGGTCCTTTGAACTTCCTGTTGGACAAGTTGTTGGAGCCACAGGGAGAGACAAAGGACCATGAGGTTGGAAATCTGCTTTGCCCAACCTAGAGATAAGAAAGCCCATCCCACAGTGTGTAAGCTGAGGCCATGGTTCAGTAGGGTGCACAGCAGCTGACAGTCTTGTTCCAGCAACTACACACATGGCTTCTTTTCTCTTGAGCACCAAGACAAGAGAAATGTGACTTGGACATGCATTTGGAGTCACCTTCAAGCATTTACTGAAGAGCACAGTGGCTGACTCTGGTCAAGGATTGTTGCACATTTCACAGGAGAGCACAATACCTGTCAGAAAGTGTCTGCTGCCTAAATGCTGCAAAGCTCCCTCTGCTTGGAGCACACCCAGCCTAGCTTGAAACTGAGAACCATGAGCAACAGACCCTGAATTCATGGCAAGAGAATGCCAGCTCTGAAACATGTGTTGGACACTGACTTGAAAACAAAAGGAAAATATTCCATTGCCTTCCTGATGTTCACATGCTCTTTTACCACGTGTCATCTGGCCAAGCAGAATCAGAGGGTAGGAAGGGAGAGGTGCCTGAGAGAGGGATGTGTGCTCTGCCAGGGCTCTTTTTCCTCCAGGGCATCTGAGAGAACCATTAACACCGGCTGAGCACCTTCATTTCATCTTTGCTCAGCACAGTGAAGTCTTGCACTATGGGGAGGGCAGCTCTTCTTAAAATACCTGTTTGTGTTGCTGACAGAGTCAAGTTTGAGCTTGAGTTCCCAGATCTAGGAAATTCAGACTGTGCTCAGGTGCAAGCCTCACAAGACTTTGGTCATGTTGGGGAATTTGCCTAGACACCTCTGTCAGAAGTGTAGGTTCTGGTCATCTCCCCTTTCCATTCAGCAGCCCAGCTGTTCAGAGGAGCCACAATTTATTCCCTCATCCCTCTTTGCACAGATCCATGTACTCAATGTTCTACTCATCTATTTGCATGTTATTTATCTGTTATTTTCTCCTTCTCATTCAAGACTTTTAGAAAGCAATCTATTTTTTTTAAGACAAAGGCATCCATAGGTGTCTCCAGGAACTTTGTCCAAAGATTGCTCTGTCCACTTCAGTGCTGGACCTAAATTATGAGACTGTACCCCTGAAAATTGAGTGAAGTTACTTTATTATTTTGTCCCACTGCATACATGTGGCTCTTTTTCTTCAGTCATGACCCAGCTGAGGGAAAAATTTAGTGACTATCTTATAGATTTGCATTCCCAACACAGAATGTGTTGCTTTATGTCCCTAAATCTATCTGTCAGCTCCTATTGCATATTAGGGCCCTTGCTGGAACAACAGCTTCACCATTCTTAAATTAGTTTTCCTTGTTGATGTTTAAATGAAAAGAGACATCCAATTTGTGACTGAAAATGTTTGTCACTTCTTAGGGGGATCCAGACACACAAAATACAATTAACATCTCTGAAGAACATTGCATAGAGGTTCAGGAGCAGCTGACAGGGAAAATGAAAACAAATAAAATCAGTTGTTCTAATACCATAACTCAAGCGGCAAGTGTAATCTTCTCCCTTTATCTGAGGTTGGAATTGCTTTCCTGCAACAGCTTTCATTATGAAAATGCCACACTTCTCAGCACCAGAATATTAAGACAACACATGCCCACGGGGGCCCAGATCATTTTAACGAGGAACAAACAATCCAGAATGCAGCTTTTATGGATTTTTTCTGAGCTAACACCTGCTTTGCAGCAAATGAGCAGTGGTAATGATAAGCACGACAGCTCACACGTATCGGGGCTGAGATGTGCGTCATCATTGCCTTTTTCCTCTCACCACCCAAAGAAGGGCCCAGTGGCCAATGTCCCTTTTGGGACTGACAGAACATTTGGCCACTGGCTTGGGACAAGCTCTGTGATTCCTCAAGTTGTTGATCCTATGGGATGGCCCTGACCTGCTTTGGAGACTGTGAGATCAGGCAGGCTACTGAAGGTCTCCAAGTCTCTTGAGAAATTTATTGAGGAGTGGATGGAAGTTTGCTCCTGTTTTACTACTGTGGCTAAGGACTCTCAAGATATTTTTTAACAGACTGAATGCATGGCCCAGGCAGAATATAAACAGGAGGACAGACCCCTGCTTTGTGGCACCTCCCACAAGGCTCCTCACGTGTGTATTTTTTCAGCATCAGGTTGGGAGTAGGAAGAGGTGGAGAAAGCAGGGAGCTGCTTACCTGCCTGTAGTTTTCTGCAAATAATCATATCAGATATCTTTCTTAAGGCCTGACATCCCCATCCAGGAAAAAAAAAAAGCCTTGTAAGTGTACTAATTCTTAAATCCTGCTTTATTTATTCTCTAAATGAGCAAGTATCAGCTGGGTCTGTGAAACTGATGTGCCAGAACTCCCCACAGTGGAGCCTCCTCCCCAGATCAGACTTGATATCTTGGGGCTAAACTCTGCCAAAGTTGACACAGCAGCACATTTCCCACCTTACTGGGAAGATCCTGTGTGTTCTGCCACTGACTCTGGCTGTGAGAGAAGTTGCCCATGTTCTAGCAGTGAAGGCAGTGTGGTGATGCCCGGCTAGCACAGCCAGCCCTGGAGCAATGCAGTGCATCCCTCTCAGTGAGAGACAAGCCACCTGTCTGGAAGTGACCCATGGGCTCATCAAGGCTATGACAGAGCCACTCTGTTCTGCGAAATAATTTCAGAATGGTGAATTGTAACCTTGAGATTGAGATCCAACTGGTCCAACAGCTAGTGAAAACATTATTAGAAATTATTTTAAAATACCTTTAATTCAAATAGGAATTTCCCAGATCTCGGAACTTAGTGCAAAACCAAAAAGTAGTACCTTTGAGAATCATATCAGTTATTTGCCACTGTTTTTTTCTCCAAAACTGTTCTGTATGTCTTGTCCTTGGCTTGCTTCTATCCATTTTTTCACTACAGATTGCTTGATGGAAGAGAGATTATGCTTACTAAATTTGCTAGCACTAAGCTGCACGGGACTGCACATGCAGTGGAGGACAAGATCAGGATGCAGCATGACCTTAACAGGCTGTAGAAATGGTCTGGGGAGGGAAAGCATTAGACAAGGGTTATGCATGGGATTTTACACAATTGAACAACCTTCAGCACAAAAATAGGATTTAAAGGCACTTATTAGATAGGAGTTTTACAGGAAATCAACAACACACCCTATGGAACCTTAACCTGCAGCAAAGAACATGGAGGCTGCTCATTAGAAAATACATTTAAAAAGTAAGGGAAGAGCTTGGTCATGTACCAAGACTCTGAGGAGTCTCCCATTGCTCAAGATCTTCAAGGAGAGATGGGGGAAAATGTCATTCATTAGTCATTTCTGTACCAGTGATCCTGAAGGAGGCAATGGACTACAGGGCCACCTCTTGCACCTCTGCATTTCCAATGAACTCTGAGGCAGACCTGCTGCAGGACAGATCTGTTTCTGCACACAGCATTCCAGGTGGGGTAAAAGAGAATGATTACCCAGTTCATCCAAGAGCTTGACATCAGGAACAGCCAGGAGCACCATTAACCTTGTAATCCATAAGAGAATCCTTAATGTAGAGCAAACTTGGTAAATTTACCAGTAACATCTGCAGAGAATCTAAGATTAACTTGATTTAAGGATTAGTCTTCCTCAGGCTTAGGACTGAATCCAGTTTCTGGTACAGCCAGTAAGATGCTGTTATCACTGAGGTAGTGACTTGCACAGGATTTACAATGCTGTAAAGCTGAAACACTTGGAAAGAGTTCATTTCCAGAGCAAACTCATGTAACTGAGCAGCCAGCTGTGGCCCAGCTCTCCCTCTGCCTTCCCAGCCCCTAGAGCTTACAGGTGTCTTACAGACCTCTTGCCTCAGCTCAGGTTATGAAAGGGGTTGTGCTCTAAGTTCTGGAATTCCCCAGTTTGGTCCCTGGTGTCAGCCAGCATAGCAGTCATCCCGGTCACACTGCTGTTGCATTATTTTTGCTCTGTGGATGAAAAGAGGATTAAAGTCTTCAGAGCTGCCAATCCAGATTCTTTTTGTTGCAATCCCCTCATTTATGCAAACAAAACCTGCAAAGCTGGAAGGAGACTGACACATAAGATTTAGAGTGGAGTGTGGAATAGTGATGCCACATTTTGCCAAATAGAAAATCTATGTGCATCTCACTGGGAAATCAAGCAGAGACCTTAAAGAAGATGGAGGGGAGCACAGAGGATGCCACAATTCACCCACACACATTGAGAGCAAAAAGACAAGAAAACCGTCAAGGCCTACATCTGACAAGATAAAGAGAGAATGTAAATAGCTTTGACTGGCAACATGCTTTGAAAACATATGAAAATACTTCTGTACCTTCTGGTTACTTCTCTTTCCCTTTGGGATTCCACTGTACTAGCTGGGATGGCAATGAAAGTGACAGAGGACAAAGAACACCATTTTTCTGTTGGCAGAATTTTGGTTTTCCTCCTTCACTTTCCTTGGAACAAAATCATGATTCTTCCATTCTCCACAGCCTCCTCCATTTCTCCTTTCTCAAAAGAAGATTTTCTGGTTATATAAAATAAATGACAGAATCCAATTCAGATGCAGGAACTACAGATGTCAGCTCTGCCACTCCCTTTCTCCCTTTCTCTTCTTCCATTAATAGGAGACTCCATCCACTCATCACTCCTTTTGGAAAAGGATAAAAAAATTATTTTCCTCAAGAATTACTGTTCAAAACTCATGCTCTGTTCAGGATTACACACTGAACTTCTACATGTAGAGCGGAATTTCCAGGACAATTCAGGATTTCTCAGAAGGGTTCTGAAAGGGAAATTTTACTAAAAAGATCTACTCTTGCATAAGCTTTATTCAGCCTGCCAAAAAATTGCTAGCTTTGTCTAATCCATCATAAGATATGACACATCAGAAAGCATGACACAGCCTAAATGAAGGGTGGTGTTTTGTAACAGCACCTGACCTCATGCCAACACCCATCTGCATTCCCACTCTGCTCACGTCCCCGTTTTGTCTCTCTTGTTTACCAGGATCTGGAGCCTGCCCAGCACACTCGACTGCACACACAGGCACCCACGAGCAGGAAAATATGATGGAAAGCAAACATTTACCAGTGGCTAGCATGCTTCAACTTCTGTGTGGGCAAACTCAGTCCTGACAGAAAATGGTGAGGGCGATAGCCCTGGCTTTTGAAAGCCTCTCTGCAGGGAGACCAGGGAGCATGATGTGAAAGCAGAGGCTGTTATATATTCACAGGTTGTCCCCGTGCCACTGTGTGGGGAGACAGGCCTTTAGCTTCCGTTCAGGCTTATCAAGCTCCTCTGAGGTTACAGTCAGGGAGCCAATTAGCACTAACAATGGCAGAGGTGATTTAGTGATATGGACATTTGTGCATAAGAAAACGATGGGTGCTGTCAGATCAGTGGAATAAAATATCATTTCTGGAGCAGCCCAGTCATGCCAGTTAGCTAGAGGCATCAGGTGTCCAGAGAAATGAACTGCAGATCCTGACCTAAATATAGCCAAATAAGTAGTTTTAGTTTGGTAATTTTGGTTTTTGGGTTTTTTTAAATTTTGCTCATTATTCTGCTGTGCTGCTCTTATTCAGCAAAGCATTGAGGTATAGGCATAATTCAAAGCACATCCACACCCTGTTCTTCATGCACTTAAAATCACAGACATTCTTATCTGAATTGCTAGATGACACACTAGGAGCACTTCATGGTTATCTCAAGCACCCACAACTCCTCAGGTCACACATCTCACAAGATGATGACAGAAGTGGCACAGGAACTACTCATAATCCTTGGGAGCTGTAAATTATATGATGGCAACATATAGAACTGCTCTGTATATCTCTGCCTTCATAAATGCATATACAAATACCAACTAATTCAGTAAATCCTAAATGCCTGCCCTCATATACTGCCCTCTCTATCTCTTCAGCTTTCCCTACGTCAGTCTGAATCACTGACATCTCATGGATGCAGAGGGATTCCAGGCAGAGGGAGAGGGCAGAATCAAGACTTGCAGTTTTTAACTTTTGCAGTTTCTAGAACAATTTGTTTCATCTTTCTCTCTTTTCTGCTTTTCCTTTCACTTTTAAATCCTTCAACCTCTATGAATTTTCAGTAGATGCTCCAAGAGCTCATGTTTTCTCCCCATGAGGAGGCTGCACACAGATTTTCTGCACAGACTGTCACTTTCTCTTCTATCTGCCACTCCAAAAAGAAACCAGTTCTTTCACAGCCCCACACTGGCGCTCACAGGTACATCTACTTGCAGCATGACTCTGCAAAATTACCTCTGTGCCTCATTAAAACCACCTAGGAACTCCCACAAACAGCACTGAAGTCTGTGTCTGTAGTTTCTGAAACTGCTGTGGAAGAAACAGTGTGACATCTTCCACAGTTGTTTCTACTACTGTGGAAGATGTCACACTCATGAAGTATTTATAAAACAGCAAAAGCACTGTCTCTGCATAAGGGTCCGTGGCAGCCCACAAGCTGGCCCACAATCTCCTTTCTAGCCCACAATTTCAAGATCAGATATCTTTCATTCACACTTGCTTTAGGACCCAGACATCAGTTAGCATTTTCTAGGATGATTCTGTATAATTAAGCACCTCACAAGATAGGGATCTTAGAAGGTATCTTATTAGATGCCCCATAGTGAGATGTACATTCATTCATTCATTACAGAAATACATTTTGGAATCAACCCAAGAACATAATTTATCAAAACTGAGCATGCAAATAGAATGACAAAACACAGCAACAGAAATCACTGCTGAGAGCTGTAGAGCTCTGCTGTTTTTTTGTGAAATGCTAATTTTTTTAAAGACTAGAAATGAGTGTAGGAAGGTCTCTGAGCTTTGGGCTAGAGGAGATGAATACATGAAGGACAGTGTCTCTAGTTATTTAATTTCTCTGCTTCCTTTAAAGTCATTGTGAAAGATTTGGTTATACTGAGATGTAGCTGGCTTGCTCACTGTCTCCCATAGAAAAAATCCCTTCAGTAGACAAAGAATTGTATTTTATTTTATCCTACCTGCCTGTGTAAAAAGGCACTGTATTATAGAGCACCTGTAGTTAATAGGGCTGTGACATCTCAGCCATATCAGACAAATTTAATTCAGATATCACAATATAAATGCAACTAATTTGCTTTCAATGTGGCCATCAAAGAAGCAGGGAAGTGGAGGTGTGGTTTTGTTTCTTTAGACTATAGAAGGAAGACTCAGACCGTTTTTATACACTACAGCTTTTTAGATTAGAATTGGTTCATGTAATTTTCTTTAGGCATTCAGAGTTACCAGCAATTGGCTTCCTTGTTTCCTTTCTTCACTAGAGAAATCCAGGAGTGCTGTACAATACAAGAGTTTGTATAGACTCAAATAATAGCAAAATTATGGAATTACAAGAGTCAAGAGACTGTCAAGAGGGAAAGATGGAGAGTGTCAAACTGGTCTGGTTACATTCATCTAAGTCTATTCCCTACTGGGCATTGCAGATGAAAAAGAAAGGTTTGACAAAACATTCAGCATCACTGTCTTCAGAGGAGCTGCTGCAGCAGCACCAATGTCACATTCACCAAGCACACTGAAGCTCCTCCAGCAAAATCAAGAACACCAAAACCAACATTGTGGCAGTTCCATGACTGGAAAATGAAAAGGGGGAGAGGAGAGGGGAGAGAAAAGAGAGGAGAGAGGGAGGGGAGGAAGAGAAGAGGAGAGAGGAGAGGAGAGGAGAGGAGAGGAGAGGAGAGGAGAGAGGAGAGGAGAGGAGAGGAGAAGAGAGGAGAGGAGAGGAGAGGAGAGGAGAGGAGAGGAGAGGAGAGGAGAGGAGAGGAGAGGAGAGGAGAGGAAGGAGAGAGAGGAGAGAGAGGAGAGGAGAGGAGAGGAGAGAGAGAGAGAGAAGAGAAGAGAAGAGAAGAGAAGAGAAGAGAAGAGAAGAGAAGAGAAGAGAAGAGAAGAGAAGAGAAGAGAAGAGAAGAGAAGAGAAGAGAAGAGAAGAGAAAGAGAAGAGTCCCCAAACTCACCAACAAGGAAAAAAAAGGGCCCATTTTTCTTGGTTTTAGTATTGGCAAATACAAAAAAAAGGGCCCATTTTTCTTGGTTTTAGTACTGGCAAATACTATCATTTTTCCAACTTTCTCCAAATACTCTGAAATTGATGCCCAGAAAGGCTGAGAAATTGTAGTTCACAAAATCTTTCATGTGGTTACGTTTTAACAAATGCCAGCTTTGACACGGCAGGGTAACACAGACCCCACCCCAGAGCACAGGCCACGCTCAGCCCTGGCTGCTGCAGAGCCCCTGCCTCACCTTCTCCTGCTGTGCAAGTTCTGCCTGTCCCCCCACTTCAGCCTGAAGGGATGGAGGAGTTTACACCAGAGCTGGAATCCAGCACACCCTCCATGCCAGGCAGTTTGTCCAACAGCAACAAGATGGAATAACTGAGAAGAGCCATCAGCTTCCAATTTCCTTTCCTCCACCAAGAGAAAGAAAATTTTGCCGAAAACTCAGATGAATAATCTTAATAGTTTGGAGTTTTTTTCACTCGAGGATAAAAGTTGCTTCCTAAGTGTGTTTGCAACTCAAGATGGGCAGCAGTAATTACCACAAGAAGGTGGGCAGAGAGGGCACAGCAATGCTGTCAGGAGTCCAAGATGAAAATGAGCATTAAAGGTCAGGGGAGGGATGAGACAAATCTGGGTGGCAAGGATGAGCAGAGGCAGCAGGATGTTTGGATGGGCACAATGCTGACCGTGAGGCACATCTCCAGGGACAGTTTGGGCCAGAGGTGGCAGCCCAGATTTGAGGGAAAAGCACACAGAGTGTATGCCAGGGCCCTGACAGGCACCAGAGGCAAAGGCCCCTCCCAACACCCAAGCCTTTCATGCAGCTCACTGCTGCCTACTGCAGTGACAGCCTCCACGCACGCCGAAGCGAGGGCACCTGCAGTCCAGGTGCACAAGCGATGCTGCCACGACTCTTGAGCCGATTCCCAAGGGAAATGGTCCAGGAGCAGGGGCTGTTTCTGGCCTGATGGGAAACACTGACAAGCTCTGCAAACCACTGAGGATCCCTGCAAAAGCAGCGGTGCCCCTGCCACAGATCCCCCAGCCCCACTCTCCCCACTGCAAAGGTGCCGAGCCCACCCCTAAGGACTTTTCATCCCAACTCATAATGAGGTCGACGTCTCTCAAGCAGCGTTTCCATAGCAACGAGAGACGATTCTAATCTCCAATATAAAAGAGGCGGCGAGAACGGCAGGGTTTGGAGTTTGGGGTTTGGGGGAGCGCAGAGGCTGCGGCTGCAGCGCAAGCGGCCGCCCCCGGCCGTAGCCCCAAGCGGCGAGCGGGCAGCACCGCCCCGCGGCCACCGCCGCGCCCGCAGCGCACACGGGCCGCCCTCGGCAGCGGCCGGGGCACGGCCGCGGTGCGGGACCCACAGGCTGCTCCCCAGGCTGCCATCCGGGCCGGTGTCGGGATCCCCAGGCTCCCACCCGGCTGCTGGAGCAGAGCGATCCCAGGGCTCGGGCTTTGACCTGGTGGGCAGCAGTGCGAAGGGGGCATTGCTGTCCTCTGCCTCCAGGTCCTGGCAGCCCCGGGACATCAATTCAGCTGTGCGGGACTGCGCTGAAGCACAGGCGGGATGGGAAGCGAGCATTATTTCCTCTCCGGCCAATATCCTAATTCAGGGTGTGCTATTCGCAATTGCTTAGCAGGGCTAGCAAGCTTCAAACCTCCTTGCTCAGCCCTGCCATGACAGAGCAGAGGGGAAAGCACACTGTGTTTCATTCACTGCAGTCTAAAGAAAAAAAAAAAAAAAGCAGAATGTAAAATAAGTAGACCGGCACATAAAAGAGCAAAGCACACGGCTTGGAGCAGGGCTCCTAGGTAGTCTGTTAATATAAGTAGTGGAAGTGTATATAAGTAGTTGCCCCAGAAACAGCACTTGCTTATGCTGGATGAATACCAATAGTAGCACTGTGGTTCTAATATCACTTCAGGGGCTCACTAGCACTGGCACCTGTGCAAAATAAGACTTCCATTTTCCCTGGGCCACATCCTTGAATAACATTTCTTGTCTTCCTGGCTGTGATACATCATCCCAGTACCTTACTCAGGCCTGTAAAATGTCTCCTCCCGATCCCACATAAAGGTAAACAGAACCCCAAGACCAGCTTTCGTGTTCACATCACCATTCTCCAAAACCAAAAAACACACACAACATCTTTCGAATTTTTATTTCTGAATCATTTTATTAGAAATTACAAAGCAACTCTCTCCAGGAGAGCAAGGAAAAAAAGAATCCAACCCTGAAATATTTCTAAGCAATTTTGTTCCATATAAACACAAAGTTACATATTTCTTTCACATGCGTGTACAAAAACATTTTAAGTAAAACATCCTTCACACATAACATGTGCATTAGTCTCAGAACTGAGCAAATAATCAGATTGGCCTCACCTACCCTACCTAATCTTGTTTTCCTGTTTTCTTTTTAAATTGTACATTTCTATGCAGGAAACATCTCTTTTTCTGCACAGCATTATGCATATTCAAATTATCATGGATGGCCTTGGAATTAAATCACTAGGTAGTGCAGTCTGACATAAAGCTGTACACATAAGTTGTTACACTGCCATTTATACAGCAAACTTTACTGGATACCAGGCAAAACTCTTCAAAAGGAATAAAAAGGTATTGCTAGAGGGGAAAAGGAATATGATACACAGCACTCTCTCAACTACAATCCTGTATGATTCCTATGCAAAACACTTCAAAAGCCAAGTAATTTACAGATCTTGCTCTCCAAATTGATATCAAAGTTCCCACCAATTTCAATCATGGCAAAATAAATCACTGTAAGACATCAATGCTACTGGATATGGACATGGTCAATACTCACTGTTCCCATTTTTCATCCACCCACTTTTGGAAAGCAAAGGAGAAAGATGAAAGAACTGTAAAAACTGCAGACTGTTGAAGCAGGTGGGTCAGCAGAGTGCTTCACCAGCCATCAGCAAGAAACAGCAGAGAGGGAGAGCAGAGCTTCATTCCAGCCCACTGCATAATCTCAGTGTGGTTTGAAATTTGGGGATAACATGGTCAACGAACACACCTCACTAGTTGCCCAAGGCTGCATTAACACCTAGCAAAATCTTCTTGGATTCATCAAAAGAGCATATAGTCTGTGTCTGACTTTGTGAGCTAGTTTTTAAATTTCACTATTTCATGCATGATGAACGCCACTGAAAATATAAGAACCATAAATGTTCAGAGGCAAAGGGCTCACCCAGAAGGTAAAGCCTCCACATGCATAAGAGGAAACGTCAAGCACACAAAAGTCAGCTGCAACCCTTAGCACAGTGGGGGAACAGGAGGTACAGCTATTACTCTGCCTGCATTTTTAAGTGTTTAAGCGATGCTGATGGGTTTCTCACCTCTGCATAAACATGCAGCCCAAAGAGAATCAATAGCACTTCTCCCTTACACTGCAACAACACAGCTGACTCAAAAAGACAGTGAATATGCACTGCATTTAAATACACTTGAAGTACTCAGGCTTGGCATGTTGTAGAGTGCATGTTACAGGGTGAAATGGGTGTGGAAAAGGAATGTGAAATAATAAAAAAAACACAAGAAAAAAGTTAAGACAGAACATCTGCACATGAACAATACAGAGAAAGCACTTAAGATTAACACTTATGAGGTTTAACCAAAGCCCTAGAGAACACTATATTTTCATTTTTAGCCCACTTGAAATCTTGCAAATGAGCAAGCGATGCTGGCAGCAGTCACTCTGTCATTTGGCTCCCAAAAATAGTGCAATGGACTTTGCGTAAGTACCTGGCTGCAAGGACACTACTGCAAGAACCAGTTTGCAAAGCACCTACAGAGAAAGGCCCAATGACAGGTGTTCTCACAGTGTCAAAGACACAGGTGGCAAATCAGGCTGAGCCTCAGGGCCCCGTCCTGGCACATTCTGCGTGTTGTGGGGAATGCTGGATCTGCTGGTTTAGCTGAGATGGGCAGCCTGCTCTTAGCCCTGTACTACCATTTGAACTGCAAGCTCTAGTAAATGTGCAGAAAAGAAAAAGCACTGGCCCAGCAGGAGGAAGTCTCTGATTCCCATCCAGGAAAGGCTTAAGCCACATCACTTAACTCATACACTGACAGTGTGGATGTCTTCAGCTGAGGTAGTCAAGTTGAACTCACTTCATGGGCACACAAAGTAAAAATAGATCTTTCTGAAAATGCCATTCATTCAACCAGCTTTATACTTCTACCTCAAGGCCAAAAGGACAGTGACCTAAGAAATTATTATTTCTATTCATGTGCAAGTGTGGTCCAAAGGAACAAGTTTAGATGTAGACATGTAAAGCTGAGTGAGAAGGTACCACCCCAATGCCTTCCTTGTACCTGGACAGCTGAACAGCAGAGTTGTGCTGGTCTTTGTGATCAGCAGTTTTGCTTAAAATCTGGGTCATACAGGACATTTCAGTGACCATCTAAGCATTCTCCAGCCAGCAACAGTCCAACTGAAGTGGAATAAAAGCTTGCAGCTCTCACAAAACTCTCTGAATGATTACTGTGCCTTTTTCTTGAAGAGTAACTAAATCTCAAACACACTTCTAAAAGGCAAATATTACTATTCTTTTTTACAGCTGAGAAAACAGGGACATTGCAGCTTGGCTAATGGTGACTCAGGGGGAATCAAAATAAAGATTTCCTGGTATGCTCTTCTACTACTCACTAGGCTTAAAATAGTGAGAATTTACCCCCCAGGAGAGACCTTTAAAACTCTGATGGACAATTTTAACTCCATTGTCCATAAAAGCCTATGGTCACGCATTCTTATTAGACATTGAGACATTTTCTGTTTGGATTCCACTTCTATAAAGTGGAAGAGAAATACAGTTAGGAAAAAAGAATTAAGGCAAGGCATGTTATACAGAAACAAAAATACTATGCCTGAAGCTCATTCTTTCAAAAGATAAACCTGCAATTGTAAAGATAAATGGTAGGTTTGGTAAATTTCCCTCAACCATCCCAAGGGGTTGCAGGTATAAAGCCAGTTTAAGTGGCTGTTCATTCTTGATTCATGTTCATTCTAGCTCTTTTGAGAGAGAGGCACACTGAATCAAGTTAAAGACCGAGTTGATCAACTGAGGATTGTGAAGAACAAAAAAAATTCCATCAGTCAGCTGAGCCATAAAAGCAAGCAGCAAAACAGATTCTGTTTCAGACTAAGCTGTCAAGATAACAACCTTGAATATGAAAGCTCAGCCAGCCTGAAGTTGCTGCACTCAATCCAATGACAGCAAAGGAAAAGTTTGCATTGCCAGTACAGGCTCACACCATTAGTAAAAGCTGTTTCATTCTCTCCAGAAAATCACATCAACTTCCCTGAACAGATGATCAAGTAATCAACTAGAGAGTAAGCTCTGCTGGAAGAACTGGTGGAGAATGTGAATGTATTGGCTGCAGAAGACATAGAACTGTGGCATTTAAAATCCTGAGAAATGTGTACAAGACAGAGTCCTGTACCTTTAGGTCAACATATTTTGTTTTATTTAAGGAATGTCTCAGCAGAACTTCACAAGGGAAATTCTGTCCTGGCCACCTAAAGGAACCCAAGTGTGCTCCTTTATCTTCAAAGACAGCCTTCTCAAAGTAAAAAATCAGTCCTTTCTGACAAACAGAAATTAACAGCAAGCATGACAGAAGGCCAGCACAGATGACTGAGGAACTCCAGACCAACCTCAAACACAAACAGAAAGGTACACAGAAGTGGAAGTGATGATGGGCTGGCCAGCAGAGATACAGAAACACAGCCCAAGTATGCAGAGAAAATTAGGAAAGCCAAAGCTCAGCTGGAGTTCAAACTGGTAAGAAGTAAAAAGAAGGGCTTCTTTAAGTACACTGGAAGCAAAAGAAAGGTTATATAAAATATGGTTTACTGTTTAACAATGCAAACAACATGGTAACAAAGGATGTTTTTGTACTTTCAGGCTCATGTACACAACATCTTTTTCACCTGTTTTCACTGCAAGTTCTGCTTTAAGGCCTGCCAGGTCCTCGAGCCTTCAAGCAGCTCTAACAGGAATAAAGCATTGCCTACAGCAGGGGAAGACTGAGTTAGTGAGAACTTGGGCCCATTGGAACCAACAGGCTGAATGTGAAGGCACTGAGGGAGCTGGCTAATGGCACTGTGAGACCACGCTACAGCATCTTTGCTACGTCACCATCATCATCATCAGTGACAGCTCTCCAACTAAAACACCCTGACTGAGGACTCTCCTGCTGCCCACAACAGCCAGCAAGCAGGCAGCCAGCACTCTGAGGGAAATTGTTGTTCCTCTTTACTCAGCGATTGTGAGACAGAGTTTGCAGGATGTCATTCCTTTTTGTGCTCCCCCTTACAAGGGCACTGCAGCAATTTCAGTGGAAGGTCACAGAGCTGGTTTGGGGGCTAGAGCACAGGACAAGCAAGGAGAGCTCAGGGAACATGGTTTCTCCAAATTTAAGAAGAGAAAAGGCGAAAAAGAGATCTCATTGTATATAATCCCTTAATAACTGGGTTACAGAAGGCAGTCAGACTCTTCTCAGAGATGAACAATAACAGAACAAGAGGCAGTGAACACAACCTGGAACATGGGAAATTCCAACTAGATGCAAATATATTGTTTTTCTTACTGTGATGGGAAAATGTTGCCCAGAGAGAATTGGCATCACCATCCTTGTAGCTACTCAAATGGACAAAGTCCTTAGCAACCTGCTCTAACTGGCTGAGACCTGAACAAGAGGCTGGATTAGAAATGCCCCAAGGCCCCTTTAAACAAAAGCATTCAGTGGTTCTGTAACTTAGAAAATCCCCTCACAACTGCTTTTCACAGGCATGTTCCTCATGAATCTGCCAAAGCAAGCCATACCACCATCAAATGCAAAGGGTGCTCTTCAGTCTCATCAATCAGCATGGAGCACAGAAGCCAGCAAAGAGGGGGCTACACATCAAACCTCTCATAGCCATTTCATGCAGGTCCCTCACACACCAGGGCCAGCCCTGTGTTGGAATCATCACAGTACTCTACTAGTTCCTTCCAAGTGTCTGTTGCACACCATCAGCACTAAATAAAAAGATTGTTCCTTTTCACATCTTCTTCATCTTTTTCTTGCAGCGCTGGTTGAAGACAGGTGAGGATCCCATCAGGCTGTCAGCAGAATGAGAACCATAGCTGCTCTCAGAGCCATTGGGGCTTTGTGGCATCCCAGCTTCACTCATGCCTGACATTGGTTCCTCAAAGACATCACTGCCGAGAACCCCGTGGCCATGTACATTAGCCTCCTCATTCTCCTGTGGCTCCATTTTCACCTGTGCCAGGTTCCACAGTGGGGAAGCATTCACCTCAGCCCCTAGAAAAGGAAAAAGCAAACAGTAGTAACTGAGTAAAAAGACATCACAAACAGCACGAAGATACAAGGGACACCAGCAAAGGTAGAGATGGAGGAAGAGCAAAGCCACAGGTTGACTATGCTGGGGGAAAACAAACAGAACACACCCAAGCACTGGGATCCATAATAAAAATATCTGTTGACTTTTTTAATAGTCCAGCAATTACCACTGCAAAAATATGATGGTATCCTTTCACTGTTAGCCTGCATGTAATTCTCTCCATGAGAAACAACTCCACATCACTCTCCAGAAGGAGTGTCCCAGCAGCAATGAGTACACCAACAGCACATGGACTAGACCCTGCATAAACAGGACTCTGAGGGAGTCCAGAAGTCATTACGAGGTCCTTGCAACTGTCAGACAACCTGGGCTTCTGCAGGGGAGGCGAAGTGAGCAGGCAGAGGACTAGATAGATGAACAGTCCCAAATTCCACTTTCAGCACTGCAATGCAGGGACATCAAAGCAGCAGTCAGCTGCCTGCCTGCCTGCCTCCTTCTACTCAGCACCCACAGGTCTCATCCCATCCTTGAGCAGAACTGACAGAAATCCTTTTGGCTCAGCCTCACAGATGCCCTGCTGGGAAATAGCTCCTCCCAGCCTTACTTTTTTATAAAACATTTCTGGATTAGTGTGCAATCTGAGCACTGATTGAGGATTTTCTCTAAGAGTTTACCAAACCATACTCCTTGATAACAGCAAATGTTTTCTTCCCAAGAGAAGTAATTACAGATTGCATTATATCTGTTTAAGTTTAAAGTGAGACAAAAATTCTATTAAAAATACACTAATTGGTCTCTTTGCTGAGATGGGCATAAACAGACCAGAACTGAATAAACTGCGAAATCTTCTCTCTCTTGTGTGGGGGTAAGCTCATGTAGAAAATTAACAAAACACCAAAACAAAAACCCCAACCAATCAAAAAAAAAAAAAAACAACAAAAAAGACCCACTAGAAGAACAACAAATAAAATAGGAAATAAACTATTTTAATAAGTTTTCTAAACTTCATGTCTCAAAGAGCATGGCTACAGTTTGAAAGCACAACCAAAGCTCTTGTACTGAGCCAAATCTATGACCATTCCCTATTACCAGTATACTAGTAACAATAGGCTGTTAATAGTAGAAATTACAAAGAGAACAAATGCTCCAACATGTGTCTGTGCCAAGAATTCTCCTTTATGAAGAAGTCAGGAATCTTTTCCAGATCAGCTTCACCAAAACCAGGTTCATGAGACATTTTGATAACACAGCCTACATTGGCTCAGTTGCCTTAATGGAAGCCTTGCTATGTCAATTATAAGTAAATGCATGTCTCTCAACAATAATGGACACACCATTAAAATGCTGTTCCAGAGTTACAGCTCCAGACTACATAATAATCAAAGGTGCTCACTAAACTAAACTGTGTCTTTCCTTCATCAGTTGCTCTTCATCGCTCAGCCTCATTCCTTTCAGCTCTGTCACCTGTCACTAAGAGTGTCACTAATGACTAAAAGTACTTAAGCATCAACAAAGGATGTTTCATCTTCAAAGCACTTTAACTTCAAAGTACTTCAGAAATAAGCTAATCTTCACGTTATCCTGAGAGGCGGAGGAACAAGGAACAATTTTGCCTCCATTTTCCCAACTGCAATGAGAGTAAGCAGCAGCTCACAACGGCAATGTCAGACATCCACAAAAACATAGGAAGAACATGGAAAGCTGTAATGAGAGTTTTGCCCTCAGACACTGAAGCCTCTCTGCCCTCCCTGCAGGCTTCACACCTGCATTTTGAGATGGCAATGGTCTAATTGCAGCAGCTTTTTCTTGCTCCTTAGGATATTACAACTCTCCAACCTGCCCAGGTCTAGACTGGAACTTCTCACAGATGAGATCTCCAAAGGCTCTTGTGAAGTGAAGAGGGAATTTCAGGAAGGAACAGAGCACTTGTACTCTTAATTAGAAAACATCAATTCTGTATCAGAGAAGCAAGAGGCATTTAATATACAGCTAGCATGCTAACCTCTTGGTCTCAAGTGGTGGATGCTAATACAAAGCCTTCCAGATGAATCACTAGCAACCCTGGATGGGCCAGAGGAATCTGCTGCTTCTTCTCCCACAATATTGCAAACAGTTTACATTTCAGAGGTGACATGGAAAACAGTATGAGCTTTCAGAAAAACATTAGATGGATTTATGTTTTTTAAAACTCATAACAATGCAAAACCACTAGTGGACTTAGAGGTATATTGTAGAAGAAGCTAGCAGCAGGCTTGCTAGCTAAAGAAGTAAGAAAAAGCTGATAAAGAGCTCTCTCTAAGGCTGTAACCAAAGAGACTGAAAGAAAATAGCTAAGAACACTTTGCAGCTAGACAAAGTATTTTGAGAAAGTTAGCTGAAGTCACTATAACTTTTTACCAATAGCATTATGTTGCCTTATTGTAGCCAATAGCTACAATAAAAGAAACATAAACAATTAGAAAGTGTATAAAAGTTAGCCATGCTCAAAAATAAAAAGTTACCAACTGAAACTGCTTATAGTCTCTACTTTGTATCATAACCACCTCAACAACAACAGTATACTCTAACCTCACTATATATGCTATCTAGCTTAGGGTTAATAGGAGGATCAGCTTCATTGTTTTTTATCCAGATTTTTAAGTGAAATAGTTATTGCAGGGACTTCCAGAGTTCAGATGGTTCCATGCAAAATCTAAACTGCCTCCTCTTCATTCCAGGATGTTCAGCTTCACCAAAGAGTGAAGATAATGAAACTTGTATGTTGATACAGAGCAGGCATGGCCATAGCAGATTCTTCCATGCTTGCCACCAGTGTGCTTCGATGTCACCTAGGGATGGCACTTAGAGGAAAAGACTGGTCTCCACAACCCCACTAATTCACTCATCATTTCACTTTCCATGGCCTCAGCCAAGTACAGCAGGCTTTAGGGTACAGGTAGTAGGAGGGATTCCTAGGAGCCCGTTTCACATAAGTCACTGATAAGCTTTCATAAAACAGTGACTGTCGTTACCAGGGTAATTTCTGAATATGGAGGACATCAGCAAGTACCATTCATATTTCCAGGATTCATTCAGTGCCTAAACTATGCAAGGAACATGGCTTTCAAGTTTGCTGGAATATGAATCCATGGACACAAATCCAAACCTAACCAGGGGAAACAAGATCACAAGGAACTGCTGAAAGACTGTTTCCAGGAGAAGCAAGAAACCCTACCTGAAGTTTGTGGGGAAGCTTCCACTTCCAAGTTGGCAGAGAAGCGCTCACTTTGACCTCCAAGAACTCCAACAGGCAAAGACTGGTCACCAGAAGCCAGATCTCCTTCCAGCTCTTCACTTATGGGGAAAGTAATATCACTAACAGGTTCCTCCTTAATTTTCACAGGTTTTGTGTCTTCTGCTGCCTTTTCAGGGTTGACAATCTTCTCATATTCTTCAGAGAGCTGCTTGCTAACCTGTCAAAGATCAGCAGGTGAAAAAGAGGCCAGAAAGGTGAGAGTGACTTCAGAGGCTCTGATAGCAATTACATTGCAGTGCACTCTGTTCCCTGAACATTATTAACATTTGACCTGAATGAACAAGTAAACAACTTACCAGCTACACAAGAGATGTTTTTTCCCTTTAAGTGCACCTTCTGTTCTGTAACAAGGGACTTTAATAAGAGGTTTAATCCACTAACATCTGACTGATAAATATGAGTGCTGTTATTTTGTAAACAGAGATGATGAGGCTCAGAAATTTAAACAGAGCATGGAACAAAAGCAAAATATCTCAAACTTACTCTTTGGTTTTACCTATAAGATTGTTCCCATCCTCCAGTAACAAATTCACCCCAGCATGAAAAACCAAGTGCTTTAGATCTTCAACAACCCTGCAGTCCCCACTGGGCAAAGCCTGAGTATATTCTGCCAGATTCACAGCAAAAAGCATAGAAGTTTTCTCCAGTCAGAGAAGTGAAACAAATACAGGAATCAGATTTAGAACTACCCTGCACTTCCAGAAACTTAACAACAATAAACAATTACATTTAAACATTTCAGATTTCATCTGCTTCTAACAAATACTTGTTTATACAACTAAAACCTAACAGTCAGTGACCTGTGCTCAGGAAAATTGCAAGACTTTTTAACAGCAGAAGCAAGGAAGAAAAAGAACAGCAAAGCCTATTTCCCCCTTCTAGATATACTTCCAAATAAAGGGGCTACTGTGGACCTCAGTCCTGCATAAAGAACAATGACTGTTAAGACAAAGCTGCAGGGTGAGTGTGAACTGCAGCAGCAGAACAATGCAGAAAACCCGGATTCCAAAAGGACAACAAAACCATTTGAACAAAAATGAACAGAACTGGAATTTTGAGCAGGAATGTTTCTAACAAAGACAACTCTTTGGAATGTTATTTTTATATAAGAAGGTAGCACTTGTGAGACAACTCACATCACGAAATACTACCCTATAGTCCTAAAGCTAGACACTCCCTGCTTAAGCACACACAAACCACTTTACAGCCTAGAAACTGATCTCTGCTTTCATGTTTTCCAAAATGTTAACCAGCCAAATATCCTGCTAAGGGAGAAAATTCAGTTCCTCAGTCAGTTCTGATTTTAACTCTACTTGATAATTTTGACTGGGTAATTCAAGAGCTGGAGGACTCCTCTTAAATTCAGGCAAGAGTTTAGCCATCAGTAGAGCATCCTTAGCAGTCTCACTAGGGAAGACAAATAAGGGGCTCCGTCTTCCAGTCATAAAGTTCCTGTTCTTTTTCCCTTGATGACTCCTCTCCACACCCAGCAAGTTTTCCAGTCAGATTTCCCCTCAGTAGGACTCAGGAATAAGCAACTGCACCGGGGGTGCATTTCTTGTGCCGCCAGTCCCTCATGCTCCCCTCACCTGAAGCATGTAGCTGTGATAATCCTTGATGCGGTGCTGCCAGAACTTCTGCAGGGAGAGCACGCTGCCAATGCCCACCTCGTGGAAGACCTGCTCCATGACGTCGGGGAAGGGCGTGTGGCCGAGGCGCGCCTCGCGGTCCACGGCGAAGCGCAGCAGCTTGGTGAACTTGAGGCAGTACTCGTGCGCGATGTCCGTCAGCGTCTCCAGCACGCTCTCGTTGGCGCACTCAAAGCCCGTGTGCGCCAGGATCGTGGCCATCGCCTGGTACAGAAGCTGCCGGCAGGAGGACCAACTCAGCTCTGTCACTGGCTCCCCTTTGCCTCTGGAAAACAGGAAAGACAAAAACAGCACACTTGCAAAAATCTGAAGGGCTGGATCAGTTCAAGAGGTACTGTCAATAATAAGGTGATGTACAAAGGGGGGTTGGGGTTCTCCACAGCTTCTGGTTTATATGAACACCACGTAACAAGTGTTTATCTGCTTTTCCTTCTTCCCCTCCCTCCAAATCAGCACTTCCAAGTTGCATTTTCCCTTCTAATGCCGCAAAATTCTTTGGGTGATTCATGAATGTGGGATGCAAATCTTCTGAAGCCTTAAGCATCTCCCTTCCCACCCAAGAGCTCTTCTCCTGGAGAAATAAATGGGTGAATTAAATGAGTCCTTGACACAAACAAAAAAAGGCATTTTAAATAACATGAATGCAAATAATTTCCCCTCTCAGTTAATTACATTGCTCTTCCTTATTATCTCTGATGTCACAGGCCTAATAGTCAGATACAAAGGCTTCTGGGATAGACAAGATTGGAATTTCTAAAGCAAAAGACACACATAAAAAAGCAAGAAATGGGACACACATACATTTCATAGAGGTACACTGTAGTCAAAAAGGCTGTTTCTCTGCTCTCGTTTCCAGCAGTCACTAAGCATGACACTGAAAGAAGTATCCCCATATGCAACCTAAGATGTGAACACCAGGCCCTGGGAGGAGGCCTGGAGAAGTTTGGCCATAAAGCACCATTCCCTGGTCTTGGGTTTAAGATCTCCCTCCTCTGTTGGTAAACAGGAAGGAGTGACTACACAGGATGGAGGAGATGGGAAAAAACTGACATGAGCACTTCAAACATCATTCATTTATAATCACCCAATCAAATTTTTCATCAACTTGAGTTAACAAATAGATATTCCCCACAGGAATATCTGGGGGATATTCCTCTGGGAATATCCATTTGTTAACTCATGCTGATGAAGCCTCTGATGGAGAAACACATATCTACCAGATTTCTCAACTTACAGTTAAGGGCATGTCATCTATTTGCCCGTATCAGTAACATGGACTTCAAATGCTGATGTCAAAAAATCAAATTCCATTACTACTAAGTATGATACTCATACACTTTTTTACACTCCATTCAGCACCAGGGGCAGAACTGAGCTAACAATTTCACTCTCCATTTGTTTCTGATGATTTTCTCCCAACATCTTCCACATCACACTGGAGACTCTCCTCGCTGCTACCCCAGATCACCTCCATCACCACACACTCTTTCCAGTAGAAGGACCTGATTTAACAGCACACAGACAGTACTGATGGCTTGATAAAGTTCTCACTGCTCTCCAACAGTTCATGAGGAACCCTTCAGTCTCACTGAGAAGCTGGGCCACAGAGCCTCACCTTCCCCAATCCTCAGAGCTGACACAGAAAACACAGCAGTAAAACCACTGAAACACAGCAGTAAAAAAGTGAGGAGGAGTGAAAAGGAAGGTGAAGCTTAGAACTGTCAGGATGAAAATTATTCATTTTTAAGAATGCCAGCACAACACTTTCTGATTATTCAAATAAAGGGGGAATCACACTATATTAAGAGTGGCATATGATCACATTTCTAAGTAGATATTAAGAACAGTAAGTGAATCTCAGGTCATGGATTCATCCCAGCTATTAATTGATGGAAAATGATTAGCATCCCAATTTCTACTCAATTATGTAACTACTCTGCAAAGCAGACAGCAGGCACCCTGACAAGATTAATTAAAAGATCATCAGTTTCTTTATTAAAAAAATGTCACCCATACTATTTTTGCATCTCCCTCACTCCTCCCTCCACCTCAGCAGCAGAATTCTTAAGCTCACAAACAGCCATATGTCTCACACAACACCAGGACCAAGAATTTAAAACAGAAATAAACAACCATCAAAGAAAATCAACCAGAAAACAATCTTAAAAATCATGTCTATAAAAAAGAATCTCTTTTTTAATATAAAGGACATATCTAGCTGTCCAGTAGCCAGCAGTGGAGACCATCTTATGCTACCAAACCTGAATGCCAGGCTACTATTAATCTGTATTAGACATTCACTAAAAACACTGTGGATAAACTTAAATTACACAGATTTTGGCAATCCCAAGCAGGATACTTAGCCACTTGCAAAGTAGATTAAAAACCATCCAGTAATGCATATCACTGCTCAGAACTAGCAGAGAATATTGTGTCAGTTTTAAACTCCTAGAGGAACAGAAACTAACTGTGAGCATTAAAATGCAGCTAGGTCACTATGCTGGAAGGCACATAATCAACTTGAAATCTAATCAATTAAAGACAGAAAGACATTTCAAGTACCGTACTCAAATCTAAATCTCCATTTCTTGCTCTTGGTAAGGCAAATCAATTTGGTTTTGTTTTTCTTATGTTTTCTTCTCTTGTTTTCCTGTTTCTCATAATAAACAACAGAGAAATATGACTAAAAGCCAGAACAGAGAGCAAAAATTGAAATATTGTTGGAGATGTTAATAGAAACCAACAACAAAAATAATTTTTCTTCATCTCATTAACTTCCAGGTACCCTCTGATAAGAATGCACAATAACAAAAACAGTCCTGTAGCCACATTTATGTTGAAAGCAGTTATCTAGTGTCAAGCCTTCCCAAAAAGGACAAGCAAACTTCTTCTTTTCCATGATGATCATAGCTAAGGAGCATTTGTGCTAGATTTCATCCAGATACTCAGCACCAAAAGTGCAGATATTATCATTATGCAGAGTGCCACTCTCTTAGTTCTTTTCCTGAAAGGCTCAGTCATATATCTACAAGTAAACACGAGTGCTTTAATCCCTGAAGTTTTGTCACCAGAGATTAGCAGGACAGGGAATTAGGCCTGTGACATGGAGGCAATCTCCTCTACAGAATACATAGTATGAAATTTATCACAAATACTGGCCAACTTGCCACTCTTCAATTTTGTATTTCTAACAGTGCTATATATGTTATACATGGGTCACCAACACCAGATGATGTTCCAGACAGAAATCTACCTGTCAAGCTACAAATTCATTAGACTCAAAGGCCAGCTTCCTCACATCACTACCAAAAACACGCAGAACTTTACAACATAAAAATAGTGTCCATTTATACCAACCAGGCTTCTTTTCGGATTTACTCAGTTTTCAGAACTCACAAAAGGCCCACTTTGTGGGTCAGTCAGTGAAATGACATCGAGCCACCCCACAAAAGCAGCACCATCCATTCCCCCAAGCTCCTCTCCTGTAGGGCAGTTTTTCTTGGAGGGAAGGGGAGCTCATGGCTCCTTTCTCATGTCTTCAGGGGACAGGCTAAGGCAGCACAAGGATCAGCAGCTGAGGCTCAATCAACTGCAGGACTGGGTTGAAGTGCCCTGCTCCCTTCCTAGGTGAGCATAAGCCAGCAGCAGATGGAGGGAGGGACTGCTTTTCCTATGAACAGGACAATTTGATGAAACATTATGCTGTGAAGTTGAATTTCTACCAAATGAGCTGCAACAAGACTGCTTTAGAGCCAATTTCCCAAAGCAGTAAAATAAAGGCGAACATTGTAGAAACAAGACACACTAGTCAGAGAGAGCACCAAAGAACACAGCACACTGACTCAAACCACAAAGTTGTTTTCTTTCAGGAAACAGCCTTTTTACACCTCATCCCAGGTAAGTCTCTTTTTAAATACCTCTGCTATGTCTACAAAAGACTGCAAAGGTATGAATAAAAGATGCTCAACAGATAATGGTAAAAATAAATTGGGTCTCAGTGGCATAACCCAGACCAGTCAGCTTAGAAATGGACTAAGCCAAAGCACTTAGATCATCAGGGGAAGTGTCTCCTGCCCACTTTAATTACCACTGCTCCAAATCCTTCCCTACATTAAACCTGCTGTCCCACTGACATGTACTCCTCTCCTTCTGTACAGACATTTCCTCACTACAAGTCCTTCTGCCAAGAGCTGCCTTCCCATTGCAAGCTCCCAATTTTGTTTACAGATTACCTTTCAAGGCAAGCCAACGTGGCCAGGAATGCAAATGACCAAATGAGAAATCTGTTAAGAACCCAACCATGCACACACAAGAAGAGGTACATGAGTAGGCCAAGCTTCTTTTGAAGATGGATGCGTGCTAGTCTGAGGAAGTTGAGCAGAGAAGATGGAAAAGCTAGCAGCTGCTATATGGTAAGAGTATCCTCTCAAAATGGTAGTTTCAAGTCTACAGTTACTTACTCATTCTTCATCAATTACACTCTAAGCTTCTTTTCTATTTCTACAGCAGCAAAACCAAATATTAATCCCTTATTGTGCATTCCAAGAACTGTAACATCACCAGGACCAGATGGTACTTCATGCAAGAATATTAAAGGATTCAGGGATGAAATAGCTGAATAGCTGTGGTGAATCTCCTCTTGCTTTAAACTGCCTTGGCCCATGAGGACCAGAAGACAGAAAATGTGACATTTTCCTTTAATACTTTCAGAAGAGATGTGGAAAACTGCAGGCTGGGAAGCATGGATATATTTTGGTGCATCAGGGAAATTCAAAGAACTAGAGGACACACAAGTAAATATGTTATGCTCAGCAAGAACCCAGAGAGCTTATTTTTAACAGTAAAACCTGCTTCACAAACCACCCAGAGTCCTCCAAATCTATCAGCAAGGGAGCAGATGAGAGATCTCCACTCTGGAGTCCAGGTCCTCCCTGGGGAATCTGTGCCAGAATCAACATATTTTTTATCATGTTTTTTAACATATTTATAAACAGTCTGGAAAACTGTAGGAAAGGAACAGTGTAGTAATTATAAAACCATTGTTAGTACAGACTTTGGGGGATTGGTAACAGCAAACCAACTCAAAAATAGCCATAAATTAAGCTCTTCCTCATCATACAAGGAGGTAAGGGTTAGATATGGGGCAGAGGAAAACCAAAACCAATTCAGGAGATAACAAAATAAAAGACAAGGGGACAGTGTGTCAAAGAATGAAAATGAGTAACAGGCAAGCAGAAGAGGACAGGCCTACATTAACTAAACCTATGATCTGATTCAGGCTGGCTACTCTTTTCTTCCTTTCTTCTCCAACCTAAATGTACCTACACTACTTCTCAGAGCCAGGCTACTGACCCAAAAAAGCAGAGTTAAAATATGGATTTATCCAAATACTGTAATTCTGACAACTGTACTTCAGAAGGCAGCACAGAATTAAGCTCTACCATGTTTTATTAGGGGGAAGAATGTTCTTGCTTTAATTTGATTTTACACACTCAGAAACATCAGCAAATCACAGAACTTCATTTTTGCTACTAGAACAGCATCTATAAAACAGTTGCTATTCTTATTCATGTGTCTCAGAACAGTTAGGAACAAACATGCAACAACAACTCAAAGCCTTCCCCCTGGAAAAGCATATATGTGTTTGGGTTAGCAAGCACACAATTAAATTCTAGAATACACTGCAACTCATTATAAATCCACTCTGTCAGCCACAAAACATTTCATTTCAAAACTGTCTCTCCAGTTTCCACAACGCAGTCCTTACACTCCCCCACGTGGCTGACCACTAAATAACATTTCTTTACCCGGACCCCAAAAACTCGGGAGGAGCAACAGAAAGACAAAGCAGCCCTCAAAACGTGGGCAGAGCCATAGAAAGCTGAACTTCAAGCTGAAGGCACTGAGGAGGACAGAACAGAACACTTCTCAGTTCTACAAACCACAGGGCCACGGTGCAGGAGTCACAGGCCCTGAGTACTCTCACAAAACTGTATTTCCCTTCAGTCTCTGCTCTCTGCTAATTGCTTTGTATCTTCTGAGAAGGATGGCAGTATTCCTCCAGAAACAGCACTAAAGAATCACTCCATTGTTCAGAGACTCTGCTACCAAATGCAACATCTTTTAGTAAAATACATTTTATACAACCTCAGGCCATTAAAGATCTCAGAGGGATTTAACTGATAAATTACATTTTGTTGATGCACATTTACCCATTTTAAAAACTAAAATGTGTTATCTTCTCCCTCAAAATGTTCATTTTAGTGGACATTGTAGCAAGGATTAATCCCTTCATTTAAATGCACATAACCTACAAAGTACTGTAAGATATTGCAAGAAATGCAACACCTCCTTGTGAAATCAGTGCCTGCCAGAGGGACTGACAGACAGAGGTGGCAATACTATTTAATCAAAGGCTGGCAGCAGAGGTGGAGGCAGCACAAATTTCCTTTACCCTTTCTCCAGCTGGTGGAGCCAGTAGCAGAGACAAGAATTCCCTTCACTTGTGCTCATTTCCAGCTCTGACTGGAAGCCCACCAAACTGGGTGGAATGTGGCTGTCACCCTGTCCCAGAGAGGCCACAGAAACCTCACAAATACATTATCAAATCATCTTTGCAGAACCTACAGCTGAACAGCCTAAACCCAGTCGTGTGTTTTCTGGATTTGCAATTACAGTAACACAACTTTAGTTGCAAGTGATCTGAACAGAAGAGACTTCAAATCCTGTAACTAAAACTGTGGAAACACCACTGACAAAACCATGCACGTGCATTTAGCATGGCACTAACAAGACAGAAATCAGCACCACACATCCACGTTTCACAGACAGGAAGGAAAAGCAAGCAACATGCATGTTATTCACACTTGGAAAAATACTTGGAAAAATCCAAGTATTTCCTTTCTAAAGCCTGTTTTATACTTTACACACAACTGCTTGACCCTTTGGCCTAAGGGAATCAACGTAACTACATAAACATTTTAGAACACTCAGCTTTCCTTCAGCCAAGAACTAAGCTAAAGAAATACCAACACACCTGTAGAAATCACTCTCTGGGTCACTGTGCCTCAGCTGAAATGGCATTTTGGGGGTTTTGCTATCCAGAGGAAGCAGGTCATCGGGGAGAGGTGGGGAGGCCGGACAAGCTGGCAGAGGTTCATTCTCTTCGGTTTTGATGCCCTCTGCTTGCTGCTGGTTCTGAGCCTGGGCGGCGGCGATGAGGCTGCGCAGGCGCCGGTTGTGCTGGATGAGCTGGATGGTGTGAATGGTGAGGCTGCAGGGCTCGGAGGGGATGTCCAGCATGGTGGTGGGACGGGGTTTGTTGGCGGACGGCTGGTGCAGCGGGGGATCCTGCACTTCCACGGTGCGGAACTCCCGCTGCAGCAGGTCAAAGGAGCTGCGGTTGGCCTGGCTGGAGGAAACCGGGATCTCGCCCCAGTAGCGCAGCATTTCTGCACAGGTCACCTGCGCTGCTCAGCACCCAGAAGAAGGCTGCCAAGTGCTGCGGGCACAAAGGACCTTGTTGCAGGGAAAAGCACTTTGGGCACCAACAGACACAGGGGCTGGGATGACACCAACTCGAGTTACGGCTGCCAAACACGCTGTCGCTCAGTGCCTCGCCGAGGAGCGCAGTGTCCTCGACGGCATCAGGCTGCCACTCTGGCAGCTTACAGATCGCATCGCGCCTTTTCCTGAGGGGATAAGGACAGAAACAAACGCACTCGTGAGACGGAAATCATTTCTGTGTGTAGCAAGGGCTGGTGCGGGCCCACCTGGGCCTCGCTGAACGGGACCCGCGGCGTGGAGAAATTCCGGGGGCCGCACTCGACTCGCCCGCCACTCGCCTTCTGTCCCTCCCCGTGCCCGCGGCTGTCCCGCACCCCGGGCCCGCGGCCCGCCTACCCCTGCGCTCCGCTCCCCTCCGGGCCGCCCAGCCGGAACTGCGTCCCCGTCCGCCACCGAGAGCGGCTCCCCCGCCGCCCGCGCTCCTCCGGCCCGCAGGAGGAAAGCCCCGGCCACTGCCACTGCCGCCGCCCCGCCCGCCGCCGCCGCCCTCCCTAACTCGCCCCTCACGCTGCCCTGGGCCGCGCTGGGCGACAGCGGAGCGACCCCGGAATCTGCGCCCTGCCCTCGGCACTGCAGCGCCGCGGCGCTCGTTCCCGGAGGACTCCGTTTGGGGACGGACACGGGAAAATGGCGGACGCAGCAGAGGCAATGGAGGCCGAGCCCGCCGAGCCCGCCGCCTTCAAGCGCCCGAGCCGCCCGCTGCCCGCCGCCCCCGGGCCCGGAGAGCCGGGGCCCAGCCCGCCAGCAGCCTCCCGCCCGGTCGCCGCCGCGCCGCCCGCGCCGCGCTACGAGGAGCCGCCGTGGGGCAGCCGGCCGCCCGCCGGCTCCGGGTACGGGCTGGAGGTGCTGAAGGGCGGCGTGCTGCTGGGCTCGGTGCGGCTGGAGGACAGCAGCTGGTTCTTGGTGGGGCGGCTGCCCGGCTGCGCCGTGTCCCTGGAGCACCCGTCGGTGTCGCGGCACCACGCCGTGCTGCAGTACCGCGGCTGCTCCCCCGAGGAGCCCAGCGGCGCTGATGCCGCCGGGTTCTACGTGTACGACCTGGGCAGCACCCACGGCACCTTCCTCAACAAGGCGCGGCTGCCGCCCCGCACCTACTGCCGGGTGCGGGTGGGCCACGGGCTGCGCTTCGGCGGCAGCTCCCGCCTCTTCCTCCTGCAGGTGGGTCGGGGCTCGGGCTCGGGCGGCTCCGGAGCGTGTGCGGGTGCTAAAGGCTGGCCCGGGTCAGGCTCGGGAGTTTCCCCGGCTCCGTAGGGTGACCGCCTGAGGTGTGGGGCGGAATGGAAGCTGCCCAGCGCTGCCGTGGTTGTGTGACTGCGAGACAAGCTGGGGGTGTCTGCTGCAGGCTCTGCAGTGAGCTGTGGGGCTGCGGGTCTCTGCTGATGTGCTGGGAGTGCAAAAGGCATTTCTCTCCAACAGTGGGATGTATTAGGAAGGTCTTTCTGACAGTATGATGCCCCAGTGAATAAAGAACTAATATTTCTTTGGGAAAAGGGGGAGTGTTTATTAATAGGGACTTGGACAGCTCATTGCATGTTGTGCACACTTCAGAAGCTGCTCATTCCTCAGGGTCACCCGTGTAGTTCTGACGTGAATTTTTGACTTTAGCCTTTTAATTACAGTTATATGTGAGCTGGATCTCACTGCAGGTACACAATAATGCTTATTTCTCCCTGCCCTTCTTTTGAAAATGCCATTAAAACTAATCTATTTTGGAATGCAGACCATAACTAATGGTCAAATAATTCCATTTTTTGAAGAGCAGTGTAATGATGGGCTTATGTTATTATATGTAACCTGCATGTGTGCTGGAAATACGTGTGGGTTTATTTAAAAACACTTCTGTTGATTTTCTGTTTTGACTTAGGGACCCAAAGAGGACCAGGAATCTGAGTCAGAACTAACTGTGACTGAACTGAAGGCGCTACGCAAGCAGCAGCAAGCAAAATTAGAAAAGACAATGTTGGGAGAGGACTCTGATGAGGAGGATGAGAAAGAGGAGAGAAATGAAAGGAGTCAGAATAGTGACCTGAGCTGCTCGTGGGGCATGGGTAAGTGATGATGTATCCATTGGCTGATATGTATTAGAAGGTCTGTAAGCTTGTTTTCACTGAATTTTAGGGTTAATATTCCAACGGGCTGCCAAGAGTCACAATCCAGTCAAGGTTTTTGAGTACAAATTAATCCTTTCTCTGTTAAAAAGAAGGGTAAGTGACAAACTAACATCCAGTGAGGTTCTTTTAAACAGGAGGAGGTAATTTATCTATACCTATAAAAGGCCATGAAACTTAGAGCTTAATTAATGCTCTTTGGTTTGCTCCTGTGATGATATCCACACTTTTAACAAAGAGGTGAAATTTAACTGCTTGAGACTTAAATGCAGGATAGCTATCTTTACATTTAAACAGGAAGCCCACATATTAGAGCTAGGTAAATTATAATTAATGAACTTTTTGCAACAAAATGAGTTGGGTTCTTTGAGTGAAAAGGTATAAGCTCATAAACCTTTGAAAGTTCTGAAACTGACATTGATCTGCAAAACTGAATCATGTTTTGGAATAACTAATAGTGAAAACACTAATTTTTTGAATTGGGTGCAGGAATAATGAAGTTAAGGGAAGTAATTTTATGACACAGCTGCTACTTCTTTCAAACTAATGAAAGTTGAAATAGACTGGTGTTCTCTTTTTCATGTTTCATGGGGTTTTTTTGACTTTGTATGTCTTCCAGGTGAGGATGCTGAGGAGGATGAGGTTGAAGAAAACCCTATTGCTGTTGATTTTCAGGATGTTCAAGATGCCTTTTATATGAAAGACCCTAGGAAGGCCTTGCAGGGCTTTTTTGATAGAGAAGGTAATTATTTCTTTTTTTTTATTAAATGTGGGTTTTTTTACTCAGCAAAGTGTTACTTTGTTGTTTATGTTTCAGGGGGATTTAAGGTGTCATGTGGGAGCAAAGGTTTTCTGTTACACTGTGGGTAACATTTTTTGTTTCATCAGGTTTTGGTGGGGATTTGTGGTGGTTTGTTTTGGGTTTTTTTCTTTAAAACTTGGGCCACCGTTGTATATCTGAGTCTTAGTTACTAATTCCTAAGCTGCAGTGAGCAGCTTGTATTCTGGAGTATTCTTCAGCTTGTGTCCTCTGGAGTGGCACTCAGACTTCACCCGTGCTTTGAAGCTATGTGGAAAAATCAAAACTCCTCCATTTCCAGACTGTTTGCTTTGGAGATGACTGTAATTGTGTATAACTGGAAAATGGGAAAATCTAAAAAAGACAAAAGACAACAATTAAGTGGCCTAAAGTTTCAGTGAGTGCTCGTGAAACTTAATATTTCACTTACTTGTTGAAGTGACAAAGCAACCTTCAAGACAAACAGTATCTGGGAATTCAGATTACAAGCTGTTGTTGCTTTAGCATCATTTACTTTAATACAGGCAGAGACAAATTGTTTTTTTTAATTTGAATTACATGTTCCTAAACAGGCTACTTAGAGATTTTTTAGTCTGAAAAAGCCTTGATTTTGAAAAAAAAACCCAAATCAGCATAAGTAAATCAAAATCATGGTATGTAACAAGAGCTTATTATCCTTTTTGTTTCGAAGAATGTCCCATCACATTCTCCTCTGCTGTAAAGATTATTCCTGCTTATTTCAATCTTGGTTGCTACATCAATTCTCTTTTCTTTTCTAGGAGAAGAGTTAGAATATGAGTATGATGATCGTGGGCACAACAGCTGGCTCTGCAGGATCAAGTATGTACATCTCCATTCCTTTGGTGCATGGAAGTTGACTGTTTTTGAGTTTGCAAACAGAAGCTGGAGGAATTACTTGTTGTGGCAAGGAAGCCAGCTGAATTTAGACTTAAGCCCTGATAAGTTCAGGGATCAGTGCCTAGTTCAGTGTCTGTGCACCTTTTGTCTTCTGACAGGATTTGGTTTTCCTAGGGGATGAAAACTGAGAAAGCAAGAGTCTAGGTTCTTTCAGCTCCCCTTGTTTTGAGCAGTATGTGAAACAGAATACAAGAGTAGAAACTAGGAAACAATCTCTTTCACTTCCTAATAAGAAAGATCAAAAAGACCCCAAACTTAATTCTACTGTATGCCTGATTTCAGTTCCTGTATGGTATAGGGCAGTTTTTGAGGGCTTCGTGCTAGAGGCCACTAATGTAATTCTTTTGTAAGACAGAAGAAAGTGAGGTGGAAATTAAGTCAACAAGTCTCAACATAGTAATGATAGTACTGTTTAAAAATCCTTTGCTTCATTGTGGAAACTATTCGTTACTCATGTTGTATGGATACAAGATACCTGTACTTAAAATGATCCAGGGACTGACATTTAGCCTTTTAACTTCCTGTATTTCTAATGGAATAAATAGAGGAAAAATTATTGTTTGGACCAGTGAAATACAAACTGCTTGCATGATTAGGAAATCATGCTTGTGTTTTGATTGATTCTGTATGAAATAAAAATTGGAAAAAATTAACACAAAAAAAAAAGATAAAAATGAAATGGCAATGGCATTGTAAAATATCTGAGTAGCATCCCTGAAAAGCTGTTTGTATCTGAGCTGTCCTCTGATCCTTCAAACTGAACAGGTTGCCTGTGGATGATGCATCAGGGAAGCAGCTGGTGGCAGAGGTTCTCCATTCAGGAAAAAAGAAGGAAGCAATGATACAGTGTGCCCTGGAAGCTTGCAGGCTGCTGGATGCTCGAGGAGTACTGAGGCAAGAAGCAGGTGAATAACTGTGATCATTCTAAATACCCTAAATTAGGGATTTGAGTTTGCTATCTTGAATTTGCTTTATTGCTGAGTGATCTGCAAATCATTTTGTTTCTTGCCTTCTCCTGTGGCTTTCTCAGTATCCCGAAAAAGGAAATCAAAGAACTGGGAAGATGAGGATTTTTATGACAGTGATGACGACACCTTCCTCGATCGAACTGGTGCTGTGGAAAAGAAACGACTGAACAGAATGAAGAAAGCTGGTAAAATAGAAGAAAAACCAGAGACTTATGACTCCCTGGTAAGAACAATTGTTATGACATGTCAGGGTTACTCTCTCATGCCTGTATTATGTTATGACTAAGAAGAAATTTTAGTGGCTCATGGCAGTGGATGAAGGAAATGCCAGGACAGGATACTTTTAAATTAGTTCTAAATAACTGGAAAATAATTCCAAGCTTTTAAGTCCACAGGACACATCCCAAAGAAATATCTCATTCTCTTTCAAAGAATAAGAATCCTGAATTGAGAGGCATATGACAAACAATAAATACTACAAAGACAGTAGGTTGTGAGGGATAGGAAGGGTTGGAGGGCTCAGTGGTGGTACAACACTGCTGCAGAAGAATTATGTGTACTGTCATGTTTCAGAAATGGTTTAAATAATTTTCCATGTCAAAAAATGACTAAGTTGTTTAGGAAGAATCTAGACTTCTAATTTTTTTCAGCCCAAGAAGTCCTGGTCAAAGCTCAGAAGTAGAAAAGTGTAATGTGATAGGATACTTGAGTAACTTCTAAAATGAGATTTTAACAAGGTAAAGTCTTCTAAGCATGTTGTTCTCTCATAGGTCACAAAGCTAAAAGAAGCAGAAAATGAGCTTTCTGAGATAACAGAGAAGCTGAAGGTTTCAGGGAAAGGTAAGGCATGAAGTTTATTTGATCACAGTGCTTTCCATAAAGAATAATACAAAATTAGCTTAGAGATTTGGGGTTTTTTTTTCAGTGTCCACTTTTCACAAAGGAATAGGAAGGTTTGCAGGTCACTGAGTTATCTTGAGAGAATTCTTACAGTCTTCATCCAATAGTTTATGTACTCTGTTTATAGTCACTTGCTAATGAATGCAGCTTTTTCCAAAGCAAGCAGCATCTAAGTTCAAGTAAGGTGGCAAGTGTGCAAGCTCCTGGAGTTCTGAAAGGGTGAATATTATTATTGTTTATCTGCCCATATTGCTGAAAGTGACCCAATTTAAAGAACACTGCTTTTTCCACTCCCTTAAAAAACATTTGTAAGGGAGGAAGAAAGAACTCACAGAAAATGTAATGTATTTTATTTCACTTGTTACAAACACGCTTTATAATGGAAAGGTTGGAAGCAAAAAATGTGGAGACAAAGCAGTTGACACGTAACCCATACATTCAGTGAACAGCCAGTACAGGAGAGTGCCATTCAGGCTCTAGGATTATGCCTTTGTTTCTGAAGGCAGAGCCTTTCCAGACCAGTGATGGTATCTGTTAGTGAGCTGTGCTTAAAAGCAAACTGTACCAATGGCTGCATTTTGCTTTCTGTGACTGATGCTGTCTCATGGAGTAAAAGGAAGGCAGGAAGGAAATGTGTTTAGGCTGGTTGTTCACACAAAAGCCTTGCTAACAGAGTTGGCATTAACAAAGGCTGCACCATGAGTTTGTCAGAAGTTTCTCTCCAAGAAGCCTAGCAGCAGTGTGACAGCTGGGCTGTCTTCTGTGTGTTACATGGCTGTGCTTCTTTCTAGTTATTCAGCCCCACACCAAAACTCATTTATATCAATATCTTTGTTGGTGATTGATTATACCAGATCCCTGCTCAAAAGGTAGTACCATTCCACCAGGCATACAAACCGATATTCTGTGTGTCTGAAGGAATTGTTTTCAGCCTTATACTTTTGATAAGTAATTAGCAATTGACCAACAAAATAAGCTAATGCTTAGATTGTCTGAGAGGTGAAATTCCAAGCTTTCATCTCTTCTGATTCCTTTGTTTCTACTGATACTGTTTCTCAACGAGACTGTTGTATTACAGTGTAGTAGAGACTGGGTGAAGGAAGAGTCAGTTCATTTTTATACTTCTGCTAACACCATATAATGCTGTAGGCCCCTTTCCTACCAAAACCTGGCCATGCAATCCCAATACACTTGTTTTTGTAAGTTGCAGGTGGTTACACAGCTAGTTTAGAGCCGTGGAAAAAAGTGCAGTCTTGGTACTTATTGAAGCACAGAATCATTCAGTATTGGATGGGAATTCCCAGAACTAGGCCAGGGTAAAACAAACATATCAAATATTGCATCAGTCAGCTGGTTTGTTAGGGTGTTTTCTAGATCCTTTGGTTTTCTCTTATTTGAATGCTTTAGGTTAATCACAGATGCTGAGAAAGCCAGGAGCAGTGTTGCTGACCCTGGAACATTTGTAGCACTATCATGATCTGTCCAGCAAAACTCCTGCATTACATCCAGTTCTGAAACCTCAATGCACTTTTGTTTGCTCTAAATGCTTATTTGGAGCCTAAAGACAAGAGTGTAGAGACACCAGTGAGTGAATGACAGGCTAAATTGCTACACCTCTTACCAAGCACTTGGAGAAATTAAGTAGTTGTCTAAAAAAGTCTCAGTAGAAGTTCACAAATTGTTCCCTGGGGTTCTTCAGAACTAATTACTGGTGGACTGACTTGGTATCACTCATTCACTGATGCTGCTGAATGCAGATCAAATATGTGGAACTCTTCAGTCTCATCTTTGGTTGCCTGTTCAGGAAAAATATCAATAAGTTGATGGTGCAGTAAATAGCCCTGTAGCTTTTTGTCGCTGGGATATAAAGTATAATAGACATGATTGATTCATCTCCTAGTAATGTCAGATTTTAATTCAATGGTGTAGAAAACTGCTGCAACAGCTGAGGAATGCTAACTGCAACTCTGCAAGCTGAGCTGGCTGGTATGAGGCCCTGTTGGTGGAATTGAGCAGAGAATCCAATTTGCAAGAAGGGGTGATCCAACTCCCTGAGCAGCACTCTCTGACTGAAGCACTTGCACCACTGTGCAGTGCAGCAGTGAGCTCTGGATTTAATTGTGGAGCTTTAATTGTTCTGAGGAATGTGACTGCTCACTAAACCACATCATTGTAATTTGATGCTTAAATGAAATTATCATTCTGCTCAGCTCCTGCCTGCAAGGAGGTTTAGACATTGTTAACAATACCTTCTCATTGTTGGTTTTTGTCTTGGTTCATATAAATAGTTGTGATGAAAAGAAAGTATTTCTATAAGAATTTCTTTTATGACATGTTTTGTCATCATTTATGCTTGCATGGAGGTGGATGCTACAACTGTTTCTTATCTTTTGAAGCCTATTAATTCTGTATATCTTGGAACAGTTACTGTTAAGGCTTTGGTGTATTTTCAAATGGTAAAGTCGGTTTTGTTTTACATCAGAAATGTCCTTTTCAATTGAATCCATTTGTAAGCATGAGTCCTATTAGACTTTCCTCTAATTATTTAAGTTTTGTAAAACTGCTCAAATATGTATTCTTCAGAATAACTTGGTCTGTTTTATTTTTATGCATTTAAAATTTCAAGTGCTACTTAATTAGCTCAAGCTGAACTGAAAATAGCTCATTGATCAAATAATTACGCTTGTGCATATATACAAAAATACTTATAAGGCAGAAAATACATATTGGATTTGCCAGTTTTCACTGAATATTAAAAGGCAGAAAACTATCTGTCAAAAGACTTGTTAAAATTCTGGCAAGAACATTTTTCTTTCTTTGCCTCCAGGTCATTTTTAAATACCATATAACAACTTCTGAAATACTGTTCAAGCCACAAAAAGGCGTTTCTGGATCTTTTTGTTTGGTTATTTTAAATCCAGGTATTAGAAGAGTATTTCTTTTTCTTAGTCATTAGAGATTTAGTTTTACCTCCTGAGTTTTATTTTAATTAGTCAAGTATGCATAACAATTGTTAATATTTTGAAATTAGGTGGAGTAAAAAGACTGTCATTACTCTTTTCAAGTTCAAAGCAGTTTTCTTGCAGAAAATCTAGTCAAAATAAAGGTACATTCTGTGTGATTGGCCTAATGCGTGAAATTTGGTTTGTATGCAGTCTTTCAGGAGTACAAGGCAGCATTGATTGATTTTGAACTTTACAAATGTTATGACATAAACATCCCAGGAACATCAAAATCTGATTCCCTATGCAGTGGTGTAGGTTTTCATGTGGCTGGGATTAGTTTAGTTTGTGACTACAAAAAAATCCCTAAGCCACTTTTTTAGGGAGAGCAGATATAGAAGTGAGATGAACAACCAGGAATAGCACTCACAAAGAAACATTCAGTTTTAAGAGAGGCTTTTTTTAGGTAAGTGAATTAAAGTTTACTTTCAGGCTTTTGTTAGGAGAAATGCCTTCATCTCTCCAGGCCTAACAACCTCCATTATTTCACAATTCAGCAGGAACTCGCAGAGAGGATAGTTGTTCCTATGTACCTTATTCTCTAAAGGCAGGACCTGGTGATTACAGTTATATCCCCAGCATAACATTATATATCTTCCCTTTATCCTGCCTAGTCCAGTCCCATCCAGCAGCTCAGGATTCTCTGGATGAGTTCATGACTGAAATGAAATCAGGATGCACACTGGACAGCGTGGCACGCAAGAAGCTTCACCTGCGGTCCTTTGAACTGAGGAAAGAGCAGCAGAGACTGAAAGGGCTGATAAAGCTTGTCAAGCCTACAGAGCTGCCTGAGCTGAAGCCCCAGTAAGTCTTGGTGAAAACATAAACAATTACTTTTCCCTTTATTCTTATCCATGGGCAGTTGTGTAAGCCCAGTAAATAGGCAGCTTTCCAATTACAAAAGCAGGGCAGCCTTCCAAACTACCTGGCTCAGCTCTTGAGGAGCTGCTGTGCCTCTGGGCTACTGCAGCATCTGTGGCTGAGGGAAATGCACAGCACTGGAGTGGGACCAGCCCAGGCTGGCAGGATGACAGGGGTAAGGGACTGGAAGCAGACTGTTAGCTTCTTTAACTTTTTTCCCATGTGCATCCAAAAGGAACCGATGAATTTTACAGATACTTTGTACAACATGAAACCCACTTTCACTCTGTGAACTGTATTTGGAAGTCAAATGTGGTGGCTGTTCAGCTACTGCCTGGCAGCACCACTGCTGTTGGAGAGGGTGTGTGCTGGGTTCATTCACTAGTGGCAGCTTGATTAGAGGTTAATTACCTAATTCATTTAAATTAAGGTTTGGCTTCCAAGTGTGTTTTTATATATAAATATGTGTGTATGTATGCAGTTGAATTTAAGGGAGTCTATGTGATACAGAAGGTTTTTCCCTTGTTCATTTATTTTTTGCTTCCTTTATGGCATGTGTCTGAATCCTACAACATATATGTAGGATGGAGGAGTCATTTCCTGCAGCGTCCTCCTTGGATGCTGCAAGTGAGAGAGAAATAAAAGGATTTTTATATATTCACTTCTCATAGGCAGACCTTTTTTTTTTTTTGTATTTGTATATATAAGATTTGTTTGATACTTTATATACTGTTTCCCTTTGTGTCTGATTTTTATTAGGAGTGGGAGTTACAGTCTGAATGCAGAGAACAAGCCTAAAAAGATGAACCTGCCTCTGTTTGGTGCAATGAAAGGGGGGAGCAAATTCAAACTGAAAACTGGAAGCCTGGGGGTAAGTTGGACTGGTAGGTGTTGCAGGTCAGTGGCTGTTTGTGAGCACCTTCTCAGGCTGTGGGGGCTGTAGGTGGCAGCTGTGTCTCCTAACATGCATGGAAGCAGCATGGAGGTGCAGCCTGTGGCACTGGAAGCTGCATGCACAACGAGCAGGGGCTCTTGGATGTTGTTTGCTGCCAGACATGCTGTTCCATGTCTTTGTACAGCAGTTTCCTGGGGCACAGCTGTGGTCAAAAATGCCCTGCCTCAGCAGCCAGTCCTTTTCTTGTTTTTCTGCATCCTCATAGCCAAGATCATATCCATGATTGATGCAGTTTCCAGTGTCCCTCTTATGAAAAGACTGCACTCTTTATTTATGGACTGGACATGTTTTTTCATCTTCCACCTCTACTAATAACTTTTCCTTCAACCCAAACTATTTGTCATCCTGGGAGTGTTTCCTTACCAGCTGTCTCTGACAGTGCTGTGTGTGCTTACTCCTGTAATGATTGTCTGTCACTGTCACAGTCTTGGCACTGATGCCCAAGTCTGTGTCTTACAGAAGTTGCCTGTTAAGCGTCCAGACATCCCTGAAAACTTGTTAAAAACAAAAGATGATGGACCAGAAGAGGAGGAGGAGGAGGAGGAGGAAGAAGAAATGGAAGAGCAGCAAGAAGCAGATGCAGTAAGCAGCAGAGTGTCAGACCTGGAAATGAAGATGACTAAAGAGAAAGAAACAGGGAATGAAACTCATGCTCCTGATGGCTCCCCTTGCAATAACAAAAATCTAGAATCCCTTCAGGATGGTAAACCATTGTTTCTATTTTTCTAGTAATGAAGATGAGCCTGTTACTGCTGAACTTTCGAGAGCTATGTGAATCAAATGTTCAAGTCACAGGTTCTCCAGCCTATTTATTTTCCACAGGTTTGTTTGCCATGAGTCCAGAGTCCTTGTGGCAGCAGCTGAGTTTCACATGGTTCTAGGTGAATCTCTACTTGACAGTCAGTTTTTCATGCTTTTTGGTGAAATAGAGCAAATCTCCTGGATATAAGGAAGTCCTGCTTTGATAAGCCGGATTTCCATTAAATTGATTGTCCAAATAAAAACAACTGCAATGGTTTTTTGGCAGTAAAAGTGGCATAATAAGAAGACAAATGTCTGTGCAAAACTTCAGATCCATTTGTAAGGAGGAAAAACAATTTCTAAAGTGGTAATGGAAAAGTACCTTTGAGGTATCTCCAATCTCTCCTTTCCTGTATCAGCCTGATGCATTGGAAAATTCAGTAATGGTGTTTCTCAGTGAACAGTATGTTTGATAACAGAGAGCTAGTTCTGGCTTTTTGGCTTAATGCTGGACATGTTGCTGCAGAAAAGTGTTTTAACAGATCACAGAATTTTCTTTATTGTATTGCAGTGGACTTGGTGGATGAAATAATTGGGAAGATTTTTGAAGGAGTTCTTCCAGAGACAAATGTAGCAAAGAGTTCTCTTTCGTGCTTGGTCTCAGGGATGCACTCTGCTCATCAGAGTTACTGCAGGGCCACTAAGCTCTTCCTTTCTTGTTTTACAGGGGTTGATTCTCTGCCTGAGCCAAAGGTACTGAGGAATGAATCTCAGATGGGACCCTCACAAGAGAAATCCCAAGGTGAACAGTACACAGACTATTTTGTAATAGATTGTGGGTTTAGAAACTGACTAAAGTACTTAATATCTTATGCGGGTCAAAGGAAACTGAGCCTAATCTGGAGCCTAAAGAAAGTTTGTGTTTTGCTTGGGAAGTGGTAAGGGTGTGGTAAAGGCTGGGCACTTCCACTATGTTACAGCTGTCCTTGCTTTTCATAGTCATTAATTGTTTAGAGTTTTTTTGTTCCGAAAAATCAGCATGAGAAGAATAATTAATTTAGGAGACTGTGATGATGCTTTTTCCTCTGTTATTCTTTTGCGCTAGCTCTTAACACTACAGAAAGACAAAACTTTATAAAGTGAATGCTACATAACATTAGGTAATAATCTGCTGGTGACCTAGATGATGTCTCTGCCTGTATGCACAAAAAATCAGATCTTGAAAATGAAGAATGTTGGTTGTACATGGAGGAGATTTTTATGACCTTTCTATTTATTTTGTAACTCAGACTCTCTAGAATCTGTCCTCATCATCTTACCCATAGAGAGCCATCAGAGTATCAGTATTTCAAATACTAAGTGGCAGAAAACCAAGGAATTCTTTTCACCCATCAACTCTAAAGTTTGCTGTTTGCTTGTTTTTTTAAAAAGCAAATTGGTCCTGCACATTTCCTGCTCCTCTCTTTCTATATCAATCACTGCAGTGTTTACAGGTAGTGTCTTTTAGAAAATAAACGTCTGCCGTTAACTAAAGTTAATATTACAGAATCACTAATAGAGGATCTTGCTAAACTACATTCAGTTGCATGACTGACAGTGTATTTAACCTAAGTTAAATCTAGGAAAAACAATAAGATGTTCAGCAGTATTATTCTCAAGTAATTGTGGTGCAGTGAGATATCTTGGATTTCCTTATGGATGTATAAATTTTTATGTGAACTTCCCATAAGTTTATATCATAGAATTGGTCATTTGTGCTGTGTCATAAAACAATTCTGCTTTCTTTCCAGCACCCAAGGTAGTAAATAAGGAACCTGAAGAGACATCTGAGAAAGTTAAGAAAATCAATAGCTCAAGCAAGGTCAGTTACAATACCATGACTCCTGCAGCTTAAGAGGAAGTCATTCCTAGGCTCTTTTTTAGTGAAATAGTAACAAGTTGATGGAGTCTAACTTGGTGATAGTAGTGCTTTGTATTAAAATGTAAAGTATGGAAGTTTTGCACATTTTGGGACTCAGTCAATTGTTGCCTTCCTGAAGCTGGGAAGGATCTTCTCTGACAGCCTAATGATTATTGTGAGGCTCTTCCCTTCAGAAACCATCCCACACCCTTCTGCTGACTTGGTGACTGTACTTGGTGGACCATGAGTTCTGACCACTGGGACAGTTTCTTTGTGGGGACCATCAAATTTTAGCCCTGCAGCACTTACTGAAGCTCAGATCCCTGCATCCTGTGTGTGCTGACTGCTGCTTTGTTAGTCCTGGCCAAGGATCCAGGATTGGGTAGGCACAGTCCTCACAACTGCCTTTTGTTGCTGGCCTTGCTAAAGATGCTGAAGAAATCAAGAGTTTATTTATACTGGTGAAGCCCAAGTTTTACCACTGTTATGAATATGGGAGGACAAGGCAGTTTTTCATGCTGAGGCTGTCAAGTCAGCACCTCTCATCAGCAGAGAGTTTGCTGTAACACTGAGCATTCTCCAAATGCCAGATGGCTTAGGTGTATTCTTTCTCCCATCACAAATCACTTTTTCCACATGCTGTCTCTGCCTTGGGGCTCAGATCTTGCATGGAAAGTATCAACCAGAAGTCAGTTTGGGGTTTTTTTTTGGGGGGGGGTTTTTTGTTTGTTTGTTTGTTTTGTGGTTTTGTTTTTTTTTGTGTGTGTTTTGGGTTTTTGAGGTTTTTTTGTTTCTTTTAATTTTTTTTGTTGGTGTTGTTGTTTTGTTGTTGTGTTTGGTTTGGTTTTGGGGTTTTTTTGGGTTTTTGGATTTTTTTTGTAATATTTCAATAACTTTGAATCGTGTAAAACTGGAAAAACAATTTTCAAGTGATTGTTCACAAGCCATATTTAAAAGCTGTACAGCTCTGCAGTCTAATGTTTTGGAAAACATTAGTCTTCTGGTTTAGATGTTATTTTGGGGAAGGAAAGTTATTGAGGGAATGAAAATTTGTTTCAGCTCGTAACATTAGACTGTAATGATGCTACAGAGTAATGCAAATAAGTGCTGAGTAACTTGGCATTATTTTGAGCTCTTAAGTGTTGCACTCTACAGTTGTATGATTTTTTTTACCCGAAGTTGTTGGAAACAGAAGTTGTTGAGAAAATGATGCTGATGTGGCAAAAACTAAAAATCTGAGTACAAAAAGATACTGCTGTGTCAACAACTGCATTGCAAGTGACCTTTTGTGGTTTGCTTTAACATTTCAAGATGCCAGTGAGACCTGAAAACAATTAGTGTTTTTTTCTTTTTGAAAACTGTTACCCTTATATATCACCTGAACTTTTATAAGCTTCACTTTGAAAATCACCTGAAACCCAAAGTTTTCAGTGGTACTGTGCATTGAAATCAGTAAAGCACCTATTGAATGTCCTACTCTCAAGCTTTTCCCTGCATAAAGACATCCTATGTCAAATCACATCACCAAACATTAGGCTTAAACTGTTCTGTTTTGAGGGGGAAATTGGACTGGATGACCTCCAGTGGACCCCTCTAAACAGCATTTTTATTTGTCTGTGACTTTAATGGAAATGAGCTGGATCTATTTGAGGGTTTGATTTTCTTCTCTATTACTGTTTTCATCCCTGACTCTTGTGGAAATAACCCTCACCTCTGATTATTTGTCTCTGAATTAGTGAGGGATTTAGTGGTTGTGACACACTAGTGGAGAGATACAGCACTTTAAAAATTCTTTCCTCTCTTTGCAGGTCCAACAACCTTTTTTTTCCTCACAGTACCCAGATGATGACCCAGACTACTGCGTTTGGATTCCTCCTGCAGGTATCAACCATTTCCTTACTGGTTTTAGCCTCATAACTCAGGAATCTTTCTAATAAATCATCAGGATGTCCTTTTGAGTCCTTGGAAAAAAGCTAATCCAGGAATACTTTACTCAGAACCTGATGTTATGTGGCATGCTATGCCCCATGTTTGTTGTGTGGCCATGCAAGTCTTGCAGGGGGGTACAGACCATATCTGTAGTAGCCTCATGGCAATGGAGAGACACACCTGAAGGCTGTTTTTCAGTTTTGTAACACCTGAGAGAGCTAACTGCATTCACACATGGTGCTATGATAACCTAGTTGAAAGATTAGCTCAAACCTTCCCTAGGGATGAATGCTCCAGCAATGTCAGAATTCTCAGTTTTCACAGAAGTCTGTGAAATCCAAAAATGCTTCTTTGCAGTTTTTTAAAAAAATCATTGGAATACAAACACTGGGTCAGGTCTTTTGGAGAAAAGTATTGATAATGCTTTGGTGAAGGCACTGAATAATTGATGCACTCATCCAACATATGTTAAATTTGAATATTTTTTTATCTTTAGTTCCAGGGTGTTTTTAGCTAAGTGAAGTTATTTTTAAACAGGGTAACGAATGTTCAGTTCCTTTAAAATGGAAAACTCATTTGTGTGCATTGAGGTTTTCAGAGTAAGTTGAAAGCTTGGCCTTCATTTGATAGATTTATTACTATAATTTTTGTTAGGCTGTCGCAAATAATTTTTGTTAGGCTGTTATAGAAATAAGAATAAATTTCACTGAAGAAAACTGTAATCTGGTGAATCATCCTTCAATGAAATGTCTGCACATCTCTGACATATGAATCCACAGGAGCAGAATCCTGTAGCAGTAACTCCAAAGTCTGATCTGGGATAGTTAAGCAAGCTGTGTCCATAAGAGGGAGCTCTGTTTTGTGGCTCTGCCTGACAATGAATAGTCAAACGTTCCTTCTAAGCTGGCATTACGAGGACTCCAGAAAAAACTCAAACAAAACAGCCACACAAACAGGAATACCTGATGTAACCTTAACACTGTTAGTGAAATTGAAATGAATTGTAAGTGTAAATCAAAAGACACATTGCAATATGCAGTCTTGATTTTTTATCCTCTGTGCTTGTATGGCTGGTGCTACCTAGAGACTCTTTCATACAGGGATATACATTTCTCTTAGATGAGGGATAAAAGGAATAATGCAACTCTTCCTCTTCCTTTTTGTCCATTAGGTCAAAGTGGTGATGGCAAGACTCATCTCAATGAAAAATATGGCTACTAAGCTTCCAGTGCCCCGGAGTTCCTCTGAGGCTTGAAGGACTGCTCTGTTTTGGACTCTTTCACTACACATTAAGTGACAGATAAGAGACTTGGATTTCCAGATGCTGTTGAAATTCAAGGGCATCAGCAGCTGCTCTGGCTCTTAGCTCTCCCTATGTGTCCTTTGTTTGTCTTCCAGATACTTTTTTAAAGTAAAAGCCCACACATTGTTCTGCCTCTTATTTCACTTTCAACCTTGTTTGTTTGTGTTTTTTTTAAGTTGTCTTGAAACCATAAGCTCATTTTTCCTTTTGTAAATAGAAGTAGACAAAAATATTAAAGGAATACACCTCTGTATACTTACAGGCTTGATAAAATTTATTCATATTGGGTTTATGCAATTAAAATTAAAAATGCTACTGTTCTTTTCTGTGTCTGCTGTTTGAAAATACTGTCATGGTAATCACAACCTAAAACTTGAGGGTTCTTTTGTTTTCCTTTTTTTTATGGAAAAAAGAACAACTTTTGCATTTTGAAAAGAAAATTGTTTTCATGTCTCCCTCGTGCAGTTGCTGGAATACCTGGTATGGAGTGGACAGGAAATAGTGAGTGAAAGGTGTTGTAAAGGTCCAGAAATGCCAAAGAACTGAAGAGGCTGGCACTGCTTGGCACAGGGGGTAACAGAAGAAACAAATGGAAGGATATCCTGGAAAAGCCTATAATGGAGCCTGTTCTTGTGTCCCAACATGAGCAAAGTGCCATCTTAATGCAGTTCAGGGCATGCCTGGTAAATTGGCTTTGTCTGGAGAAATCCCCTGGGTGACTCAGGATTGTCCCAGAGCCTGTGCTGTGGTAAAGGCAAGGTCATGCAGGAAGTGTGAGGGTTTAAACAGCTGGAGGCACAACCATACAGGGGCAGGGAAAACAGTAGAAATGAGAGTCTTGCAAATCAGGGACACACATGCTTTGGGGTGCTTCCACAACCAGTGGCTGCATCCTCATGGACAAATCACAGGAGGGCACCTCAGAAGCTGGGGTGAAGGGGTAACCATACAACTCCTTACTTAGCAGGCTCAAGCTACACTTCAGCATCTTCAGCATGTGCAGCAGGGTTTTGTCTGCATCTGCACACCAGGCTGGGCAGCCTAAAGCTTCCTGCTTCTGGCAGAGCCATATCTTTATGCAATCCAAGGAAACGCTGTTGCCTCTCTATTCAAAATGCCAGACCTCATAGGTTTCACAGCTGTAGCCCTTCCCCAGAGTGTTTTCCAGTTCCAGGGTGTACCAGGGAACTGCAAGGGAGTTCCATTCATCATCAGCAGGTTTCAGACAGGGATAATAATGATTTGCCATTTATGCTCATGACGAGCAGCAGGGCACAGAGCCCATGTAAGTACACCTTGATTGTTACCATCCTGAGGTAGGTGATCAGTGTATCTTTTCATCAGGGGCTGCTTTGTAGTACAGACAAAGGGCATTGACCTGCTGCCAGAAAACATCTCTGGGGATAAGGGCCTGGACAGTTTGGTCCTGGCTAAGACCATGAGCTCCCCATCTGTTTCTTTTCTTAGCAGCTCACTTGTGCTCCCATCTGAATCTGAGGGTAAGCCCTGTTTTTGTTAGGCCATCCATCTTTTGCTTCATTGTGTAACATGAGCACCCAAAGGTCACCCCCACTGGATGGTTCCAGCCATTTTCACAGTGGCATTTGATAAAACCATGGAAAAAGCACCCATTATGTTTGAAAGTAGTTGTCCTCCCATCAGTGATCACTTTGCCACCCCAGAAGCAGTTTCTCACCTGACACTCAACAGCTGTGTAATGCATGACAGGTTTGAATGTTCTCCTTTTGGCCCAGGTGTGTTTGTCATTCGTCAAATACCTTTTCCCTCCAGTGAGAGCTATAAACCAGTACGTGGACCTGGGAGTAGAGGTCACCATATTACACAGAAAGGGATCTACACAGCAATAAACTTCATCTTTTCATCAATTCTTTCTCATCTATTTTGTGACAGACCATCACCATAATCTTATCTCTGTATGATCTGCATGCCTCCCTCCAAATTTTTACATCTTGCTGGCAATAGTAACTCAGCTCTTCCTGCAAGTCAAAGCTCCCCTGAAGGTCTGTGTACATGTCAAGAATTGCTTTTTTTCCTTAAGCACCACACTGTGCAGCCTATAACAATCCTCTTGAGGAAGTGGGGCTATGTAACTGATTTTTTGTTGAAAAAATGGAAGAAATAACTTTTGGAGCCCTTGATACCCACAACACAGGGAAGACTGCTTAGTTTCATGACTAAAAAATGTAAAAGAGTCTGTGAAAATGAGAATTCTGCTTGCACATCAGTTTAACACCCTGAGTAATTAATTGCAGACATGTTTTTTCTTTCAGAAGCTGCCTGACAATGGAGCAGCCATCATAGCCTCTGGCATTAGAGAAGCATAGCCCTGAAACTTGTGTCATTAAGCAGCTGACTCAAGTCCACGTGTCCCCTAAAGCTCCCATTCTCCTTCAATTTTCCATGGCACTCCTTCATCCCATGGGGCATCTGGCACTCCCTCCATGGCAAAAATACAGTTTGGGCCATGCAGGGTTTCCTGCACGTTCCATCTCGAGAGGAGAGCCCTGCCCTGCTCATGGGGTTTGATCCCAGACATGGAGCACTGCTGCTGGCTGGTGTTACAGGCCTGTTCCTGGCACAGGCTGCACTTCCAGCCTCTGCCTTTGAGCTGCTTTTCCACATAAAATCAGAGCCAAACAGTTTGGGTTCCCCAGGCCCATGCAGCAGTCTGCAGCTGGGGCATCTCCTTCTCGTGGCAGTGTTGAGTGCATGGTCACGCAGCAAGCAGAGCTGGCAATAACATTTACAGCTATGGCTGTGATTATGGGGTGCATGGCAAATCTCACGGACATTTCTCACCCCAAATACTTTTCCTGACCTCCCTAACCTCACAATGATGTTCACTGCATCAGAGGAGGAAAGGGCTCCTGGGATATCTAGAACGGTTTTCCTTGGATTAAGAACCCCCCAGCATTTTTTTCCCCTCAGGTAAGAGGAGGATGAGTCCATTAACATGCAGCAAAGAGAACAAAGAGGTCCCACTGAGCATGACCTTCTTATGCACAGAATACTCTGGTTTTTAATGGAGCTCTTGCTGTGCTCAGCAGTTCTGCACCTCACTGCTCCAAGCATTCTGAGACCTCCAGCACTGCGGAAAGAACCATCACTGGTGGGTTTTGACCAGGCAGCACTGATGTTTGTCTAACAGAGATAGGCTGTGGGGTCCTGTGCACCCCACTCCCAACAGCTCTTACTGTCAGAATAGTGGGTGGAAAGCCTGGTCACACCTCAGTTCTCTCTGACTTTGCACAAGCATAATGACTCAGTCTGAAACTTTATTCAGAATTCCTATTGCTTAACAAAACAGTGGAAGACTGAAGTGGAAGCTGTGGGAAAAACATGAGCAACACCACCAGGACCAGACATTTGGAATAAGTCATCAGGAACTTACTCTGTCCTGTCTCAAACCAGTGCTTTGTGAGCTTCATGCATCAGTACCTCATTCAAATCACCAAACCTCTCCTTTTCCACATGCCACCTCACCCTGAACCCCTGGAGTGACCATTCCCACTGCTTGTTTGCTCTGTGGAAGCCACAGATCAGGCCAATGTCTCCTTTTCCATCCTCTTTACATTTGAAGGTGGGGGTAGAGACAGACTTTTAAATACTCATCCTGGGGACTTGTGAGGGCAGCTGCTTCCACCATAGGCAGTCTGACTGCACAGTCCTGGCTGTGCTTGCTGCATTGACCAATGGATAAGGAAACTTCCAGCAAAGGCTTCATCTCAGGCATGGCTGTAAGGTTCCCCTTACCAAGGGCAAGTAGAGCTCATCCCACCAGCCACCAATCTCTGTGTGACACCTCCACATCAGCTTGCAAGGTCATCTTTTCTAGATTACTTGGTGACTTTGGCCCAGCACTGCTGCATTTTCTCTCCATTTCCTCCAAAAGCACAGATTAGAGCAAACAACCTGCAGATGGAGCCCACGATGCACAGACCTCACCACACCTGAGGTGTCCTGGGAGCCAAGGAGGAATCCCAGCTGTACCTGGGTTATGGTCCCTGAAGGATGCTTCCTCTTACTTGTCTAAGGAAAACTGAGGCTGCATGAAACACTCCACTTTTTGGAATGGAAAGGAGTGTTCAAAAGGTTCTTCAAAGCACTCAAAGGAGCAGAGCACCCATTTGGTTACCTATTGTTGAGCTGTGTTTACAGCATTCAAAAGCTACAGGACACAGGCAGAGGTGATTAACAAGGAGTCCATCCTGTAGCAGCTCGCAGGCCTTGCTCAGCATTCCCCAGGTGATTGTTTAAAGCTGCTGTCTCCTGCTCAGAGGGCATGATTAGCTCGTGTTTTCTTTGGAACATGTGTTTACCTCATTATCATGCTTACTTTCCACTGCTACAAAACTTCCAGTTCTGTACTCACCTAATATATACTCTCAAATTTATGAGGCATCAATGCCCTAAGGCCCTTGAGCACCTAATGTTTGGGCAGCTGGCTGCAGTTCCATGCATAAAGAATATATGTTTTTGATACCTGTGTAGCATCACAGTGTGCTGTTCTGAGGTACAAAGTACACTCAGCATAACTTGAGACTTGATGAGGGGGTACATTTTTAGGTTTATTTTTTTACATTCTGAAAATGAAATGCTGTCTTAAGAGCTCTCAGTTTCATTTTCAGTGAAGTGAATGTGAGGTAAAATGTTAAAAATGTTCCTTAAGTCAAAAAAAGTTCTATATATCAGCCTAATTTGCTCAATTCTGTTTTTAAAATGTGGAAGAGTTTTGTTGATTGTTGTGCAGCTGTGTGGATGTATGTGCAGGTGTATATGTGCTCTTTCAACCATGAATATATCACTTTGTTCCTCTGCTTTGACCTGTTAAACCACTTGAAACTCAGGTTTATTCTTATGCTGGGTGCAGGCTGCTGAAACTGCAGTCTTGGGGCATTTTGAGCAGCTCACTTGTTTACGCTGAGTACCTGTTTCCAATCCAGTTTCTTGTAACACCCAGAAATGAGATATGCGGGCTAAGAATAGCACATGATGTGAATCCCGCAGGTGACTACTCAGGGGAAGTCCAATGGCCATTGGGCTCATGGAACAGCAGATCAAAACCCATCTGTGCTGGCCCCAGCAAGGGGAGTGCTTGGATGCCCAGCAGAAGGCTCCCCCAGAGCCAAGGCAAAGAGCTTCTCCTGCTGTATGGATCGTGTTCACACCTCTGTACACAAAGGCATTCTTGCTGAAGCCTTGACCGTGTGGCCAGCAGGCAGCGTGTGCAGTGCTTCAGGGTACACGCAGCACGTGGACTCTGACAAAAACTGATCTCTGTGTGAATCAAAAATCTTCATATATATGGAAAGTTTTAAGAGCTGGCATGTGTAATACAAGCAGAGCAGAGTTTGCTCCAAAAAGGCAGTTCCTAAAGAAAAAGATTTATCCAGTTGCTTCTCTGAGTTTCTTCTGTTTGGCAAGTGATCATTTTCTTTTCACGCAGAAGCCAGGGGCTATCAGACACCTCTTGAAGCCACCCCTTGACAATGGCTTTCCTGATTTCATTTGATCTTGTATCTTTTCTCACACCAGGCTGTTTGGCTGCTGCTGCTGTTTCTCTGTCCCACTATTGCTTTTCCTGTTATTGAAGTCAGTTCAAGCTGCATTGTTTCCCATGGGACTGGACATCATCGTACTGAGCCTCATCCTTTATTCATCTTCATTCTCAAGCCCAACTCTACTTACCCATATGGCAAAACACCCCCATCATACTTTTGTCCTGCTTCTGAGCTGCAGGAGGGGTTCTGCTGGGAGTTGAACTTAACCAGAAAACAGCCGGAACCATGATTTTTTCCCATTCATGAAGCAGAAACTGAATCTGAATTTGTATTTCAAAGATTTGAGAGAAGGCTCCCAATCCCAGTGGAACCTGAATCAATTTTTGGGATTTGTTTTCTTTTGGGAAAGTAGACTGCGGGGGGACACACACCTGTCTCCTAGCTGCTCCTTTTCTTTGGATCTGTCATATCTTTCTTTTTTGGGGGGTCCATCCAGCACAGAACAAAGTGGGCACTAACTGTGGCTCAAGCAGGTTTAGCTCCATGCTGTGCCCTCGCCTCTGCAGGAAGGGCTGGCTCCTGCCGTGGCAGCTGTCCTGGGCAGGAGGGGTGTTTGCCATTTGGGCAGAGCTGGGCAGGCTGCTGCCTTCTGAGCCAGCAGTATGAAGTGGCACAGCACCAAACAGCCACTGCCAAATTTCTCCCTTCTCCTTCTCCCGCACCAGAGAGGAGTCAGAGAAGAGTTGAGATTGGCTCTTATGAATTTCTTTGGGCAGGAAATGGCAGGGTTGTCAGCTTGTGATGGGGTGGGATCACACTTCTTTGCAAAAAGCCAGAGGATTATTTATCTGAAATCTCATAATTCACTCATTCATACCCTTATTCCCCAGCCACAAATAATAACCCCACTCCCATTACACCTCTTCAGGCTGCTCCATGACAGCAGGGCAGTAACATCCTAATTGCTCTTACATGTGAGGGTAACTATAATGGGTTCTGTGGTGGAAAGATGATTTATTTTCCTGTGTTGAAAGCACAGCTGTAAGTACACAGACCTTCTCTGTGCTTTCTCCTGAAACAGCTCCCTTGGTTTCTCAGGTGTCTCGCCACAAGACAGATGAAACCATTTTCTCCCTCCAAATTAGCAGATTTGCCTGAGAGCTGTCATCTGCTCTTGCAAAGCAGTCAGACAAGGAGACATGCTGTGAAGCACTGATGCTCTGCACGTTCTCCTCGGCTGCTCAAAACACACAGACAAGTATTAAACAGTTTAGGCTCTGGCCCAAGCAGAATCAGCTGCTGAGATTGCTCCCTGAGCTACTCCCAACTTCTGACTTCCCTGTGGTTTTTACCTCTTGCTGCCCAGCACATCCAGCAGTAAAGTGTGGCTAATTTTACAGAAATGCAGCTGCACTCGGTGAGTGTGATCTCTCTGAGAGACACTGGCAGGACATGTAGGGCCTTTGTGAAGAGCTCTGTTAGCCAGGTGCAACCAAGGGTCTCCTCCCCCTGGAGATGGGGTTGAATGGGAGTGGGAAGGAGAGAGAATGACAGGAGCTCTCTTGTGCAGAAAAGGGCAGAATTTGAGCTATGTTTGAAATTACTATTAAAAAAGCGGGAGATACAATTTTATTATTCAAAAAAATTTTGCTGGTTAGCTGTTGTGGCACTGGAGTAACTAAAATCGTCTTGGAATAGGCCCTGGTTGTTCCCCAAAGGCAAATGTGAAGATGTGCTCTTCTTAGAGTAATGGTGAGAGGTTACAGCTCTGACTGTATGATTGCTTTCATGTTACAAAGTGAGAAAAGCATGAATGAAAAAACCTCTACCATCCATTAGGGAGAAAATTGGCTGGGAGGTCCACAGGTACAGAGAGATTAATCTCCATTTACCTCCATCAGAAATAGATTCCGTGCCTGTGAACACCAGCCATGTATTTCTCTCTGGTCCTCCTTTCACAGGCCAGGTCACACCAGCTGTGATGTATTTGGGGACAAACCAACTATGAAATCCCGAGCAGCTTTCCCAGCAAGAAGATTGTTTCACAATCAAGCAGCTTCATCATTTTGCCTCTATGCTGGGAGATGGTTTGGCCTCATTCTTCTCATGGCTCTAAGCCCACAACATATGCAGCTGTGCCCAAGCAAGTCCTGTGTCCAGCAGGATTTGATGATAGCTCATCTCCAGTCCTACAGTGATGATCTGTGGTGGCTGCATGCAGAAAGAGATGCAGGATATCTACAAACAATACTGAGTATCTAAAACCAATATTGTCTTGTTTAAAAATTATATAAAATCTCCAGCAAATTGGATTTCATTTTTGAATCCTGCCTCCTCTTTATCTAGAATTGACAAAATGTGTCATGCATGACCGTAGGGTTAACCCAAACCACTTGAACTCTTTCAATAATGGCTCATCTTTGTTTCCAATAGCTGCAAAGACCTGCTTCATGTTTTGTTTATATTTTTAACAAGCATCCAGTGTCAATGGGACTTCATTAAACAGGGCTGGTTTTTTTGGTTTTTTTCTGTAGTTCTTGCTCCAATTTGTGTTTTGTAATAATCATGCTTAAAGAGGAAAGAAATGTCATGTCCCAAGCCATGAGGGGGGCATGTGTCTAAATAATACAAAGGAACTGGAGCTGTGCCACAGCAGGAGAAGGAAGAAAATGCCAGATCCTCCCCACAGTCACTCAGAGTTTACTAGAAATAGGAATAGTTGCACTGGGCCAGAGCAAAGTCCACTTGCTTGTTATCTCTCAGATGCACAGAGGAAGGACAAAAGAAACCTTGTGTGTGTGTTTGTCTATACGTGTGTGTGCCCAGATGTACTCATATGTATGTCAGACTGTCCTCAGAGGTGTATGGCACACAGAGCCAGCAGTCACAAGGTGCAGGAAAAAAGTCCAATTAGCTATCAGGAGAATTCCAAAAATAATTCCAATTAGCTATCAGGAGAATTTCTTCACATCTGTAAGGTTTCAGAACTCAGCTGGACAAGGGCCTGAACAATCAGGTTGAGCTATTTTTCCAGGTATTAAACATTATCACCTCCAGAGGGGTTTTCCAGCCTGAATTATTCTAATTCATATACATGTACATACATACACATGCACATTCACATATAGAGTTTTGAAATATATGAAGATACATATATGCATGTCTGTGGCACACTCCCTCTTCATACTCTCTATGGAAAAGTGTGACATAACCTGTTGCACTGTTGGCTAGTCTTTTCAGAGAAAAGAGAGAAGATCTTTGGGACAGGACCCCCCAACACAAGTGTTCAGCAGTGCTGTTCATGCAAATTACTCCTGAGCTGAGCAGGGCTCCTGGCATGGGCCATTCTCATGAAAAGGTGTGAGAGACCCGTTTTAGAACTGTGATTTGAAGTCAAACCAGAGAAATCATGCTACAGAACAGATTCCCTGTCTAGGTCACCAGTGTAGCTACTGGATCTTTCTTTTCTGAGACTGAGCAAGTGTTTGACCAATAGATCAGGATGGGTGCTGTGGAACTGGAAGGTCAGATACTGGGGAACCTGATGATGACTCTTCCTCTGTAAGGAATGATAGTGTGAAATGAACACTGTGCATGAGGGAGTGAAGGGGCTGTTGCCTCTTAAGCTCTGGTTTTAGTTCTTCCTTTGCATCCTATTACCTTTTGCACAGAAACTTAGTTTATTTCTACATTCTGCTTGAGCCTAAAGCAATTTATAAGTTTTGTTCTTCCCCTTGTGAGTGGGTGGGAAGCTTTTATTTCAGAAACTTTGAAATAACCAGATTCAATTTCACCCTCATAAATTTGATCTCCTACACACATCCCCTTACTAAATAAGCAAATATTTTTCCTAAAACCAGTTTGGCTTATTCCTAGGTTGACCTTTTGTCAACAAAACATGAAGATATTATCGTGATTGGAAAAACTTCTCTCAGGCCCATAAACTGTCAAAGAAAAAGGGGAGAGAGGAGGAAGGAGAGGCTGGGGCTTAGAAACCTCATTTTGGAAATGTCAGTTGGGCAACCAAATAGCATGAATCATAAAAACAGTGAAAGAGGCAAAGAGACAATGTGTGAACAGTTATTGCAGTGAAAGAGCTGGTAAATCATTGTATATTTAACAATCTGTCCATTCGGCTGGGAAATGATGTTTCACTGGGTCCCATGGCACAGCCAGGGGTTTTCCAAGCAGCAGGCTGAGCTCAGCTGGCACAGAGTCCTCAGGCCAGCCAGGGCAGGGGATGGCACTGGGGTGCCTTGCAGGGGTCCTCAGCTCGTGTACCATCATGAATGGCTCATGCCAGCTTTGCCAGGGAGTCCACCCGGGATGTATGGGGTCCCTTCTCCAATTCAAGTGTGGCTGCCAGCCTGGTAGGGAATTCTCATGTGCCACAGGTGAGGGGGGAGCTTCTCCCAGGTGCCTGCCACCCTCCTTTGCCACCAAAATCAAAGCTAATGGATGTTTGCTCTTTAGTCTCCCAACAGGAATTATCCCGGTCAGGAGTGCAACTCCTGCTGCCTCCTCCAGAAGTCTTCCAGCAGATCTCCAGACCTCTTCTACATCTGCTGATCCCCACAGGTCCAAGCACACAGGTTTGACCCATGCTGTGGCAGGATTCCCCAAAGCAGCCAAGGGCACAAGCTGGTCTCTGTTTTTCCTTTCCTTGTACATGCCCAGGCAAGGGTGAAGTGAGGAGAGTGGTTGGACACAACCTGTTCAAACAAGCTGTTCATACACCTAAATAAAGGCTTTTCCAGAAGCTGAGAAATGCTCTGCCCATGGCTTTGGCAGTTTTAATGTAACTGAGAGGAAAGGTCTGGGGAAGCACAGGAGAAATGGTTCTGTAAACTCCAGAGTGGCACAATTCCTGCTTGGGAAAGCTTGCTAGTAGTCACACAGGACCTCAGCAGCAGCAGGAAGGGATGACATATCCCAGTGACCTCTCTTGGATGTGCTATCCCAGCTGACTCAAAGCCCTCCCATCACAGCAGCGTGGATTGGCAGCTAGGTGCTGTTAGGGAACCAGGAAGGAGCCACCACCAAAAGAAATTCCCTTGAAAAGGGATTGAGAGGCAATTGCACCCTGCAAGATTTTTCCTAATCAACCACTGACATCAGCATTTTGGATCAACCAGCAGCTCTTTTCCCTGTGATCCTGACTGGCTACAGTGAACCAAACATGAAAGCTTAGGGGACAGTCCAGTCCAGTCCAGGCTATGATGTCCTGGAGCAGTCTGGCTGTCACTGTTGAGGGAATCATCCTGTCCTGAGCTTTGCCTCTGAGTTGTCCCCTCTCCTCTGGTGGCTCAAGCTTGCCGTGATATACGCACGTGTGAGGCATCACTGGCCATAGCACGGCCAGTGAAGGAGAAAAAATGTGAGGAAACTCACTGTGGAGTCAGGTTAGGTCTGTTGCACTGACAGAGGTTTCCTCCTTGGGGCCAAGCACCACAAGGAGGAGGCAGCTGGGCAGCCATGGGGTCAGGCAGGGTGGTGGATGTTGCAGCTGAAGTTGCTCTGACCTGCTTCCATCTTTTCCTCCTTGTCTTAGACAAGCTGCATCCCAAATAAATCCCTGTGCATCACCACCACCAGTCACATCATCAGCTTCAAACTGACACAGGACAGTTGCTGGAAGAAGCAAATGGTGAATGCACAATGCTGCCCTAGAGGGCCAAGATATCCCAAAAAGTGCTCTCAGGACTGGGTGCAGGGCAGACAGTGCCCATTACTGGCTGTGGTCAGTGAAGTGACAGGGGTCTGTCTCTGCTTTGGTGCTCATGTTCCAGCTTGCCAGGCTGGGTGTCTCCCTGCCATCACAGAGGGGAGAGAGGAGGGGGACATGACAACACGGTTCTTAACAGATTTAGGGAAATGCTGAAGCTGTAAATCAAGATCTTCAATGCATTTCATCTCCTTCCCTTTCAGTACTCAGCAAGAAAATAAATGCATACCCAGGAAATCAGGAACAGATGCATGGGCGCATCTTGGGACACATAAATTAACATGGAACTGAGGGTAGGCAAGAGCAGCAATAAAGGCTAATTAGACCACACAGGCACCACCAGCATGGGACTGTATCTCCAAATGTTGCCAACAGCCAAAAGGTCCACAGCAAAGTGAACTCTTCCATTTTCTTGTGGTTACAGTCCAAGGACAGGACATTGGCTATGAGAATCCAGTGCTTTGATGACTGGATGGGTAGTGATGTTCCCCAAGAATAAACAATTACTGAGGGAAATGAAGTACAAATAAAGCAAATGCCCTGCTTCCCTCCTTTTGGGGCAAATTCCCTCTTCCCACAGCAAGTAAGCAGTGAAACCAGAAAGAAATTAGAGCGGGTATTGGAGAGCCATTGTGACCTGTAGCTGCTCTTGGGTTTGAGTGTGGCCAGCACCATCATATTCCACCCTGTATGCAGAAAGTTTTGGGTTTTTTCCTACTGAAGCTATTGAAGTTGAGACATTTTTTTTCTTGTTCCCAGCGCTCCATAAGCCCTTACTCAGCAGTGTCCCTGAGCATCAGACTGCAATGTTTGCACAATCCTGCAGTGCCCACAGAAAGGAGTACAGCCTTAATGAACTCCTCAAAGGACAGCAGCAGTCCTTAGGTCCCACACAGTCTTGAATGGCAGAGCAGAGTTTGAGCACCTGGAATACTTCAGGACCATGTGCTCACCAGGCTCCCATCTTGCTCTACAAGTTTCTGCCTTGAAAATGCTAGACCAGCATCTTGTGTGTGCTTTATTCAAAGGTCAGCTAAGCCTTTCCTGAACAAACTGGAGGCAACCTGTGGCACAGTCACGACAGGGATTTGTACTTAGGCCCAGGTTAAAGTGAACCTCAGCTCTAAGTGCCTGTTCATTCCTTTACATTCCCCAGGTTTGATTGCACACACTGGACTGCAAATGCAGGAATGTTATGGTTTGTGCCGTACTTTGTACATTTGCTGAGCACTGTTGGATGCCTGGGAGCTGCATGGACTGCAGGCTGGCAAGGACTGTGCTGTGTCAGAGCACAGAGAGATGGCTGCCATGCCTTAAGGACACCTGAGGGGCTACCACTGTCAGGAAATGGGAAAAAACAGCAACACAAACACAGCAGCACCTGCCCAGCACTGCTGTTGGGAGGGGAGCTCTGCTCATCAAGCACTGAGGGACAGCTGACCCTCTCAGGTGATCATAGCTCAGCAGAGCTCCCAAAATGTCCCCACTGCTCTGCTGGGCCATGCTGGTTTCCTCCACACTCTGCCATTGAGGCAGCTTCCTTCCCACCATGCTCAAGGACTGAGATGGCATTGCTTTATCCAGAACCATGTGCAGTTTCCCCAAGGTGCTGTTTGACATGGACTCTTGCCCAAGGCCTCACTTGCTCCAGAGAAGTGCAAGCTGCTCTCCAGTGAGACCAAAGCATTTGCTTAATATCTGAGTTAATTCCTGTGTTCCCCAGATAGGGCAGAGATCAGGCACTTGGAGTAAACTCTCTGTGCAAGACCTCCCTCCCAAATTACAAATGACAGAAGCGTGGTCTTTCTTTTACCCCTTCCCTCCAACCACAGTAGGTTGCTCCTCCTTTGTCTGTCATTTACCTCCCTTGGACATTGTTTTTGCAAGTCCTAGAGGCAGTCTCCTCTCCTCTCTCCTCCTGACGTACAATGCTCAGCCAATTTGCCCACACAGTCAGGAGCTGGGTTCCATCAGGCCTCTAGTTACCATGCTCCTTCAGGAGCTGCCTGGAGAATGTTCTCGAAGGGCATTGCAGGCCATCTTTCAGTGGTCAAGCACTTTGGTGGGGTTTTGGCATGGAAACCTCTGCAAGTCAACAGGAGAAGTCTGAAAGCAGCACCAAACCACAGAAGGTTTGGGTGGGCAGGGACCTTTAAGGATGACCTGGTGTACATCCTGCAGTGAGCACGGACATCTCCAGCTAGCTCAGGATGCTCAGAGCCTGGCGTGGTGCTGAGCCTGATGCTGGCCATCTTCAGCACAGTGTGCAGCAAGGAGGGATGTGGTACTTTCCATTGTCAGAAGGGTATTTTCCTCCATGTCCTCCATCAAAAAAAAATTTTTTATTTCCTCAAAGTCTCCAGATCAAAAGGACTATTTCCCCTCCTACCAAACAGACAATCAGACAATCCTATTGCATGTAGTCTCAAAAGTCACCTCCCTGAGCAGCCTGCCCTGGTGAGTCTCCCTCTTTCAGCACAGGACAATGAGAACAGAAGAGACCTGGGCTGTATCTAGTCCCTTGCTGTCACAGACAAAGGCCAAAACTTGTCCATAAAGTCCTCTGCAGAGACTCAGCTCTGCAGAGCTGTTCCGGGCAATGTTTGGTTAGCAAGAGTAATATTTATGTTAAGCATGAATGAGAATCAAACATCAAGCACAGGTTTCAGTTCTGGTTTGGCATTTCCTGAGCAAAACCCCAACAACATATGAAATCTTTAAACCTTCAGGTCTGCATTTCACACTCTCTCTCATGTGAGTGTGTGCCTCCAAGCAGGCTGTCTTGGTATTCTGCAGCGTGGCAATAACAAGCTGGCATTTAGCTGAAAGACACTGCTCCCCTGTTTCACCCACTGAGCAGGTCCCAAGGTGCACAACAGGCTGTGGAAAGGTTTCTAGAAATCACTTGGGGTCCTGCTGAGAAGCAGCCACCTCTGAGCATATTGCAGCACTCACTGAATGGCTTCCAACAATGTGAGAGCTTCATTTGTGAGACTCCGAAGGAAATTGCATCCAGTTGTCATTGCAAAAGAGGGAATTTAAGGCATGCACAATGTAATTATTCCCATTGGGAACTGCCAAAAACAACAGGGTGGCACCCCATTGCTGGGGGAGGAGGGGGCAGAGGACAGCGGGGAGAAGCTGTAGCCTATCTCCTGCTGTGTGTGGCCAGGACTTTGATGTCCTGTCTCCTCCAAGCACAAGCCCATCCCCACAGCATCTCAGGCCCTCCCGGTGCCACAGGGGAGCACCAACAGGGCTGGAGGCACAGGGGAACCCCACCAAGGAGCCACAAGCTCTTTGGCTGCCTCGTGTGGGAGCAGGGACCTGTACTCTGGAGAAACAGATGCCTCGGGGTAAGGCCACCAGCAAACAGTTTGGAAGGTCAAAATTTCATTTACAACATGTTATCAGCAAATCACCTGGTTCCAAGTAGGTATTTATGTACTGAGTTCTCAATTTAGCAGGAAATTGGATATCTAAACATTTTTGAGGATCTGTATGTAAAATGAGAGCAACAGCACCTCAAATTTTAAGGCAGGTATTTCTGAGGTGACAGAAGCTCCTCCTGGTGAGCTGGGCAGCGCTGGCAGACAGAGAGGGGCACTGCTGTCCTTCACTGGGCTCTCCCCAGCCAGGACTCACACTGGAGGCTCTGTGCCACCACCTCTGCTGCCCAGAGCCCTTCCTGGCACTGCCCACAAGCCACAAGGGCTCTGCCTCGGGGAGCTCGCTGCCTTTGCAGAGGTCCTGGCGCAGGGAGCCAAGGACAGCCATGGCTGGGTGGTCAGGCTGGAAAGGCCAGGCAAAGCACATCTGTAAGCTGTCCCTGCCACCCCTGGGCTCTGCAAAACATCCTCAATTGTCACCAGGGTTTGAAAAGACCTGGGAAGCAACACCTGGATCAAATCTACACTTCATTAACCTGTAAAATGTCCTTTCTTCTCTACCCAAGCTCTTCTCCTCCCAGTGTACAAAGCAAAACATAGCAAAGAGCTCTGGGGGAGGCTGGGCCTGGAAGAGGCTCAAAAGAACCTAATCTCCTTCTCCTGTGTATGTTTTTGCTCTGTAAAGACTTTGTATACGTTGTTGCTCCAGATGTCGGCAGCAGAAGGGAGCAGCCAGGCTGCAGACAGCAGCAGCCACAGGAGAGGGATGTGATGGACACCCTGCCCAGCCAGGGGATATCCTGGCAAAGGTGGCACTGCCCTCCTGTCCCCACAGCAGCACCCAGCTCTGCTGGCATTCACAAACCCATTCCCAGGGCTGATCCTGCTGGCAGGAAAGACAGCCTGGCTGCTGTTGTTAGGAGCAGCAAAGTCTCCGCTGCTCTCCCATGAGGAGAACAGCTCAAGGGAAAGCCTGGATGGGTCTGAGCAATGGCTGGAGCTGGATGTCATGGGCAGGACAGCATTGTACTCGCTGCCAAAAGGTAGGAAGAGTCCTACAAATAACCAGTTGCACATGAAATGGCCAAAGCCTGCTGATTAATCTCCAGCATCAGCTCTAGATTTCAGTAGTTGTTTTGATCTGTGTGTTAAATATTCCCAGTGCCTTTCTGAAAGCACATTTGCAGAGGTTTAACAGCAATTAAATTCATATGTATCTCTTGCATGGGAGCTCAGCTTCACTGAATATGGTTTCAATAATCGAGTGGTATTTTGTTTACATGCTGTAATTATGATATTAAAATCTATTCCTAAACCTCACTGCAGACAGAGATTTTTTGGTGTATGGCAGCCTTTGCAATGGAGAGCATGATGCAGAGGAAAAAGGTGACAAGGTAAGTGTGGGGTGAGCACTCATAAGATGACCCAACACCACAAACACAGCTGAGTGGGGTTCCTGACATCCAGCAAGAGGGCCACAGCTTCCAGCTCTTCAGCTGAAAGCTACTGGATGGCTAGCTGGAATCCCTGAGAGACAGGCACTAGCAGGGGACTTATGTGGGATGCTCTGTGTCCTAACAGGGTCACCAGATGGATAAAATATTTCTGCTTATAGCTGTGGCTTTAAGATTCACACAGCTAGGGCTCACACTTAGCATGAAGATTATGCTCCCCTCAAGTGATAGGATCCCAAATCTTAGCCCTTTAAATTTACCCAGGCCTGCTAGGAAGGGCTCAGAGTCGCCCAGGGGAATTTACCATTTGAAGTAAAGCTTTCTGGAGAACAAGAACCATAAATCAAGCACAAGGTACTTGATACCATCTCTGGCTCAAAAGCCTTCAGCACTTTCCCTCTCTGGATTTGTATCTCCTTCCTTGTGGCTGTCTTCTCAACATGCAATGTAAGCTTTTGTAGAGAAGTGCTCTGTTGGTACTGAATGCTTGATACCCAGAGATTTTGCCTTACAAGCCACAGCCAGTGCCCCAGTGAGGACATATCCAGCCCATTTAGCCCAGGAGATAATCAGTTAGAGGTGGTGAGGAGAAGTATTTGAGATCTTGTATTTTCTCTCAGTTGTGAATGTGGACAACCCTGCCCCATTCCATGGCAGAGTCAGATCATGATGGTGTGAACAAATCTCCTTCAGCCCACTGGAACTCAGAGAAAAAGCTCAATGCAGGTGAGTAAAGGTGAAAAGAAGTTGTGGTTTATGTTTCTCATCTCTCCACCTCACAGCACGTGCTTTTCCCTGCTGCCTCCCACCATCACCCCAGCTACACTGCAGAAAACAGTGACTGGTGACTGGTTTGGTGGGAAGGTCAGTATATAAGTATTAAGTGAGGGTGGAAGCTCTGGACAAGCCCCTGCCTGGGCTCAGGCAGTGTAGATGCATTCTGTGCCTGCCCACAGCACCATCACAGCCAGCGCCTGGTCAGATCCTGCCAGGGCCATGCCAGTCTTGCCATGCCAACTTTGCCTCAATAAGCTGGACAGCACGGCGCAAGCTCTCCGGGCTGCGTTACACGACCAGCTGAGCAGGATCCAAGTGACTGCTCTTCTCTTAAAAATCTGTGGCCACAAAAGAGAGTTAATTTGTTTGTCATGTGTTGAGTTGATGACTTTCCTCCAAGCAGAGGAGCTGTGGGAAGAGAAACAGTCAGGGGCTGAGATGAAACGGTACCTCCAGCACTGAAAATGAAGCAGATTTGCCTGCAGTGAGTTTTCCTTCCCAAAAGCCATGCCTGGATAATGTCGGTTTGTACCTAAGAGATAGCAGAGCTGTCAGGACGTACTGCGTGCGGCCGCACAAGGAAACACAGACGTGACCCCTTGGCTCTCAGGAACAAATGTAAGGGGGAGGGGGGAAAAGAATTAGCAGAGGAAGAAAGCAACAAAACCCAAATTCATACAGCAAACAAATGTGAGAGCTTCTATTTTTACTCAGTAATCTACATGCCTGGCCCCCTTCCTATTTCTTCCATTTTTAATCTACAGCAAATATCTCTGAACTGTGCTGAGACAATAAATCTAGGGCCCTTTGAAGATCTTGGGCGGCAGTGCAACAACAATACACTTTATAAACTAAACATTTTGGAGCTTCATTTTCCCTTTGATCTGCAGTGGTACCCCGTACCCCCACTGCATGCGTGTGCACACCCTGAGGCACTTGCACATCCTGCTGAATCCACCATGCCATGGGAGGTTGGGATGTTCTCCACCACTGGTGATGGACACGAGGGAGGTCATGAATGGCTGTAACACACAATGTGCATCCACTCAGGGATGCACATGTGAGCAGAGCTCTTTTGGTAAAAGGACACTGTCAGAGATGTGACCACTCCAACACTGGTAAACAGCAGAATTTAAAAGGCCACAGTGGCAGAATTAATTGCTCAATGGTAGGGGCAGGAAGTGGTTATAAGCAATAGCTTTTTAAAGCACAGTGAGAGAAGAGGAAAGGAACTTTATTGCATGGTATCTTCCTTGTACCCACAGGAACCTCAGCAGGGTCGTGCCCATGAGATCCACTATACAGCCTTCAGCCCTGAGCTGGCAGAGTGAGTGAGGGCAACAGCTCTTTGTCATCCTTTGTGCAAGCCTGCTCTGGACACTTCGCCTGTGGGGTTCACAGACAATTCTTGACAGTGGAAAAATAATGATGTGATCCCTTCACCACTCTAGTGGCTGTATAGCTGAGCCCACTATGGCCTCCCACAGCCAGTGAGCTGAAGGGATGCAGAGCATTTATGAACTGCACGTTAATCACCAGTGCATCACTCACTTAATTCCCAAATACAGCTCCCCTGGGCCAGTGAAATTGCTGTAGATTAGCAAGTAAATGGGATCTCTAAGCACAGCAATTTGGGACAAGAAATAAAAAAAAATCCACAGCTCAAAGAAAGAGAGTGAAATCTGGCTGTGAGAGGCATGTGTGGCCCAGGCTCATATTTCCTGGTCACAGAAATGTGAAGGCCCTGTTTCATCAGCTCAGTCTCCAGGAGTCAATACTCACAGAGCTCTGTCACAGCAGCTAACAGAGATCAATCCTACTGAGCCAGAAAAGAAAGAAGTGGTCACATCTGGAGACACCCTGGCCTCTTCTCCAAGGACTCTCAGCCAAGAGCCAGCCTGGATCAAACCTCTTTGGCTTACAGGAACTGACAGGATCACGGTAGGAGTGAGGAGATCCATGGGTGTGTCCCCTTCACTGCAAACAGACCAGCATTGCTGTGTGATGGAGATGTTACATCCTGAGAAACAGACAGAAGGCTGCTGCCTATCATTCTAACTCATTTTCTGGATAATCCAGCCACTTGTAACCCTGCTATTGTGCAAGCATCAATTCAAACTCCAGAATGACAACTTCTACTGCTTTTTTGGGCTCATTCCTGACAACTATGCCCAGAATGGTTGAGCTGTCACCAGAAGGTTTCCCCTAACTTAGTTGATTCTGGGGAAGAGCTGCACCAGGCGCACACAACTGTGGGGCTAGAAGAGCAGGGCAGTAGCTGCAGCATTTTGAACCAACAGCATCCTCCAGCTCCCACCCTCCAGAAACCAAAGGGAGGACAAAACCCCATTGTTTGACAAAAATTAATTTCCTGTGAAGGCTTCAGAATGAGTTGAAAGCACAGGGGAGTGCACACACAGAGAGCCCAGAGCCTGAAACCTGAGCCAGAGTAGGCTGCAGCAAGCCAGCCTGATGGAGCAGGGAGCTCTCCATCCATCCATCCATCCATCCATCCATCCATCCATCCCTCCCTGAGGGATGCGAACCGTGCTGCCCCGCCTTGTTGTATTCATATTTCTAGAGTCCCAGCTCTCAGGCTGCCACAGCTCTCAGCTGTCCTATCTTCTATTGTTGTTATTACATTTCTGGAGTCCCAGCTCTCAGGCGACCTATCTTCAATCACGTCGGGGTCACCGCTTGTTGTTATTATATTTCTAGAGTCCCATACTGTCGCAATCGTATTTCTAAAGTCCTGTACCTTCTCAGTGATATTTCTTGGGCGCAGTTCTTCACAGCACAGACTTCTTCTTCTGCTTGTTGCTGCTTCTTAGTCAGGATTCCTTCCAGGCTCTCCCTGACTGGCCAAGCCCACCCCCTTTTATTACAGTTATCTTCACTAGCTACAGCTGCAGCCCAATTAAGGACATTGCAGCTGCAGCCCATCAAGACCAACTGGGGCTTATCAGGGCAAGGCCGATATACAGATATTCAAATACAATACAGATATTTTACTAGGACTCCTACTATATTTCCCCCTTTTCTTTTTCTTACAGAGACAGGTTTTATATATTCTACTTACAAATATACAATACATATATTTTCCCAGCTCTTGACTGTACAATACAATACAACTAGGACTCCTACTATACCGCCTTGGCCGGAGCCAGCCAGCAGAGGGGAGCGCTGGTGTTTGGACAGATGCAGGTCTATGTCATGGGCAGAAGGGCTGAGCAAAATGCTGACCCTCCGCTGCACACTATGGATCCCTCCAGAATAATTATCCAGGCTCCTTTCAGCCATCTTAGAAGGTCTTGTTCTCCAGCTGCTTCTCAGGTCCTCTCACACTAGGTCTTCTAACCATGAGGATTGTCAAAGCCAAGCTTCAGGAAATTCTCCCTACCAAAATCAGAATATCCTTCTGAAAATGTAAGATTTCTTTTTAAAGGATTGAGGTCTTTGGTTCGCATTCTTGCTGTGAAAGCTACACACAAGCTTCCCTCTCCCCTCAGGAGCCCTGTTGTCATTGCTTTGAGGATGTGGGAGATGAGAGCCATGTGTGAGCACAGCACTCCAGGAGCTGCAGCTCCAAGAGTATTCAGAGAGCAAACCCCAAGGAGAGGGGTTAAGTTTGTCTCTGGTGTCTCAGGTCCTGCACAGGGGATGGTTGTGCAGTGCCTGGGAGCGGCTGGGGGTGGCTGGGATGTTCCCCCTAGATAATTCATTCTGCTTTCAGACAGTGCACAGGGAGAATAAGTATGGGACTAAACACTGGCTACGTGTTCTGTACAGCACAGAATTTAGGGGCCAGAGGAGCTCCAGAAAAGACTCAGGGAGGTTGTTTAGTCCACCACAATCCCAAGAGTGCATCAGCTATGCCTGCAGTGCTTCTGACATTTTTCCAACCTCTCCTTTGAGACATATCCACCAATGGATTTCCACCACTCTTTTATCCATTAGTAGGGGTGACCTAGGACATGTTTAACAACTTGGGCAGGGAACAGAGAAGGTAAACACTGGAGTGACTTTACTTTCCAGGATGAGAGAAGAGAACAAAGTCAAACAGAAGTAAGGAGGTGGATGGCAAAGCTGAGAAGAGCCACAAAAGGCTGCCAAGATTTGAAATTTTGTCTCCTTCCACCCTCCAAGAGCTACACAAACCCTAATCCTCCTCTTGCCACATCTGGGGGCCCAAAAGGCTTCCAGATGGTTGACAAAAGAAGAGTCAGGGCTATGTCAGCACCCCATGAGGTCACATCACTGCTGGGAGGTGATGTGTGAGACCATGACTGTAAAACCCCTGTCTTCATCAGAAGCCAGCACTGAGCCCAGGAGCAAGGTCATGTTGGGGAGGACACGTCCCTGGTGAGTGGTGCTGCTCTCTCCTATCCAAACACCCTTTCAGGTTGTCAGGAGTTGGTGGTGCCCATGCCAGGGCCTCTCTGCTGCAGCAGATCTCCAGCAGCTGGCTCATTGCAGTGCAAGGCTCCAAGCCTGTTACAGCCCTGTAATAGCAGAGCAACTCCATTCGGTACAATTCAGCATTACCACTGCTGTTGATCTTGGCGTGTTATTTATCCATCTCCCAAGCCATAAATTTCCTTCCTGGACTCCGTGACTTGCTTTATAACCACACTCTTTGCGCTGAGACTGCAAAGCCCTGGGGGCAAGACCTTTGCCTCCACACTTTCTATTTAGGGCCATGCAGTTTTATGACACTTAACAGAAAGAGTAACTTCCCAGATGACTTTGCAGCCATCACAGAAGTTTTTTTTAAATGCTACCTTTTTGGCTACTCAGAAGGTCACTGACAGGAGCAGGGATAAGCCTCAAGCCCAAGCTGCTACCACATGGAGATGAGGAGATGCTGGTAGCTCACTTGCAAATACGACCTACAACAAAGCATAAAATATTTGCCCTGTTCTCCCAAATGTATCAACATTAAATCCCCCACCAGGATCTCATTACTTGGCTTCTGTTTCTTAAGTCTGAAGCCTTTAAGGAGGTGAACAGCCCCACCACATTATCACTGCAGGCTCAGCTGCCTGCATGATCTCTGCACCAAGCTTTGGGAGCTGAAGCAAAAGCAGTGTTTGCACTGCACACATTCATGTTTGACTCCCAGAGAGGCCCTAAGCTCACCAGCCTCCCAGCTTGTGCACCAGGACCAGCATCAGCTGGCTCCTGCTCCCATCCCTATCCCAAAGTCAGCCATCCCCACCAGCCTTCCTGCTCTGGACCTCTTCAAGGGTCACTTTTCATTGGGGTGAGGGAACTCAGCAATGCTTTCCATCCCTGCCTGCCTCAGCTTGGAGGGGTCCCTTGAGTGCCCCATGGAAGGAAAGGCACATCTGGGCTGGATCACAGGGTGGTGCAGTGGCTTTTACAGCTACATCCTGCATATGTTTCTGAGCAGGACATGTATTCTCACAGATTGGGATGCACAGAGCCCCCAGGGCTGAGGGCCCTCACTCACACAAGTCATCCCAGGCTGCCCCCTCTTTGGAAGGCTCAGCTGTGGACACCTTGGCAGGCTGGAGGTGGTGGGAGGAGATGCTCTGGCCCATGCTGTGGCTGATGCTTTCCCACTGGGCATGGAAAATTGCTTTCTTCTGAGAACAGAGGCCAAACGGAGGGAATCATTTACACCATTGGGAAGTGGGTGTAACACTGCAATTTACTGGCATATTGCAGCCACAGAGGCAGGGACTTTGCATGGATAAAGAGAGCTGTGAAGAAAACAAGGGAGGAGGCAATGAGGCTGAAAGTAAATCCACAGAGATCAATAATGTTACATTAGATTTATGCCAGTTAGTAAACCAAAGGTTGTGCTCTGCTCTCTGCAGCACTGGTTTATCACAGCTCCAGATTTTATGCCACGGTCACTGCAAGCAGGATCTGTCCCCTGAGGTTTTAGGAATAACCTCTTTCTCTCAAGACTCTTTTCTTTAGCTGTCTGTGGGTTGAGAGAAAGAGACAATGATGTGTGGATGGAAAAACAACCAAAAAAAAGAACTAAATTAAAATTAAAACGCAGCAAGACTCCAAAGAATTTACAGATGTCTCTCCTCTCCTTCCCCCCACTGCCTCTCCGTGGTCAGCTGTAAATATTTATCTGGCAGGCTGCAGTGAAAGGCATGGCCCAAAACACTTAATCACAATTCCAGCATGGCTGCCCTCCAGAGCACCCCAAACTTGGGGGACGGTGGTTTTTTTCTGCAGCATTGTCAGAGGAAGGCACTTGTGTCCTTATGCAGGCAAACAAGCAACTTCAAAAGCAATCTCCATTATGGGCTGCTGGGTGCTTTGTTTGTCTTCTTCCTTGGATATTTTTTCTTTTTAAAGGACCTGGTTTTCTTTTTAAGCCTGAGTGGTGAAGGTGGGCAAGCCCTGTCACCCCACTGTCAGCAGCAGCCTGGTGCTGACTGACAGGCAGAAGTAGAGTTGAAGTTGGACTGGATCAGTGAGGAGGTTTGGGAAATCTTCCCCAGAATCAAAGGAATTATTATATTTCTGTAATTCACCCCAAACTGTTCCACAAGTACTGGTGGAACCTAACCCCATCTTCCCTATGAAGGGTGGCTCTGGGCTGGAGCCTTGGCAGCTTCCATGGGTCTCTCAGCAGAAATTTGGGACAAGTGGAAGCACTGCTAGAGCCTGGCAATTGCAGGGGCTTTGCTTTTGAGGCTGCCCAGCAAGAAATACCATTGGCACAGGAACTGCTGTGCAGCAATGGGTACCTGCAAAATCACAAGCATAAACCATGGGACCAGGGACTTGCAAGCCTCACTCCCTGGTTTTCACTCTCATGGTGAGTCTGGCCTTCTGATGTACCTCCTGCAAGGATTCTGGGAAGATTTCCCCATCTTCAGCTGCACTGTTCCTCCCCACAGACAACCATTACATCAGCTCTAAACCTTGTATATTGATATTTCTGCATCTCCTGGTGGCTCAGTCTCCAGTCTGGGAGAGGAGAAAGGACCATAACACACAAGGCTGTGGGTCCTCTGGAACTCACCCTCAGGGCCTTCCTCTGTGTTTGCTCCTGCCCCAGGGGCTAGAGCACATAAAGAGGCAGCCAATGCTCACTTTGTGTCCCAGCTTCCAGCCTCCCCAGCCAATGTGTGGCAGAGTCTTCCTTGGGAGAAGAACTTAAACGTCCCACCAAAAGCTTGGTTGCTACTTCACCATAGCGATTATTGCCTCAGTTTCCAGATGAAACACAAACATATTTTGTTTTTACAGTTCTTTGCTATTTTCTGCAGGGAGTGGCACACTTTGGCCAAGCAGAGCCATGCATGACATCATATTTTCTTATTGGCCTTTACTGCACTGCAATTGCCTCACCAGTTATTGCCACTTACTGCCAAGTAGCTGTTTCACCACCTGATTATCAGCCTGCCTTTATGCTTTCCTGGGCATTGAGATTCACTTCACTTTCTCCCTCCTCCTTGCCATTATTTCCAGTGGAAATGATGCTCTGTCAGCACATCTGCAAACATGCAGATTTCCTTGAAAAGGCAACCCCACTACTTGCTCCTTTAGAGCAGGTGATCAGTGACCACACAGATAAATTGGTCTGAGGTTAATCTATAATCCTGTCAGGGGCTGCTGCAATTTTTTACAGTCTCAGAGCCTAGAGAACTGTTAAAGCCCCCTCCCTCTAAATATAAATATATGATAATCTCAACATCCTTCAAGAAATAAACTCCCTTCTCTGTTGTAATAATTGCAACCTTGCCATTGCAATGCAAAGGGTACCTAAAAATGCAGACCAGCTAAATCCAAAAGTTTTCAAAACCCAGAGTAGACAGAGTTCAAACTGCAGAGTTTTTTAATCTACTTCTAAAGCCAGTGCTGTGAGATTTGAGGCCTTTGAGATTTTGTAATCTCTAGGGCTGCCAGTATTGCAGCAGTTCACTGTGAGCACTGACCCCAGCTGCAGCACCATCAGGGGGCTGTAGGATGCTCTGGATAAGGCAGGCTTTCCCAAAGGGCTCTCTTTGCTTTGACCACAATGGACTGCTAGGTTTTTATTGCACACAGGGCACTGTACCATGGGATATTTGCAGTCTCCCTAGTGCTGGTGTTCTCTGAGCCCACCCCACTGAATACACAGCATCCGATCCCAAAATCCCAGAAAGTGCGAGGCCCACCTTTTCCCCTTGCAGTGCAATGAATGGCATGGTGCAGGGGCACATGGGGAAAGGCTGCTTTTATGGCAGGGGGCATGGTGCCCTGGACAAGGGGGGAGGTGAGGGGTGGCTTTACATGGGGACATCCCAGGGGACAGCCCCAGCAGTGCCAGGCCCTGCCTTGGCAGAGGATGGAGCAGAGCTGTGCTCCGAGTGTCCGTGCTCCGTGGATCCCTGCTGAGATTACCCAGCTGCAATTCCCAGCACCTGCTCTGTGGCTGCTCCTCATGTCCAGCAGGCAGGCCCTTGGGGTGGCTGCTTCATCCATCACTCCCTGCTCCCCTGGGACAGCCAGCCGCTGCTGCCTTCATACAGCTGAGGCAGACGCGGCAGGGAGGGGAGGGCACGTGGGCAGAGGAATGTTCTCCATACTGCAGCTGCTGCCAGGCTGACAGCAGCAGCCAGAGCTGGGCTTTCCCACGGTCCCTTCACCTTCCCATCAGTGTGGGGGTGAGGTGCCAGCCTGGCCCCTGGCTGCTGCCCTGCTTTCAAGGGGTGGGGAAGTGGAAGGGGCTGCCTGGGCTCAGCTGGAGCTTCTCTGCCCCAGACATTAAGCATGATGACATTTTGGCAATGCACTTTGTCCTCCTGTTTTGTGAGCCAAGAGTTTATAGACCCCCAGGGAGAAGAACTTCTTCTTCCTCCCAGCCACTACCAGTCCTGCTTTTAGCTGCAGGCACCTTTGCTGCATGCCCCTGAGCTGCAAATGGGTCTCTGCTGCCACTCGTTCTCTTGGCTTATCAAAGGGGGAAAAAAATAAAGAAAAGAGAAATCAAGCATATATTTGCTGCTTGCTTTTCCTCTTCAGGAACTGATTGGGAACAGGAGTTTTTCAGCCTGGCCAGTGCCACCCTCCTGCCCACCCCCTATTTTGCCCAAGAATCAGCAAAGGGGCTGCTCCAAAGCGGCTCCACGAGCCTCCTGCTTCTCAGGCTCCTCCCTGAGAAGCAGGAAGCTCATGTTGCCTGCAGACCCCATGGGGAATCTGCTGACTGGAAGGCAGCTCCACATGTTCCACCATCTTCAAGGGACATCTTGGGTCCAGGGTCACATCAGCTCAGGCACATCCCCATCTGCCTGATGTTGGTCTCAGGGTCTTTCTGCTGTTCAGAGATACAGGGGCAAGTCTGTGCTGGCAGCGGTGGTGGGACACCTGGACACAGCATCAAAGAGAAATGGAACCTTCCCTCTGTCCTCACCAGGAAAGGACATCCCCAACAGCCTGGCCCAGCCAAGATTGTGACATGAAAGGATGACTTGAGCTACACCCTGTTTATTTCCATCCCTGCTCTTTCTGTCACAAGCCCAGGAAGCCCAAATTATTTACCGGATACAGAGGGAAACAACAGAGTGATTCAGAGATCAGGAAACTTTTCATTTCTCAGAGGGAAGATAAATACTCTTCCTTTGCAGTAAGTGAATTGTTTGTAGTGCCAGCACCAGGACAAAAAGTGTTGTTCTCCTGGTTGATGTAGGATTGTCAAGGCCAGGCCACCTGTGAGCTCAGCCATCAGGCAGAGGCAATGCTGGCATCTCTAAAGCCTGATGGGGGTTTCCAACCTGTACAGGTCTTAGAAGATTAATTTCTGAGTGCCTGTTGTAAGGAAAAGGCTAAAACTTTTCCAGGCAGCTGCAAGATGCCATGGGAAGGTGAGGAGTTACCCAGTCCATGGTACCCAGCCTCTTACAGTGGCAAGCAACCAGGCAGCAGATGACCCCAGCTGAGAAGCCCAAAGTGTCTGGTTCATGTCCAGAGCATTTCCAGACACACTGCAATGAGCCCTGGCCAGCCTCAGCTCCAGAGAGCAGCAGCATCACTCACAGAGCAAAGGCCTGGTCACACAGGAAGCCCTTGGCAGCATCCCCATGTCAGCACCAGGTGTCTTTGGTGGCCTACCCTGAACTCCTGGGTCCAGAACAGAGCAGTTGATAGAGCAGCGTTCCCTCATGAGTGGGGCTGGAGAGGCACAGAGGGACTCACAGATCTCATCCTGCGCACCCTGGACAGGGTGGTTATATAGCTGGTTCCTATAGCCCAGCCCAACTGGGCAAAGCCACTCAGCTGCCCCAGCTCCCCACTCTCCTGAAGAACAGCTGTAACATCCTTTGGCACGTGGACAAAGCTCACTGAAGGAGCAATGGGAACTGTAAAGCCCCTCTGAATACCTTCTTCTGGTGTTTAGACAGCACAGCCTAAGCCACAAGGAGATTGGATTCCCATAGCCACAAATTACAGAACATGTTCTTCTTTTAACTGGTGCTTCAGATGATCCCAGGCACGTGGGATCAATTGTGGTGGTTAACCACCCTGCAGCACCACCTCAAGCACTCCAGTTAGTGCTGACACTTCTGCCACCTGCTTCCCTTCCCATTCCAGCCACAGCTGAAACTCTTTGTGCAACCAATGATTCCTCTAAGGACCTGAACTCTTTGCTTATTCTGTTCTGCATTTCAGCTCCAAAGGGAGGATCTTTGTGCAGAACCAGTGGGGTTCAAAATTACCCAGAAAATTCAGTATTTTGGTGTGCACAAGTAAAGGCCTATTTACCTCAAATATTGTGCTGTCTCCCAGGGGCAATCATAAGTCTACAGTTTGTGGAGCACAACAGTAATGAAAGCCCCAGAAATACCACTGGAGATGGGAAGGTCAGGTGATTTAATAGGAACCATATGTGCTGCTCCAAGTTTTCTGAGTAATCCAGCTTCTGCATGTCCTCGCTGCATTACAGACATGATGCATCATCTCCCCTTTCCTTGGCTTCGTTACGGGGACTGAATCTCCCCCGAGACCCTAATTGCTTCAAATGCTCTCTGCTCTATTTATATTTGATTTTACCCAGTGGTTTCAAGCAATAGTGATCCTGAATGACTGTTGATCTAGGGCTGCACCCTGACTGACATCTGCTTTGAAGGCGTTGTGTGCAGGTCTGTTTGAGTAACAGGGCAGAGAGGACTCTGCTCTTCAATTAGAAGCTTTATAATGATCCAGCCAATACAATGTTTTTCTTCACAGACAGAGCCATGTGACCATGATGGTTTTCATATCTGTGAACTTAGTTTCAGGCTGATGTGTATCTTTCCCCTTTCTTTGTATTGGGTCCTTGCCTCGGTGTTCCCCTCACAAATTGGTGGTAGCTCCCCTCACTTAGGCCCAAGTGCTGCCAAACCTTGATAACCCACCCTGTCCTATCTGAAAAAGGACCTTTCCAGCCCTGCCTGGTGGAAATAACTGCAGCAGGCCCCACTGCTGGCAGCCCTGGCATCTAGAGGTCAGCAGAGAGGGGGAAGGGAACATTTTGGACACAGACCTGCCTCAAGGCCCGGGCACAGCGGCGCCTCCCTGCGCCGCCACAAGGGCTGGGTGGTGGCGGAGGGCGGGGGCAGCAGGAGCACGGGGAGCAGACAGATGGCTACACAGCCAACCCGGCTATTACCGGAATAAATTGGGTAAATCACAGGCTAAGCAGTTGCTCTCCCCGCGGTAGAAGAGGATGTGACACTGTGATTGAAAATTAGCAGCATCTCTCAGGCAATCATGGCTGGGAAGCTTGCTGTGCTGGGAAGCTCCGCTCAGCCGGGTGTTGCACTTGGACTGTGTCATTACTGCACCTTAAACCACAAGAACAAAGTGTTTGGGACATGCTAATGACACCGGGAGAAACAGAAGCATTTTGATTTGGAAGTAATTGTAGTAATTATTTGCTACCAGGGCAGATATGAATACAATATAATGGGTCTGATTATTTATCAGCATTCAACACCAGAAAGAAAACAATGCCGGTAAATAGCAGAGGGTTTATTTTGGGGAACTGTTTAAAGCCAAGAAAGGACAAAACATCTCTGTTCAAAACAGGGCCTGTGGAGGCCTCGTGGCAAAGATCTAAAAAAGGTTTTCAGGCTTCACAAGAGCTATATATGATTGAGGTTTGGCCCTGATGTGTTTGGCTTGGTGGCACTGCCAAGGTGCCAGGTTTGCTGAGCAGCCTGCCCTTGGGCAAGACCCTGACCAACACATTGCCAAATGTCACCCCTGGCAAAGAAACCACCCAGGGTAGAGCATTTGGCAACCCATTTTGGAAAAACTTAGCAAAGATGCTTCAAAGAGTTGCAGGAGCACACAAATAGGAGAGCTGTAGGCACAGCAGGACAGGTCTCACAGCAGCAGCACTCACCATTGGGGAGCAAAGGCCTGTGTCACACACGCTCCCAGGCCACTAGAACAAGAACAGAGGCTGAGCAGCCTGCCTTGGAGTGCTGCAGGACATGCCAGGGCAAGGCAGGCATTGCTCTAGGGGACCCTTTGGTAGAAAACTTTTCTCCAATTGCAGATGGCAGCCATGTTCCTTCCAAAGGGGCTCTGTTGTCCCCATTCACCTCCCTAGCTGGCATCCAGCTCCCATGGCACTTTCAGTTCCTCCACTCATCCAACCTCAGAGCTGCTCTGCTGTGAGTATGTCAGAGAGGAACATCAGTCGTCTCTGCAATCAGCTCTGGCCAACCTACCAACAGACCCAGCTGTTGCCACAGCAGGCACTGATGTGAGCAGCCACAAAAGCAAACATCTTTGGGCTCCTCATGTGTCTGGAGCTGCCTGCACATCCTGCCCCAGGCTAGCTGAAAACATGTGGTCAGCTCCTGCCAGCCTGGCGTGCAGCTACAGCCAGAGTGAGCTCTCAAAGCATCTACAGCTTCTGCTTCCTCACCCCCTTGCTTGAATAAGCCCACTGAAGTGTAGCTCAGGAAATGGTGCGATACCGACACGCTTAAATGTTCTCATCAGCACTGATGGTACTTCTGCAGAGCCTTGCTGCTCCAGCTGCATCCTCTCAGGTGCTGGCTTGAGGTTTACCACGTGAGGGTTACCCATCACTGGAGGATGCTTGTCTTGCTTTCCTAACCTGTTCCTCAATTTCAAAAGATAATTCCATGCATGACATATCCACTATAACACTGCAGCAGTGCTCAAACCAAACTCACTGTTCCTATGACACATGAACACTGGCCTGCCACCCAGGACAGACCTGACACCCTTCAGAAACCTGAGCTATGCCTTTGTGACCAACCTCTGCACACAGCCACTGTGGATGATTCAGGCTCAGCCTGGCTGTGCCAAGGGACGTGATGGATGCCAGACAGCCTTGATGAGCCAGGGCTCTCCTGGCAGGCCCCAGCACCCCACACTGAGGGCAGAGAGGATGCTCATTTGCAGCCAAGCAGGTACATCAGCGAGTGGCTCAGGAGCAGTGCAGGAGGTGAAGGGGGTCACTCCCAGCCTCACCATCAAACACGAGGGCTGAGTCACCACTGAAGCCTCTCCATGGAGAAATTCTTGGAAGTGCAAAGGCAATGAACATGCACACAAGGTGGTGCTGCCATGGCAGGGTTGGTTGCTGGTGCATGTGCCTGTTTGGAGCTACTGGCCCACCTGGAACCCTGGCAGGAGCAGACCCTGCCACTGAGGAGGGGGCAGAGATGGGGCTGGCACACAGTAACCTACCCCAGAAAATGCCCCTAAGTCACCACCCTCCTCAACCAGATCTGGCATTTGTGCATGTAGTTTCCTAGGTAGTCTTTTTCTTTTTTCTTCTTTCTTTCTTTCTTTTCAAGTCTGTAGCAGTGTAAAAACCAAGCAGCCACAGCATCCTGTGGCAAAGGGTTCCCCAGTGCAACCCCACATTCTGTGCAGATCTGCCTCTGGTCGTTTGCTTTGAACCCACCACCTGCTACTTTTATTTGATGTTCCTGAAGTTCTTGTCTGAGAAGCAACATACAATCACACTCTAATTTGTATTGAGATCACCTGGTCTTGAGTCACTGGTGTCCACGTGTGTGCTTGTTTTTAATTCAATGGTGAAAGCTCCCAAGTGCCTCAAGATCAGGCATAAGTAAATTTTTCTTCACTTTTCCAGTCATTACTGGTGTGATACTCTGCCAGTTATTACCATAATGGATGACACTGCAGAAACAGGAAAGAAACAGCACCCCCCTTGCCTTGGTATACATAACCCATCTGTATGCCCTCCATGCACCACTGCCTGCAGCCACCTGGAAACACACAGCCTCATTCACACCCCTCCCCTGCACAGGCCCTTCTGCCCATGCTCCAGATGCACATCCACCAGCATCCATCCTTCCAGAACCACACTTGCAGGCATGCATGCCCCTTTATCTTTACTCCTCCAACACATCCTTCTGATTAAAATATAACAAATATGCCATAAATACAAACACCACAGGCACATAAATACCACTGTAAATGCACTGTGTCTATATACCCACACTTCATCAGCACATATCCCATTCAATCCTAACTTGATACACACCCTTGAATGCATTCTTCCACCCCACACCTTGCCTCAACATGCTATGCAGCTTCAGGAAAATCAAAGGAAAGCCCAAAGTTGTTTGAATGAGATGGTCTGTCCAGCTGGAAATTCTGCTTCTGTTTTTCCAGTGCCAAGCCATGTTTCAGTGGCTTCCATGGAACTTGAGGTGAGAACCCTGGCCCCAGCAGCACTGACAGTTTTGCCCATTCTCCTAGTCAATCCCATAGGTAGGCAGATAGGTCAACACTCAGCATGCACCTGGAAACAGGGTGGGTTTTCCAAGCAACACTGCACTTTGCTGCACAGAGGGGTGAGCGTGCCACAGATGGGCTTCACATGGAGCCCTGCCACAGACTGAGCCAGGCAGGTGAGCACAGGGCACTCTGCTCATGGGGGACTGTCAGAAGACAGAGATTTCTGCACAAATGGAGCAGAGTGAGACAGAAATATATATATATATAGATCACATGTGTGCATGCATGTACATACATGTATGTCAGAAAATGTTTGGACAATGCCAAGAAGAGACAATCCTGTGTGCTGGCTGCAAAGGGACTCACTGAGGCTCAGGGCATAGATGGAACAATCCATTTTGCCACTGCTGGGATCTTTGTTCTTCTCTGCTATTTTCAAAAGGCCATAGCATTAACCTAATTAATTTACTTTAATTGGAGAACAGTATTAGCTTAAATGGTCCTGCTTAAGTTGTAGAGGAGCCATAGCCAAGCTCTTGAAACAGCCGCTTGTCCCCATTCACCCTCCTGCAGATGGTTCACGCAGCTGAGCTGCACTTTGGCACAACAGCCCTGCTCTGAAGGGAAACACCTGCACGTCTCCAAGCAAGAGGGCTCAGAGCAGAGAAAGAACTCCGAAGTTACAGGCTGTCCTGCTGAGCCAGGACCCAGACCTGGTGGGAAGCCAGGAGCTCCGGCAAAGTGAAGGTCCTGAGGGACCCATACCAACCTGACCGTGCTCGCAGTGCTCAGACCTCAGCCAGCATCCCTGCCCACTCTGGCAGAGGAGGAAGTGTTTGCACAAGCTGGTTTGAAACCCACAGGGGTGATCAGCCCTGCAGGATGGATGCCAGAGGCAGAAACAGGGGGCAGTGGCTACAGCAAGGACCGTGGCTCAAAGACCACAGTTCAGCTCTCATTTCCCTGGTTTCTGCTGATGCCTCATGCAGTGGCTTTGGGAAACTGTTCCCACATGACAGGGTCTGGCATCTAAAGGAGGCCAACACCCCCCACTCTCCTTTCTACATCTTCCTCTCTCTCTCTTTACATCCTCCTGTCAGTAACAGTGGTAGCTACAGCTGAAAAGTACCCTGTAAGATCTTCATGAATACCCCTAACCTGCCTTCCTTGAGCTTCAGACTTGTTGCCATATTGCAGTTTACCATTATTTCTGTTCCACCACAAAAGCTGCCCTGTTCTGTCATTAACCCAGGGGCAGCAGCAGCTCTACCCCCATCTCACCCTGGCCACTGGGCTGGCTGTGCAATGCCAAGCTGTGTGCCAGCTTCCCACCCTTCACTGGCTGTACCCTGGCTTTGGAGCACTAGGTGTCCATACTCCAGCCTAGGGGATACAAGTGCAATGCATCACTCTCTCTGAATGCACAAAACAGACTTACAACAAGCTTGACCTGGCAGCGGCCTACATTTGATTAGGGTTTGTGCAGTCACAGCCACCAGCATGGTTTTGAACAGCATCTGGGGCTCCAAGGGCAGTTGTGCTGAGGGATCAGGCTGTGCTGGAAGACACATCCCAGAGGAAAGCATTCAGTAAGGGAGGTACAAGAGAAAGGGCTCGGGGGAGCCAGCAAGGCACCGTACAACCCTTGCAAAATTGGCCAAGACCAATTAACAAGCTGCAGCTGACAGAGAAGGGAGGATTTCAAGATAAGAGAGATGGCAAGAAGCCTAGAGGAGATCAGAGCTTGGAGGGAAGAATGGAAAAGGCCTCCTGGGAATGAATCTAAGTAGGACTGCTAAGGGAATTTATGCTAATATCTCTCAGGAGGCCTTGGAAAAGGGGACATAGGTAATAGCCTTGTGAGATGCTGGTGAGGATACAGACTGAGGAGTGGGGGAGAGACAGGAATTAGCTCAAGTAAATAACAAGGGGTGGGGAATGCACAAGTACCCGAGATGGAGTATTTAGAGCAAAATCTAGAGGAAGGGATGAACTACAGCTAAATTATGGAGAAGGAAAAGTACTCTGGCTGTAAACAAAAGGGCTGTGGAGACTCTCAGGACAGACACGCAAGACTTCCTGAAGTTAAAATTACAAGCCAAAGACCATTTGGGTAGTTACTCAAACCCAAAGCACCATGTTGGTGAGGGAAGCACCAGTGAGGGACAGTACACCATACCTTAAATGGAGCAGGTACACATACAAAGAGCCTGGCATTCCTTTTGGACAAGCTCTCCATTTCCAAAGCCATTCACTTGCATTGTGGAGTGCTTGGGACTGGCTGCACTGTGTCACTGCTCATTCTACTCCACCTCCTCCATACCCCCACCCACAAACACCCCGAAGATGGCAAATGCATCCAGAGGTATGAATATAGCAGCTGTTACACTTTATTTCACTGTGGGGTTTTAATTTTTTTTATTATTTTTTTTTCTTCTGATTGAAAAAGAAAAGACAGAAAAGTTACAAAAGTAGTAAAAGGCAACAATATCCGCAGGACATCCCTGTTCCCTGCTCCCACCTGGGGCAGGGCAGCCTGCCCCACCTGCTGGCTGGCAGAACACACCTCTGGGCCCCTGCACCTTGGCAGCTCTTGCTGAGCAAAGCCTGAGGCTGCAGGGCCATGCAGGAGGCTGCCACCCCAGCCATCTGCACAAGGAATGTGCCTCTTAGACGGGTACCAGGCTATGGCTGTCCCATCCCCTGAGCACAGGGATTTGGTCCAAAGGAGCAATGCTTCCTGTCCTGCACTGGGCAACTTGATCTGGCAGCAGTTAAAAAGCTGAGGTGCGCCATCAAAACACGGTAAGCAGAATTTCTGCAGGGGCAAGAGGAATCAGCAGAGGAACTGTGCTCTCTTGGAAACAGGGACTTGCAGGGAACCACGATGGTCTGCCAGAGGTCCCTCACCAGTGAACACAAGTGACCTCTTGGAGGTGGTGCTGGTGCAGAAGGTGGCCCAGCAGTCACAGGCTGGAGCCAAACAGCAGGCAGAGCTGGGACAGCATCAGGACAGAGATCCCCTCACCACCTTGCCCAGCTGCTCTGCCTGCCTGAATGACAGAGTTAGGGAGAAGAGGGGGTGTGGGGAATCAGGTCCCCACCTGAATCCCAAAGCCTACAGCCCTTGGACTTTCCCCAGGGGTCTCACTGAAGGGCCCAGACCAGCTCACTGGGTAGCTTCCTGCTGGCAGCTGGACTGACCATTGGTATCAACCAGAGAGCAGCAAAGACTCTACACTGAGGCAGATTTTAAAAAATAAAAATTATTTTGTATTACTCACATTTGCTCCTCCCGATCTGTACAAACTACTTGCTTCCCCTTGCACTCAGGCACAGGCTCATGGTGGGCAATGCTTACACCAGAGGTTGCTCTCTCCACCAGGTGCAGCAAGAGGAAAGGCCTTGTTCCTCTGCCTCAACAGGAGAGGCAAGAGCTTGTCCTGCCAACTCCTGCCTTTGGCACAAAACACACACACCTCGAGGACAGATCCCAGCCAAACACCAGTGGCAGCAAGGCCTAGGATGGTCCCAACAGCTCAGAACTGTCTGTGGAGAAATGTCCCCCACCTTCACTCAAACTCCCCTCCTGTTTCTTCCACCAACAGCCACAAAATCGACTTTTTCACACTCCTTGCTTCATCTGGGAATACTGTCTCTCTGATACCAGAGGAGTGTACCTGAACTTAAGAAGGGGAGTGGAAAGCTTGCTGGAGGCAATAAATTGGTTTGAATTTGGTGGTACCAGTTACATTCACCATCATGTAGTCGGACAATGCTATGGAGAAGTGTGACATACCCCAGAACACACACTGCCCCAGCAGAGAGGGGATCCATGGGCACACAGTCACCCCCAAGTTCTTCTCTTTGATGATACTGAGAGGACTGAAGGTGGGTGCTGCATTTTCCTGGATGCCTCAACACAGACCTTCCAATTCTAGAATTTTATTCTAACCCCAGATGTACATATGGATGTCTCACTCTCCCATTTCAATCTCTTTTTGGGCAGTATCACTGAACTGCCAGCAGATCATCTGGAATGCACAGTTAAATGTGCCAGTTACTCCTCCACACACCTCCCTGTCCCCAGGTTTTCCACTTGAGAGAGCTTGATGTGAATGCAATTATAACAATCTCAGAGAGGGATCTTCTTGTTTTGCAAGCAGCTCTGTAAGACTCTTTCTCCAATCCTGAGTTCACTTCTGAGTGGGAGAAATGTCAGGTCTATAGCAAAGCACTGTAGACCCAGGTATCCTTGGGAAACTGACTGGATTTGGTTTCACAGCTTGATCACTCACCCCTGCTGCCATGCAGGTCACACTAACCCCTGAACACCTCCTGGACATCTTCAGTTGCCACCATCCTCACATTTGACACTGCCTTGGTGGCAGTTCTTGCAGTTTGTGCACCTGACTAGTTTGCTTTGCCCTGAGAGACAAAACTCCCTCCCTGTGCCGCTGCTGGGCTCCATCAGTGGTATGAGAACAGGCACTGCTGCCAAGCCATTCGCTTCCCCCTGCCGGAGCAGCTGTGTTGCAAAGACATCTCATTGCCCCTTCTTCTCCCACCCCTCCCCTTGGGTATCATCACCTCCCCTTCTCCCTGCCAGGCAGGACACTGGGTGATAGTTCCTGAGGTTTTTTGGAGAAACTCCTTCAGTAGGCACATGACGGTTCTTCCACTGGAGCTATGGGGCTCAGCGGCTTCAAGGTGCTGAGGGAACGGAAGGCAAAAGTGGAGGGATCGTACAGGAAGTGGGGCGGCGGGCGGCCTCCGTTGGTGCTCTGCAGGGGAACAGAAACAGGCATGAGGTCAGTGCTCATGGCAGCTGCAAACAGTGAAGTTCCTGCCTTGAGTGCTTTGTCATCCCCCTCTCTGATACAATTACAGCTCCTTCAATGGGTGGTCATGCTTGCACCTGCAGCAAATGGCACTAACATAAGCAGTGGGAGCACTTTGCTCGCATCCTTGCTCTTACTCTTCAAGATAAAAAGCAGGCACACCTCCCTTCCTCCAGGGCTGAAGCCCCTAGGATCCACCTAACCCATGGCACCTGTAGCCACTAAGTGAAACAGGATATCCATGATGCATTTAGAGTACCAGAGTCAGAAAAGCACCACTACCAAAAGGTATCACATCAAAAAGCTAAATTTATTTGAAGTAAGATCTGGTACGCTTTTAGAGCATGGAGACAAACCAAGTTATCTCTGGAAGCACATTCTTCAGCCCCATTTTTCAACAGCTCTCCAATAAGGATTTACAAACCACTGTTTCTTAAAGTCCCAGGCATGATGAAACTCTCCAGGGTTTCGGTTCCAGACTCTAAAATTTGATGAGGAATGGGTGAGAATTGCTTGGAGGAAAAGATGCCACCCCCAAGGCCTTACAGACTGGTTTTACCATGGCCACTGAAGACCATTCTCTCCCCTTTTGCTCCCAGTGTTCACAGCAGGTCCAGAGTAAGGAGGCCAGAAATAGCCACGTACACCCTGCACTGTGTGACAGGACAGGAATGCTGTTCTCCATTATGCTGTGCTAGGATATGTAGATCCCAGAGGAATGATGGTGCCAAAGAAGTAATTCCACTCTGTTAGATGTGAAGAGCTTTCCTTTAACTTTTCAGGAACTTTGGTTTGTTTCTTTCCCTATGCAAGCAGAAGCACTAGTGGGACAGCTACTTCACTGATACTTTCTGGCCAGGAGAGGAGGTCTCACTGCTCTAGGGTCCAGGACAGTGTTTAATCCTGATCCTGTAGAGTTCATTCCCAAGGAATATGTGGAAACTTCAGCAGCTCAGAAACTCATGCAAACATCCCCTACTCTCATTGCACTTCCATCACTCTTGGGAAGGGCTTTACCACTATTTTCACAGAGGTCAGGAAAAAACCCAATGACAAACATGTTAGGAAAAAACCCAAAAACCTACAGGTTGGGCAGAGACATGATTGAGAGCAGCTCTGCAGGAAAGGACTTGGGGGTGGTGGTTGACGAAAAACTCAAGGTGAGCCAGCACTGTGCACTCACACCTCAGAAAGGCAGTGGAATCCTGGGCTGCATCAAAAGCAGAACAGCCAGCAGGTCAAAGGAAGGGATTCTCTCCCTCTATTCTGCTCTTGGTGAGACCCCACCTGGAATACTGTATTCAGCTGTGGAGTCCCCAACAGAAGGAGGACATGAAATTGTTGGAGCAAGTCCAGAGGAACACATGAAGTTGTTGACTGGAGCACCTCCCCAAGGAAGACAGGCTGAGAAAGTTGGAGCTGTTCAGCCTGGAGGAAAAAAGGTAGGATGGAGACCTCAAAGGAACCTTTCAGTGTCTGGAAAGGGTCTACAAGGAAGCCAGATAGAGGCTCTTCCTCAAGAACTGTAGTGACAGGATAAGGAGTTATGGGTACAAATTGGAAGAGGTGAAATTTAGTCTAGACATAAGGAAGAAATTCTTTCCTGTGAGGGTGGTGACACACTGGAACAGGTTGCCCAGGGAGGCTGTAAATGCCCCAACCCTGGCAGTGTTCAAGGTGAGGCTGGATAAGGCGTTGAGCAGCCTGGTCTGATGGGAGGTGTCCCTATCCATGGCAGGTGGGATTAGAAGTAGATAATTTTTAAGGTCACTTCCAACTCTTAACATTCTATGTGATTTAGACTGGGCTCTGGTGTTATGTGACTCCCTGCTCCTCTTCTAGGCCTTTCCCAACTGGAACTACGGTCTCCTTTGCTTAGCCTGCACTGTGAGACTGTTCCTCAAAGAATTTGGCTTTTTAGGAACAATTACCAACTCTGTCTAGCAGAAGACAGTGGTTCATTTTAGCACTTCAGATTCAGGTCTATCACACACCCAACAGCATGGCAAGGTGGTGTTTTGATGCCTCCACCTCTCCTCTGCCTGGGTTTTAACTTGTCATCACAAGGCAGCAACACACAAATATCCCCTAAAAGCTGCCAGGATGGTTTGTCTCACCCAAACACACACAGAAAATCAGAGTGAGCTTAGGAAGTGTCCAAGCCAGGCCCTGAGAGCTGCAATAACTGCAGCAGGATCTGGAAGCCTCTTGTCTCCAAGCTCTTGGTCACAGCTCAGCCCCACTGGGCAGCAGCCTTTATGTCAGGAAAGGCCTCTAAAAGCCAGTGTGGGCAGCATGTTCCTGCCTAGCTGGTATCTCTGCTGCAATTAAGATGGGCACTCGAGAATGGAAAATGCCAACATGGTGCTTGGCATCAGCTGTGCCTGGAGTTTCAGCCAGCAAATCATGCCCTGCTACATCCCCCTGACACCTTGGCCAGCAGCATAAGAAACAAGAGAGGCAGATTTAAGGGCCTTTACTCAATAGCCACCTGCTGTGGGGTTATATATGGTGTATGCTCTGGCAGGCCTCAGAGCTGGAAGGTAACATAGCAACCCCTATTCAAAGCTAAGGGGCAGAATAAATCAGCACATTTGTCCTTCTCCAGAGCAGAGAAGGTCCCCTGCCAGTGCCAAGAGGGAATGGGAACAAAGAACCTGGCAGTCCCCTCCATTTTGAGATGCCAGACAGGATTAGGGAAGGCAGCTGAATCCGTTCATTTTTGGCACACGGCAGATGAAGAGGCTGGGGAAAGATGGCTCCAACGGACAGACAAAAGTAATCTACAAAACTCACAAGGCTTTGGGTGGAAAGTTTGCTATGGTTTCTTTCTGGGTCTTCTTCTGGGCCAATGTGTGGGGCAGAGAGCGTTCCCAGGGCACTGCCAGGACAATGGGCACAGAACAGGTGAGGCTGAAGGTCAGGGATGTGAGAAGACGCAGGAGATGCTGAGATTCACAGGAAGTCATGCAGCTGCAAGTGAGGCTCAAAATGCACCCAATCCTGCCTCATCATCCTGGCACCTCTCAAGCAGCCACAAGGTGACCACTGGCTTTCAACAACCACAGACAAGGGCAGAGTGAGAATCAGCCTGTGCCCAGCTGCAGGCAGTAACAGGAGAGGCAGTAAACTGACTCCCTCATCCACAGCAACATCCTGACCAATCTGCATCCTTTACAACCCTGAGCTATACAGGTTCCTTGTGCACCTGCTCCCTGACTGACAGGGCAGCACCTCTGGCACTGACCTTGCTGGAGCTAAGAAACCTCCAAATCCCTCAACTCTCTTCTTGCAGAAGAGCGTTTTTAGATTGGAGTTCATATCCAGCTCTAGGGTTGACGAGGCCTGATCTGGCTTAGTCCAAGACACCATTTGGGATCACAGCATGTGGTGGTCTGGTCCTGATGAGTAGCACAAGGCAGAGCTCTGTAGATGTATTTCCAGAACAAAAACAGATAGAGCCAGCTGCCAGAGAGGGGAACATGTTCCTGCCACCCTGTGGCTTGGGCCAGCTGCCTCCCTGTAGTCTGGGCAAGCATCCTAGCCAGCCTGCCCTTCTCCTTGGGCACACCACGCCTGGGACTTTGCTTTGACTAGGGAAGGGTGTTAAGGGTTGTTGCCACTGCAGTAGGTCCCCAGGGAGCTTGCCATAAACCTGCCTGACAGCCCCTGGTGAGCAACCCCAGGGCAGCTCCTGCAGAGGCTCCTCAGAGCACAAACAATACACACTTGACATTAAAGGCTCATGTGTTCACTCTAATGGCATTCAGACAGCTGGGTACCGCTCACAGAACGGAGCCTAATATGGGCCCTGTGCTCATGGCAATCATTAACCAGAGCCCTCAGTTTGCTAAGCAATGTATTTACACAGCTGGAGAATGGCCCGAGTCAGACTCACACGGCTGCCACAGGAGAGCACACAGGCTCACACACAGACTCTGTCACACACACATGCTCACTTGCACATACTCACCTGCCTCGGGTTCTCCCCAGTACACAGGCTCTTCCCTGGTCACTTGTGCACATCCCTCTGGGCACACACAGACTCCTGACTCAGAAATCACAGGGAGGGCTGTTCTACTCATACAAACTCTGCCTGCTTGTAAAGTAATTCAAGCCATGCACAGCCGGAACTTCATAGCATCCAGGGATGGTCTAAGGCACCACAGCTCATCACTGCTCAGAACACAAGGCAGTTCCAGCACCTGGACAGACCCACACTGATTTGGGTTAGATGAGCTCTTAAGGGAAGTAAACTCATCTTACACATGTTTCAAGCAACTATGCACAAACCACCTTGGTCAAGGATGCCTCTTCACCCATGTACATGAGCCTACACATGCACTCCTGCCAACATGTACTGTCCTCACAAATACATTATCACCTTTAAATACAGGGGGGCAAATAAAAAAACAGGTTTGAAACATATCTGAAGTGTATTAACAAAGAAGTACACCTAAATATAGTGAGTGGAGGGAGGTGCCTCAAAGAAGGCCAGTAAGATTAAACATCACAGAAGAAATGCTGATTTCAATCATATTAGCAGCTTTCAGAAAACAGACAAATGCACAACTGTTTCATAAACCCATCTGTAACATAATTGTACATTTTGGCAAGGAAAGAGTATACAGGAAGAAGACAAATATGTAAAGCTAAATCTATTAATATGAAGCCATATTCCTCCTAGAAACAGGTCACTGACTTCTATGAAGTCTGGGGCAGTATCTCAAATGCAGACAGTAACATGATTTTGGTCTCACGATTCCACAGAATCATGGTTCTCCTCTCTGGACAAAGCCAAAGTGAGCACAGGTCCAAGTGAGCTTTCAGCTATGGGAATGACAATCCCCATAGGAGTGGGGAAATGCAGCTACCCAACACAACGATGTCTTGAAGGGAGTGGTGTGCTGGAGGAGATGTACATTAAGAGGACTCTTTGGTCCTCTTTCTCAAGAGCTCTAGTATCCAGGTGGGATTCAAAACCAGATCAGCTTGTGCACTCTGCCAACCCGTCCCTACTCAAGGCCAATCCAGCACAGGAGTCCCTTCTTTCCTACTCTTGGACCCCAGTGGCTGGGAAGTGCTGCTGAGCTCCATTTAAAGGATGCTGCCTTCCAGTGGTGGGTGAATGATCCCTTTGCAGTCTGTAGACTCACTTATTAAAAGTCCTTTGGGATAAAGGCACCATGTAATTGCAAGCTGTAAAGGCGCATCCGATTTCCACCACCACCCTGTGTGGGAAGGAATATATCCCACAACAGCTCTGGCAAGGACGGATGCCTGCCTGGGATGCTGCCTGTCTGTGAAACAGCTGCCTTGCCCAGGAATGGGCAGAGCCAGAGGTAGCACCAATATTCAGGCAGGGCACAGAAAGAGTAAAGGCTGTCAGACTCCACAGAGGAACATTTACAGGTACACTGATTTAACGCCACATTGTGCTTCTTCCTCTCACCCCTGCTAAGTGTTAGAAAATAAACTTCTTCACTCTTCAACTTTGATGCCATCAGCTGTGAGAAAGGGAAGGGGACCCACATGCCTGCTCCTAGTCACATCTGTAATTCCAAACACGGTTCTGCCCAGGCCACTTCCCAACATCTCTGCCTCAGTTTCTTCAATGCATAATACATACATGTCCTGGTTTCTGCTGGGATAAAATTAATTTTCTGCTTAGTAATTGGTGTATCCTGTGGCTTCGATTTAGGATGAGAATAATGGTGACAGCAATAACTAAACTATCAGTCTGTCAAGCAGGGTTTGTATTAAGGACATCCCAGCTTCTCGTGCCCTGACAGCAAGAAGGTTTGGAAGGGCGTGAGAAGCTGGGAAGGAAACAGCCAGGACATCTGACTCAAACTGGACAAAGGACCTTTCCATACCATATGATGGCATTAAGCTGGTGTTTTGCCTTCCCAAGTAGCCATGATGCAGTCCTGCTTTCCTGGAGTCCTGCCTACCCATGGAAAGCAGTGAATGAATTCTTTGTTTTGATTTGCTTGCATGTACAATTTTTGTTTTATCTATTAAATCATCTTTATCTCAACCCACAAACCATCTCACATTTACCCTCCCAGTTTTCTCCCCCAACCCACCAGGGTAGCAAGTTAGCAACTTCATCATGGGGTTAAGCCACAACAGCACACTACAGCCAGGATGAATTAATTAACTTTGAGGTGTTTCAACCTTCTGATGAGAGGCGATTTCTTTTCAATTACAGTCTTGCTTCAGGCAGTTTTCAAGAAATAGTCGCTGGCAAGCAGGACCAGCTCCTCCAGTGGAGCAACAATTCACATTTAACTGCTTATTCATTAACTCTGATAGGGCCTCTAACAATTTATTCCAGTCACAGACCTGGAGCAGCTACAGGAGGAAATTTTCACAGGCAAACTCCTTTCCTCCTGAAAGTCTGTCCTACACTCCCAGGTTCATATAGAATTTTATTTCAAGAAATAGTTAAAAAATAGACCATGCCAGAACTTCACTTTATGACTACCCTTTTCTTTTCTCTTCCAAAAAAAAAAAAAATATCATCTCCAAATGTTGTTCTGACAAGGAAACCACAACTTTGCAGTGGGCACTGTTTTCTTATGATTTTCATTGCCCCCCCAAAAGACTGAAAGACCTGTCTGCCATCACCAACACAAGGCTGCCTAACACTTTTTTCTTTCCATACCACCACATTGCAAAGAGCAGTTCAACGGTTTACAAACACATCACTGTTCATCTTAGAAAGGTTTAAAAAAAAATTTAAAAAAAATCAAACATTTGCAAATGTGTGCGCAGAGTTGTGAGGTGGCAACTACCAGACTTACAGAGGTGCCACCAGACAGACAGCACTGAACCTTTTTGGAAGGTACTTCAAAGGGCATAGCAGATGCTTGTTGGTCACTTGCCCAAAAGCAGAAATAGCCAGTTTCAGCTCTAGGTCCTTGCTGGCACAAGCATGATAAGCCTTTCTTCTCCTCTCTCACACATCTTTAGATAGGTCTTTGACAAAGCTGACTGCAAGCTTTGATTTTGCCTGGCTGACAACCTGAAAGAAAGAGGCTGCACAAAGAAAAGGGACAGATGGGTCATTCAGAGGAGCAGTCTGTCAGTGCTCCCTGGCCAAGCTGGGGAACCCACCACGCCAGGGTCCCAGTAAAGATCATGCTCTGAAGACAAAACAAGTCTCTTAGGACCAAGGGAATGAACCCATATTTCCCTACGAGTGAGCCATATTTTGCACCTACTTTTTTTCCTTCTGATAAGAAGGTGCCTGTGCTTCCTGCATACCTGCAGCAGTTCCTGTTCCAGACAGGAACAGGACAGTTCCAGCAGTTCCAGACATACAGGGTCTGCATGTGCCTGAGCAGGAGAAGAGGCAAGCAAAAGAGTAGCTCCAAATAAACACAGACACGGCACAATCTGGCCCTAAATCTCCAAGTACATCTGAGTAGAGTCCTTAGTTTTGCTCTGTACACAGGTGACACTACCCCACCCTCTCCTTCCCCTCCACCCTCCCCATTCCAGCCCTTGCTGTGCAGCAGGAAGAGCCTCCTCTCAGGGGGATCACAGCAGCTGCCTCCCAGTCCTGCTCCCTCGGGGCCAGGAAGCCCAAGCACCGTGCTTCCTGCAGAGCCGGCACGTGGTGGGCGCTCGGGCGTGCGCGGCTTCCAGTTTGCATGAGGCCAGGGAGAGCAGATTCCCTCTGGCCAGGCAGGCTGGCACAGAGCTGCTCTCAACTTGAAGGGTACCCAAATTAAACCTGCAAAGTGAGGATTAATTAGCCTGGCATGAGCAGGCTGCAAACACATGCTGACATGGTGCACTTGCCTCTGGACAAACCACCCCAGCTGTGGAAGCCAAGCGCAGAGTAGTGGGTGTATTATGGGAGAGGTGTGTGGGAAAAGAGGATCACAGCTCCAGGGACTGGGAGAGGCAATGGCTGCCAGGTTCCCACAGCCACATGAACAAAAATGGAGCAGAACAACTGCAGTGGGGCTGGACACAGTGAGCAGATGTGCCTAATCAGCCATCTTGGACTCGAAGCTCTGACAGAGAGCAGTGGCTCTCTGTGACCCTGTGCCATCCCCTACATCTTTCTCTCTGCTCCATCAGCAAGGTATCACCCAGAAGTCATTAAATCTGACCCCTTCTCTGTGAAACATGCCTTGCCACTTTCCATTTCCTTGAACCACAGTGCCACCAGTCATAGCCACCACTGACACACAAGGCTGTCCCAGAAGCAATTGGGCTGCACCTTGTTTCTACCTCCCTGTATCCTTAAACCAGACACACAACCCACATCAGACCACAAAGCAGGAACAGTGCTGAAAATAGGAAGTCAGGCTCCTCATTCACCAGCCACTTGCTTCTTTCATGGTGCTGTGTGGATTAGAGTCTTGGTTATTCCACAAAGTCTGTTCTGTGGGCACTTACATGATTCAACAGGTGCAAGGGCATTCATGGCAGGAGTTTATGAAAAGCAGGAAGCAATAAAAGTTCTTATCCTTACAGAAACAGAAGAGAGATACGACAGTCCCACTTCTACCTGCTATGGGCAGGCTAAAGGCTGGTTAGCCTTTGCCATGAAATCCAGTAAAAATCAGATATTTGGAGTAGTTTTTAAAAGACAGAGGCATTCCCCCCTTGGCTACACAGAACCCTTCCCCAAACTGAGGAAACTCTGGACAAAGTCTTTTGTCAGGAATTATTCAGAACAAGGGCTGGCGTTCTCCAGGACCAACTATCATTTTCAGCAGGCAGTGCAGTGCTTGGGCTGGGAGGAGTGTAGGATACCCAAAGGGATATTCATGCTCCCACTTAGCAGAGGGCCCTTTCCATTATGCTCAGCAGAGGCATGCCCATAAACTGGAGGCAAGACACCACAGGGGAAACTGGAAAGCCAAAAAACTCCATGAGAGGCGTCTGACCATAAAGTAATGCAAGGCTATGACTGGCCAGGGAGGCAAGTCTCTCTTGTTGATTGTAAGATCAGGGTCAGGTTTATACAGCCAGTCAAAATTAGAAACAGCCAGGAAGGTTTGAGAAACTGTTTTTAAGCTGCAGTTTGGGATTTCTGCTGCCCGAGATGCCCTAGGTGTTTATACTCATGATATGGTATGAATAAGGACACAGCTCTAGGAACATGGTCTAAAGTTCTCATCACCCTCTCTTCAAGTGAGTTACACCTTCTGCTGGTTTTTCAGTGTAACTCACCCTTAAATTGCAATCATGGTATTTATCTGCATATTTATATGCATCCAATGCTAAATGCTTGCAGTGCTCCTTGGGAGCCTGTGATGGAAGGAGCAACATCTGTGGGGTTTATATACACACACACACACACACACAAACACATATATATATATGTACATATGTATGTATACACACACTGAACCTTTTGATTACATCTTTACTTAGTGCTGCACAGCCAGAAACAGAGGTTTGCACCAATACTGCTCTGTCACCTGGTATGCCTTGCACATGTGACTAGCTCAGGCATCTGCCCAGAAGGTTCTGGCCAGCATATCTCCTCTTCAGCTCCCAGCTGAAAAGGTCCCTTGTTTTAGAAGACAAGCCAGCAGCATGTTTCTGCAGTGGCCTTTTAGGATGCAGAGTAAGAGATAAGAGACAGGGAAGTCATTCCCTGGGATCTGGCCCCTGCCCAAGCAGAGGGCGTTCTCAACATTGATAAGATCAAGGCAAGAGCACAAGAGGTTTATGTTCCGATTTAAAATTCTTATTTTTACATAGCAGAAAACATCTCTCTGATCAGCCAGGTTATCAGATTGGCCTTGAAATCCTTCCTTCCTTTCTGCCAGCCCCAACAAGATCCTTGAGACACAACTGGTAAGCCCCTGGGTGTCTTCTACCCACCTACTGCTGTTAAGACAAGCTCAGCTCCACTAATCCCATTCAGAGACTGTATGTAGAAGTTTGTCAAGGAAGAACAGAAACAGGAATAAATGACAGACCAGGGACCAGGTCTGTACACTCACACTGCCCAGCTCATGTGCCACACACACAGGCAAACACCTGCCCCTGACCTTGCAGTGGCATGTGCTTTGTACAAATCCATAGTTCATGTACATGCTGTCACCTCTAATTTATCTCTGCTCACTTGCCCACAGGGGATGATTCTTCTGTTCCATTATCTCTTACTCTGTGGGAACAGAAGCAAGATTTTTTTTCTTTTTAATATTATTTGCTCTTCACAGTAGGCTGCCACCTCTCACAGCTGCTATTCCTCATTTCAAAACATTTCAAACTGAGCTGCTGCACATTAGAAAAGGTAACCAGCCTCTCTTCCATAACTGTTAGGTTCTTAGAGTAGTCACATCACTATCCCATCATCCCACTTAAGAACCACTGCGTGAGGGGAAAGGATTTGGCTGATCACCACCTGAGCTGGCCCTTGGGAAACTTAAGCATAGGAAACAAGAGCAAGGTGACACCTTAGTGTTAAAACTGCAACATGCTTAACAGCAGCAGGTCACCTGCTTAAGAAAGACCCCCAAGGACCACAAACCAGAGGCTGTAGCTGTGTTTCCATGCCAGAGGGCAAAGACACTGCCCCATCCATCTCACCTTCCCATGGGAGACTCTTCCAGCAGAAGACAGAGGAAGGAATAGCTGTAATGATGCATGAGAAAACAACATCTTGCACCCTGACACACCAGCAAAGCCCCAAGATGTCAAGGCAACCAAAGTATCAGCCAGGAGGGATTTTTAAAAGCAGGCATCATCTCACAACCACATGAGATACTGATCTCAGCAAGAACAGGATGAAAATGCTTTATTGCTGATGCTATTAGAAGGTCACTGTCATCACTGTCCTCACACAAGATGGAATAAGCACGACCCTTTCTCCTACAAGTTAGTCAGCAGCAGAAAAACTGAAGAAATCAAGGATCCTTGGTTCAAATCCCTGGCACAAGCCACTAGAAATCCTGCCTGCTCCTCAGATCAGTTCACACTGCCTGTTCATCCAGCTGTAGTCTCTCTGGATATCTGTGACCATCTCAGTTCAGAAAGAGACACTAACTGATCTGAAACAGGAGCACTTGTGCATCAGTGACACAAGCAAAGGGGTTCACATGGTGATGTTTCCTGTCAGACACACAGACAGCTGCCTGGTTCCTCCTGTAACAGCTCATCAACCCATCGCTATGAGATCTGTCTTCATTTCTTCTACCCTCACCACAATGGACAGATTCCAACGATGAACCTGTGCCACCAGGCCCTCAGCAACACAGAGCCAAGCCTCTCACCTTGCCTCCTGCTATCACTCTTGCCAAAATGCCACATTCAGTAGGGCCTTAGAATAGCCCTTCCAATAGAACTTAGGTCCCTAGTGTGCTCTGACTCCATTACTGAATGCTGGACAAGACCCAGAAATCACAGAAGGGCTGAGGTTGCTCTAGAGATAGCTGAGTTCAACCTCCTCCTCTGAGCAGGGTCAGCAGAGCCTGTTGCCCAGGACTGCATCCTGGCACACCACGGCTCTTTCCATGGACAGAGATTTCCACAATTTCCCTGGGCAACCTGAGTATCTTACATTTCTACTTACCCCTTTACCCATTACCCCTTTTTCTGCTGCTGGGCAACACAGAGAAGGAATACCATGCCAAGCATGTCCTGCTGGCGGGATTGAGGTTTCCCTTTATATGATGAGAGCATGGCACTGTGTTTCAGAAGTATTGACCTCTCTCAGCTGTTTCCAGAGCTGAGGCACTTCAGCAAAGAGTTCTGCCAGGGACCTGCTGCTTCCTTTCTCAGCTGCATACACAAAAGTGGGCATTCACAATCCCCTGAAAAATGGAGGCAAAAATGCACCTTTACTAAACAGCTCTGCCACTACAACAGACCAGCAAGAGGCTGTGAAGCATCACATGCTATTACCATGGAAGCCACGAGTGCCTCAGGTGGAGAGGCACTGCCTCAGCTTGGCAAGGCTGGCCAGAGAAGAGGGGATTTTGTGCCATCTGTCAGAAAAGTGTGCTCCCAGTTTATGCTGTTTATTTTACTGCAAGCTGACGTGGGCCCAAGGAGCAAAGGGATAATTCTCCTTTCAGATTCTCCAGGGGCACAATAGTAAGCCACAATAATGAGCTTAAGGTGTCAGGAAACCACCTCACCAAGGCATCACTGAAACCCAAGGGACTGGAGAACCATCACTAAGCACCAGTGGAAATAGCTGGTGTCCAGGGACAGACACCCAGAAAAAACCCAGTGAAAGAGCACAGGCAGGCATAAAGGAAGGTGATAAACAAGATGTGCTAAAACATTGCACCAGGATTAGACAGCTGGTGGGTCTGAAGGACAGGCACAGCCTGGGGAGAGCTCATGGGGCACAGAAGGACACAACTAAATTGAAAACAATCCAGGCAGAAGCACACGAGAGTACATAAAAGATCAAGATTAATTGTGCAGTCAGAAGTACTGGGTCACTGTGGGGCTGCTGGAAGACAGGACTGAAGAGCCCTGACAGAAGGTGTTTGAGAAGTTAGAAAAATACCACCCCCAGCTGTGCACCAGGCTCCAGCCAGCTCTACCTGCTCCTCCTCCTCTCAGACACCAAATTCATTTCCAGAGCACTGATGGGCAAGGACATCCAACAGAATACTTATCAACTGCAGCACTTCTGGGTACACAAAGGCAGCGTTCCTACTGCCTGCTGGGCAAGGTAAAAACCTTGAAAGGATCCTGGTCCGTCATTCATCCCTCTTGCAAGGCTATAAGAAACACTGCAGTGAAAATAGCAGCTCCATCACAAAGAATATTTGTTTTCTTCCCCCTAATCTTTTTTTTGCCTGTGTATGACAAACATGAAGGATTAGGTACACCTGCTTTGGTGACAACATGCAAGATCACAAACAAACAGAATCTCAGAATGTTTTGGGTTGGAAGGGACCTTCAAGATCATCTATTTCCAACACCCTGCCATGACAAGGACACCTTCTACTTGACCAAATTGCTCAGAACTCCATCCAACCTGGCCAAAATTTCTCGGTTCCAGTGCATCCATCACCCTCACTGTAAAGAATTTATTCACAAAATCTAATCGAAATCTACTGTCCTTCAGCTTAAAACCACTCCCCTTTGTTCTATCACTACACACCCCTGTGAAAAGTCCCTCTCCAGATCCCTTGTACCCTTCCAGTACCTTTTGGGTACTGGAAGGCGATACAAGGTCTCCTAGGAGTTTTTATCTTCTCCAGGCAGAGCAGCCCCTGCTTTCTCAGCCTTTGTAGGGAAGATGCTGCAGTCCTCTTAACAACCTCACAGGCCTCCTCTGGATTTACTCCAATAGTTACTTGTCTTTCTTTTTTCAGGGACTCCAGAGCTGGATGCAGCATGCCAGGTGGGGTCTCACCAGAGCACAGCAGAGGGGTAGATTCACCTCCCCCAACCTGTCAGATTTCTCTTTGATTCAGCCCAGGATATATCTCCCACATGACCATACAGCACAGACCAAAAGAGATACAAGGTACCCACAAAGGAAGCAGGGCTGGCTGATGAATCCAGGTATGTGCTGCTAAAGACAAAACTCTCAGAGGTGCAGGTAACAAAATCTACAAGGATGAGACTTGAGCATTTCTGATAGGGATGCAGGCTGTCAAACACAGAGAGGCTCAGGACACTGCAGCTTCATCCCAGCTACAAAGTCATCCAAGCAATGCAACTCTTAGCTGTCATCACCCAGTCCCATATCCCACCTGGTTCTGCAAATATTAGTGCATCATGCAGGTACATCCCTTTTCTCCTCTCACCCCTACCAAACACTACTTGGTCAAGAAGGATCCAGATGACCAGACAGCTATGCTGTATGAGCTCACAGCACAGGATGTAGACTTTAACACCAAGGAAGCTTTGAAACCATGGTCTCCAAAATGGAAAAGACAATGTATTATTAGCCTTGTCAGCACCTAGCCTAAATTGCAACTACATGCTATACTCCATGCTGGCAACTTTTGTTATGCAGCTGATCAAGCCACAAGAAATCTCCAGAAATCATCTTCTGGACACAGATATTCAGTGAGAACCACCACATTAGTGTATGTGGAAAGATGAAGGAACTGCACCAGAAAAGGGCAACTTACACGAATTTTAATTACTCTAGTCTTCGCTCCACAATTCTTCTTGAGCAGCATCTTCTGAAAGAGAAGTAGAATCCAGGGATTAGTAGAAATAGCATGAATGAACAGAAAGAGGGATATTGTAAGGAGTCCCTTTCAATCAACACTTCATTAAAACAAGATGGATGGATGGATGGTTAAGTGGGATATGAAAGATTAAGAATTACCAAAGGTGGCCAGCAAGTAAATCAGCCTAATCTGAGACTGTCTCACACAGCCTGCATAGAGTGCTCTGGCCTAGGCTTTGAAAGAACATACAAGAAATTTCACAAGGAAAAAGACAGAACAACTGCCTGAAAGGAAATTTCTTCTTAATTTCCATCAATTAGTGGTTAAACTTTGCCCTGAAGCAGGTGAATTTATCTACCTTTAAAAAGGAAAATATGGTCTATTTAATGTAAATGTGGATGTTCCCATTATTAAACAGATATTTTCATTATGCTTATTTATTTACAATAAAAAAAAAAGCAAAAAGCACCTGCCTGCAGTTCTAAATCTCCTTGCCATATACTGCAAGAGTCATTAAAGTTGTCATAACATGAACCACACAACTTAGCAAACAGGATATACTTGAACCAGCAATTATTCTGGGAAATTACAGAAAAAAACAGCTGAGTTGAAGTTCTATCCCAGTTTTGAGGCAGTGTTTTGAAAGCTGGCAAGTGAATAAAATCATTCTTTCCCCTCAAAAAATTGTCACAAAACAACTCCCAAGTGGAAAAACAAGGCTTCAAGAGAACAGTTCTTTCATTTAAAAAAAATATTTTAACTGTATTTTTCATCCTGAAATACCTGGTGAGGGAAGCATGTCAGGAAGAATCTTCTCCATCAGCTTTTGAAAGAAATAAAAGATTTTCCTTGCTTCTGTTTTTAACAATTCTCCGGTTGGAAAGCTGTGTGAAGTATGGGAAAGCACTCCCCACAGCCACATGCTTTTACAAAGCAACTGAAGTGTTTTTCAGATGAAGCTCTTAAAGGCTGTAGAAAGACATCCCACCATTTTACCAACATGTGTGGGAAATAGTGAGACCTTTATATTTTCTCTCTTTTTGTTTGTTTGTTATCCTTCTGCTTTCTCTAGCACAAAGCAAGATAAAAAGCAACACAGTACAGGGAGTCTTGGAAACTCAAAAAGCTTAAAAAATCCAAAACATACAAACAACCTCCAAAAAATTCAGAAGAAAAAGCACCACCCCAAAACTGAAGTCAGTGCTTAGGTGAAAGTATTTATTATTTTTCCAGTAGAAAGTACTGCTGGGAGGTGGGAAGTATTTCCATTCCTCCACCACCCTCTGTCACTCTACATCCCATAAGCACGTCTTTGCAGTTCCAATCCACACTACTGCCCAGAACTTGGAGAGGGAGTTAGAGATCCACCCAGCATTTCTAAGCACATCAGCCTCTTTGATCTAAAATCCAGAACTTGGCACACACACGCCCCACTTTGAAACTTTCACATGAATAGTTTGGGGCTCAAGGACAGTGTATTTTATTATCCAAGCATGCATGGGGGGAAAAGGGAGGTGCAAGGATTTTGAGTTTTTCCTGTTAATCCTTTAGCAGGTGAATCCTACTGCTGTCTCCATTATTCAAAGGACTCAACAGCAGCCATGCCTGACTGCTCTGGTCCCAGGTCTGACCTGGCAGCACAGCTCCAAGGTTTTTAACCCAAAAGGACCCAACAGCTTTTTGCACAAACCAGGCAGAAGACAGAGGGAACTGTTGAACTGAACTAGCCCAGCCCACAGCTGTCCAACTAAACAAGTAATCCTGGGAATTCATATAAAATATTACAGGACTCAGCTCCCAGGCAGGCTGCAAGGCACTATGGTAAGGCTGTGAGGTTTCTTTCTTCTGCCTTTCTTAAGGCTCTCTTCCTTAAGAGAAGGAAGGAGACCTTGGTGGGGCTGACAAAACCCAGGATGCAAGGAAGGAAAAAAGTGAGGAGCTGTGAGGTCTTGCAAAGTTTTGGTCTCTCCTTCAGTTTTTCTTCCAGGTGATGTGAAATGTTGGCTGGGGGATAAGGAAGGGTAGGCTAGATAGCTCAAGTCACAGGTGGGATAAAACGTGCAAGACAAAGTCAGATTGAGCAATGACAATTAGAATAAGGACTCAGGATTTTGAGCCCCATCCTTTAGGGGAAGAATGCTGTTAGAGCAGAACACACCCTGTTGTATCTCATATGACTACAAGCTTTTTGACTTTGAGCGAGACTCTCAGGTTCCCAAGGCTACTGTAAAGCTGAGCTTTATAGTGGTACTTGGCTGAAATGCCAGGATGAAGTGAGGCTGTGACACAAAACTCTACATTGCCTCAGTAGCACCACTGAATCCTCTGCTGGAAGGGGAAAAACAGAGCTCTGCTGGCCAAGGAGCAACTAAAACACCTTCCAGTACAGTCCAGTGGGATGAAATGCCTAGCATGGTCACACCCACAGTTTCCCCAATGACTTCAGCTGGGTGCAACAATAGACTTCATTTCCCAACTAAAATCAGAGGCAGCAAGATATTTACCCATCCTGGCCTTATATTAAAACATACAGGGAGGACCAGCAGAGACGGAAATTACAAGATGACACCAAAGAGTGAATGAAAGGTTTGAGTTAGCCTGTAGGTAGATGGGACAACCAGCCAGACTCTTCCAAGAGAAATTCAAGTGTTCAGCTGTATCCCAAGCCCTACTCTTCTGGCAGAAAAAAGAAGTATTCTTTTAGTGATGTTGTTGTGATAAGCTTTAATTATACAAGAATCTTACCACTAGTTACGCTACTGCTGCGGTTTGTAAAGGTCTCATTGTGCAGCAAGAGCAGGACACCCTACATCATTTTTGTTCCTCTTGTGTTTCCTCTTTGTTCCTGCGCTCCTCTTGATGGACTAAGTAGAAAAATAAAAACATGACATCCCCTCATCCACAGGCTGTTAAACTGGAGCATAAACCTCAGCATCTGAAGCTCCCTGGAGCTCTCTTATTTCCACTTAGACTGCAAGCAGAGCAATACCACTTCTGCTGCACTCTCACAGCTTCCAGATCCTACATCATAGTAAAATCTGAAACAAAGAGCTAGAGAGAGCAAGCCAGCCACATGATCCTGCAGATGAGAATGAATACAGGGAAGGCAAGTTATCAAATGTTATTCTATTTAATCAAATTGCTTCCACCTCACTTGCAACCACACACTTTCTGCACCCCGCACACCAGAGCCATGCTCTAGAAAAAGTAAGTCAAGCCATCTTTGAATGGTTTTCCATCCCTCAGCCTTCCCTCTTCTTGCCAAACCTGAGCGCAGACTTTCGGACGGGGAAGCTAAAATGCAGTGCTGCCTAGCAACAGCCAGGGACTTTCCATGGCAGCCTCTCCTCATCCTCCCTCTGGAGACCTCCACATCACAAGCCAACCACGAGGTGCAGCAACTCATTAACTCCTATTTACACAGATACAAGGCAGAGCTGAAATAACATTCATTTGGCTACATGACTTGCAGTAGCCTAAAGCAGGGGAAACAGCCTATAAGAAAGGTGACATATTCCATTTAGTAACCCTGGGTTCATTCCTAACTACTACACCAATGTGAAAGTGCAGTTTTATTTCCTCAAGCTATTTTCTGGGAGTTATGACAATGAGCAGAGCAGAGATTTGTCAAAGGTCACGGAGGATATTAGTAGCAGAGCTGAGAATAAAACCATAGGGTATGGTTTCCAAAACTTTCTTCCACCTGCAGAAAATGAAATGGAAGAAAAGGAGACAGTGTCCCTATTTCAATTAAAAAGTCCTTCCTGCAAGTCTCTGACAAAACTGCTACTATCAGAGCTGAAAACTACAGCTTTGGAACACTATTATTTGCATGAAGGGAAGTTTATTTTGCTATCTACTGTGACTTCTACGAAAAGGAGGAAATGACATGACTAAGGAAATGCTAAAGCCTTTTTGAGGACACAAGTGCTATGTCTAGCTCTAAAAGCAAAGCTAAATTGAAACACTTCAGGGTTAACCCTCCAGAAAGCAGCAGAATCAGCTCAGCCCAAGAACCTGCCCACTGATCTCACCTCCTGCTCATAACCCAGAGACTCTCTCAGTCCTGAGCCTGGATTCAAAAGAAAGTTGCAGGGACTGGAAATAACAGAATCCCATATTCACCGAATGAAATGTAATGAACCCCTGATCTGCCACACTATGCAAAATATTTTACATTAATAGATATCAATAAACACTTTTCATCTTACATCTGCTTTTTATATACACAATTCTGGTTTTAGAATAGTTTCATTTTCACTACCTCCACAAGACAAAACAACTCTTTTGTTCATTAGTGTTGCAGAGAGGTGTAAATTGCTATTATTTATTTTATTATCTGGCCACAGTTTTAAACATAGGGGCCTGTCCAGAGCTGGATGCAGTTCAATTACTACTGGTTTTCTCAGACTAGTTTAGTCTATTTCAAGCAAAAGTGCACAGGAACTCTCAATTTCTCAACATAACTCATCATTGAATGACACACTTCATCAAATGCTACATACTGATATAGAATCAGCTTGTTCCAATATAAGAATGCTGCAGGGATTTTCACTTGCTTAATGAAAGAGATTTCAAAGTTTAAAAAAAAAAAATCTGTATTCAGTAACTGTGCGTTAATTTGACTCAAAGATCAGACATTCCAAAGAATATCAAAGCAGGCCAGAAGCTTGCCTTTCTTTAGTTTTGCTAATGACCCTCCACAGGACAAGTGCACTTTAAAGGTATGGACATTCCTGTTTTTTGTTGACATCTCGAGGCTCTTGACAAGATACAAAGTTTAAACAGTCCAAATTTTCAGAAGAAGCCTCCTCAGCTCCATAACCCCTGTTTTACTTCTAGGCTGTTAACCCTACCAGCCAGCTTCCCAGTTGTCCAGAGTCTTCCAGGAACAAGAAGGCAGACCAAGCTTAAATGTCTAGCACAGAAATAGAGAAACAGACCAATTATGTTGCTTGCTGTGTTTTCTTTGTTCAAACAACCAAACAAAAAAAGAACTGAAAGAAGAAACAGTACAGTGTGAGGAGAAATTGCACTCTAAGCCACAGCAGAGGGCTGATGAAAAGGGAAAAACCATGGCCAGTGATGCAATGAGCACAGAGAAAATTGCCTCACAGCAAGGCAGGGAGGCAGCTCCATGGCCCATTAAGCAGAGGACTGAAGGGGCCTCAGTAAGACAACCTTGGGACAGCCAGGTGAAGTGGATGCTGGCGCAGAGGCAATGCTTATGTGCGAGCTCCAGTCCAACACCAATCCCACTATACCCAGTCAGCCAGCCAGGGAAGCACAGCCCTACGGCCCTCCTGCCCTGGGAAGGCATTTCAGAGCAAAGAGCTTGCCCCATTCCTTTCCTGGCAGCCCTGAGAGCCAGCTTTGGGCCAGCAGGAACAGCTCTCCCCTGCTGCTGCAAGCCCATTCCCTATCCCAGCACTGCTGGGACGGGAGAGCAGCAGAGGTTAAGGCAGGGCAGGGCGCAGCTGCAGTGCAGTGGGCACAGGTCAGGGTGCTGCACAAAGCGGCCATTGTGCTGCACTCTGTGCCTGTGGGCTCCTGCTTCAGCGGGTCCCACCTCCGTCCCACCACGTGGCACCGGGGGCACACAGCCGCTTCCCAGTGGGGTGGGCACACGCTGATGACTATGATGAACAGCAATCCAGCAATGTGGAAACCCAAGGCACAGAGCACTTTGACCCTCATTCATGGAGAAAGTTTCCTAAACTCCAGAATAGACTAGAATCCACAGAAGTGTGAAATAGATTATAGAGAGTAGTGTAGATGGATCAATTAGGTGGGAAATTTAGGTTTTGGGATTTTTAGTATGTAGTGATTGGAAGCAAGATGGAGGGCACAGGGTGCCATCCTGGGCTTCTTCCTCGTGCTGCTTCTTCTTCCTTCTTCATGGGTTTGAGTGGCATTTTGTAACTGGGTGGAAAAGTCCACATTGCAAGCTATAGGGGATCAGTTATTGAGTTAAAAAGGGAAATAATCAAGGTGTCAATTCTTAATTGGATGGCTTAGCTTTAAAAGACCTTGTAACAATAGATTGTTGGCCGTTTTTGCAGTGCTTTTCCAGTGCACTGAGCCTTGTGTGGACAGCACACAAAACTCTAGATAAGATAACAGTAAACAAGAACCTGAAGACCAAGAAGATCCAGTGTGTCTCTCTTTCCTGACACAAGACCACACCAGGAGGGTCTCCCCTGGCAGGGGAGCCCCCTGGGAGGGCCCAGCCAGAGTCCCAGAAGTCAGGGAATGGGTAACAGGTACCCTGGCACAGCAAGGCCCTTCCTAGAGCACAGGCTGAGTTAAAACAGGGGGAGCAGCTACCCCCAAAGGCAGCGCTTACACAGGCCAGATGTGAAAGCTCAGCACAGCCCCAGGTCAGCAGCAAGGCTGAGGCTTTCAGTGCTTTCCCAACACACCTTCAGGCTCAAACATCACAGCCCCATGCCCACTGCTTTAGAGAAATCCTCCACCAGGAGAGCAGTGCTCCGTGCCCACGTGGCAGGGCACGAAGGAGCAAGGCCATGGCTCCTGTCCTCTGGCCAACACAGTGATGAGTCTTCTACAAGGAGCACAGCCAGGTCTGCTGTCCCAATAAGTTTAGGAGAATAACAGGCAAAAAAAGCCTAAGGCTACTTTGTAGGTTGATTTTGGACTGGGTTTTTTAATTCCTTGGCACTGAGAAGTGTTGCTAGGACATGAGCATCATCTCTTAGTCCTGCAGTGCAAAAACTGTACAGAAAAAACAGTAAGTCACAGGCTCCTCCTTACTGCTTTTAAACTGAATCAACTCCAGCTGACACCAACTCCCATCCAGGCTCAGGCTCCCAGGCAGACAAACCAGAGGGCCAAGCTTTCCCAGCAGGCACCTGAGGGGACTCTGCATTTGCATCACTGGGGATGCCCTGTGCCAGGAGATCACCCACTGTCTGGGCCCAGGGGTGCAAAGCCACTACACAGTGCATCCATGTCCCAGACACACACACAAGCTCCCTGCCCAGCCCCAGAAGCTGCATAGCAGCAGGAAAGCTGTAGTTCAGCCATAGCTTTAAATTACAATTATCATTAGCCACAGTCTCCAGACTTCTCCACCAGAAGTTAAACAGCCACACGGCATTTTGAAATACAGGCCAACTCAAATGGTTTGGCCAACAATCCCCTCCTACAAAAACAAACCCCGCACCCAAACACTGTGCTGATAGTGTGGAACATCCTGAAAAGCCTCTTAATTCTTTTGAAAGTTATTTCTAGTTAAATATTCAGTTGAATTAATCATTCATGCTTTTTTTGCCACATTTATCCTCAGTCCATCTGAGGCTCCTTCAAAGCATCAACACTTGTTGAGTCTCTTAACACTGTCATAAAGAGCTCCCATCTCCACCTAGATGGGAGTTGCAGTTGTCCAGGCAGCACCTCTGTCAGCAAGGGCCAAAAATCCACAGCCTCCAAATAGTGCAAACACTGACAGCTTAGTGCATCTGGACAAGGCATCAGAAGAAGTGCTGATTATTAAGTGATCTTTAAGAACAATTCAAATTAAAAAAAAAAAAAAAAGCCAAGCAAGGCCTTACAAATAAAGATGTACTGCAAGGACTTGCACTCAGCAAACAGTGGACCATGAAAACCAAAACAAAGTAATTCCTGTGGTCACCAAAATCCTTTCCAACATGTTTATCATTGATCACCTCATTTTGTGCACTACTGGGAAGGGCTCAGCTATCACTGCTGAAGAGAAATGGGTGAGAGCCTTTAGCAAATACCAGCTGGCAGAACAGCAAGTCAGTCTCACCAGTAATTGCTCCCTAAATAAGCACAGCCCAGTTGCACCACAGTCCCAGAAAGGTGACCTGCAAGTGACCACTGCAGAGTGGCACCAGGCTCCTGGCCTGGTCACTGCCTGCTGCAGAAGAGAGTCAGCTGAAGTCTGGCCAGCAAGATCTGCCACCTGGCAGAACTGAATTCCCACTATTTCCAAGGCCCAGAAAACAGATAAAATTATTCAAATTAACAGGCTGCTTTTTGAAGTTTTCCCTGCATATCACACTGGAACTACAGCTAACACAAACACAGCTACCTACTCACACAGTTGTGGTCTAAGCAAACAGACTGGCTGCCTGTCTGCAGGTGACTCTGCCTTTCTACTGCTCCTCTGACTTCTTCGTGGCACACAGTTTCCAGATATAGTCTGGACCTGTACAGAAGCCCTGTCCCTTTAGGAACAGATAGAACAGGCTGTATTTGCCCTGGCACTTTTACCACTAGCCCTTTGACTGGAATTTGGGGATGGAGGAAGTGAACACTCTCCATGGAGCATCTCTGGCTTAGCAGCCGCTTTCCCTGCTGGTCTGGCAGAGTCTTGAGTCTGCTGATCTGCAGGGTACATCAGATGGTTCATCTATTCACTCCATGCCAACCCCAAATCCCACACTGAGTTTTCTTTGAGGCCTGGAAAAAACCCAAAGCTCCATTTGTGCAGGAAATAGACCTGACCAAAAACTCCAGCACCTGTGGAGTAACAAAAATGTAAAGAAAGGGCAGGATTCATTAATTCCCTATCACTCATCTGCACAAGCCAAAGCTACCAAAGTTCAAATGTCAGGCTTGCCCCTCCTGCTCACTGGAGTCTGAGAAAGGAGGAGGGGTGCAAAGGGACTGCGGGGTCTGGTTTCACAGCTGGCAGGCATGGTAGCAGCTCCTGAGAAAAAGCTTTCAAAGCTTCTAATTCAGGGCGGCCAATGTGACTGTTTCCTCCCTTCCTTCCTGGCCTTGGCTCCAAAGCTGTCCACAGGGAATGTCCAGTCTAGTCTAACATATCATCTGATGTCTCTATAGTTTATCTCACTTCTGACTGAGGCCTTGGCTCGGACATGACTCCAAAGCCCTCCCTCCCCACAGACTTTTCAGACAGAGCTAAGCAGAAAGGACATTGCCTCCTGCAGCTTTATCCCATTCCCCTCAGCCCTGCTGCTGCAGCACATGGAAGATGGCAGTGCTGAGGGCTTGAAACAAGCAGCACCAGACTCTTCCACTTTTGCTGTTGAAATGCTGTCTCCAAGTGCCCCAAGAAGGGGCTAAGACATCAGCACAAGTCAGGCAATACAGTAAACACAGCTCCCCTTTTTAGCAGGGAGATACAGAGAGCTCTGAAAAATCACACAGCTGTATACCCTGGGAAAGAAGAAAAATACTAAAATAACTGAAAGGTACCAACTCTTGTCAGCTGTAACACTACAGGGACATGGAGAGGAAGAGAACCCACATATAGCTGCTCAAAACCCAGAGGGCACCGAGATAAAAGTGTGTGCCTTTACTCTATCCTTGGGTAACTAAAAAAACTACAAGATACTCCAAATGCTCTGTGCATGCTACAGGGCCTCTTGCACACCAGCCACAAAGTGAGCAGCCAGGCTTACAGAACACCAGATTTCCAGAAGAGACTGCATGCTCACACAGGTTTGCCACATGAAAGGATATATGTGTGTGTGGATGGCAAAAGGAAAAAAGTAGGCTAAAACAACCAGCTCAGAATGGTTTCAATTCTAGATTTTTAAGCCATTTTCTTCCTGGTTTTGACACAACTAGAACATTTAGATGTTCATATGTTCATTTATGTTTAAAAGGAAAAATTCTTGGACTTAAATGCTTGTTTGTCAGTCCAAAACCCTGCCCCAAAGTTAGCACAAGGAACTTCTCAGGAGGTATAAAGCCCACACAAAATCCACCTAATCCACCACAGAAAATATCCAGTGGAATTTAGTGGGTTTTCTTTGAGGACAACCTGGAATATATGTACCTTTTCAAGAGATTTTTAGCCAGAGGATTTGTCTTAGTGGAGCTTCTCAAAAATAGGGCAGCATGAGATATAGTCATTGCACTAAATGAAGAAAGGATTTGTCAGTAGCCTGGATCTTCACAACAGGAACCTCAAAAGGTGGCTCTGAATTGCCTCCCACGCTCTCCCGCTGAGTGCAGAGGACATTACCCTGTGGGAACCCTTGCCTTGGGTTCATCTGGTGCTGCTGGGAGCACTCACAAGTGGAACTTCAAGCAGAAAATACAAGGTCACATCTTCAAATGAGAACTTGAATTCATGGACAGCAGGGAAACTTTGAAAAAGCCAAATGCAGACCGACTATATAAACAGCTTTGGAAAGCCAAAACAAGCCTGTCTTACAGAAGCAAACATCCCAAGCCAAGGGGTTTGCTCAGGCTCTGAACACAGGGCAACAGAGTTCCTCCTCTTCTCCTTGCAAGACACACACATGTATCATATCTGCACTGTTCTGCAAAATATTTGAGCATATTCTCCTTTCACATGACTATGCCTGTTGGGGAAATCCCATGTGTCTGCATGAGCACATGAAAATAAAAGATACTAAATTAGAAATCAGACACCAGAAGATGATTAACAAACCTGAGACACCATTTTTGCCTACAAACAGACATCCATGTAGCAGGAGTAGTACAACACTGATCACCACAGAGAGAAATGATGGTGCAACCCAACTGTTCCCACATTCCCCACCCAATCTCCTCCTCATCCCCCTGCTCCTGTTCCCCACTGAACCTCACTTAGACACTAGTGACAAGGGAACATGCTGAAGCAGCTAGGCAGCTAATAGGATAAAGGCCTCTTACTCCAGGGAGCTAATCCATTTATGCAGAACATGACTAATGAGTGCACTTGGAGACTGCTCTCCCATGGCCACATGCAGCAGGGCCTGCCCACACGTGCCTTGCAGCACGACACTGCACAGCACACGGGGTCTTGCTCAGTGGTGCTTGGGTGTTGAAACTCAGAACTCGTGATGGGCTTGACCTACCAGCTGTGAAAGGGCTGGCCTAGGCCTGTACCCATGTGAACAGCTTGCAAATATTCCAGAGGAGCCAGTATCTCCTGCCTGGTGCACTGTCCTTCCTCTTAAGGAGGCATATGTTTCCCTTCAGCGCTGCTGATGAGCACTTGCAGATCCTGATACCATTCTGCATCCTTTTGTTCACATCCTCACAGTGCACATAGCTTGAGATGGTGTAAAGCTGGTCCAGGGAACCATCTCCAGGGCAAGAAACAATACAACCAATTCAGCAATCAGTGTTTCTCCCTGGACACTCCAATGAGGTGAGTGAGCATCAGTTTCTCTACTTGTCCACAGGTACCAGCACAGGATACATGTTACTGTGACAACGTTTTGAAACTCCCCTATGTGAGGGGAGTGAGGCACCATCGGAGCTGGAAGCAGATCATTGCCCTTCCAAACAGGTGTTAGCAGAGCACAGCAACCCTCAGAGCTGTGCATCAAATATTTGTTGGAGAACTGCTGCCCTCAAGCATGCCACTCCATTGTCTGCATCAAGATCTACTTTCCAAATATTTAGAAATGAACCATCAACTCAATAGCTTCCAAGATCATATCAGAGCCTGTGTAACATGTGTCATTGTTCATAACACATGCATCAGTTTTAATGCACAAATCATATCAGTGTTTCCTCCTTTCAGCTCAGGATTTTGGTCCATCTCACACTTCCAAAACAGTCATGCCCTAGGACCAAGAGGGCTCCTTCACTCACAGACTGCAGAAAGGTGAAGAACAGATTAACACATGAAAAAGTGACCAGAATGTCTCAAGGCCAAGTTCATTAGGATCCTCTGCAGAGAAAAGTTGGTAACAAAAGCAAAAGCTTACATCCATTTATATGAATAGTTTTGAGAGTGTTTGAATGATTTGGATGCTTGCATCTGGAAAGCAAATGAACCAGTGCCTCAGCTCAGTCCAGAGTTTTATACAGTGGACTGAGCAACTCAGGCAAGTCTCACAGTTGCAGCAGTACTTACAGCTGCTTTCTACCTCTAACCCTAGCAGCAGCCCCGTCATAAGATAGCAATCTGGCTTTTTTCAGCTTCTTGTGGTTTTACTGTTTCACTCAGCCTTAGAGAGTCCATGGGCTGCCTAGCACAACTGCCCATGGTAAGAGTCTGCAAAATGCAAGCAGGACAAACTAGCACAGCAAAAATGCCTTGCACACTTCTTGTAGCAGCCAGGCTTGGATAGAACATTGGTGTACCATGAAAGAAAAGAGATAAGAATGCTAGAATAGTGGCACTATAAGTCTTTCTGCTTAGAAAATATTTTCTAAGAGCACTACTTCCAGTGCTCATAATTGCACTCAGCCCACTAACAATAATTTGAAACTAATAGGGTTGGTTATGTCATTCAGAGGAAAACAAGAAATCATATTAAGCTGAAAATTAGTTAAGAGCTTGACTGGAAAGCACACCAAATTCAGTACCACAATGAAAATAAACAAAACATTAACTCGCTGTGCTATTTCCACAGAGCTCTGAGCAAAGCACTGCAACTTAAAGACTCACTTTAAAGCATGATCAATATAGTCTTATCATCCGCTCAGGTACACCATGTTCTTGTGTGAGGTCTGCCTGTCTTTCTGGCACATACAGCAAACAGTAGCAGTAACAAACTTTCCTGAACAAACTCAGGGCATTCCTTGACCTATGGTGGTTCTCCCAGCTGCAAACCACATCACCTGGAACATAACAAGGAATAGGTTTACTGAAGTGAGAAAAATCAGACATCTGACTAGCTCTATTTTAAAGATAATTCTACCTGTATTAGGAATTACACAGATGCACTAGATTTGAAATTTGGAAACTGATTTTTTAACAACTGTTTCTTGTTTCTTAATCATAACATGCCCGCATACCATCACAATAGAGCCTATAGGATTGTTTGATGAACCTCTGAAGTCATAGGCACGATAGGGAGTTTCTAAAGCCTCCACAGGTAGACAAATTTTTGTTTATGTTGTCAAAAAGAGCATGCTTACAGTAAGACTGCAAAAGTAACTTGCAAAGCATTTGAGGGCTTTATCCTTTGTACAGCAGATCAACCTGTTTTTTTCCATAATCAAACATGTGAAGGTGAAATTATAGCTTGCAAGCCTATGCCAGAATTTTAAAGCACAAGCATGTTTTTGAATTAAAAATACAGCCTTTCTTAGTATAGACATGACCACAGACTTCATTTACATTAAGTTCCTAACACCCTTGACAAAGCTCAGTTTTACGGATTCATTCCTATGAAAACTGCTTTGCATAAGCAGTTAAAGTCCAGCAGGAAACTAAAAAGGTTGTTTGCAATGAGGAAAACCAGCAAGTTCCATAGGGTTTCTCTTAAGTGTCTTCAGTTGTGTTTTATTTTGAATTTACCTGTAGCCCCAGGACACCTATGTTTTTGAAGTCTTTAATTTAGAAAAAAGCATGGTTACATGTTTTTTTGGCTTGAAGAAGAGGGTTTGTCTGTCCCTTAATGGTCAGCATTTCTTCAATACAAATTGCAGCTCAATGAGAAGTGTATCTGGGCTCCCACCTCTGGAAAAGGGCAGGGAGTTTTACAAGGGAATCTGCTCTGGCTTAACTCAGTCTCCATCTACATGAGAAGTAGATGCCTCTATTGAGTGCCTCCCCCTGTGAGATGAGCTGTGGACCAATGCCCAAAACTGCCATTGACATCAACAGGCTGAAAGAAAGCACGAGCAGAGCCCAGCAGTGCGGTTCTCATGTGAGCCAACAATGGAGAGGTTATTCAGAGCTAAGGCAGAAAATCAGAGCTAAACCCCAGCCCACGCCAAGGACAGCTGTGCTGTTGACAGCCAGGCTGGCTATTCTACCACTCCAAAGATTGTCTCATACAGCATTTCCTAGAGTGTTTACTCTAGTCACGGGCTTGGCCTTAAAAGCTCAGCCAGCTTCTGCCTATTGAGCAGTAATGGCTGCTGCACTTTCAAGACTCAGACATGCTCTGGACAAGCTCTCCGTGCATGGTGACAAACTGGAGCACAAACACCCAGTATTAATAGTTAATCAGCACCATCACATGATTGCCCTGTTCCTGTTGTTACCACTCATAGTACCACCCCCGTCCTTCCTTCCCACTCATGGGCAGTGTCCCATGGGAGACTGCTGGGTACAAAGCACACCTGTGTCACCTCTCAGACACCAGTGCCCAGCCATACTGGCAAGGAAGGTGTTCTGCTTCACAGACACAGAGCTAAGCAAAGCCAAGCTCTTTGTTTTCCATTCCTTGCTACCATCCCTTCTGTTTAGTGCTTTGAACAATTCTATACCCATCTGAATTCTAAGCAACAGCAGCCCCTGTTATCTTGTGGCTGCTGAATTCTAAGAGAATTCAACACTTAGTGGTAGTAAAGTAGGAACAAAGAGAAAAAAACAATCTAATCTATCTCTACTGCTTATTTCAGTTTCTTAACCTATATAACAGTCAGAAGAGCAAGCAGAAAACTGCCACCACCATCATATGCCCTCTGGACTATATGAGGAATAACCAGATTGTTTCTAAATAGCCATTCACCCTCTCCAGTTTCCTCAAGGCACTTCACTGGCCATCCAAAGAGCTAAATTGTAAGTCTCTCTCTTTTCAGGAGTCGCTACCACAAGCAAAAGATGGAACTTATTACGCCTGAAGAGAGATCCATTCACCTGCAGACCAAACACAGCCTGGGCAGTGACAGCATATGGTGGAGCCACCCGCAGACTCCTTCTCTCCCCAGGCAAGGATGAGATATTTGTATCACAGTGAGCCACACGCTGAGGGAGGAGTGGGCAGGGACAGGTATCTGGCCAACTCAACAGCCACACTGGGACCCAGCCCAGGCAGCCCCTCCAGCCCAGACACATCAAGGCTGGGGGAGGTGAGGACAACCCAGTGCTACTGCAGAAGAAAAGAGCACTGCAGAGAAAGTCCTGACCTTCACTTCAAGCAGCATCTCCAAGCTGGTGCTGTTGAAATATATACATAGGTTGCAGCAAAACTTCTTAATCTGTCAGGCTCTTGAGATTACTTGGGCTGAACTCAGGGACTGGGAAACAACATGCCAACATTATCCTCCTACACAGTACTGTGTCAAAACAAGAAAAAAAAATATCCTTCAGAAAACCTTATTTGAAAAGGACCAGAAGTCAACACAAAGAGACAGAACAGTGATATGCTGCAGGATGGCCACCCTTGGGGATCCAATCCAGCACCCACACTCTGACTGCTGCTCACACCACATCCAATCACATTTTAACCAGTTGTATTGTTGCTGCAGTTAGGAGCTCCTGGTTTTGCTGAGTGATGTTTCCTGTGGCCAGCTGGCAGCCCATCATAAAACACAGCTAGCAGATATGGGAGACTGGGCTCTTCCTTCTATTAGTTCAGTAGGAATGATTCTATGTGGTGCTTCGAGGGCAAAATGCTAGAGGTCAAAACCCCAACCTTGTCCATTCACATGCAGAGCTTCTGGTAGATGTTTTCAGGTGGAAGTGCTTTACCTCCTTCCCAATTTGCTCCTCCCAGGCCTACCTAACCATCAGAATCAGACCAAGAGTTCAAGTCCTACACAGCATCACTCAGGACTTCTCCCTGAGTCACATCCCAAGGCCACATGCCAGTGGTGCCATATGCCCATTTGATCTCCTCTCTTTGGACTGCAGCCAAAGACTCAGCTCTAGTCTAATACCTTCTTACCAGGCTTTAGAGCTTTGAGGAAAAAAAAGAAAGACAGCAGGGTTGGGAAGGTAGCCAGCAAGCCTGCCAATCTAAATGATAAGCCCTTGGCTTGAACCTCAGGCTCAATTTTCTGCCACTAGTGCCAGGTGCTATTATTGTCCCTTTGGGAATCTTAATACAACAAAAATACTCTCTCTACCTCTGTCTCTGCCATTCTTAACCTTCCTATTCCACAGATCTCTGCTGCTTCTCAAACTTCAGCCACATCAAATTTCCTTCCCTCATCTTCCTTTTGCTCAACCAAGCTCTCTGGTACTATCCAAATGGCCCTGACCAACCTAATTCCTGCTCTTTCTCATGATTCACAGTAGCACCTCAAGGAACCACGTTTCAGATGTCTCAGCATATATTCTAGCTATTGGCTCACCCTCCCTTGGTAGTCCAGATGGATATATTCACCAGCATGCAAGCTTTCAGGAAAAGGCAGCAAAATTACACAGTCACATAGCCCAGGAAAAAGAGACCGATAAGTACTTCCAGACAGCAGCTCATTTGTCCACCTCCCTCCTGAACTGTTGTCCCTTTGCACATGTTACAAAAACAGAACAAAAATGCAGTGAGACAAAACAAGGAAGGAAAACATCAAGGGAGAAGAACAGAAGCATTTGGCTCTAGGAATGGACTACACATTCTGTGCCAGGGCTCACACAACAGTGGAAGAGGTGCAAAGAGAGGCATGTGCTCAGAATGAAGGTCTGCTAGCAGCACACCCGAGAGGTGAACACAGTATCAACAGACACCATGGAGTGGACTTGCACTAAAATTAATTCTGTGTTTCAACAATGCACAGAGAACAGAGATCCTCATGGAGAAGCTGTTGGCATACAGGCTGTGTAACTTCCAGAGGGCCTTTGCAACCTCAGCCATTCTGTGAGAATGCTCTAATCTCTGGTACACTGGTCGATGCCAAGACTTTAGGAACAGGACTAGGTTATCCTGCCTGCCTTGCCTTTGGCATTTACAAGCTGGCAGCAAGATGAACCTTACCTTCAGTAAAAAGACAAAGTCAACTTACTTGCCTCTTCCAGGAGGAAATCATTATGCTTTTTAAGAAGCAGCTAGGCCAAGTTGTACATGGGTTACTCCTCTCTTACATTCCGATTCATCCAGCTGCAGCTGCACACAGGCACTTCCTAATGTTTTTGCATGAATTAGATAACCATCCAGGGAACACTTATGAGACACAGAGACAGAGGTATCTGCTGCCTGGCAGAGTCATAATCACCTCCTTGGGGCTAGGTGGAGTTCCTCATGATTTCCCCTGCTACTGAGTCTCTCTCCACCTCCCAGACAGCATGTTTTTCCCCCACAGTCAGACTACAGATGATGTCAGCAAACTGAACATCAGCTAGCCAGCACTGAGACAGTCTTTACAACAGAGATCAAACCACTGGAGAACATCTCAGCTCCTCCAAAGATGCAAAGAACAAGACACCCCATCTCCCACTCATATGTCTGGAGTCCCAGAGCCCCCCACCATGGAACTACATCCTCACAGGCAAGCAGACCAGACAATGCCATTGATCACGTTCAGCCCCAAATTCCCTCACGTTAAGACTGCCTTGCAGTAGCCACACAGAGCATTTGTTTGCTGGCCACTTCACTGCCAAATGCTGTCAGGGTTGAGATAGACAGGCACTTCTGTGCTGGAAGAACAGCTGCTGCAGCATATTTCTGGGGGTGAAAAATTAAAGCAAATTTGCAGGAGGTTACCAGAAGCAGAATTTCTCATGCTCTACTGATGCAACCAGTTTCTGCAACACTTTCTTTACTATGTTGCTTCAACAAGCCCACAGACAAAGAACTGCTATGGCCCAACTTCCCACACCTGAGAGACAAGTTCTGGCACTGGGCCCCTTAAGAATTATGCTCAGCACAGGTCCCTGAACTCCACTCAGTCACTCTGGAGAGTGAGGCCCAGGGCAGAGACTGTGCTGAAACTACCACCAGCACCAGCAGTAGATTTTCCAGCACCCTCTTGCAGCACAAAGCAGCTCAGATGGGCAAACAGATGGTAACAATTCTGCAAAGGCCTGGATTCAAACAGGAGGCCAAGAGGTGAAAAGGACTCACGAGCTCACACGTGGAAGCTATCTGGAAGCTATTTGTCAAGTCCTGGAGAGACAGGCAAGGGCAAAACCCAGCTGTGCTAAGGATATGGCAAGCTCACCCTGGAGCCATTAACAGCCCAAAGCCTGGACCCCAGTGCACCAGGGTCACACACTGGGGCCTTGGTCATGTGTGGTGAGTGCTGTTCTGCGGCCTCTGTGCAACCAGTATGGACACAAAGGAAGTTTTCAGGGCTGATCACCCCACCAATAGTTCAGTCCAACCAAAATTCCAGTACTGAAATATACAGCAGAAGGAAGATAGTCTTGATATCACACAGCTAAGCCCAAATTAGGATTCTCATCAGGCATTTTATCCAGGCCATTCCAGTGCCAAGTCAAGACGAAGAGCCACTCATATGTCTTGCACTGAAACTAGTCACCCACCAAAGGGGGTGCAGAGCCTGCAATGAACAATTCAAATGTTAGCCTAAGATACATTTTTCTCTTCTCAGATAGCCTCTTTCATCCTAGCATCTCATTGCATTTCAAAGAATGCATTAAGCCTCCAAAAGAAAATGGTATTGACGCTCCATAGAGGAAGCCAAATAAAGAGCAGCTGAGATCACTTGGCTTGTTCAGCCTGAAGAAGAGGAGACTGAAAGGACGCCTCATTGCAGTCTACAACTTCCTCATGAGGGGAACCAGAGAGGCAGGCACGGCTCTCCTCTTTGTGGTGATAGTGACAGGACCCAAGGAAATGGCCTGAAGCTGTGTCTGGAGAGACTTGGGTTGGGTATAAGAAAAGGTTCTTCACCCAGAGAGTAGGTGGGCACTGTAAGAGGCTCCCCAGGTTAGTGGCCATGGCACCAACCCTGCCAAGATTCAAAAAGCAATTGGACAACACTCTCAGGCATATGGTGTGATTCTTGGTGCTGTGCAGGGCCAGGATTTGAAGTTGTGGGTCTTTTCCAACTCAAGATACTCCATGAATTTCTGATTCTGTCTGTTCATACAAGCAGGCAAACCACAGCAGAAAGCTCTGAGCAAGACATGAAACCTACCTAATCATTTTGCAGCATACCTGGAATTAAACCCATGTACCCAAACTCTTTGCCTTGTACTTCAAAATTATGCTTTTCATATCAGGCGCCTACCCACACAAAGAATTTGGACTGCTTGTTGTACCACCCCAAAGCTGCTGTCCCCCCAGGTGATCTCTCTCCCTGCAAATGCTACGCTCTGACTTCACAAGCTTCTTTAAGTAGATTTCAAAGGTGCTCCTGGCAGTCCCACTGAATAGCACAGGAGGATCCTTTACTTCCTCTCTGTTTACACAACATGCCAAGACCAATTAATCCCCTGGGAATGAGCTCAGCAGCTCCAAGAAGTCTTTGTGACACCCTAGACTTCCTTGTGCCTCAGGTGAACCTGGAGCCTTCAACTTTGAACCCAAGGATGTCCCTGCTCTCCCTGACCTTGTGCTCTCAGCATCGCCAAAAAAGCCAGATATGCTGAAGTGGCAGCAGCCATGCAGGGTGGCAGCAGGCTTCATTAAAGAGCAAGTGGTTGGCAGCAGGGCCAGCATGCAATGATGTGTCTGCCCAGGGACCATGATCAAGGGGTGCTGAGAGAGGGCATTCACTGCAGGAAAGTGAGTGTCTGCACAAGCCAGGGCATTTCTGCCCAATTAAGGAAAGAATAGAAGTCTTCTGAGCTCATTTTCTAAGCCTTTGGAGAAGTGAAGAAAAGCGTGCATTGAAATGTCCTCGCTCGGCATCAACAGGGAGACACTGGGTGGCCAGCCGACCAGCCAGGGTGGCAAATGCATCTGCCAACAGTCCAGACTCATGTCTGGGACACAGAAGGGCTGAATCACTGTACCCTGTGAAGCTGGAAAGGCATATCCTGGCATCTAACCAAAACAGGGCTTTTTAAACCTGCTCCTGGTACAGCCTTCCCTGCTGCAGGAGGCTGAACTGAAAGGCATGGATGATGGAGATTTCCATTTATTAACATGGTAAGAAAGAACAGCAATTCCCTAACTTCTTTAAAGCACTCTGATTGCCACCAACCCACCTGTCTCCCAAATTTGCTCCTCTTTTTTACCAAAAGGCACCAAATCACTGGAATACAGGGAGACATTTGGATATCACTTGCCATCAACTCATGGGAGGAAGACATCCCAACACAGACCCACTCCACACCTCAACCCCCTGGACCAACATTCCATCATCATCCAACATAAACAGAATTTGATGCAAAGCACTTGGCATCTCTTCATCCACCCCTGAGTTACCCATACCACCTCACACCCCCAAAGTGTCTTCTTATCGCACAGCACATTTGCTTCAGGCACAAATTCATCTTGCCTGATACTCTGTCATCTGTCAGCTGCTCAGAGCAGCAGGGATGGGAAGTAAGGCTCAGGGATAAGAGTGAAAGCCACATCTACTGCTCAAATAAAAAAAGTCTAGCTGATAAACTTTTCAGCTGTGTTCTCATGGGCAAGCATATGATAGCAAGGATAAGAATCACAAAGCAAGAAAAGCATGATGTTTAGAGCCCAGATGATGCCTTAGAGTAGCCTGTTTAATATTAACATTCCTCATATGCATCATTTACCTGACTAAGAAACACAGGATGCCACACACTGCCCAGGCAGTTAATAAGAGCCATTTTTGTCAGAAAATGGAAACAGACAAAAAACAAACACCCTGGTCCCATTTCATAAGTGGGAAATGGGGGGCCTGAATTTTCATAGGAGAAATAAGTACAGGTAGCAAGCAAAGACTCATCATAAAGCTTCAAGATGTTACTGGCTGAAAGTTAACCAATTAGAGCTATAAAAATAATACAAATGACCAAATAAAATATTCAGGCTGCGTATCACTGTGCATGTGTGTGTCATGTCATGTTGTGCCCTCAGTGCACTTTCTGTCAAATTAAATCCCCCAGCTGACTATCCTTTCTTTATAACATGGATCCCACAACCATGGAATGTTAATGACATCCACAGTAAAAATGTTATTTAAAAAACACACTGCCACTTCCACTCCAGGTTTCAACTTCTTTTGCAAAAATCTTTGCCACAATTAATCCAGAAGTGTAGAGAGCAAATGGACAAGGAAGCCAATTATTCTCACAAGGTTTTCCCAAAAAACCAACAGTTTGGAAAGCTCGTTTAAATTAGCCCCTAACCTTTATCAATACACTCCTGAAGACAGTGCTGAAAGATGCTTAAAGGAGAGCAGGCTATGCCTGGCATCTAAATCAGAGCCATCACCTGGGCCAAAAGAAACATTTTCTCATTTACTTATGTGCGCTCTGAAAAACTAGAAGGCTGGGCACAGGCTTAGCAGCTTTCTTCTTCTCTCGTAAGGATGTGAGACTAATTAAAGTCTGTCAGTATCAGTAGAAGATTTGGGTGATGTGAAATGCAAGACTGGGCCTTTTGAATGTTCTGTGAGCAGAAACTTGGCTAGAAGGTTGAAAAGGGGGTGAGGAAAACTGTACTGAAAGCACAAGTCTCTGCATTATGTATTCATGGGAGGTATGCTGCCAGCAGGACTGAGAAAAACCAACAATGTAATAGGGAAATAGAAATCTCACTTTTAGGGTTCTTAGAAAATAAATGCACAGTCCTTTCTTTTAGTGGGTCCATCTTATAAGCTTTAAGGAATCGTTGCAAGCAAGGTTAAAACTAGTACGTCCAACAAACCAGAGGCAGTGAAATTCTTTCCTAATGAGAGGAAATTCAGAACTGAAAATAATTGTTTTTAACTTACTGCAATGTACCAGGGCCAGCAGATGTCTGCAGATATCCTTTTAAGCTGACACTACACCAGTGCAAATAGAAAAATAATGAAGAGACATGAAATACTAACTCTACAGCAAGGCCTTTTGAAAGAGAGGCGCCAGATGGGAACTGCACAGGGCAGCCTGCCCCATTTCCCAGGCTCTGCAGAGACAAGGCAAACTTCTAGCATTTCCACACCTCAGTCCAAGGCCAAACTAAAGTCCTGCAAAATCAAGAGTAACTGCATCTACAGCAAAATGTAAGCAGTTTGTGAAATGTTAAGAAGGCAAAAAGCTCTCTTTTACATGGCTATAAAACTCCTAGGAGGCATAAAGAGATCTAGGCCCAAGGAGTTCAACAAGTGTGGAAATTTCTATCATCATCAAGTTGACAACCCCTTTCAGCAAAGGCTCTTTTTATAAATGCTAAGCAATTAATTTATTTTGGAGTAAGTGACATAGGTCAGATCATGGAAGCAGTGGTAACTCGATGAAAGCAAATGCCAGCGATTTTGTTCCTGTGCCATGCAGTGAACTGGACAGTACAAGTGCTGCCTTCCTCCTGGGGTAGCAAGAGAACAGCCCAAGCATGGCAGGAGCCACTCAAGCAGCAGTGCCTTTACCTCTCAGGAGGGCTATCTACACTTACCCCAATTTATCCTAGACAGACAGCAGAAGTACCCTGAAAGTGTGCCCCAAAGACACAACCACAAGAACCAACCCTATGAATTTACTGAACCTCACCTGTAGCCCCACATTTCTCTTCACAGAGAAAAGCAAGGCACAATTCTTCCCAAGAATGTGAAACCTAGAAATATTCTCAGAACATCAAAGAAAGAAAACACAATTACTACCATTTGCTGTACCTGTGTTTGTACAAAAGCAGAATGCAATATGGAGATTGTTTACCTAAAACCATAGTGTTTTGTTCCCTTCGCCTATCAGGGCCAAGAGTGTGTGTGTCAGGACTGTCAAGCGACAGTCACAAGATTTGGTGCAGTGTGTGAAAAGTTGAGTGCTTAGCAGATTCAGTTTTAGATGTATAAAATAGTATAATATAATGTAATAAAGTAATTAATTAGCCTTCTGATATCCATAAAGTCCTCCTCATCATTCCTCCTTCATCAAGGCCCTCACAGCACCACTACACTTGCCTCAATAACCCATTTCTGTCTTTGCTTACCAATCCTTTTTCTCAAGCAATGCTGCTTTCCTCCCATGAAGCTCTGCCTTACCTGCTGCATTTTTTCCAGGTCAAGGCTGGGCCTGCTGACCTTATCCCCATATCCCTGTCGGTGTCTCTTACAAGGCATGACCTGCTCAAGGCCCGCCCCGACGCTGGTGAAGATCAGAGGTGCGGAGGCCGGGCTGCGCACCAGGGGCTGCAGTCTCTTGGGAGGGGAGGCACTGAACAGCACGGGGCTGGGGCTGGCCTGGAAGCCGTCGCCCCGCTCTGCCACGGGCCGGAAGGACATGGCGCACAAGTTCTTCACTTCCTCGTCGCTGGAGGAGGCGTTGTTGCCGTCGCCGCAGCAGGTGAGCCGGCTGACCTGCGACCACTTGCGCTTCTCCGCCGCAAACTCCCGGTTGATGCGCTCCAGCTCCTCCTCCGAGCTGTGCCGGTCAAGGCTGGCGTGGAAGAGGGCCCGAACCTTGCAGCACTGGCTCTCCTGGTTCTGGAGCTGGTTGGTGGCCAGAGGAGTCAGGGCACAATTCCGTCTTCTCTCTGGTGGGAAGAGATTGAGAAGTGGAAGAGCACATCTGGGTCCCACAGCCTATGTAAAACGGGCGTGTTTCCTCCTGACCTGCTGTTTTCATCTCCTCCCAAGTAAACTTCTGAGCTGTTTCCCCACCTTCTCTTCTCCAGATAAAACACCCCCCAGCTGAATGCTTCCCTTTGGAAGTTTAAAGACTTTTTTTCAGACCAGACTGCTAGATGTCATCCCCTTTCAAATCATCACCTGGAAGTCTAGTTCCAGAGAAAGAACACAGATCTGTCACCCACCTCACATCCTCAAGGTGAAGACACGAGCTTACAAATGTGTTGCTAGGCACTTGCGTCTAGCCAAAAATATTAATTTCTAGTGACCAGTTCTCAGGGCAGAAGAGCCAAGTTAGGCTATCCTAAGCGTCACATTTTTGACTCAAATAAATGAGATCTGGTTTCTGGAAATAAAAGTCCTCTATTACAAGACTTGTCACACAAGAGAGCCTGTCTTCAGTCACAAGCTAGGCATGCTTTATCTCTTCTGCTGAGCTCTTTTAATGCTAAGCATATGGAGCAGGGATCTGAATTCTAACAGGACATGTCCTGTGCGTCAGGAATTGAACTTCTGCTTCCTCTGCATAAGAATCTGCTTGAACCTGGGCACCAGGGCATACACTAATGGCAAACTTAGCATAACTTAAGAGGTGCATTTACTACAGATTTCACCTGCAGCTCGAAGCTACTTCATATCAAGTCCAAAAACAACAGCAGAGCACCTATATCTTCTCTATCAAAGACTCTCACTAGATGCAAGAATATAGCTGCACAATACCAACAGTCTAGGAGGAAGGGAGAGAGATAATCAAATAATGAGTCCAGGGAAATGAATAAACTGAAGGTTAAAACTCAAAATAGCCAGGATGAGGAAACCCAGAACAAAGATGATCCAAGTGCAAAAGCATGGAATAGAAGATAAAAATTTTGTCCCAGCTCTGCTGCTGGCACAATTGTAGATCATCTCTGCCCCATGTCTCAGCACTGGGACTTTAACACATGGTTAACAATGTCTGTTTCTGGTGATAAAAATGCAACTGCAGCATCTGATAACACCAGCCTCTCCCTGTGAGGTCCCAAATGCTTCAAAGGTGACTGATTTAATGCATCTGTTTGTGGTACATTGGGGACTGGGAAGGAGGCACTTGCAAGAGTACGAATGAAAAGAAAAACTGACTTCAGCCGTAGTATCCCAGGATCCTTCTATCTTCATCCCTTTACCTCTGTCGATCTGAGCAAGTTCCTGGTTCTCTCCCTCGGAGTCATCGCTGTCCTCATCACTTGGGGGATAGGAGATCTAGGGGACAAGGAGAAAGAAAAGGCTTCATCATGAACACTGAATATTGCTGCCCAAGCCACTTCCCCCACCCTCCCCCTCTCATATCCTGGAGGGAGCCACCCTACCTAACCACACACACCCAGCCATGGCACCTTCCTGTGTGCACATCCTCATCTCCCAGCCCCAACCTCCCATCATACCCTCTTACTTTCAGCAACACAGAACACACAAACTACTGCTGCTTCCACCACAAGAGCTGCACTGCCAGCTCTTTCCCAAGTACAATGAACATATCCTGCCTTTCACTTCCCAGACATGTAGCTTACAACCATCATGGCCTACCACATCCACATCACGTGGATAACCGAATCTCCAAAATCGCCACTGCCGAGATAGAGACACATCCTGTCAACAGCACTTGCAAGGCACCCACAAATGGAAGTGGCACATTAGCTTTGGCCATCCTGTGTATGTACCCACACTTCCCCCTTGAAGTTCACACACAATCCACCACAGAACAGACACATCTTGCTTTTCTACAGGCCAACCCTGAGGTATTTAATAGAAATAAAAGAAACATGATATCACAGAAACACAGACAATACTGTTAAGCTGTCCCCTCCAGGAGATAACTTACAGTACTACTGAACACCTTTGAATGCTCTAAGATTAACAACAACTCACATGTTTTGTCAATATCAAGACTTTTCAGGAACATCTGCTCTGTGTCAGCCAATGGACTACAAGCCACTTACTCAAAACATGTCTAACACTGAACAAACCTGCTAGCTGCCTCTTGAGAGGACTGAGAGATCTGAAACCAAGCTTTTATAGGTCAGATAGATCACACTGTCTCTGCGTTTCCTACACAGAGGAAATCCTACCTACCTTGCTACTAAAGTGACTTTTGTTCAGCTGCAAAGAGCCTACCTGGAAGTTATTAGATCAAACCATTGAGCTACACAGCTTAGTATGTGTCTCTGGCAACAGCCACAACCAAATGAGTCAAAGGAAAATGCAATACTTAAAAGAAACCTTTATAAGAAACAGTTCTGGAATAACATGATCACGGCAAGATGAACTCCACTATTCCTTACACCTTTTTATTCAGAACAACAAACATGGCCATCATTCTTAGCTGCCTCAAAATACTTGCTCACAACAGAATCCAGCGGAAATACGTTTCCAAAGGTTACATGCTATGCTTCCATTTTACACCTTTGATGTGCTGTGCTTGACTTTTACAAAGAGGAGGCAAGCACAGAGCCACGACACTGATTTGGACCCATTTTACCTTCACCACCCTGGGGAGATGTCTTTATAGTGTTTCAGCCACCCAGAGACACCACAGAGCAGCTACACTTACCTATGTGAGAGAAACAATAATAGTTGACAAAATCTGATTGATCCTGAATTTGACAGCTATTAAATCAACACACCTATTTTGTGACCATCCTCCAGGACTGTGTTTGTTGCATTTTGTTCCCCACAAAAGCATGCAGACACCTTTTCCCCCCCTCCTTCTTTAAAGCTACCTTTTGCCACTCTATATTTACATTGCCCTTTGAGAAAACAAACTATCTTTTCCCTTCTTGTTAGTCTTTAAACTACATTCTCAACAGTGAAAAGATGAATCAGGCAAGTCAGATTTCAGATTTATACCCACTGCAGATATTCCTGAAGTAAACACAGGACGTTGTTTTTCCTTCTACAACTACAATTTTCTTGTAAGCATTCACACACATGCATCATTTAATAAAGGCAGCTGGCACTGAGGAACACTGCCAAACACAGAGACTTCCAGTTGTCCCCAGAGCAGGTATAATACCTTGTTTGTACCATGGCAGTTCACAGAGGGGACAGCTGACACTGAGGTGCCATTGTGTGGCTGCTGTACAGACAGACAGAGGTCCTGTCTCCCTTAGAAAAGCTAAGGCTCCCATTCTAACTGGAGAGGTACTGACCTTAGGCTGTGGCTCATTCCCACATAAAAACCTTTCATTTGGACGTGGCAGGGTTTTCAGTGAGGTTTAGCAGCTCTGTGTGGGAAACCTAGCAGCTCCAGTTTCTGTACAAAGTGAATGAATGTCAGTACACGGCATGGCACTGCTTCCAAAAAAAAGCCAATGACATCTAGCACATGCAGGTCAAACAGCCACTGCACAATGTCACTGGCTTGAGATACTGAAGATAGGAGGTGGATTTGAGTCAATGACTGACATTTGAAGTCTCTGTCTACCAGTCTTGGACTTCCAAAATATTCACTCTTTCCTGTGCCAGTGAAATTTTGTCAGCCCTTGGCCTCATATAGGTAACTCTCCTGTACTGAGCCCTCCCCAGTCCCTGGGGGAATCAAAGACCAATTCCCTTGTGAGTTGCCTTAAACACTTTGCTAAAGGCTTTCTTCAGAGCACATGAAAGAAAAATCTTTCAAACAAGAGACTCTAGCTTTCATGTCCCCCAACAGAGAACCATCATTCATAGGAGGCTAACCATAAGTCTTGCAGAGCTGAAATTTTTTTACCTGAAACTCCTTGCCACAATACCTCACACAGGCAAAGATTAATGGAAGACCAAAAAAAAAAAAGGATTCTCTGTCAGTTTGGATAACAAGACTTTCCAAAAACAAAAGATCTATGAAATCAAAGACTAATGCTCTGACTAGCTGAAGATAAATACTCTCTCCCTTGACTCTTCCCAGGCTTTAACAGTACCCTGTCCTAAACATTCAAAAACATTTCACTAAACACAGCAGTACTGTGTTCAGGCCTCCAGCCTCCCCTATATTAGCCACAGATTTACTTTCGTCCAAGGCAGTACAGCCCCACTTTCCTCAGAAATTCAGAATTGTGGCACTATTGTAGCAGAAAATTGGAAAACTTCATGTCAAAAGTCCCACCAGATCATGGCTTCATTCAGAGCACATCAATTGCAGAATGGATAGATTGAAAGACACCTCTTGGTATCACATAGTCCAAGCTCCTGCTCAAGCTGGAGCAACTAGAAAAGTTGCCAGGACTGTGCACAACACACTTTCTGCCTTGACATGCGTAATTGAAGAGAATAGAAAAAAAATCTTCAATTCACATAAATGTGTGAATGTTTACAAGCTATGGCACAAAAGAAGCCAAAAACCAAAGGACAGGAGGCCATTCACCCTTCAGTTTTTCTTCAGTAAATGCATCAGCAATCAGCCTCCTGTTGATGAGGATGACTCAGTGCTACACTTGGGACCTACAGCTCTGGCACCTGGCAAGCCTTCAGTCAGGATAAGGACTCCTTCTGTTCCAGACAGAAACAAACTAACTTCCCCATCCATTTCATTTCCCATCCATCTCTAGTAAGGAAATATGGCTTGCTGTAAAATAACCAGATGGTATTTAAGGAAAACTTAAGAGTAAAGCTTACACTTTTGAGGGAATTTTAAAATGAAAGACAAACTAGGAGATAAAAGAAAAAAACTAGAGACAGAAAAATGTGTATTTCTGATCACACTGCTGCTTGTCAACTGAGTAATAAACTGCAGTTGAAATTGCACAGGTCTTAAAGGATGACATCACCCTCAAAGTCTAAAGCTCTGAAATACATCAGACAATTAAAAAGTCCCACTATGTTAAAGTGGAGTTCCTCTTGGTTTGGCTTCCAGAAGAGAAATTATCCTGCTATCATACAATCAAAAGCAATGATATTAAGAATCATCTGTGAGCTTACAAAGGATAAGAAATCTCACTTCTAAGGCAGACTAAAACTCTCCCACCAGGCTCTACTTAAAGGCTCCTAAAAACCTAAAACACCAACAGCATGGTTTGGTGCAGCAGAGGTATATTCATGAGGAAGAGATAATACAAAGATACAACTGACCACAGGCAACCCCTTGTTCCCAGCTTGAATGAAGAATGCCCACAGGCTGGAGGGCATCATTCCCTATCTCCCTCTGGGAGCAGGGGAGGGAGGGAAGGAGGGAGTTTACCTCCAGGGAGATGGTTTCCCTGGCAGAGGCCAACACTGCCTGTGCTGTACATACAAGGCTGTTTGTGACCCAGGTTTGCTCACTTCAGGCTGACCACTGCTGGGAATCTCTGCAACTAAGTGAAGTCCCTTCCAAGAGCCCTGGAAAGAGACTTCACTAAGTTGGTCTCACACCCTGGTTCCTGGCACACAACCAGAAAGCAATGGATGAGCTCAGCAATGACTACTGGTGTCTCTGTGATGGGGAACTGATTTCCACTTCTTCAGACTTCACACTGGAGAAATGAAACCAGTAACCACCTCCCCCCTGCCACACTGCCTACAGAACAGCTGCTACAGACATGGGCAACCTACAGCACAGGCCTCTGCTGCTGGCTCTTCTCCATTTCCACTTGGATTTAGCAAAAACACTTCACCAAATTTCCCTTGTGATATTTTTCCAGGTCAACAACTGGTACAGTTGCCATGGGACACTGCCTGATCTTGAATGAGGGAGGTGCCATCCTACCAATTATAAGAGACTTTGAATCAGAGAGTTGGAAAACAAGGTAGATGATGAGACACTGAAAGGCAGTTTTGAGCCACGGAACATTAGGAAGAAGGAAGGAATGAGTCAAACAGATCTTCAAATTAACGTGTAACTCCTTTCCCAAGACCTCCTTTGATTTTCAGAGATATTCAGTGATTATCGGGGAGAATTTATGCCAGTACATCAGGTTGGCTCTCTCCTCAAGAAAAGTTCAGTTCAATCTTCAAACATCCACACGTGAGATGTGACTGCCCAGGTTATACCTGGGATCCCTCAATAGATAAACTCACAGCAAGAACCATCCTGGTTTGGAACAGCTTTTCTAGAATATTTTTTCCATGTTACCATGTTCCTTGTTAATGTTCACAGTAGGTCTGCCTTCAAACTCTATTCACCATTTCCTTGCAAATGGCTATAGACAAACCCAGGGCTCACAACCCTTGAACATGGTCCTGACAGAGCAGCTGTTGGGTAAATGAAAGCTGGGATGGGCCAGTGGGACACGGCACTCCCTGAGGCCCTTGTTTTCTGAGTCCTACTATGCCAAGTACAGCAAAACTCCTGTTGTAGGAATGCCAGCTTCTGCATGGGCCTGGAGTGTATTAATTGTCAGTGGTTTCACAGATGTGAGGGAAGCAGAGAGTCACTCCAGGTAGCCAAATCTGCAATGCTTTAACAATACAATTATTATTTTTGTTCAGTGCTTACCATTCTCATACACTGCCAAACATGGTCACTGGCAACTCTCAGGATGCAAATGGTGGCAGTCATTAATCAAAGAATATGGAAAGCAAGCTTCTGTTCTGAGGAGCAATGACTGAGCTGCATTTCCAGAAGCATGGGCTTAAACAGGGTTACCTAGACCTTGAAAGGAAAGCACAAGGCTTACAGAGAACAGTGAGGATATGAGTGGTGCATGGATGTGAGGAGCTCATGCTTAGTCCTCTTACCATCTTAAATCCTCTCCCTCATCCACCTGCACTTTAACAAAAACATAGGTGTGTCTTGACCATACTGTCTACAACTTCTGGAAAGAGTGGCACCTGTGGACAGATCTGACTAGAACTGAAGCAGAGATACACTACCCTCGTGCTGGGCATCCTCATCTGCAAGCAGAGTAAACTAGAGGACTCCATGCAGTGGGGCTGGCTTCAGCCCTGGAAAAGGGTTCTTGTTTTGACTGGTCAAAACATGGCTCAGGCCAACACAGCTGACCCTCTGCACTCTCTCATCTGCCCCACATCAGTTCTTTTTGCAGCAGTCAGAGTGTGCAAAATCTTTCCCTGTTCTTCTTTTCAAAATCTTCCCCAGTTCTTCCCAGAGCTCAGCTGAGATGATTTTGCAGGAGAAGACTAAAGATAAAAACACCAGAGGATTTACAAAATAGAAACCAACCAACCAACCCAAGAAACCCAGCAAGTCCTGATGCTTCATCATTAATCCAGAAAAGTATGCTTACACCACCAGTGAGCCTATGGTGCTCGAACACTTGGAGTGCACAGGCACCATAAACTAGATACCCCCTGTTCCCCAGTCCCAGGGTTGGGAATACAGCTGATGCCTGCAACTGAGACTCCTATCCATCCAGGGTCTGTTCTCAGGAACTCTGGGCAAACAGTGTTACAAGAATAAAACTAAGATCATGCTTTTAAATTCCACCCAAAATAGAAATAATTACTTGCAAACAGATTAGAATAGACTTTGTTCTACCAATGGCATAGGCACCCATAAAGAGGCACACACTCCTCCCATCAGGCATCACACTTCTGTGCCAGCAAAAGACACAAAAGGAATGCTAGCAATTAAAAAATTAGTCTTTAAAAGGCCTCCTAGGCAAAATCCACTCAGACTCTGTTCCTTACCACACAAAATACTCCAAATCTGAAAGAACATTATTGAGTTTATTTATCCTCAAAGACACTATGAGAACAAGAATCTCTCTGATTAAACAGAGCTGCGGTCATGTTTGGAACCACGGTTTCAATGTTATAAATTTCACTTGTTAAAAATAGAGATAAAACAAAGTCACTACAGCCCTCACTCAGCAGGTGGATGGGGTCTAGTAACAAAGGTGTTACCACGGAAATAGAGTCTTTAATCCTTCAATTTCCTTCTTGACTTCCCAGACCACTGTGTTCCAAAGTAAGACCACTTCTGCAGCATGGGAGTCAGGGAAATGGTGCAGCTCCATGCTGTGATATGAGTCACTCCTTCTGGTAGCAAGAACTTTCACAAAATTCTCAAACCATCCTTATGTTGTTAGCTTAAGAGGCTAGTTAAGGTTTATAGCTCTGCTGCAAGTGACAGAAACCATACACTCCTCCAGCTCCACTTGTACCTGCACATAAAGCTCCCAGGTGTGCCACTTCCCTGTAAGTGTCCCACCAATCTCCTACACTCCTCCCACACTCAGCTTCTGCTCCTCACACATACCCAGCCAGCCTGGCCCCAGGTGGCAGTCACCTGCATGTGACAGAACCACACTATGAGTTTCTCAACAGCACTGTTACTCTACTTATAGCTTTGCTGCTGCAATGAAAAGAGCTGTGGCTAATTCCTAAACAAGTTTCAAGGAGTCTCATGAGGGATGGCATTCACCTGTTAGGCTTTTTCATCCTGTGAGGGGAGACAACATAGCTCAGATGAGAAGTAACAAAGAACCATATCAGAAAGAAGCAGCAACAGAGTTGTGATGCAAAGAGATCCCTTTGCAAAGGAGAACCACTCCCTGACAGCTCTCAGCTCGGAGCCCGGGCAATCCCTGGCTCACCCCCGGCAGGAGCAGTGTTATTCAGCAGTGCTGACACCACAAAGCACAGCAATCCAGGAAGACAAAAAGGACCCGAAGGATTAAAGACCTTCTTCACAGGGCCTCATCCACGCTGCACTGAGATAAAGTGACTTAGCTCCATCTGTAATTTACAGCCCATTTGCTGCTAAACCTCAGTTCCAAGTAGTGAGCTTAAAAGCAACGCTATTTATCAGAGGCTTAAAACCCTCTCAGACATAAGAGGAAGACAGTACAAGGGACACCTAGAACTGGAGAGGCACCTCTAATAGCTGATCTTATCTGTAATGCATTTGCTCAGGGAGGGAGGATGGGAGCTGGCTGCTCACACCAGTGCCAGCCATTCCTGCCTTGGCCACAGGGATTTAAACACAGCCCTCCCGAGTGACAGCCCACCCCACCAGCCTAGCCCAGTTACTACTGCTGTGATGGGGAAAGGTTTCTTTGCACAGGCCAGCTTCTCAGGCAGTTTTCAGCAGCTCCTCAGCATTCCATGAGTGCCCTCAACCAGGGAAGCACGGCTGACAGCAGCTGGCATAAACAACACATCTGGTAACAGTTTCTCCATTCCCTACTCAAAAGACTCAGAGGGCAAGTGCCTTTGCCCTGAGAGACTTCCTTAGCTGAGGAGAAGCTGCTTGTGTTGGGAGACCTCACTCGACACTCACCTCTGCTCAGCCATAAAGAACTACATTAGCCACATTTGCAAACACAAGGAACAATGCCTTACAGTCAGGCTGGAAAATACATTTGGAGCACATGAGACATTTCAGGCTTCTCCTCCCCTTAAAACCTCACATTAACCCCTCTGAGTGCAAGCAGATGAGAGCTGTTTCATCTCTGAGGATTTACACCAAACTTCTGGTGTTTTATCAGAGAGCAAACCAGAAGGTTAATCCTTTCAGACCAGGTCTTTGATCCGTCTGGTCAGGCACCTTCAAAGTAAGAGTTAGGAACATGTCATAACTTGTAATGTCTCTCACTGCACCAGATCCTTTCCTGGTAAATATTTTGGGATTCCAAGTGGTTCCTAGTTGGGAAAATCTGACAAATGGGCTGTCAAATCATCCCACACATAGAGGATGACCTAGAAAAGAAGACTGAATATTCACATTCTCTTTTCTCCAAAATACAGCACAGAAGGCACAAAATTACATTAGTATGAGGTAGGTCCTAAACAAATAACAGGTGATAATTTGGCAGTGTGTAGTTAAGGTGTGAAATACTGGATGTTCTGCATCTAAATACCTCTACACAGATTTGGTGGTGTAAAATGAACAGGTTTAGGCAGAAGAAACTTATTGGATTACTAATGCAGGAGGATAGGCTATTGGGGGAAACTGTAGGTCTAATATGGGATGGATGCTCCCAAATCCCATTTATGGAAGTGGGACACAGAGCACCATGGAATTACTTGCAATGTCACAAGGCAAGGGGGACACAGAGCAAAGTGGGACAGTGTCCTGCCAGGTCCAACTCACCCCACCACAGAGTGCTCCTGAGACAGTGTCCCAGCACCACATACTGAATTAGCATTCCCACATATCAGTTCAGGGGCAAGATAGGAAAAGCTGCACTGCACTGCAGCCCTCTGCAAAATACCATTGAGGGGTTTCCCAAAAATGACTGGCTCTGTCCAAGCCAGAACAAAAAGGGTTCTCTGAGAACAAAAAAATCTATACGTGGAAGCTGCTGATTTTTCAAGCCTCTAAATTATTTCAGTTTATAGACTTCACACCAAGTATCTCTGTTCTTTCCTCTTAATTAGCCTTTGCCATAGAACTTTATTCCTTTGGAATAACCAACTCATAGAAATAAAGAAAAAACTATATTAAAAAAAAAAAACCCACACAAGAATAGTCTGGCTGCAGACAACTGTCTGGAATAACCACTTAGCTTTGTGTGTAATAACTGGGTGACAGGATATGGAAGGATTATTTTATATTTTTCCAGCTTACATCCAGACACACTCTTAGCAAACTGGAGAACTTAGCTGCCTGTCTGGCACCTTTCCTTAAGATGGGAAATTCCCCATTCAACCAAAGGAAATTTTATTCTCATCTTATGTCCATATAGAGCTTGGTAGATTGTGTTATGCCAAGAAGTAAGGACATCAGTTAAATAAAAACCAGCATGCATCATGGAAACAATGTGACTCTGTTAGGAAGGAGTAAGATGAGACAGATTGCTGAAGAAAACAGGTGTGAAGGGGTAGGATCTTTGTGCTATCAGCAACTCAAATCAACTGATCTCCTGGCTCAAAAACAGGTTTGTAGCCCAGACAAATCAATTAATCAGCTACCAAGCAAAAGTATATATCCCTAATACCTAGTGATATATATCAGAAACGAAGGCCTGCCTACTCTCATTGTGGACATTTATGAATATTGAGGTATTTGGACATCTCACAAATACCAGGCATCTCCCATCCTTTCATAAGTCTGAATTTAGATAAGGACCATCTACCTGAAGTCAGGCAACAAACCTCAGGTGAACCTATTCATGAAACAGGAGACATGACTAACAAAAGCCTCCTCTGGAGACCTAAATGCAGGCATTGGTTTCCTTTTCCTCCTTAGAAAGCATTTCAAGCCCTGAACTCAGAGTTCTTCTCATGTGGCCTGATGCTGGAGCTAGGATGGGGAGGTGAATCCAGGCAAAGCTGCAGAGGCCTTTTCTCAGCTGTGCTTGCTGGGCACAAGGACCAACCAAGCCAGCCACGCAGTTTGAGGGAGGCAACCCACAACCTCCCAGGTATCCCTATGCCATGGGTATCCCTATGCCTTAGGGACACCTCCCCAGGTTTCATCCATCTCCTGGCTCACAACACTCATCCAAAGGGTGCACGCCAGACACACAGACATTGATCTGCTCCCAGCACCACAGCTCAGGCCTGGGCAAGCTGCAGTTCTCTGCAGCAGGCTGAGCCTGGGTGATGAGCTGCCTGAAGAAAAGGGCTGGGGGAGGAGAGGGCTGGAAACAAAGAAATAAGGGGCTGGTCCACATCAGCTGCTTTGGGCAGCACTCACAGAATCTTCTTTAGGCTTTTAGCCCCTGCCACCCTTAGATGACATTCTGTTGTGCTAACACAGAATACCTAAAAAGAATCAGGATTTGGATTACTGCACATGCCGCCATGTGGCAGCTTCAGTGCAAATGTACCAAGCAAGATACTTTCTTACATACAAGTCCAACAGGGAGTTTCCATAAGCATCCATGGTATTTCACCTTCCATGAAGCCAACAAGGATGCTCCAGAGAACTAATCATGTGAGTTCTTCACAAGTGTACTCTGTTGTGCCATTCCAATTCTGCTAGAGCTGCTCAACAGGACAACAACAAAAGTTCACCTGGCTGAGCACTTGGTGTGCTGCAGTGATTACAAAGGAGATTACAACAACAACAAAACAAAAGCAGACAAAAACAAACAAACAAAAAAACCCTCATCATCATGCAAGATCTGCTCCCTCTGCCTCAGCCAGCTCCCGAGATGTCCCAGCCTGAAAATGCCTGTCCTAGGGGAACTGAACCATCCAGTGTGACATATAGGCTGAGGTACACATGAATGCCAGGTCTGTGTCCAAACAGACCAGTCCATGGCAGAGAGGAGGTTATAATGGGCACAAAGAGCAATAAAATAGCGAGAGAGGGAAGAAATGCCTCGAGACACCCTGAGCTGTCCACCCACAAGGCGTGACCATGCCAAAACAGAAGAAACTGCATCCCCACAGCTTGGGGAGCCCTGTGCCCACAGTGGCATGGACACAGCTCTGCACAGGTCACACTGGGCCATGTGTCCCTTACATCAACTCCCAGGCCTGGGTCACAGCAGAGTTCGCTGCACAGGGAATGCTTTCAGTGCACATAAAGGTCAACTAATTGGCTTTTCTCTAAATCCTCGCCTGGGTGTTCCCGCTGAGCACTTGTGGGTGGTGCTGGTGCCTATTCACAAACAGCTTAGCGCTGGCTGCTGCCCACCGGTGGCAGGGGGACAAGGGGACCAGCAGGCGCTGCCCAGGGCCACGTCCAGCAGCTCCTGGGGGAGCACACAGCCCTGCACACACATACCTGCCGTGCCGGTTGCTAGGAAGAGCTGGATCACCCGGCAACCTGAATCCCACTCAACAGGAGAACAGGGGCTACAGATAAAGGCACGGGGGTGGGAGGGGCTGGCGCTGCCGACAATGTGTGTGGGAGTGTTATTTCCCGCTGAAAAGGGAATACAGCCCTTGGTTCCCATTCTGAGGGAGCCCAACAACACTGCTGTGACCCCAGGCATGCTTCAGGAACAGCCAGGGAAGCTGGCCAGGCTGACACATTACAGCAGAGCGGTGCCCTGCCCACCCACCACTCCACAGAACTCTCCTAAGCACATGCAAGCCTTGCTTTTTACTATTAAAAAAAAATGAACCCACTTTTTTGTGAAAGCCATATAATTAAAATAAATAATGACCCGGTTTTGCTTTCTGTCTTCACCTCAAATATGAGCTCTTTACGTGCTCAAGAAGACATTTAGCATCCCAAACAGTGCAACAAATTTGGAACTTGTAGGACAATGCATGACAGCAGGAAATTAAAAACTGCACTATCCAGCAAAGAAAAATAATCAGTTTTCACTGAAATCCCCAAATACATAGCACTGACTTTTCAGAATCTAGTTTTTCATTCAAATAAAAACCAAAAATTGGGAAATACAAGGAAAAGTAATGAGAGTTCTTTGTGCCTTTGGGAGGTGGACTTTTTTAAGCTACTCCATAGTTTCCTATCCATCATAAAGGCAGCTGAGAGAATGTCTCACACTACCTCAATTTCCACGAATACCCTATCATGCCGTATATGCAGCATCTGCAATTTGTCTGAAGTATCACTCTTTGGAATTAAGTCATTACAGGATATTATCAGTGCTGAATGTCTGCACAGAAAAGATGACAACCCTTAAAGATCCAGATCTTCAAAGCCAAGTAGAAAGAATAGCAAACCCATTATTTTACAATGCCTCAGGCAGAAGTCTCAAAAACCTAGGGCTTAAAGTGGCTGGGATTGCCTGTTCTACTCTTTGCCTTAGCTAAGTTTATCTGTCACAGCACTTAGCTTACTTAGCTAAGTATCTATCTAACCCACTAACATACCTATTTTCAGTCCAAATTATCACAAGCCTAACTTCAGGCATATTCACAGGTACTCCAAAAATCAAAATTGTACTTGCACACTTAGATTCACACGTTTGTGTCTTTCCTGCGATTATGACAAACCAGAAGCGCCTAACGTAGCCAGCTGGTGTAACAGGAAGAAAAGCAACGTTTCAATGTAAAACAAAAGTCCTCCAGCTCTAGAGGAACGAACCTGTGGCATCTGCTGAAAAACCCACAAAGGAGAGAAAACCTGCATACACCACAGCAGACAAAGCTAAATTTTCCCTGTGCCAAGCTGAAGACCTGTGACACACAACGAGCAGTCGGCCCAAAGGAAGGCAGAAATCAGTCTGTCCTCATTCAAAGTAAGCCTGAGCACTTGAGCAGATCTTTGAAAGCATACCCACTGTGCATCAATAATAATGCTACTCCACTCTTCTTTTTTTCTTTTTGGTCTAAGGAGAAAACAAATAATGCTCCCAGCTCCACAGACTAACAAGCTACCACAGGGTCACTGACTGCAGGAGTCACTGCCTGCAGCCTTGAGGTTCACTTTGCACAGCCAGCTGAATCCCCTTCACACAGGGAGGATGAAGATGATTCCCAGTTGCCTGTCAGGGCTGGCCAACCAGACCAGAGTCTTACAGCTGATTCCAGATACAGATGCCAGTAGGAAATAACTGAGATGACTTTCTGCCCCCAGTGCTGTGTATGCTCACGTACAAGCTGCAAGAGTACATGAAGAGAACTGACACAGTGGCTTTGCTAGCACCTAGCACACAATTCCCTTTAAGCAAATGTAAGGCTAAAGTTAGGTAGAAGAGAAATGCCCTGTCACCAGAACACTCACATTTGACTTTGTATTACTGATACAAAGGAAGTGACAAACATGTCTGTATTATCTCTGCCCAAGACCAAAGTGAATATGCCAAGTACATAAGTAATTTAACAGCTTTTGCTGATTAGAACATCAGTTGTGTCACCTCCAAAGTTGTTTGTGTCAACAGCAAGCTGGAATGAAATTGCCACCTTTAAAATGCTCAGTCTTCTTTAGCTGCATGTTCCAGCCAGTTAATTTTTTAACACACCACAATCCAACTGTTTCATTCTGGTAACACCTAGGGCCACTAATTAAGGGCTTAGTTTGACTGGCAATGCACAGACTTGTTCCAGCCAGATGCTCCCTGCCCGAAGGAGCTTGCTTGCAAGCAAAGCTCAGAAAACAGACACCCACACTTGAGCCACTACATAAATAGCAAGGCACCAAGAGTTAAAGAGAAACTTGGAAGAAACATATTTGTGTGAGAATCCCCTACTCCAAATTGTGGGGATGAAGAAGACATTTGATTTACAGAAAGCTGAGGGAGTTGGTTAGAGAACACTTCAAGGGCTCAATATCAGCACTCCATCACAAACCCACATGCAAGCCCAAGATATGCATTTTAAAAGCTCCTTGATCAGCCTGACTTAACAGTTCAGGAAGTGCTTCTCAGGGCTACAAGTCTAAAACTAGGAAAGAAAATAATAAAAAACTATACCAGACTGTAATACTGGACAACCAACACAAAAAAAAAATTAAAATCGGGCATTGAGTTACAGGCCCCTCTCACTTTCCTGGTTTTGAAGCACTCCACTACCATATGGGACACTCCCCTGATCCCACTTTTTTCTTTCTGTCTCAAGTGCTCTGGAACAGACTTAGCTGCCCAGCAGTTATCAAAGATGATCCCTAACCTTTGAAGTCAGATCTACTTCTGGCTCAAAAGCAGCCCAAAAGGTTCCTGAATCTGGCCTAATATCTAGCCAGTAACACCAGACCACTGAAGCAAGTGGTAGACCAAAGACCAAGGCACAATGCCCTCTCCTTTCCTGGATTGAGCCACAGAAGCTGAAGGCTGAAGAGCTGAAGCTCTTAAGCTAACATGCTGTGCTATGAGCTCGGGAGTGGACATGCTGGCCCTGCTACAGGGGCACAAGTATCCAATGGAAAGACACCTCAGGAAACTTGACATGCACAACTCCACAGGCTCTGATGAGATGCTTCTACAAATGTTGAGAATGCTGGCAAATACCATGGCTAGGCCATTCAAGATCATCTGTGGAAGGTTGTGGCAATCAGAGACAGGTGTCCGAGAACTGGAAAAAAGCAAATGTTATCCCAGTCTTCAAAAAAGGCAAGAATTAGGAGCCAGGGAACTACCAGCCAGTCTTCCTCACCTCAATCCCTAGAAATGTGATGGAATATCTCATTCTGGAGGCCACGTCTATCCACATGGATGACAAGGAGTAGTCAACATGAATTTACCAATGTCATGCCTGATACACTCAATTGCCTTCTAAAATGAAACAACTGCCTGGCTGGACAAAGGGAGAGCAGTGGATATTGTCTACACTGACTTCAGCAAGACTTTCAACACTGTCTCTCACATCATCCTCCAGGGCAAACTCAGGAAGCATGGACTGAATGAGTGGACAGTGAGATGGATTGAGAACTGGCTGATGGTCATAATCAGTGCCCGACAGTCTGGATGAAGGCCTGTCATTAGTGGTATCCCCAAAGGTACCATACTGGGCCCAATATTGTTTTACTCATTCATCAATGACTTGGATGAAGGGGCAGATGCCTCCTCATCAACTTCACTGATGTCACAAATTTTGGAAGAATGGCTGATACCCCAGAGGGCTGTGCAGCCCTTCAAAAGGACAGGTTGGAGAGATGGGCACAGAGGAATCTTCTGAAATTCAACAAAGGTAAATGTAGAGTCCTGCACCTGCGGAAGAATAATCACATGGACCTGCACAGGCTCAGGTGCTGGAAAGGAGCTCTGTGGAGAAGGACCTGAGGGTTCCGCTGAACAATAAGCCATCCATGAGCCAGCAGTGTGTCCTATGGCCAAGGAGACCACTGGTATCCTGGGGTGCATTAGGAAGAGCAGAACCAGCAGGTCAAGGTGATCCTGCCCCTCTGCTCAGCCCTGGTGAGGCACATCTGGAGTGCTGTGTCCAGTGCTGGGCTCCTCAGTACAAGAGGGACGTGGGGCTCCCGAGTGGGTCCAGTGGAGGGTAACAATGATTATTAAGGGACTGGAACATCTCTCTTACCAGGGAAGGCTGAGGGAGCTGGGCCTGGTCAGTTTCAAACAGAGGCAATAGAGAGAATCTCACCAATGTATATAAACACCTAAAGAGGGGGTGTCAAGAAGGTGGAACCAGGCTCTTCTCAGTGGTGCTGAGCAATAGGACAAGGAGCAACAGGCAGGAACAGACGGATGCACAGGAAGTTCCACCTGAACATGAGGAAGAACATCTTTACTGTGTGGACAACCAAGTCCAGAGAGGTTGTGGAGTTTTCCTCCCTGGAGTTATTCAAGAGCTCCCTGGACACAATCCTGTGCCACATGCTCTAGCATGACCCTGCTTGAGCAGGGAGCCTGGAACAGATGATCCCTTCCAACCCTACCCATTCTGGGATTCTGTGAAGCAAGGTCAGCTGTCTTCCAAGGCAAGGCACTCAAATTTGAACCCTAACTATCACACTTGACAGCCCAGCCACCCTTATCAGAAACTGCTGGCCGAGCAGGCTAACCCAACATCAGGTGAAGTGTCAGTCAGTCCCACCCTTCCCACCATGGTGACTTCTGGTGAAAGGGAAATGGAGGGACACTTTCTGAGACACCAGCACATCTTGAGTCAAAGTCCCCTGAGGAGCCCTAGCTGCCAACTGCCTAAAGGCCAGCTTTAGAATGGAAAAAGAGAAGTCCATTACATCAACACCCAAAGACTGCATATTTTTGGTTTCACTTACAGAAGGCCATGGCATCCTCTCAGCTTCTCCAAGCAGGGGAAAACTAGGAGGCCCTGTTACAGCCACACTAAACCAATTCAAGACACACCATACAAAAATAAAGCCTTTATAGTGAGCAGAAATTTCATCCTGAAAAGATTCCCAAAGCTTGGATGCCAATCCAAGATTGGTCAAGTCTTCCACACTTGTAAAAATGAGTTGACAATTTACCCAAGGAAAGTCTCCTGGGACTTTGGCTAATTTCAGTACAGTTGTAATCTAGAAGCACACCAGCAGCTTGCTTTACCTTCAATTTGGGAACTTCCCAAAAAAGTCATAAAGTGCTAAAGTGAGTGGGCAATGAAGGAGATGAGCAGCTAAGCACACTGTTATTAAAGCTCAGAAAGCACTTGGTTTGAGTGGTCAATGTAGATCAATTCTTACTGTATCCAAACTTGATGCTCATTCTCCACTTACAGGGCTACAGACCTGGTTCTGTGCTCTCACCTAACTTTTCAGTAGGTTTCAATGACAGCACACTGGACCTTTTAAATAATGCATTTAATATACAAGCCAGACTGCGTACAGACCTGCACAGACCAAGGCCAAGAAGGCTGAGTCTGGTCAGTGCCTGGCAGCCCCACATCATGAGGGCAGTAGAGCAAAATGGTACAGGACACTTGGCCTTGACACAGGGTCCATGAAGCACAGCACAGCCACCAGAAGCTTCCACACTGCTCACCCCTGTGACACCTAGCCAGGGTCCATACCTGCAAGGAGCTCTGGTCCAACACCTAAGACAGAGCACTGCACACTCCATTGAGCAATCGGTACGCTGCTACAAGGCTCAACCAAGACCAGGCAGCTGCACATGGTCCCCAAAGGCCCACAAACCAGATTTAAACCCAGAGTTTGCACGTCTGGCTTTCTGCCCATACACATGTGTACCAGTCATTGTAGCACGCCCCACTGCAGGCTGCAGAGACAGCTCTGATGGGCTGTGCAACAGCCTTGCAAACAAGGCACAGTGCAAGCTGAACTGCCTCTACTGAGCCTGCAAAAATGCAGACCACCTGTCTGCAGCACAAAACCTTGGCACTAACATGAACAAAATGGCTGCAGATGCCCACTCATGCACATTTTCCTGCATGCCTCCAAGCATCCTGAAGGCTGTATCCACCTCTGAGAGCTCCTTCCAAAGAGTCTCACGGTTTCACAACCTGAGGTTCCAAGAGACAAACAAGAAAGTTAAAGGAAGAGATTGCAGCTGTAAGGTCCAGAAACACAGTGTTAAAAAAAACCCTCACTGCCTCTGTAAATACTCTGCACTGAATCAATCCAGTACAACCTAAAGCATTGCCCTTACTTTACTTCCAAAAATAAAACCTAACCCTGCCTCCCCTGAGAGCCACAGAATGTGCAATCCCTGGAGGACGAAGTAGAGCAAACTTTGTTAGAAGCAGTGCTGATGTTTCATCAAAGTTGCCATCAGCCTGTCCAGAGTGGCTGTGCAGAAGTGCAGCCACACGGCAACAAGCCTCTGTGTAACACATACAAAAGACTCCTAGAGTCTGGTATACGGATCCCCAGCCCCCAACTCGCGCAACGAGGGCTGCTACTTTTCCCAGATCCCTTCTTTTATTTGGGGCCAGGTGCTGCACTTCCCACAGCATTGATGCCAATCCAGAGTAACTCTGATGATTTCAGGGGATATCCCTTGGTTCACAACAATTTTGCCAAATCAGGATTTGGTATTTTTTTCGCATTCGTCATGGCTCCATTTTTATCCTGCAGTATATGGCTCAAAAATTCCTCTTTATATTTGGCAGGAAGGGCTTAGACAGTTCTTATCCTGAATCTGTGGTCCTCAGTTTTATTTTAAACATTAAAAACGGATGTAAGAAGAATCTGGAAAGCTATGGGTCAAAGCAATGATCCAGCCTGCAAACTTCAGCTCAGATTCTGGCCTTGAGGATCAGAAGAAGGAGAAATGCAAATAAAGAGCTGAAAGGCATTTTAGGTAAATCATGTTTGTACAGTACCTAGCACAGTGAGGTTCTAGCCTGGAAAGGGCTGAGAGGCTACGGATTGCCCACGTACAAAGGTATCTAGGCAAATGCCTACACAGTTAAATGTGAACCCAATCAAAAGGAAAACATTCTAAAGAACAGACAGATACATCTGTCTCCATTCACCTTTCTGTATTATCTGAATTGTGCAGGGTAACTCTGAGTGCAAAGGAACGGGACTTTAAGTAACAGGAATACAGCCTAGGCCAGTTCCTCCTGAGCACACTGGCTGAGAGGAAACTGAACCAGCATAATAAACACTGCAAGTTTCCAGCTTCTCAAGGCCCTCTCAGTAGTTACCTGAAGGGGACAAAAAAAAAACCGAGACAAAACCGGCTTTCCTTACCTTTAGCTGGAAAGGTTGGATTTCGTTCAAACTCTGGTTCCTGAGCTTTTTGGTGAGGATCTTCAGCATGGTACAAATCCGAGGAGCCAAGAAAGGGTTAAGCACACACACACGCACGCATCTGCATCAGCCGCGCCGCTGCCGCTACGCTCGGCGGAGCTGCGCGGAGCTCGCATCCAGCGCCGCAGGTACACGGCGGGGCACGGCTCCGCACAGCCCCGGCTCCGGCCGTGCCCCTGCCCCTCCGCACCCCGTCCTGCAGCCCTCCGCGCTGCCACGCACAGGGAATCCCTCTGCAAAGCCTACAGAAAAAAACTGAGCACCAAACTTCCTCTGCCTTCCACCCCCTCCTCAGTTACGCTTCAGAAAGGAGGGAGGTACCAGCTGGCAGCGTGCTGCAGGGGACGAGAGACACTCGGCGCAGAGCGCTCACTGCGGGACGGCAGAGCTCCCTGGCCGAGACGCCGGGCTCCGCTCATGGCAGCGCTGCCGCCCGGTCAGCCCCGGGCGGGCATCGGGCATCGCGGCCCGCCGCTACCGCGGCCCACAGCCGCCACCCCGGGCTCCCTCCGGCACGGCCGCCACGGGAAACTTGTACCGAGTACCGAGCGGCGCGGCAGCCGCGGCGCACATTGGCCCGACGGGGCGGGACGGAGTGGCACGGGGCGGGACGGGGCGGGGACTCCGCTTAAAGGGTCACCGGCCCTTCCCGGCCGCCAGCGTTCCTTGGGTCCCCGAGCTGCTCGGGATATGGGGGAGTGGTAGCTGGCTCTGCGCTACCGCATCCTGGCTCGCAGCCCGCTCAGTCCAGGGATCCCACAACCTGTCTGTCCTGCCCTCCGATCCAGAGCCAGATCCATAGGGAGGGCTCGGGGGTCGAGCCCTTGAGTTTCTCGAGTTTTTCGGTTTCGAGTTCATTGAGCCACCCCAGCTGCAGGGAAGTCACCACAGCCCTTCCCCACAGAAGCGCAGGCGCGGGGCCAGGCCGGCACCAGCTCCTGCTGCACCAGCCATCCTCGGGCACGAGCAAGGTGCCCCGTTTCCATGGGCAGTCCCCCAGCACCTCCCTGGCAAAACAGTCGGGAAAGTTATCAGGGGCTGACTGATAGGCTCCCGGCCACTTTGAACCCACAGGAAGGCGCCGACACGTTTGGCAGCAGTAACAACAAAGGGCTTTCACCCACTGCCAGCTCCGTGCCAGCGATGAACTCCCCGTGTCTGGGTGAAAGGTCCCTTTTGCCCATTCCCAATCCCTGGGGGCCAGCAGAGCCTTTTGTCCCAACCTTCCTCCTGGGACAAGCCAGGGAGCATTGCAGAGGTCTCTGCTTGTGTACAGATTCCAGGAGCGCAGGCTGGTTAACTGTGGATTCCCAGTTCTCAGCCAGCAGGCCTGTAACAAGATAAGAGCACTCCTAAAGTGCTGACTGTGGGAAAGAGAGAGCACATCTTTGCTACGGGGGAAAGGGCCTCGGTTCAGCTCCACTTAGCAAAGTATTTTTTCTTGAAGGAGTACAACAACCAGAGAGTCTGAGCCAGCAAGCAAAATTTTTGCTTTTCAGATAGTGCCTTCTTAGAAGATGTCTGCAGTAGGAAACTATCTCAGCTGTTAAACCATACTTGATCTGTGCATTCTGCATTCACACTATGGACTTGTTTTCACCTATTTTTCCCTGAGTTCACGCCAAATTGAAATCACAATCCAACCTTATGACTCTAAGCCACCACATGTTGCTATAGGTACTTCTGCTTTTCTTATTGTATGGATTAAAAAAAACCCAGGGAATACTGCAGACGAGCAGATTGCTAGTCTGGCATCCTGCATCCAACAGGAGGGAGTAAAATGCTAACTGAAACCAGAAATCCTCCATAGAGATATGCAATGTTATATTTTGCTAGATAAGAATTGTTCCTGGGACATAACAAATATATATTCTAAAGTCCAACAAGTGAGGCTCTCTAATAATTTTTTCCTTTTTTTTTTTCCATATAAAGCAAAATTCCCTAAGCCTTTATTCATTCCTTATTTCAACTCTGGAGACACTGGCAGTCCTTGTAATGGTCTGTAAGATATAACCCATAAACCACAGTCAGCTTAAACTACTGTGTATAATTGCTTTCCCATTCAGAGATCAAGCATGGGGGCAGGCACATGCCAGGGCCCAGCTGTTTGTTTCAGAAGAGATGAAGCTGAAAAAGCTTCCTGAAACAGGGAAAAGCAGAACCTGCCATCCCAAGTGTAACATCACAGGCTCTATCTGAGCTCACCGCACCCCACTACACCACAGGACAGCAGTGGGGAGCCCAGCCTGGGAAGGGGTTGTGTTAGGCCTCCTAACCTGCTGCAGGGCCAGGCCTTTCAGGGCAAGCAGCCAAATCAAGTGCTGATGAACAAGTTCTTTTTTGGGGCACTTGCAATTTGAGAGAAACTAATTCTGCAAATCCTGCTTCTGCAACCTTTACCTATACATGTTTCAGCAAATACCTGCAGAGCAGCTGTTTCTTTCTTGCTTTGTATTTCATATGACCAGAATCATCAATCCACAGCATCCAGCATCTCCTCTGAGTGAGGCACAGTGACACACTGCTGCAAAGAGCAACAAGTAATTTAGCAGGCCGCCAGAGGAAAAGAAACCCTCACACAAAGCAGAGCTACAGCCTACTGCTGCAACCCTTAGGTGATCTGTGCCCTGAGGATGAGGCTCAATGTGCTGAATGGGTTCCCAGTAGATGACAAGTCACACTGCTGCATCACATAGTGGAAAGAAAGCTTCCTGAGAGGGCTGAACATGTTGCTCCTCCACATAGAGGTCTACCGAGTAACTTCTACCTGAGGATAGCAAAATATTTTCCGGGAATAATTCATAGTATTATTCCCAAAGAAAAACCCAAGTCAGAGAAGCTTACTTGACTTTCTGAAGGTCACTGAGAAAAGCTGTGGAAGATTCAAGAATAGAAGTGGTACCCCCTGCCCCTAGCTGTATGTGTCCAGTCTGTAATCTAGCCTGTTACTAGATCACACTGCTGGAGCTATGCAAAATTCAGTGGTTTCTGTTCCCGAGCATCTCATGTGATCACTCTGCTCTGTTTTTGGTTCCTGTGGGTTTCTCACCCCTGGAGTTTTGATCTGCCTACTGGGTTCAAACCAAATCTCAAATCTCAAACCTAATCCAAGTTTCCTCTGGTCACATGATAAAAACATGAAAAATGCATCACACAACATTGAGGGTAGACCCACATGCCTGCTCCAGCATTTTCTGAAGAACTCTTTAAGTTCCTCCTGGCCAGACCAGGAGCAGAAAGGAGGCAAGTGGCAAGTTTCCCTGCAGAACACATGGCACTGAGGTGACAGGGAGAGGGCAGGGGACTGTGAGCTGAGGCAGGGTGCTGGTTCACTTCCACGTGTTCCTGCCCACTGCTGCCATGGGGAAGACATCTCTGGATATCTGCTGTGCCTCATCTTACTTTCCCCTGGAGACATTCCTCTGTGGGAATCCTGACCAAACAGTGCAATGGGGAGACAGGCAGTAGGGATGAGACAATGCAGTGAGGATTAGTTTAATGCACAGATTCCCTCTGGGCTGTGTTTCCTGCTGTGCTCAGAGGACAAGCTAATGCCTTCTGCAGTTTATCCTGCCCAAGGTGTACCACTGACACTGCCAGGTGCAAGAACAGGAATGTGTGTGGGTGCAGAGAGCCTCATTAGGCAGGCCTGGCCAAGCCTTCTCAAAAGGAAAGAGATGCTTTTTTCACCCTTTGAAGTCACCTGGGGATTTGCTCGCCCTTTGTTACACAGTGAACCGCTTTTTGGTCTCCTCTTTCCACACACCGTGCCGTGACAGGCTCATGCTGCATCAGTGCACACACGGATGTGCACATCGCGAGGCTGGAGGGAAAAACCTGCCAGGGAAAAGCTTCAACTGCCATCTGTTGGGGATCTCCCCTCATTACACCGAGGGACACAAGGCTGAGCTGGAAAAACCCCATCCGTTCGTGCTTGCTTATGACCCTAACTGCGTGGTCCAAGACAGACACTGGAGATACTGCCAGCGCCAGGCAGGGAGGGAGCATCTGCCAGAGAAAATGCTGAAAGAGAATAGGAGGCAGGAGCAGAATGAAAGCTGAGCCTGGAGCTTGCTTGGAGGAAGATGTGGACCCAAAGCCAGGCACATCTTGAATGGTGCTCCAGAGCAGGGGCATCCACCAACAGATTCAAACACAGTCCAATGTACATAGATAAACAGTCATGTACATACACAGACAATGTACATAGATAAAAGCAGAAGACAAGGACAATCCACAAAAAGTAATGAGAATTGTTCCCAGAATAGTATGTCTGACAAAACAGACAAAGGGCACCAAGCCTTGTCCCTAGCCAGCCACCAATCACTTCCAGCAGGAACCACAGAGCATTCCTCCTGCTGGTGTGTGAGTGCTGAGCCTGTGGGCTCCTCCTGAGGGGATCATCTCTGGCGCGGCCCCTGCACCATGCCTGCCTTAGCACAGGCCAAACCAAGCTGAGTCCCCACCACACAGGGCACAAACATCCCATGGCACTGCTGCAGGGGTGAAGCTGCAGCACACACAAGGGCTCTCCAAGCTCTGACTGTGTGGTTTTATACCAGGAGGATGGGACAGGCACTTGGGAAACAGATCCCACATAAGGAGCCCTTCACTAAAGGTGTAAGCAACCAAAGGTGAGAACTGCCCACCATTATCTTAAAGCCTACAAACTGTCCCAGAACTGAGCCAGCTGCTGCCATGCAAACACTTTGGACATTCAGGGAGAATCAAGAAGGGCTGGTTAAAGGTGCCTGAGGGTAACAGCTGTTTGTTTTCTTTTACATACATATCCTTTAGACTCGTCTGAGCAATGAAGTACCTAGGATATGCTTTGGCATACGCAGGTTTTGACTGCCATAGAAGAAAAAAGAAGGAAAAAGGAAATTGAAGAGATGATGTTTGATAGAGAAACAGAGACTGCTCCAGCATAGCTCATGTGACATACATAATAAGAGACAATCCTATCAACAGCACTGCTGGGCAGCCCCATCTCTGTTATAATTCCCTTGCTGCCCATTCTTTCCCTGCAAATTGCTTGGGCCAATTGGAAAGTCAGCATGTGGCTGATACAACGAGAGCCTGAGAGAGCAGGCATTTACACTGAGCTTCCCCTGCTGGTACTGCAGACGTGTGCTCCTCTGCAAGAGGGCCTGGAAGGGCCCCCTGACACCCTCTTGGTATCAGGCTGCTGGGACAGCACTCACAGATCAGCTCAGCCAGCCAGAAACGCCAGGGTAACAGGGCAGCTGGGCTTCTCAGAAACACAAGCAAAGAGAAGCAATGATTTCTGCTTTGGATACCTTCTTTCTAATCCCTGGAGAAGAGGAATTGTCTCACCTGACCTTCTTTCCCTCAAATACAGTCACTGCAACTCACTCACATCTCTTCTTTTTCAAATGCCTTCTCAAAACCAGTCCTCAGCTGGGATCACATAGTGCTTCTGAGCCCTGCCATGTATTCAGGAGCAGCCAGTCCAAACAGGAAAGAAACACCCAGTCTGACCCCACAGAAGGAGCTGACCAGCTCCTCAGCTTCCTCAGACCTGAGGTCTTTAGGCCACAGAGAAGAAACCTCAAACTACAATGTTTAGAAGGGCAGCAACAGAGGAAAAGGTCCTAGGGTCCTGCAAAAATGAGAAACTTCTAAAGCAAAAATGCTAGGAAATGAGCACACACAGTCTCTGAAGAGGAAGGGGGGAAATATTATTGTGGTTCCTGGTCTGATGGGGGGAAATTCCTTTCTGGAACTTCCTGGCTGCCCAGACAGCCTCTGGGCTTATCCCAAGTGTATAAATAAAACACAGCTTTCAACATCAAAGAGGTTTCCCAGTTCCTCTAGTCGGGCACCCTATCTAGATGTGTATTTGTGAGCAGCTTCAGTGCTTCTAAGGGAAATGAAAAAAGAGCCAGGTCAGTATCATCAGGGAGAGAAGTTCTAGGAAGAATTTTCAGGACGTGCATGTTTGAACTTGATGCCTTAATGCAGGCACAATGCACGCATGAGGAGAGCAACAGCCCGGCTACACCCATGCTGGGCCATCCTAGGCAACTCCTGGCCACAGGGCCCCACTTTGAGCCTGGCCAGACCTCTCAGACTGCCATCAGGTGAGCAGAAAACACCAGCCAGCACTGGTGATATTTCACAGAACTGTCAGGACTCCGATCTGCTCCTTGCAGGCAGGGAAGACATTTTTGGGTCTGCTGAAGTCAGTGTGTGTGAAGCTGTGCTGCTGAGCGGCTCAGCATGGCAGGGAAGGCTGGGAGAGGAGCAGGAGCAGCGCCTGAGGCCTCTGCTGGCGTGACAGCACAGCAGAATCCTCTGAGAAAGGCTGGCAGGTAAAATACATGGTCCTTAAAATAAGCGCAGAACTGCAAATGACGGAGGATTTGTGGCCACAAACCAACCAGAAGCAAACAGAAGGGGTCCAAGCATCCAATAAAACTGCACTGTGAGGAACAGAAAAAGATAACTTGTCTTCACAAGCCTCTGCCTCAAAAGCCCAGATTGCTAGACCAGCCAAGGAAGGAGGGGCCTTAGAAGATTTTGTAATGAGAATAAATCACAAGCATGCTATTTATTCCTTGCTTTCTAAACTCTGTGATTGCACATTGCACCTGTACCTCCTCCCCATTCTTCTGGAGGCCAAGACCAAATGATTAAAATTTTATCACTTTCCCACAGCTAAGGACAGTTATTTGCAAGCAACTCACCAGAAATTCCACTTGAAACAGCTCTCTAGGTTGTGTAAACAAGGATGAAAACAGCCTTGGGAGGGAGGAAATGAGATCTGGCATCAGAAACCATGAGCTCTGCATGCAGTCACGCCAACACTACAAAGGGTCAAAAAAGTGGGGCGAGCTGGCTAAGACAAAGGGCTGATAAAGGGTGGGGGGTGAGATATTTTCATGGAGATCTTATCATCCATCAATCCCTCATTTCTCTTTGCTTCACTCGTGAAAAGCCTCTCGCGTCTTGTCCCCGACTCCTTCCGTGCCTGCATTGCCGCCGGGCGGCCCCAGGGGGCGCAGCAGACCGCGGCACGGCGCCGTCCCTGCTCCCCGCGCCCGGCCGCTCCGCCGGGAACCGCGGCATGCGGGACATGCAGGGGGTGCGGGATATGCAGGGGGTGTAGGACATGCAGGCGATGCAGGACATGCAGGGCTGCCGGGCTCCCCCAGCTCTGCGGCCGTGCGTGTTGTCCCGGCTGGGCCGAGGGCACAAGCGGCAGTACCGCAGCAGCAGCAAGGAGCTCCTTGATGTCGGCAAGCACACGCTCGGGCAGGAAATCGCACTTCAGTAACCAAAGGTCTGGGTGTCTCACGCAGTCTAGCCAGGCTGCTGCTCCAAGTCTTCACACACCGCCAACCTGGTTGCTGCTTAATGAGAATTGCTGCTCCCAGGCTCTGCCAGCCCCCTTGGTGCAGAAGGTCAGAGTGTAAGGAATACGCCTGCCTCCAAATCCCACCTAGGATGACCTCCCTTCATTGGGGTGCATGAGAAGTAGGCATCAGAGCCTGACACAGTTTACAGCCCCACACCAGGCTCTTAGCCCTCAAAGGGACACCAAAGTCTGGTCAGACACCTGACTCCACTCAGAGGAGGCAATGCAGAGAAAAATTCTTCATCTTAGTTTCCACGCCACAGCCAGTATTCCTAGAGGTATTAATGAGTCATTTTCTGGAGCCTGTTTTTGAAAAAACTCTCCTCTTTCTCAGCCAGATCTACTCAGATGTGTTCTGGTTGCCCTCTAGATGGGAAATGAGCCCAGATACACAGCATAGAATCGCCTGAATAAACCTGCTCACACACCACAAAGCCACGCATGTAGCAGGCGTGTGGGACTCCATCTCTGGGAGGCATGCATAGCAAATGGCAAGAAATACAGGACAGACAGATCCCATCTAAAGGATCAGATGTTCATCTCATCAGTTCCCAGCCCTCCTCTTTTCTCCCTTGTAAACCCAAGGGATGACTTCTGAAGAGCCAGATTAATTTGGTTATATATGGCAGACACTCATCATACCCACAGAGAAATGGAATTTCAGTATACTTTGCCCACTTCCTTGCTGCTAACGTCACCACATTGCACCATCATCTCAATATCAGAGCTGTCCCAACGCAGCCTGTGGGTGGATACCCAGGTCACATAGTGCACAGGAGAGCAGCAGTCCCACCAGATGGACTGGAGCTGCACAGATCAGAAAGGACACTCGTTATGTCAGCGTTGATCTCAGCCCTGGCCGTGTGTCCTGACACTAATGCGGCATCTGCATTGACAGAAATGAAACTCAGGTCACAGTAAGAGTCGGGCTAAGGAGGTGACAGACACAAAGAGTTAGGAGGAAGAGCTATGATTAGACCAGACACATGGGTCAGGAAAAGTATGTGACTGGGAGCACTGCAATTAGCATCCTCTCCAAAGGAGTGTTGTTCCTGCGTTTCAGTGCAGGTTTGCTACTGTCAGCCAGATGCCTTTCTTGCTGTTCTTCAGAGAACATAGCAAAGCTCAAAGCTCAAGTACACGCTAGAAACTTAATAGCATCGTTCCCAAGAGATGTAGCACCCCAAGGATCAGAGTAACTGAATACACCTGCAGGAGTGTTCCTTTCAAAATGTAATCAGTCCCCCCATAATTTCATATAGCAATATAAGTGTAATCTTAAGATCTCCAGGTTTTACCTGAAGACAAAGGAAGTTATTTTCTATGAAGCCTGATGAAAATTAGCCAGGCTTTGAAACATTACTGGTTTGTATGGTTTCATTTTCATATCCTCGGTTTTATGTGACTTTCTCCTTAAAAATATTTTAAAAGTGCTAATTAAACAGAGCTCACTATTGTTATATGCCACTGTCATGAAGATAGCGATAATAAAACTGCATAATTACAACCTACTTTATCTTCCATCAGATTTTTGCTATTTAGGGAAAATACTAAAGGGTCATGAACACAAGAAGGCAAGGCTTTTTAACCGAGGTGATAGAAGATTTAAAGGCTCAAGGCCCATGTCCACAAAAAAACCCCAAGGTTCCCTAAAATGGATCTTGGGAGAAATCAACTACCTAAGTCCAGGCATGCAACCCTTAAAACCCTGCCTAATCCCCTGGGCTCATAGACTATGTCTATACCAGTAAATTAAACGTGCCCAGGACTGTTCTCTGGCACCGAGAGCCCTGGCACAGGATGGCTTGCACCAATAACATTAAACTCTTTTATCCTTCAAGCAAGGCATTTGGATCCAAGTGGTTGTTGGGAACGGCCCGTGGCCCACAGTAACTCCCTCAGTTGTGCCTGGGAATTGTCTGGAAAAGTGTTAACTGGCACAGGCCAAAACCATGGCAAGAATAAATTAAATGGAATCATCTATTAATTTCTAGACGATGGAGTCGTACTGCCCCAGATTTACTGATACAGACATTGCCCTAAAATCTCATTGTGTGGACATGTATTATCTATATATACTTATATACTGTCTATGAAATACACATTTATGTAGAATATTTTACATTCATATAGTATACTTACAGGCATCAAGTTTGGTCTGCGCAGGAAGCATTTCTTGGCAAAAGTGTGACAGATGGGTGTTTATGTTGCTGGTTGACCAGTCTTTCAAGTGTCTCCATTCCACGTGTCCTTTCCAGATAATGGGAATTTCTAGCTTCTCAGACACTGCAATTTTATTGTGAATAATTGGAAAACTTTGGGGGAAATTTTCACACTGATTTTCACAACTGGAGTGTCTATTTGTCCATGCTTAGAGGTGTTTGCCTGGAGATTACCTTCGCTTTTTGAGGCTTCTGAGGCTGTGAATCTCTAACATTGTTTCATGTCTATCTTGTACATAACTTGGCAATTCCCAGTGTAAAGCCCAGGACTCTGCTGTGACTGAGAACCTTATGTCCACCTTGACAGACAGGAACCTGAACCACCAGCTCTACCTGCTCCTCGTGGTAAACAACCCTGCAGTTCTTCAGAGCCTGAAAGCCCTTGCTCTGTCCTGCCTGCCTGACGTCAGGCACGCGAAGTCCTTTTGCAGAGACAACTGGGACATCCAGGGATGATGGGATTGGCACAGCAATCATGGGACCATTCCTTTTGCACATATAGGTCCTTCAGTGTGTCCCAAATTACAAAGTAAGCTTTGATTTCCCATGGCATTAATTTGATTTCCCTAAAACTAGCCCAGCCAAGTCATGTGGAGGCATATTTATTTACAGGCTTAGCTTTCAAACCACTCATCTGTAGATGGGATGGCATCCTCTGTCCATGCAGCGATTTTGCTTCAGCAGTGCAGTCTTGACTGCTACAGGAAAGAGCTTCAGCTGCATAGTCAAAAGCCCATTCTGCTTAAAAGAAAACCTTTCATTCATGTCAGCTTATCCATTATATTTAATCATGTGCTTGTTCATATAAAACGATATCCTGTGCACATTTTAGGTGCGGAGCACAGCCTCTGAAGGGTTTGGACAATATCCAGATGTAAGCTATGTTTCACTGTGCCAGAAGTGTCTGAATCAGCATGAGCTAAAACTCACAACCTCAAGACCTGACTGCCCACGGTGTGCGATGCTGGGACACTTGGAGAAGGCGGCTGCTCTGTGCAGTGGATCTGTCACGCTGGCATGGCAGTCTGAGCTTGGAAAGCCTGCTCAGCAGGACCCTGGAGCTGACCTGCCAGGCCCACCAGCCACGCCAATGCCCTTCAACCAGCACATATATCATGGATATTTGACCATCCCAGCATGTACATGGGGATGTGGAGTGGTCAGGCTGGGGAACAGCACCCCTCCAGCCACACTTGGTGGCTCTGAGGGACCCGCGGAAGCAAAGCCGGGGGCTCTGTCTCCCACAGCCCATAGTGAGTGTGAGCGGGAGAGCACATCCTCACAGCTGGAGACTGAGCAAGAGCCGGAGCAATACGCTCCGTGACTGATGCCGCTGAGTCAGAAGGAAATGACCCAGGCGCGGTGTCCCTGCAGGAAGTGCCGCAGGGCAGAGCGGCAGGCGGGCACGGCCGGGCCAGGCCGGGCGCCGTGCCGAGCCGAGCCGAGCCGTGCCCATGGCTGCCCGCCAGGGGGCAGCCGCGCCCCGCGGCCCGCGGGAAGCAGTGAGCGGCAGGCAGGGCCCTGTGGCCACAGCCGGGAAGGAGCGAGCGGCAGGCAGGGCCCTGTGGCCACAGGCGGGAAGGAGCGAGCGGCAGGCAGGGCCCTGGGCCCGCGAGAAGGACGAGCCCAGGCCCCTGTGGCCGCAGCCGGGCCCTGGCACCGAGCACCGGAGAGCGTGGCCTCGGCCGCCTCCTCCGCCCAGCGCACGGATGCCGGGCTCGGGTTTGTGGCTGCCTTCACACACCCTGTTCTGAGCTTTCCTCATCCCGACGCAATCCCTTCTGGTAACAGTTGGGACATTGAGGCCGATTGCAAGACGCGTGTGCGGTCCCTGCCAAGATTTTCCCATTGTCGCAGCTCGCTGAGTTCCTTCCCCTTCCTCCACCCACCAAATCCTGCTGGGTTACTGGAAAAGCTGCAGTCCAAATGTACCAGTGTCTTCAGGCCACCTATCGCATAAAGGGATTTTTCCAGGAAAGGCACATAACACAATCACAGCCATTCCCGACTTCTTTGCCATTTGAAATGTCTTCTTTTCCACTCCTGAAAAGTGGTGGTAACCTATTTCAACAGCACGCTTTACTAGAAAGGCAGTAAATAAATAAATAAACAAAATTTAAAAATAAAGTTTGGTGGATCTGTATTCTTTAAGCGCCAGGACACAGCCGAGCCGGTCAACCCAGTCCACATAAACCCCACTCCTGTCACTAATTCTGTCACTTCATGGTGACAGCCAGAGGTGTGTAGATTGCCTAGACAGTGTCTCCTCCTCCCCACAAACTTTAGGAAATTTGGGAGATGCACACAACAGGATGTGACGGCACCAAGCAAACAAAGCAAAATAAAAACTCCACACAAAATAAAGAAAAAAAAATGAACAAACCACCTCCCCCAAAAAACTGGGGAGACAATATTCTCTGGGATTCAGAACAGTAAGAATCAAAATTTCTGTATTACAGGGTGAGTTTTCATTTTCCAAATCCTTGGTCACTTTTCTTAATCTCTCTGAGCCTCATAGTTTTCACTATAGCACCATTTTACCCACCTGCACAGTGGCTGGTGCATTCTGGTGAAGGTCATTATAAAGGCAGGCACTTTAATTACATGTTTAAAGTGACAATTGGATCTCTTTATGATCGTGACCTGAAGGAAAACCAGACTACCTATTAACTAGAGGCGGAGAACATTCCATTAATGAAGGCACAGAAGGCAGGACTGTGAAATTCTTATTCTCTTTCTTAAGGACAGATTATTCTGTACTTCTTCATAATCCAATTAGTTTTTAACTGCCTTGGCTCCCCAAACTGCAAAATGGAGAAAATGCATATTGCACAGAAGCAACATGAGATTTATTTATTTATATAAATAACACTGTCAAGATTCTTGGAAATTGCCAGATAAAGCACGTCACATAAGAACAAAGTAAAAAGGACCAAGAGCTCTCATCATGAAGCAAAGTAGGAAATTTTTTTGTCTTTATGATGCTGAGAAATATAAGGAATGAACAACCTTCTCACATTGTACTTTTCACTCTCTCGCTGAGCATCCCCTGCTAGATAGAACTCAGGAGAACTCAGATGTTTTTGTCTTAGCACATCACACACAACCCTACAGAGAGCGAAATGCAAACAGAGAAACAACCAGAAGCTTTCTTGTACCATCAAAGATGTAGAAAAAGGGGTAAGAAAAGGTGGCAAACCACAAAGTTTGCCCAACAGAGAGGCCAAAACAGGGAAGAGAAGTATCAAAAGCAGCCACAGGCATCTGAGAGGAAAGCACAAGTGAGTGGGAGGAAGACAATGCAATAATACAAAAATAAAGCCCCTGGCCCATTTGGGCATGTTCAGATTAAAGGGCAGGGGCAAGCCAGACTGACAACCATCTTGGAGCTCTTCCCCAGGGAGCAAGGCATTGGGTGGTTTTTGTATATAATAAAAAAGCTTTAGGCATTTCTGTTCATGCCAGCTCTCTTTATTGAGCTGGCATCTTCCCCCAGGATGGCTTTCCCCAGCAGCCTTACCTGAACCCTTAAGGCAAGGGCTGCTTTTTCCCTGCCCACAACAGCAGTGAGAGACAACATCCACCATCACATCTTCCCCCACCATAGCCTGCCCCACTAGACCTACCAAGATTTCTCTGGTTTTGGCCATTCTGAGGACAAAAGTCACAGTGTTTAGTCACATCTCAGGCAGTCTCTGTGCCCCCACTGACCAACACATGAGAACCATTTAGTGATGCTGGCCAGCTGCACTGCATCCTCACAAAAGAGCTCTCCAGGAGCCAGCTCTGCACACAGTACCTGTAGTGGTGCAAACTGGAAAGGCAATTAGGAAATCTCCCTTCTGTCTCTAACTGCAGCAAAGATACACACATGGGAATACCCTGGCATGCTTTTTTAATGGCTCTTAAAACATTCAGTTCTTTCTCTACAATTCAGAGTCCTCTGCATCCCTGTAGCACAGCACCCACAATGTAGGTGGCTTCAAAGCCCCTACCCTTGCCTAAAATTTTCAACAAGAAGTCATCCTCACAGCCCCAATCATCACCCCTAATTCAATTCTCCTCCACTTTTGGCATCTTCCATTCTTGCACTTGTGGAACCTCAGGACTCTTCCTTGTCTGAGACCTCATAATTTAAGAGCAGGCCCTGTAGCTTTGCTTTTCTCCACTGCATTTGTGAGTTACGGAGAGCTGGACTAGTGGGAGCCCCTGGACTTCAGACTTGAATTGTTGGGAGAAGCAGAGCAACCCAGAAAACATGAGAAAAGCTGATAGCACTTCAGGCTTTTTGATGCCTCCAGGTAGCAGGAGTGTGATCTGACCCCATCCTGCTTGAAGAATCTCCAGCCAAACTGCCCACTATTCTTTAATGAGACGCACAAGGCAGAAAGGACACAGCCTGGTTTCTCCCAGAAGCTCACCAGGTTGATGGCAGAGTGCCTTTGGTGTAAAATGATGGGGAAAGCCTGAGAATCACTACTGTTATTTCTTGTGGCTCAAAGATTCACTAGGAAAAACAGGTCCCTTTGCTTTCCTAGATCTGAGGAGCTTAGTTTGACTCCAGAGAGATTAAAGGCGCTGAAATGGGAGGGAGGGAAGGATCTTACCATTAACAAAGGGCTGGTTGCAAGTCTGGGGAAGGAGTATACTCCATCATTAAGATATCTGCGTTCCCTCTGGGAAACCTTTGACCTGAAGTAAGGATCTGAGTTCAATGCCATTCTTCAGGCGGTAATTAAGCAGAAGGCTGGTGGAGGAAGCAATCTCTTCCATCTCTCTCTCCTGCTCATGTCTCCATAGACATCTTGCACCATGAAACAAAAGTCTTTACCTGTGCACAATCCTTACTGATTGCCAAGTGTTGGGAAAGCTGTGACTTCAGGAACTGTTAAGAAAAGGTCACTGAATTGCTAAAATCTGACAGCATTTCCATCACATCCAGAGCACAGCAGCCAGTTTGCTCTCTGTACCTCCTTCCCTAGCTACAATAAAGTGGGCAGCCCAGCAGTTAATGCTGGCAACTCAGAGTAATTGAATTTGCACAGGGCCCATTTCCAGCCCTGCTATTGTGCAAGTCTGGGAAAGGCACCAATTCTCCCTGTGCTCTCTCCCCCACCCCCCGAGTGAAACAAAGCACCCATCAAGCAGCAGGCTTGCTTGTCTGAATGAATTAATAGCTGTAGAACAACCTGAGCTCTACACAGGTCCGTCAAAGCCATTATGAGGACTGATGCTGGCTATCACCCCCTGGTTCAGAGAAAAAAAAAAAAGGCACACAGAGGCTACATCAGGCAATTGCAGAATGACCCAGCCTCAGGGAGAAATTTGACATCATGCAGATACCTAACAGTAACATTTATCAATCAGGACTTACATAGACTTGACTTGAACCAGGCAATCTGGAGTTTGTAGCCATCCTCTTAGCTCCCAAGGCCCGGAGCCTTAAAGGATTTAAGCATCTAAATAACATCAGCAGCCTGAAACCTAAATACCTTTGAAGAGCAGGGCCTCAGGATTAGCCTGCTAACCAGAAGAGTCTAGCTTCATGCCACTGGGAACACCAGCCCTGATGTTTCACCTGATACTTGCAAAGAGGCAATTGAGGATTGAGAACCCACCTTGTTAATTAAAGCAGGGTAGTATCTTGCCTCTTAATAGGGAGATATAATCAATGTTAATCTTCTGGGCGTGCTACTAAATATCCAAAGGGGATGTTTGTTTTGCAATTTTCCTCTTCCTTAATGGCAAGCAATGGTAGGCTTTTCCCTACCCTGCACAATCAGCCACCCTCAAATCACAGCTATAAATATTTTGGCTTGTTTGATAGCTGTAGCATTTCAGCGTCTTTCAACTCGAGCTTCCCCTCAACCATTATTCGTTGGTCCTCATGGCAGAGCTTTTGAGCTGATGTCCTCCTGTGAAGCTACTCGTGCTGTGAGCTCTCATGCTCTTTTCCTCATGCTCTGGATTTCATACCACATACCTGAAGGAGTAGCAGCAAAGGAGAGCAAGTTCCTGCCTTGGGTAACTCAGAGAAGATGCAAACCATTTGCCTGAACCACCAGGCAGTGCAGAGATGCCCAGCTCTGACTGAGGAAGATGCACGGGGTGGGGAGGCAGGGGAGGCTGAAAAAGCAAGTAGGGAAGGAAGGGGATAGGATGGGTAGTCAGGAGGAGGACACAGGAAAACAAGGCAGGGGAAGGCAGAAGCAAGAAAGCCAGGATGTCTAGGAAGAAACAAGGTTTGAAATGTAGGAGTGGGATGACTGACAGAGTGGGCATGGCCTAGAGTCAAACATGAAGTCTAGCTGAGGAGCCAGTGTATATGGAAGAGTGGAGATCATGTGGACAAAGGCAGTTGTGGCTATGGATGGAAAACTGAGTTATTGATACACTTAGATTCCTGCCAGCCAACTCCAAAGTGGCCTTAGCAAGGGAAAAAAAAAAAAATCTGCTTTCTACAATGGGGCTTGAGAAATCTCAGATACATGTCTGGAGAGGACATGTCTAAGGTGACTGGAGAGGATGAAACGTTGTAACCTGGAGACTTCTCCTACACATAATGTCTGGGAGACTCGAGGATAGTTTGTTCCTGCAACAGGAGCAGATGGTGCCATTAGTATTCTTGGAGGGAGAAGGGTACAAAGGGTGTGCAGAGAATATGGACGGATTGAAGGAAAAGCAAAGCTGGTACTGTTGTTCCTGGCCTCTTGGGCAACCACGGGCGAGTGGCCCAGATGAAGGCAGATTTGCTGCAGGCATTACAGCTAATGCCATTTTAATTTCTGACATGTCTGACTAATGGAAAAAGATTTAACATGTATTTATTCACTGTCACTAACAATACTCCAGCAGATGTGGGGTAAGGAGGATAGGGCTGATCAATGGGGGAGGGTGGAGAGGACCTGCACTTTTGTAGAGACTGAAATGTGATGCTTACAAGCAGGAAGGCTCTCTCCTAATAACTGCTAAGTATCCTCTGCCGTGAAAACCTGCTGTCAAGTGTCATGTTGAATCAAGGAGTCTATAGGCAGAGACTGAGAGAGATCTTTTACCTAAGAGTAGCCCAGTGGATGGAAAGTAATTGCACTGCTCTGGCATTGCCTGAACTTGACAGGTTCTCACTAAGAACAAATATCCTTTCCCTGCTAATGAAGGAAAGGTTTAATCTCATTTCACTCCAGGTGAGTATGTTCAGTACAGCAAGTCCCTTTGCCACTGTTAGCACTCATGTGTTAGCCATGGGTGGTCTTCTGTCAGGTTTTAATCTATTTCACAAAGTCTGTAGGAAATGTGAGGCAGTAGGTCAGATGAGAGAGCAACTGGTTGCATCATTTTCCTCCCCCTCCTCCGATGTGTTGTAAAGCAGGTCACTGGCTCCTGTCTTGTGCTTATCCCTTGTCCCTGCATGGGGAGCCTTGGATCTGCAGAGAGGGGTGGCAGAGGACATTCTTGCCCCCAGGCTGGATGCAGCCTTGATGTACAGAGTGTGCAGGCTGTACAGATCTGCCCCTGCTTCCACACTGTGTGACATGGAAGATAGGCAACACACCACGGCTCCCTGCCCTCCCTTGGTGAACCTGCTCTGCCTTCTGCCGAAATAACAGAGGGGATTTAACGCTCCCTGGGCCAGGGGTGACCATGGAGTCCTGACTCCTCCAACCCAAATGGGATCCTGGTCAGTAAATCATGAAACAATAGGAGGTTTTTTTGCTCACAGTATGCAGCTCTGTCCCTATGCTTGCTAGAGATGGGCTCACACAAAATGCTAAGATTCAAGCGTCCATGAGCACCAAGAGAATTCACATTCAGATTAGACAGTGCTTGGATGCTTTGGTGATTGGCACCTTAGAAATTACATAGATAGACAGAGCACAGTGGAAATAGATGGGACTTTGCAGCTTTGGCTCTTCTCTGCTAGTTATAATTATTTGAGATGATGTTTCACATCACATTCAAGCTCCTGTGCAGATAGCAGCGGCAGAGAACAAGAGATCTCTGCCACCTAGGAGAGGATTATGTGGATATGACAATGTTCAAACCCAGTGGGCTCTGCCACGCTGCATTATTTAAGCCCAGTAACCAAATTTAGTAACCAGCCCCTGAGGCGCTGAGAGAAAAACACAGCTTCCAGAGCGCCTTCTCTGCAGCCCTGTTGGCTTCCTCCCTTAAAGGAGCCACCAGCTTTTCTCTGCCTCCCTCAGCCCCACCAGCCAGGCCTGACCTCCCACAATGTTCCCACAGGAGTGCCTTGCACAGGTGTAACACATGACCCAGGTACAAGCTGTCACACACAGTGTGAAGCCTGGGGAGCCCAGTGCAGAGGTACCTGCATGGGGACAAGGAGCCATCCCAGCTCCAGGCCTTCAGGATGCAAGGCAAAGAGGCTTCATCTGTGCAGTGAGGTGTGAGCTCAGGTATAGACAGAACAACCCTACAGACAATGCTCAGCCTGTCTGGACCACTGGCTGCTTCCCAGCTGTAGTTCTGTTTTCCATATCTGTGTGTACTCAGGCTCCTAGTGCAACCCACTCTGCTCAGAACTGGCTTTCACCTTTTCAGGAGCTTTGCAGCTCCATCTAAATCTGTGCATAAGCATGCCTGCTGGTAAAGTGTGTGGACAGAAGCAATTTTGGACATACAAACAGGCTCAGACTTGTACTTGGGTGAAGACCTGTCCTTGTCTCCCTTGCCTACCAAGTGCTGCAGAGAGAGGTGAGCACAGCTCTAATTCTCACCAGCTCTAGCCTCCCTTCAAAAAGCAGAGCTTTGTCACTGCTCCACAATGTCACAATGACAAACAATGGCACTTGTTAACCAATTTTCAAAAGGACTAAAGCCAAGGGAGACCGGGAGGCTTGGGCAGACCCCCTGCCAGCATCTCAGACTGTAGATCACTGTCTTGTGTTCAGTGAGCAGGTGCTATGCCACAGCAAGCCCTTGACTGCCCAGTTAGATGGGAGTGCCCCAGTCCATGCATGTGGCCAAGCTCTCTGGAGCAATCTAAGGAAAGGAGAGGTTGAACAGAGTAAATATTTAACTTGTGCTGTGCCAAATGCAAACACATGTGCACTGTGGTGTTTGTCATCACAGGGCCCCAATCTCGTATGTACACTTGAGGAAACACAGCTTAACTCCCCACTGATTCCAGCAGAGCTGGCTTGAGAGATGCAGAATTTACCTTGGCATGTGAAGGGGTCATTTCAGTAAAACCCAAGCTCAGCCTCAGGGAGCCATGAAATAGTGTTGGGACCTGCTGGTACCATAGGTGACTCCTGCCACCACGGCTATTAACTGCAAGGCGTATCCTCTCCACCCCAGCAATCGGACGCCACTGCCTCTTAAAACTGTCTGCTGTCTCTTAGATCCCTCCCTGGCCTTCTGCCCAGAGCCCCAGAGGCAGAGACTGGTGTTTACAAACAGTCTTTTAAACCGTGTGTGGAATGAGAAAAAGGAGCAAACCCAGCTGAATGGCCCTGGGAGGGGCAGATCTCATCAGAGCTTGCACGGAATGTCTTCCAGAGCCACCTTTCTTCACTGAGAAGAAAGTTCTTCACCCAGCTCTGTCTGAGCTGCAAGGACAGGGAACAATGGCAGTAGTAAGAGGGCTCTCCAGGCAGTCAGGGTACCTGCCAGATGCATCTCCAGTGAGCTGGGCCTCTCAGGTTGCTGCCATGCCAGGAAGCATACAGCAACGCTGATCATAAAGACCAGCTTTGCAAGGAAAGGAAGATTTTGGGGTAACAGCTAGTCCACAGGGCATGAAATCTCTGCCCTCTTGTGCCATTCACAGATGCCAGAATGTGGATATTGAGGATTGTTCAGGCTTTTTGATTTCTGTTGTGGTGATGTTGTTGTTTATGCAACTCTCAGCCTGGCCAAACTCAGAAATGGGTTATTTATCACATACCTCGAATGCCATAACACATATGGCCTATTGCACCAGTGCCCCTAAGCTGCCCCTACCCCACAGCCATTTTATCTGTAAACCACAAGCTCTTTCCCAGTATTCCTATTGTTCAAGTGACCAGCAGGGCCTGTACCAGCACTGGCCTCTGGCGGATGGTCCCGGCAAGCAGGCGACACCCAGTGTGAACTGAATTCTTCTCCCTCTGCGAGCCCCTGTGCCCAGTCAGCTCTTCCCTGCACCACACAGACCCCCAGCAAGATGCTGTGAGTCTGTGCCAGCAAGGATGGCAGTACTGGCTGCCATGTGGACATGGGTCCTTGGAGAGCTGTCCTCATCCAGCACAGGACACCAGACGCCTGTCAGCTGCTGGCTGGCTCCTGCTGCGCCGTGCTGGGTGTGACACCCCAGAGCAGGGTCATTTTCTGTAAAGCCAATTTATTCCAGTCCTTTTTGAGGTCCTTTTTCTCCCCCTCTCCAGGGGGAAACTCTCCAGCACTGCTGTTGTGGGAGAAGCTACTCTGCCAGAACTTTTTAAAAAGTTGCCCATGGGGACATAGTATGCTGGAAAAACAGTCATTTAATTCTGGTGTGATCATTTCAGTTCTCGAGCCTGGCTTTTTCCCTCCTTCCCACCCTCCCATCCACTGGAAATTCGCTTGCTCAATTCAATTGCAAGCTCTTTGCAGCAAGGACAAGAGGGCTGCAGTGTGGCCTGTGACAGGACAGGTGCCCAGTGCTCCTCACTGTTTTAAACCAGTGGGAAAACATGCAAAACCAGAGCGTGGCCTGCTCTTGGGAAGGGATGTGACTCCCCAGCCCTTTCTGCAGACCCACATGGAAACACAACTGTGAAAATAAAAATAACAGTTCTGGTGAGAGCACAGCAAAGACTTTCAGTGGTCATGACTAACATTAAACCACTTGGCAAAGCACTTCTCCCTCTCTGCCTTTCCTACTCTCCAGGAACCTCAGGAGGAGCACAACTGGAATCCCTGTCTGGGAAAGGGGAGGACAAAGAACATGTAGATGCCCAGCCTGGGATTTCTTACAGCTACTGCTCACACCAGGCAGACAAGAGCCACGTGCAGCAATTCCAAGAGCAACTCACAGGAAGGGAAAGGCGTGAGATTGTTTGTGTGAAATGTATACATCAGGACTGGCTGAGGGCAGCCCAGACCTCTGCTTCCCTGGAAGTAGAAGCAAGGCCTGGGGTTTTGCCAGCAGCGTGCTGCCACACAGCCTGCTCTTATGCTAGGAAGATTTGTCTGCAGCAGCAAACATCCAGTCAGAGGAGATTTTCAGGATGGGTTGCTTGGCAGGGAGGGAAGGGGTGAGTGGGAATAGAAGAGAATAAACCTGTAATGTTCCTCAACTGCGGTACAGAAGCAGCCTCAGATTTCCTCCTAGGGCTCAAACTTACTTTGGCAGAGCTCTTATCTGTGCTCAGCCACACTCACACACCAGGGAAGAGCCACTGCTGCCTGGTGCACCAAGCCCTTCCTGGGACTGCAGGCTCCATTCTTCCTCTGCCCTGATGCAGTTACAGCCTTCCTCAGGGCTGAGGTGGTGGCAGCTGAAAGCCACAGCAGACACGTGGATGCAGCAGATCCAGACAGAAAGAAGCTGCACTGTGGCACACGCAACATGAGGCGGTTGCCAGTGGGGGAAACTGGCAACCAGTTTCTTAGGGGTTAGAAGTCTGCTGATTGCCTTCACACAGAAGCAAGCTCAGGTGGCAGAGCCCTTGTTGAGTAGTTGAGCTCTGTCCTGTCTCCTCTATTCCACAGAGCACGTGCCACTGGTGTACAACCCTTCACTAGATGGCTTCACCAGCTGTGGCCCATCATCAGCTGCCTTCCTTCCCAGCCAGGTATTCTCTCAACAGCGCTAAACTCCCTGAGAAGAAGGGAGCAGGGAAACAGCACTCTTAAAGCAGTCTGCCCTGTAAATCATGACCTCAAATATTGTTTGTACTTAAATCCAAAAGCAGGAAGAAGACCATCCTCTTCATATTTTTTTGTGGGCAGTCAATAACTAACCTCTGGGACCCAGCTGCTTACGAGAGAGAAAATTTCTGAAAGACAGCAATAAAGAGGACGTGGGTGCAGGGGGAGGAGGAAGGCAGGGAGGGGGAGAGGAGGGGTATGTATGTCACAGCTTACCTCAGAGCCAGAATTAGAAGCTGGGTAAAAAAAATAAAATCACAGCAGGAAATAATGTGTGGCTTAAAATAGCAACATCAAATGGGAGCTAGAATGGGGAGTGGGTGGCATTTGAGGTTGCTGCTCTGTTCCTCCCTCATTGGCAGGGTGATTAATATGTCTACTCTACTTGTATTTATGTAACAAAGGGCACTAAAGGCCAAAGCTGCATTTTCACCAACACTGCAGGGGAGTCTGAATCTTTTCTTCTCCCCATAGCATTAAAAGAGAGGACATACACTTGTGCTTCCTGCCTCAGAAACCAAAAAAACAGTCTTAAAAAAATCCATGTTTCAGCAGTGCACACACAGTTACATTTCCACTGCTTGGCATGGTGGCACAGAGACCTTTAAGGCTTTGAAGGCATTCCTGCTGTCTTTCATGGCTCCCCACAGAAAAGGCCTGTTCCCAGAGAACACCTGTGAACTTGTTTGGGTTGTCTCTGGCTGGAGGCTGCGCTGTAATAGCAGGCAAGGTACCACTACAAGTTACTACACATTTTGTGCTCGTTCTCTGCATTTGCAGTGAATCACAGATCTCTGAGATGGGTCATGCAGTCCATTTCCTTGCCAGCACAGGATTGTTCCCAGCCACGTACTTCAAACCCTCACGTTTCTCTTGGGAGACAGTGATTCAGACTGATCACTCTTCTCTTCACGCTTTGTATCCTGAGAACTGCATTAAAGACTTGAAAGCACTCGTGTTTTGATAAGAAAGGGATGTTGTTCTTGGGTGCTTCAAGAACTGTTCAACCCACCACATCACTGTTCAGTGATGAGTGGCTGCAGGATGTATCACACTTGTTTTTTAGACTCCTCTGGACTAATAAGCAATGCAGAGGCCTTCAGAGAACTTGCAGTGAAAAGTAGGAAAGCATCCCAAGGAGTGCTTGTGTCTCAGCTGGCCACATTCAGCACCTCCCACTCATCTGAAAGGCCATGTGCTGCCAGAATTCCCTTTTCTCAGTGTCTGGTCCCCTCAGAGAGCAAAGGCAAGAGCAAAGGCCTTCCTTCATCTCCACACACACACACACACAAGCCTCCCATCACTCCAGTTGCTACTATCCAAATGCCTGCTTGCAAGTATCTGTACGTGCAAATAGCTTAAGACCAAGTTTGTAGTGTGATAAAAACCTGCTGCACGGGCCTGATCCTGATATTTCCTGACATCAGCAAATATCTTTGACATAAGCTGGGCCATGCTGCTGTTGGAGGAAGGAGAATCTGGCCCAGATCTAATGCAAATCTTCCCACAGGCAAGCAGAGCAGCACGATTTGTTTAAACATGGCATGCTGGTGGCTGCAGACACAGATCACTCCCAGCAACTCCATCAACATGAATAATATCCTGCTAGTTAAATCCAGCCATGGTAAATATCCTCCACCATGTTATCCCTCCAAGCAAATATAGTACCTGCATGGAAGAAATTCCTCAGAATGTTTCCTGTCTGGAACTGAAGCTTGCCAGGGACTGAATTTCCTGTGAGGCTACAGTTGGGAATGCAAAGCAAAGAAGCTAAGAAGAAAATGAGATGATACATATTTGGACCTGCTTTACACAGATCCTCCTAAGCAAGTACATTCCTCCCCCCCCCCGCCACCCCCAATTATATAAAAATGAAGCACTTGGTTTTTCATATATGGGCTAGGTTATTTTTCATTAAGCATTCTTATTTTTACCCCACTGCCTCTACTAATTTTTTTCCAGCTGCAATCCTGTGACTTACACATCCTGAAAATGAAAGAGGTTGTTTTTGCCAATAGCAAAGTGCTATGCATCCTTTCAACCATCTGGAAATGGATTTTTTATTCTTCCCCTCTCCCTACCACACACGCACGTGCACACACATAACCGAGTCTTTGTCTCTTTCGGAATCATTTCCCACACCAAAGCTGATGGCCATTAAAAGAATTCAATAAAAAAGTTCCACAGGCATTAAGAGGCCGAGAGAGGATAAACAGGGTGACTTCCTGGGCACTTGTTCTCATCCAAACTGCCACCTCATGAGGAAGTGATGAATGCAATGGAGCATATGGTTCAGTTGTCAGAGATTAGGAGGCAGTTTAAGGCTCTTGCGGTTTTGTCCTGCTTCTGCTACAAACCTCCTTTGTCACTAAGAGCAAGCTGCCTACCTGCTTAGTGCCTCAGCCCCCCCTAGCTGAAAAGAGGGGTAGACTTTTTAACTCTGTGTGATGATCAATGTGTTTGTGTTTGTAACGTGAGCTGATCTCCAGAGATGAAAGAAGTAATCTGAAGTGAAAATTGCCATGATAACTCCATGCTGAGCCTAATAGAGTCAAGCAGGACACTTTGGGAGCCAGAGACTAGACTTGATCATCCCTTGCCCAGAGGCAAATGTTAAGTGAGCCATGTCACTGTGCTATCCAGATGACTGCAGGTCTGCAGGAGGAAGCAAAGAAGAGCCAGAGCCACACTGACTGGTACAAACATGCTTATAGTGTCCAGCTGAGAATGAGTAACAGCTGCTTGCTCATCATCCTGATTTCTGTCACTACTAGTGTTCTGAATGCTGAAGTGTCCCAATGCTGTGACTCAGGGCTGTGAGTCATGGGGCTGTATGTCTCCACCGCATGGAATCACTCACTTGCTCTCTGATGAGATTGCAGAAATCACAGATCATCTTGGGTCTCTTACAGTGGTAAGTCTTAAAAATATAGACAGATATTTACAAACACATCCTGAACAAAGTCATTCTGTCTCAAATACTGTCTACAGGGTTTTGTAGTAAAGCTCAATTCCACATACACATCCCTCCCAATAAATCTAGGAAAAGTGTAAGTCTTTTTTTCCTTCTGTAGACATTTAATTCCTATATCCCCAAAGCTCTAGCAAATCTGGGCTAAACAGGATGCAGTGCAGGTAGCACTCAACCTTTTGCTTCCCTTGCTTTTGCCAGTCACATTTTTAGACCCGAAACTCTGGTATTGTGGTGACACAATGCTCTTTGGCATTGTATCTGCCTGTCCAGGCTCTCCAGCTTCCCTGGTAAGGGAGCTTTGATCTAATGGCATTCTCTTAACCTCAGTGATAGGCACTAGTTGCACACAGGGCTGCAGTGTGAGTCCTCTCTGAGTTGGCTGTCATGACCTCAGAGAAGACACCAGAAACCCCCAAGGTATCACCGGATCTGTGCTGACCACAGATACAGCACAGGGACAACTTTCTCATCTACAGACTGCAACACCAACCAGCTGCACGTTCCAGAGCTCATCTCCAGTTTCTATAAATTCTCTGTTGACACAGGTGCAGTGAAATGGCCACCACTCCCTCTTGAGATGAGGGAGCAGGGGCTCACCTCAGCGCTGACCTCACCAGCTGGGAACTTCCTGCGCTGTCCACCTGTACCGCACCTAATCAGTGGAGCGGAGTCCCCACACTGGCAAGAGTGGGATTGCTGACACTCCTCTGGTGGCAGCACAGTTTGTGTTGGCAAAAGAGCGTTTCTGTTGGCATATGCCTCTTCCCAGAATTGATTAAGTCATGCCTGTTTTTGTAAAAATCTCTGCAGCAAGGTGTTTTACTGGTGAAAAGATATGTAAAGAATCGCTCTGTTTGCTCACAGCCAGTCTGAATCCTTCCCACAGAAGTAGATAAAAGACTGCATTGGCAATCTCCCCAAGTGGGATTCTGTGTGCTGGGACAGGCTGAGTGCACTTCTATGCCTGAACTAATGCAGACAACCAACGAGACCCATACTAGGAAAGCAAACACAATGCTCTGAGCACAGGGACTCCCAAGTGATAGGAAGTGACTTCAGCACAGCAATTCCTCTATTCCCGTAACTCTCTGTGGGTTTGCCAACAATCCTTATCGTCCTTGCTGAGAAAGGAGAGCTCTGCTAACTGATTACATCCTGCTCTCCTTACTGTGGTCAGTCAGTTGCTGCATGCCAGAAACAGCTGGTATGATTGATAGATAAGCACATGTCTTGATGGCTCTGCCTGCTCTAACCACATCCATCCCTGAGACTACGAGACTGGCAGCTCTAAAAAGGAGTGAAACAAAAACACACAACAGTTTTGTTACCAGGACTAGTTTCCTACAAACACTAATTCATGGAATATTGACTTTCCCCATATTTCCTATGAAATACTGTGGGTCTCCATGAAGGGAGCCAGGATGGTCCCAATCCTCCCTGTCAGTCCCCCAAAGCAGGACATCCCACAGCCCAACAGCCCCTGCAGACAAGGCAGTTCAAGTGCTGGACCAAGGAGATGCTGGCCTCAAGACCCAGGTTATCAGTCCCCCTGAGATACCATCTCTAAACGAGGATCCATGTCCTGAGCTGACAGGGTCGGGTCTAACACCACCACCCGAGACCAGCCAAGAAATGTGCAAGACTGGGCTCTTTAAGGACAAGCATGAATGCATTTGGAATTTTACCCCATTTTGATTAAAGCTTTCTGCACCTTGAGTTCAGCATTTTTGGATAGCCTGAAGGCATTCTTCAAATGCAATAGCACAGTTAAGTAATAAAATGCCTCAGGATCACCCCTACTCCAAGCACACTGCCCTCTTTTAAGCAGCACATCATGGCAAAAGTCATCTCAGGCTGAATTTCCCTTCAGTTTGAGTCACAGCAGTGTCATCAGGGACAGAGTTAGCTCAGTTTGTTAGGTGAGTAGAAGATGGACAATTTTATTTTGGCTTTTGTCTTTTTTTTTTTTCTGTTCTAGTTCCTGGAATCTGGTTTGTAGAAGTGGCCCTTCCCTCGCTGTGAGCTTACGCTTAGAGGTGGGCAGAAACGTTCAAATAGCATCTTCTTTGACCTTTCTGGTGCTGAGATGCTTGTTGCTGCTTTTTTTGTAAGTTTCTGAGAAGCTCCCACAAGCCTCTGTCCCCCCATCTCCTGAACTGCATCTGCAGCATCCAACAACAGTCCCTCTGGAGGGCAGCGTGGCTCTCACAGTGACGACACCACACTCTTAATTTGTTCCAGCCTGTTTCACACTGACATTTTAGCACTGACGTCATCAGCTGCTGAAATTTCACTGCTGCTGCTAAGAATAACAGCCCTCTTCATCCTCCACCTTACACCAAATAATTATTTTAATACTGTAGGGATCTAAGCTTATCATTTCTGACACAAATCAGGCTCTGGTGGTTAAAAGAAGCAGTAAGAGCAAAGCATTGCAGATGCTTTTATGTTCTGTCAGCCTAGGACAGAAAAAAAACCCCAACACAAAATAAAAAGTGTATTGCTAAGTTGTAGGAGTGCTATAAAAAATGAACAGGAAAAGTTCAGAGTGATTTGTTTCAAAGCTTCATTGTCAGACAGTCCTAGGCATTGTGAATTGCTTAAATAGCCTAGGCTATGGTCAGCCACTTACAATACCCCTTCCAAATTCTCCAAGGCTTTGTACCTTGAATATTTGCTTATCCTGGTGCACTGCAAGCATGAAGTACTGCCAAATCAGAATTTCCCATTGACTTTGGGGCCTGAACCAAATCCCATCGATTTCTGTGGGAGGATTTCTATTAACTTGAATGGGCATTGAATCAAACCTAAATTGGCAGTGCTCTGCACCCATTTGGCACAGTGTAGCTCTCTGCATAAGGTAGAGAATCAGGTCCAAAGACACTCTGAAATGCTTTAATTAGGAGCATTATTGAGGAGAGCAAGCTTTTCCATCATTAAGCTGATAAACTGAATTTGTTCTATACTTTTAATAGCAAAGGGTCAGAATTTCAAAGAGACTTGGTCTAAAGATGAAGCTGAATGCTTACAGATTTCCAAGAAATGTTTGAAGGCAAATCAGATGCTGAGAAGCCTTTCAGATCAACAGTTCTCTACACTTATTTATACACTTTCAGAAATCCTAGGAGCTACCAACTGGCCTTTCCTGTAGGCTTATAATCTAATGAGAAGTTTTGAGATGAGCATTACCTGCAGCCAGCAGCCAGGTCTGTTCTCCGGTTGCTGGTCAGGGCTGGGCCCTTGCAGGCACAGGGAGCAGCAGCTGCAGTAACTGCACCAACTATTGCCTATTGCCCCCAATGCCCCCATCTCTCACAGAGGGAGAATGGCACCTCTGCCAGGCACAGCAAGGCATGCACAGTCCCTTCTGGGCAGGGGTGACAAAGGCCTCTAAAACCCAGACACACAGAGCTCCTGGAGATGTTATTTTGAACCCCTGCTGGGGAAGTCGGTGGCTAGCACAGCTTCCGCTCCAGAGGCAGCGCTGAACCTAGGCAGACCAACATCCTGGTTGAGATGGAGAAAATGCTCACAACTGCTTTGTTACTGCTTCCCCAACAACTCTGGGGTCCAGCATCATTTCCTACGCTGCTGCTGACCCTCTCAGGCACCTTCCTCCACTGCTTGATCTTTAGCAACTGCTGCCTTCATCATCTCTGCATCTCCCTTTACTGCAGAATAAGGCAAGTTTTAGGAGCTGCCATCTCTGATGGATCTTCTGGTTGGAGTTATTTTGGCTGGCTATTATTTTTAATATGGACTTGAGTGTTTGGCATAGTCTTTTTCTGGAAAGTACAGGGAGACAGATCATAAGACATGAGAGAAAGACATCCCTGCTTAAAAATGCTGGAGGCTGCAAGAGGGAGAAGATGAGAGCAACATTCTCACACTAAGAAGCCCTCCCATGAAGTGCTGCTGGAAAGAGACCCAGAAAAGGTTGATGCTGGAGAGGAAAGCAAAGAGAAAGTGAAAGTGGTGTCAAAGCCGAGGCTCCAGCACGAGGCGCAGAACTGGGAATGTCTGCTCCGACCCCTGGCAGCCCTTCTTGCCCGGCCTGGATGGGGAGCAGGGTCACATGCCGACGGGCTGACAGGAGCATATCTCTGGGCTGACGCGCCTCTTCCGGCACACGTCAGGATGGGCCTGGCTGGAAGCCTGAGGGAGAGCTGCGGACACCTTATTTCCTCAGCCCCCGTGCTAACCTCTTCCTCTCTTCCTCCCCATGACTAATTTCCCTCCACCTCCTCCCCTGCACACCCCCAGATCCTCACCCCATGCATTTTTATGCACAAAAGACACTTGTTAAATTGCGCCACCTGCTATTGGAATAAGTACCAGGTAAAGAGATAGGAATGTACTGAGGAATGTGATTCCTACAAAACAAGGGAACAAAGAAAAAATTCTGCCCTGCATTGGCAGGCACAGAAGCAGCTCTCAAACCATCTCCTGATAAGAGCCCTGCTCCTAAGTTGGAGTACTTTTAGAAAAACACATTTAAGTTGCTGAAGAAGTTGCTCACTATAAACAGTAAGGCCTCAGATAGGCTCGTGTGTGTCTGGGGAGTCAGCAGGCCAGGGCATACCTGAGCTGGCATACCTCAGCTCCAAGGGGGTAAGCCATGACTTGGAGCCCTGCACAAAGCAAAGCTGTGCCCAGCAGCATTCCTGTGTGTGAGTGGGAATGGTGCTGCCCCACCATATACTTTCTGCTTTCTTTTGCTGACATGCACAAAACTGCTCCCAGCTTCAGGCTGTGGCTCTGGTTCTGTTCCCTACCACTTTTACTGGGATGCTGCTGTCCCAGTTTTGAGTCTAAGCTTCCCCAGGGCGAGCAAGAGGGGGAAAGGGCCTGCGGGGTTTTTTGTTGCTTACACCAAAAAGAATTATCTAATTAAAAATCATTGGAAACCACATGCATTTGCAGAAATGGCTCTGCTTCAGAGGAATCTCTCGAGGCAAATAAGTGGGTAATTCTTCAAGGGTTTATGAAAATAGCCTGTATAGTTACACTCGCTGGGATGAAATTACAAGTGTTTTCAATCCTCATACTTCAGGGCATAAGTTGATCCTCAGCTGGGGGCCAGGGAGGAATTTCCTCCCAGAGGATATTATTGTTCTGAGATGTATCTCATGGGAGATTCACATCCTCCAGAGTATCTGGCATTAGCCACTGGAAGGAAAAAAAAAAAAACGGAAAGGAAAGGAAAGAAAAAAAAAAAGAAAAAGAACGGAGCCTGTGCCCTGGTCTCCCCGCAGCACACCTCGGGGCCCGGGCCGCCCCCGCTGTTGCACAAGCTGCCCTGTCCGATGTTGAAAGGGTCCCGGAGGTGCGGGAAGCGCCGCACCAGCCCCGCTCCTTCTGGGAAGCGCCGTGACTCACCCGGCGGGCCGGCCCCGCCCCCCGCGGGACAGCCAATCACCGCCCGTCGATTTGCATCAGCGCCCGCGGGCCGCTGGGATGGCGGCGGGGGCCGTCCCGGCCGCTCCTCGCGCCCCCGCCCAGCCCTGCGCTCCCTGAGGGCAGCACTGGCGTGGGGAACACGGTGAGGGACCGTGCCTGCGGGAAAACATCGCTCGCCGTTACCTTGGGGCGAAAAGGATGGGGAAATTCATATATGGAGTCACATGGACGTTCCAAATTGCCCGGATGACCCTCAGTGGTCTGGGGTGCAGGCTTCAAACCTGTAGCTGTCTAGCGACAGAGTGGTTCAATTCCACCTTTCGGGCGGGGCGGCCGGGCCGGGATGCTGCCCGGCCCATCCCTTTTGTCCCGGCAGTGCCGAGCCCGACCGTCCTCAGGGAAAAGGGCAGCGATCGCCGCGCTGTCCCCAAGTGTCACCGCACGTTTCGTTTTCTCTTCTTCCACTTTATTCTCACGGCACTGGACTGCTGGAATGGCAGCGTGCCAGGCACAGTCGAAGGACAATTGGTTTTAATTGGATTTTTCAGCTAAGCAGATCTTTGTTAAACTGTGTCACATGTCCTACAAGAACAGAAAAGAAGTAAATAACAGAAGTCATTCTCTAGATCTGCTCCATATTGACGATAACCCATCTCCCACCCACGCTGCAACAAAGATGCTTCACTTCAGCAGCAAGCACGGGTGCTAATAATGTCACCCAGCCCCACGAAAAATAAAGGTTAGCATCAAGCTAAAAAACATATTCTTCAAGCAGAAGGCATTTATTTTGTGATATCCTGTTACAACAACTCTCCAGTTGATGATTTGTGGAGCCTCTAGTTAGGATGAGACCCCAACCAGCCCCACCGCAGGGGACAGCGAGGATTGGAAGGGCAATTTCACATTTTCTCCCGGCCCCACAGGCAGGAAGGGCGATTCTGCCTGGTGAATTACAGAATACTGACTGAATTATCAGATCTCCAGCGTTCTTGGGTGCTTTTTGAGGGGCGCAGTGCTGTCCAGAGTTAAGTAGGTAAGTACCCCTGAGGATCTAAGCCAGAGTGACTGTGCTTTCTTTACATGGAATGAGTCACTCCAGCTGAAGGCCTGGGAGAAGGGAAGGGCACAGGGAGCCCCGAGACCATTGCTGATGGCTGCTACTGCTGCAAGCCTGCAGACCCCTGAGCTGGCTGGGGAGGAGCAGCCTTGGTGCCAACAAGGCATGTTGCTCCAGGAACACACAGTCCTGTGACGGGAAATCTGAGGGGACAAACCCCTCTGAAGCTCCCACAGTGTGTGCCAACTTCTCTGTGGCTTTGCAGATGTGCGTGCACAGCTGGGAGCGCTCCCAGTCCCAGATGGCCATCTCTGTGCTCCACACCACTCTGCCTGCCAGCCAGCCTGCTCTGCCCATAATGAACTTTCTATGTGGAATTTCTCTGCGGCCTCAGAAATTGGTATCTGCTCTGCAGTTTGGCTGGGGGGGTTGTTTTGGGGGTGAGGGGGAGACTTGGAAAGGCCTTTGCCCAGTAGTGGGCAGCTGAAAATGTTAGTCCTCCATGTCAGTTACCAAGCAGAACATAATACGGCTCTTTCATGTGGTGTTTATAACTGAACACGCTGTTTTGTGTCAGCCTGATTTTTTTTTTTCCTTCCAAGAAGTAGTTTTGGATTAAATTATGACAATTACATTCTTATATTCACACACACACACCCCCGCCAGCTCCCACCCTTGCCCTGCGTGCACACAAACACAAACGGGAATTATGTGCTCTGAGCGTGATTTGAACTCCACAGCTTGGGATCTGTGCCTGGCATTGAGTTCACTTTTTTTTCCTCCACAACAAAAAGGCCACATCTACTCTCCACTCTTTCATTGCCTCAGGAAAAAGTAGGATGGTCAGATTGCTAGTGTGGGTGATTTGTCCCTCATGGAGCTGATGGCCATGAGACTTCCAGGCACGAGAGGGGAGGCTGGGGAGCTTGTGGCAAGCAGTGCAGGGACCTGGCTTTGTGAAATCCCTTGTGAATCCCTGCTTGGAGCTGTCTACACTCCCCCAGCCTGGCTCCCACACCTGGGCAGTGCCTCATCTGGTAGGTAACACAGGCACATGACAGGAAGGGATCCTACTTTTCTGGGCTGTGCCTGGCAGGGCTGCACCTCTGACACGTGGCTGAATGCAAGGAAACACAGGTGTTCATTAGGACAAGGGACAAGGCTGCTCTTGCAGCCTTTAGCTGACACAGTGGGTGGGACAAGGCCCTAGGAAACAGGGCACCCTATATTTCAGTGCTGTTTTTTAAACACTGGTTGGAGGAGAACACCAGTGTGGAGACCCGTGTAGATGATCTGTCCGTAGGAGGGACATTTTGTACAATGCCATCCATGTCCTGTGTGAGTCAGCTTTGCTTGGAGTCACTATTAGTCAGGCAAAGCTTCCAGTGTTTCAACCTGAATGTCACTTTCTTCCCTGACAAAGGGCCAAATTAAGAGGAGCCAAAGCCCTCAGCACTGGTTAAAAGGCAATCCAGGGGTTACTCAGAGCCAAAATGCACGAGAGCCTGGCTCCTTAGTCAAATGTAATGTGCCTCCTGTTGTTTTCCCCATGGAGTCAGAGCACGGTGAGGAGGATGTGCTGGTGACAGATGGCTGACGCGACTCGCTAAGCGTACGGGTGACTGGGCTGTGACTCAGCAAGTGTTTGGTTACAAGAGACTGGGAGCATGTGCTTTTGCTCTGGGAACAGTGGTCCTAGCTGGATCTCCTCCTGGGAGGATCAGCCACGGGCTGTCCTGTGACTGCCATCTTCCATGGGAGGAAAGCAGGCACATGTGGCCTATTAGAACAGAAAGTCAGGCTCCTAAATTACTGTTTACACTTGCAGTGGATAATGTCTGAGTGTGTATAAATACATGACCTGCCAGTGGTGCTCAGATGTCCTACTGGCCTTCAGGAAGGAAACATCCTGGCCTAAATTACCATCTTGCTCAGAGGGAGTAGGACTCCGAATTGCAGTTGAGTCACTAGAGGGGGACAAAGACCTAGCCAGGGTATGCATCCATCTACCACTTCCCCCAGCTGCAGCTGTGGGAGACACCTTGGAGAGGCAGCTGCAAAGATGGCCCTGGTCCTTCCCAGGTTTGTAGGTGCCCAATTGCAGGAACAGTTTTCAGGAGGCTGAGCATGCAGGTGGGGACCAGCAATGTTTTGTGGAAATGAAGCCACTCCTTTTCCCCCAGAAGCATGATGGCACATGCATGAGCAGGAGGAGGTCAGCAGCCTTTATGTTGGCTCTTCCAGCATTTCTCCCTGTCTAGAGCCAGCTGGTCCATAGACAGCCTGGGCTTTCAAAGGCTAAATTCCAGGCATTGCACAGCACAAGACAGTATCACCTGGGCAGAGGGCACAGACAATCATGTATGGTTACAGGCATATGCCATTTTTTTCCTCTCTCCTCTTTCATGAATGAAGAAGAGCTGAATTCCCAGGTCTGGATGGGTGCCAGGTGTTATTGCTGTCTCTGGGAGCTAAAGACGTCATGGAAATATTGGAGGACTTGAGCAGAGTGTACCTGTGTGCATCCCACACATGCATGGAGAGCCCAAGTGGCCCTGGCAAACAACAGGGCACTGCTTGCAAGTGACACATTGCCCTGGAGTGCTTAAAAGCTATCCCACACAGTGTCCTGGGGAAATGGAGACCGTAATGACTCACAGGAATGGATCTGACAGGAGCCCTCAGCCCAGCCAGGCTGTGTGTGGAACCAAGACACTCCTGTTTTCTCCCCTCCAGCATACTTCCCTCACCAAATCCAGGATTGAGCCATTTGGCTCTGATTGGAGCTGGTCAGAACATGTTTTTCTTTTCTTCTCTTCTCTTTTCCCCTCCTTCACCCTTTGGAAAATGTTGACATTTCAGCAAAGGGCTGAAAAACCAAACCCTGAATATTTTCCATTGGAAAACGCTGGGGGAAAGGGAGAGGAATAATCCCCAAACTGCCAACAATCAAATCTCTTTTGCTTTTAAGGCTTTTGGGTTTCTGCAAGGGAGGCATATTTGGAGGTCAGTGAACACTTTTCATAAAAATATCTGTTCTCTTAAAACCAAATTTTTCACTAGAAGTGTTCCAACTGGCATAATTTTCACTGGTGATGGTTTGGACACTCTCTACATCTAATTTTGGAAAGACCTGAAGAAAATTCAATTCATTTTATTAGAATATAAGGCACAAATTACACTCCCATAGCACAATTGATACTGAGAATTTGTATTCTCAGTATCATGACACTGTACCCTGATATTCTTTCTTTTTAAAGAGTGCTGTTCACACGAACATCTCAAGCAAGTTTGGAACCTGGTCTCTGGAAACACCACACTCCCAGAGCTCCAACTGACTTGCCTCAGACCTCAGAGCACATTCCTGAAGGGAGCCTACCTTTCACAAGGTCACATCAAAGGCTGCAAAGGAAGCAATATGCATGAGAGGTGTGTTACCTGGAACTAACCCTCGAGTAACTGATAGCACAGGACACTTACAAAGAGTTTTGTTCAGCTGTCTTCAGCTGACTTACATTTCTGTTTGAGTTGCAATGTAGACCTGAAACATGTTTCATCTTGGTTTTGCATATTATTCTGCTTTCCTGTAAGCTAAAAATAAAAAAGGGACAATGTTAGCCTCACAGAACACACATATTTGGAGGAGATGAATTATGCCCTAAAACCTTCACTAAATGTGGCTAATAGCAGGTTAGAGTTTATAAAAGGAAAGATCTTAAAATGGGCACACACTGGTCATAAATAAATTGAGGCTGCAGACTTGCAGAAACCTTCAAAACAACAGCAGACTGAAGTTCAGAATAACCTCCAAAGAAAAGCAATAGGAATGAAAAGCTCAACTGTTTGAAGACAGATTTTTATCAGTTGTGGGATATCATGACAGCAAAGGAATAGATTCAATCACACAGACAATCCTTTTAATTTGTCATGCCCCTTACCCCATTATTTTCCATGCTGAAGCTTTTCAGTTACTATTTACATTCTCTCTGGTATGATTTAGCAATTGCACTGCTGCACTTCATTCTGATTTAATACAGCTCCCTGTCTCCTGTCACTCCCAGATTTTTCTGAACTAACCACACCTGTGTTTGAATTCAGTCAGCACCAAAAAAGGGGCCTATTTGACTTCATCAAATCCCTGTTTTTATTGTTTTCAGTTTAGGAACATGTCATTGTAATTGTTAAAGCTCATAAAACAGTGGCTTTAGAAAGATAATGATGCCAAATCTGCTTTAGACCTCACTTTTGTTGGTTGGGGACAACTAAATTGCATGTTGATAAAAGGAACAGGTACTGAATGTCTCTGATAACTTAGTGGCAAGAAATACAGAGGAACTGCATTGGTGCTGCACGTGCTTTGTCATATTTTTAAAGATAACTTTTTACTTAAAGAACCTTACTCTTGGATTAATAAAGTCAAAAGATCAAGAGTTTTAACCCCTGACTTTGGAAACACAACTGCATGCAAGAAGCCATGGCAGAATCCTAGGAAGTGCCATCTGGAGCTGCAGAGCTGTAAGTAGCCTTTGGAAAGCCCTACAAACAGAGCTGAGATGTAGCTATGAGCTGTCCTTGCTCCCATCAGTACTGCAGGGGCAGATGCAGAAACAAGGAGATCCCAAGTAAGAAGATAAAGAGTCAAATGAATCACCCTGTCACTGTGTGAAATGCACTGACTGGGAGAGCAAACAGATTAAGCCAGGGCTCACGACTGTTAACATTCACAGAAACATGTTCCACAAATTCTGCTTTCAGAGAAAAACTGGATTCTAGCTTCCTTCTGGTAACTTAAAGAGGCAACAATCTGTTCATATGACCTTCAGATTGGGCTGGTACAGTGACTGAATCCTACAGTAAAAACTGAAGAATAGCCTTTGGGGTAGAGCAATGGCTTCCCCCACCCAGCACTCTGCTCCCAACTAGGGCAAGGTCCAGGGAGCACACACACCTGGACATTTTCCTCTCCCATCTGTTCTCTAAGCATTCACCTTTGTTGGATTGGGATGTTCCATTACACATTTGCCTGTTCCTTTTAGTGTCGTTTAAAGAGCCTGTTGCCTGCAAATTTGTCTAATCCCATTTTGAGCCCACTGATGCTCTCTGCCTCTGCGGCCTTCTGGGCCAGTAACTTCCAGAAGTTCTCTACCATTAATGTGATGTCATTTCTTTAAATTGTTTTAAATGCATCTCTTGCTTGTTTCATTGAGTACTCCCTGTTCTGCTGTTGATGGATTTGGCTGCTAATGGTTCTGCATTCATCTCAGCCACGCTGATTTAGTGAATCCCGTCCTTAGCCACCAGAAAAAATAGGGAAGCATTGCAATACTGGTTGCTCAGCTCACTTCAGTCCCCGACACTTGCTGACCTGCACAGAGTGGTTTTGTGCCTGGGGCACTCTGGCTATTACCAAACTCAGGGGAGAAAAATGATGGCAAAGCAAACGGCGTGCAACTTCCTCCGGGGCTGTGCTCCCCCGCAGCTGCTCGCCGGTGACGCAACAGGTCCCTTTGCGGTTCGAAGCTGGATGCTGGTGGCCCCGTCCTTCTCCCGGGGCTCTCTCTGCAGTTCCAGGCCCAGCAGGGGGCTGCAAAGCAGCAAGCAGGATTTCAGGGAGGGTAGGCTGGCAGCCCTGGCGGGGGTGTCCGGGGCATCTTCCAAAGTGGCTTTAATTAATGAGCACATGTGCAGCGAGGAGAGTTACAGCATCCCACTCAAATTGTTGACTTGGAGCCGCTTCTGGAGACAGCCGTATTCTGCTCATTAGGAAAGAGCTTTTTTGCAATGCCCTTGGATTGGACAGCTCTTGGATTGCACCACGAGATCAAGTCCACGTACGGGCTGCCTGCCTTTCGGCTGCCAGCTCCAAGAGGGTTGTTTTTCTTGTCTTCTCATTCTCAAGGAGTGCTCAGCCAGATGGCCTGTTTTCGAATGCACTGTGCGTTGGTTGGATGTGTGTTTGGAGAGTCTGCCAGCTTCATGAGAAGGAAGAAAGAGCAAAAGAAAGGGAAAAAAGCACCATTTGGTATCTATCTCTGGGACCCAGCCAGAGTTGAGGCTCTGTTTGAAGAAGGGGGGAGTCTTAAGAAGGAAACTCTAGACAAAATTGAAAGCTGGAAAAACTTTCAAGCTTGACAGACTGGGAGACTGAAGTTCTGTACAACATCCATCCACTACCTGGCTCCATTGCAAACGTGTAGCAGACTTCCTCAGAAACAACAGTAAGAGCAAGCACGAGCGCGGAGTGTCTGTCTCTGCTCTCCCAGCCTACCTCACCTGTGGGTTGGGATGCAGAGAGGTGACCCAGCCAGCTGCCCACCAAGGCTGGGTGATGCTGCCTCTGGGTTTTGGGGATTTTGCTCTCCATTCACCAAAACCAGAAATTATAGCATGCAGCCTGAACACATCAGCTAGGAAGAGGAATGCAATGGAGTAGTACAAAATATCCATCACCATGGTCCAATACTTGAAGAAGCTAGCCTTAGTTAGTAAATTAGGCCAGGCCAATGTCATTTTCTTGTACCCTCTTATGTTCATTTCCCAGAAACACCTTCTGTTGGTTTGGTGCAGCAAATAAATACAGGCCAAACCAGAACAACGGCTTTTTCCAGCACTTATTGGCAAATAATTTGAACCTGACAAGAAAAATCTGTTGTTGAAGGAAAGGGGGAAGTTTTGAAGTTTGGGTGGATTGTGCTTGGCTTTGTTTTCTCAACTAGATGTCATGTTGTGGTAACCACATATTGTTCCAAGCAGCAGGAGGAGGTCTTGCTGAGCAGAGCTGGAGAAAGCCACATTTGTAGCCGTCCCCGCTGGCTGACACGCCACTGTATCTTACAAGCAGGCTTGTCTGCTTGCTCACTGAAACCATGGCACAAAGAAGATGGTTGCAGGAGCACATGTGTCTGTGCAGGTGGCTGTGGCAGCTGCAAACCTCCCTTCTCTGCTGATTGCACCAAATTATTTTCATTGCAGTGATCAGAATTCATGGGTCCTGGGTGGCAGTGTGTTGCAGACACTCTGCTGACAGCCAGTGCAAAAGGGGCTCTTCTCATTCCTGCTGTGGGACACATCTCAGGCCAAGCCTGCTGGTGTCCACAGCATGTCAAAGCCTCTGTGGCTTCTCAGGAATTCCAGCCTGTCACTACTCTAGTTCCAAGAGGTGCTTCACAGCAGTCTCAAGGGCAGCATTTGCAGGCCCCACCATGTAAAGAGCAGGACCTTTCCCCACACGTCCTCAGCAAAACAATGTCTCTGACCTAGAGGTGCAGATGCCATCCTAGAAGGGAAGGAGGTTTATCTGGTTCAAGACAGTGATTACATCACACAAGTACATTCTTGCTTAGGTAGGAAGGCTGCACAAAGAGATTGCCTCCCTTCCTACTCCAACAGTACTCAATTTTGGTAAATAACCCTGGCATAAAAAAACCAGGCTGCAGTACTTACATTCACAGTTAAGTTTATCACAAGAGAATGGATTTTCTGTGTGCCAGAAAACAAGGTGCAAAAGTCTAAGAGTAAATTCAGCCATTCCATCCAGGGCTTTAGAGGGATCATTACACCACTCTGGCAATTGCCTGATTGTTACCAATGCTGTGTTATAGAGCTGATAAAGGAATTGCACCTAAAATTCAGGGGACCGGGAGTCACTGGATTGGGGTTTACCTCAGTTAGGCTAGTTGGCTAGTTATTGCACCTCTTGGCAAATGGAAATAATGGTTACCACAAGATTCACATGAGTATTGTTGGAAGGAGGTAGCTCCCAAACAAAGGTCATCAGTGCACTTTGGGTGGGAGATCAGCCAGAAAAAACATCCAGCCATACGCTCACCCAAGCTGCACTGGCTGTGTCAGACACAAACAGCAGCCACTGCAATTTTCACATATGCTAGTTTCCCCTGCTTTGTTTCATTGCTTTAGTGCTGCCTGACTTGTGGACCTGTGCATCTCCACCATACTGTCCAACATGGCATGAGCTGACAGGCCAGTCTGAAAAACAATTCCCTGTAAGTTATCTGGGCTAGGGTTCCATTACATACCTAGCATTGCCCAAGGAGGGGAAGCTAGAGTATTGCCCAACACGGGATTTTGGAAACTTGTCTACTGTACAGAGAGGTGAGGCCTGCCTTTTGGCACCAGTCCTGGCTGCTCTGCCACCAGCCGTTGTGTATAACTTTTTTAGCCACTCAGTACCTGGATGGGAGATCTCCAACAGAGGAACCAGATGTTCAGAAAGTCTCCTCTCCAGCTAGGGATAGGTCAGTACATGGCGTAAGTACATGGCATAAGTAACATTGCTCTGTCCATTATGAACAAGGGTCTTGAGTGTGGCTGCACTTGAGTTCAGCAGCACCCACTGAGGGACTGCAGAAGATGGCTCTGATTTTGCATCTGAGCAGCTCATTTGGGCAACATCCTTCTTCAATAGCTCAAGATTTTCACAGGGACTGAACTCCCCAACCCAGTTAAAAAGTGGCCACATCTCCCTCAATGCATGGCCTCACTTTGCACCCAGAAGCTCTCAGGGCATATTCTTAACTTCATTAAGAAAAGCATATTTCTAGCAAGAAGAGATGATGATGATCACATACAGCTTCCATTTCTCATCTGTGGGGGGAAACTCCCTATGCTACAACTCCAAGCAACAGGAAATGAGATGATGGACACAGGACAGAGCTAAACATCAGCAGCAAGGATGTGATGATTGAAGCTGAAGATCTGCTTTAAAGCGTAGGTATACACAAAGTAGACAGCACCTGAGATCCATGCTGCTTAGGTTGACAAGCCTACACAGGCTTGGAGTACATGGAGTACGTGGAGTCGATCCCATTCTCACAGAGTGTTTCACACATCCATTCTCTCAGTCCATGAGCTTCCCATGGTTTTATTGGTGGTCCATATCTTCTACAGACCATGTGTTTGACATTACTGGGGAATGCAGAGGTTAAAAAGATTGGAACTCCTTTTGGAGTTACGGGAAGGAAAAAACTTCAGAGAATGACTTACGGTTAGAAGCAGCTCATCATTCAAATGCAGAGACCCAATTGACTCATAGCTGGAGCTGGATGTAAGGACAAGGATGGTTGCTTTAAAAATGCCCAGTGAAAGATAAAATAGAAAATCATAAAGCGGAAAACAACAGAGCACATGTTTAAGAAGTTGAATTCTGTGACTGTGTTCACAGGGGTCCGAGGATGAGGGAAGAGATGAGGATCTGACTCTGTTTCAGAAGGCTTGAGTTATTATTTTATGATATATATTATATTAAAACTATACTAAAAGAATAGAAGAAAGGATTTTATCAGAAGGCTAGGTAAGAATAGCAAAAGGAAGAATGATAACAAAGGCTTGTTGCTTGGACAGAGAGTCTGAGCCAGCTGACTGTGATTGGCCATTAATTAGAAACAACTGCATGAGACCATTGTTTACATTTTGTTTTTGAGGATTCTTAGCTTCTCAAGAGGAAAAATCTTAAGAAAAGGGTTTTTCATAAAAGATGTCTGTGACAGAATTCTAAGACACACATTCAATTCACTACCATGCTGACTAACTCTTAAACTATGACTACACAGTAGTTCACAAGCCTGTTTTCAAAAAGGGACTGCACATGCACACACATATAGGTAAATATAATAGATGCAGCTCTTATTCATACGTGATTTCTTGGCAGGCATCTTACCATGAATTTTGCAAGGCTTTAGGCTGTCTACCACAACATTCTTGTATTCAAGTTTGGATGTTATGGTCTGGGTGAGTGGACTAACAAACAGTAAAAAACTGGTTTAGATGGTCAGACTTGGAGAAGAGCAGATAGATGTCATGCCCTATTTGGAGGCTGGTAACAAGCTGGGTACTGTAGGTCTCTCGAGGTGCCTGTCCTGTTTAAACATCTTTAACATTTGTCTAGATGAGACCATGGAGTGCTTGCTCATCAAGCTTGGAGACAACACCAAAGTATTAGAGGGCAGTTGATATGCTTGAGTGCAAAGCTGCCATTCAGAGAGCCCTGGACAGGCTGGAGGAATGGGCTGAGAGGGACCTTATGAAATTCAACAAGGATAAACGCAAAATCCTGCACTTGGGAAGGAAGAGCCCCTGCAGCAGTACAGGCTAGGACTGACAAGGAGAGGAGCAGCTCTCCAAAAAGGATCTGGGTATCCAGGCAGAGAGCAGGCTGGGCCTGAGCCAGAAGTGTGCCTTGGCAGCAAAGGAAGCCGAAGGCTGAACAGCCAAGAGGGTGACAGATGTGTTTATCCAGCTTCCCTAGGTACTCGGATGGCACTGGAGAACCAGACTTTTGGATCCCCAATGCAAGAAAAACATGGACACACTGGAGCCAGTTCAACTGACACCACCAAGGGGTTTGAGGGCAAGAGCCCTTTGAGGGAGCTGGCCTTGTTTCGCCTCAGAAGAGATGGCTTTGTAGGAGACAACCAGCACCCTGATAGCTTCTCCAAGGGAATTATCAAGAAGATGGAGCCAGGCTTTTCACCACAGTGTGTGGTGGGAGGACGAGAGACAATGGACCCCAAATAAAATGGAAGATGTTTAGTATGGCTTTAAGGAAAGGCATTTTCACCATGAGAATAGCCAAATACTGCCCTAAGAGGTTGTGCAGACACCATCCTTGTAAGCTTTCAGTACCCAACTGTCATAAGCCCTGAGCAACCTCTCCTCATCCTTTATTTCATCTTCTCCGTCTTTGAACCAGAGGTTAATCTGAAGACCTCCCAAAGTCCCTTCCAACCAGAGGAATCTGAGTATTTGTAAGGTTTTGTAAGGTATTTGGGAGCCTGAGCATTATCCACATAAGGAGCAGACACAATACTATGTGAGCTGATTGGCCAATCAGTCTGCAAGCAGAAACTACTCAAACAAAAGCCACAGTTAATTTGCAAACTACTCAAACAAAAGTCATAGAATTTGCAAAAAGCTTTGTTTGCATAAAACAATTGACTGAAAATTTTACACCAACAAGTAGTTGAGCAAAAGTCTGTCTGTCTGTTCTTCACAGCCTGAGAAGAAATGCAATTTCAGTGAATTTATGACCCAGTTAAACAGCAGTTTTCCTTAATGCCCAGTAACCATGTAGGAGATTGAAAACTCTCTTTTCTCTTTGAGGGCTGTCTTCTATATAAGAAAAAGAATGAGAATGCCAAATACCAAAGCAGCTAGAAATCTTTCTTAGATTATTACTATGGCATCTTCCAACAGAAAACTCAGATTGCTTCACTGCTGTTAATTAATTAAGCCTAGAAACACTTATGCCAGGAAGTTTGATATCACCACTCCTTTTTACAGATGGGGGAAAACAAGATATTCATTCAGGGCTACTCAGTGAATGAGGGGCAGAACCAGAAATAAAATCTGGGAATCCTGGCTCAGAGTCTCCTCTTATAATCTCCAAACAAAGCTTTTTTCCTGTAAAATTCCATCTAAGCTCTTCATAGTATAATTAGAGCCAATTTATTTCTTCACTCGTTAACAATGAAATCTGACAGGCTTTGTACTCAGGATGCTGAAGCTCAGTTAGGGGAGCAAGGCTCTTCTCCATGAGGGGAGGCCTGGAATGTCAGTCTTTAGGTGGCTTAGTAGAGGCATAGTTCCAGCTGCCAGGTACTTGAACTCCTGCCTAAATCCCTGTGACAAAGCTGTAGGGAAGAACTGGAATGTCAGTGTTATCTACCATAAATGTTAGGGAAGGATTAGGCAAATAGCAGCTGTTTTTGCAATGATAAAACTTTGCCCTCAGTGGCACTTAAGAAGTATGAAAGAACATTTACCTGCCATGGTATTGGGCAGGTTTCTCTTTTCCTTTTGTTTCATTTGCCTATGTTTCAAGTGAGCAGACTGAAAAAGCTCTGAAACACAGAGATTTATGGCAGTACTTCAGATGTGCCCCTCAATTCTACTTTCTTCAATTCCATCATATCTGGAGGACAAAATTCCTCAGGGCTTACAGCTCACTTGCAGCTCACTAGCAGTGACTTGCACTACCTTGAGATGCACAGGAAGGTCATGAGTCATGGACTTCTCCACCTCCCCTATTCAGGGCAAATGGCTCACCATCCTCTCTGTCATCACTCTCAAGGTTTCCACAGAGGTCAAGAAACTGACACATGAAGAACTACAGAAGTGCTGACCATCCAATATTTTGAAACTCTGAATGTTGCTCAGCACCTCTTAACCACAGGCCACTACATTTGAAGCTGGAGCATCCCATACTAGGGGGTACATCTAAGCATGTGCCCTACTTGCTCAGCATCACATGAAGGAGGCTCTGGTAGAGGAGGACAGAGTCAAAATTTCCACATTAAAAAGCCTGTACTTTTGCTGCTTTGATGTATTTTCCTTCTACAAAGCAAAACAAGAAAGACTGTTCCCACAGAGCTTCATGGGAAATTCTGCAGGCCCTCTGCCTTGATCCCTTCAGCTTTTGGCAGAGCAGAGTTGAGGACACTGATCATAAAGTCCAGACACCAGAAGCGGTGAGAGAGGGACCATCTTTTACAAGAAATCCTTGTGAGTGTGGAAGCTCACCTTCCCTGTTTCTTCAGTGTCATCTGCCCCATCTCTCCCAAGGTTCCAAGCTCAGTTCCTGTAGATAGCATGTTGGAATGGATGGACTTTGATCATCTGGAAATGGTTTGCTATTTGCCGCCATTCCCTTGTTCCAACCTTCATTTGTGGCTACACTTGGTTATCAAATTACTGCTGCTTTGGCTGCAGACATCTGCTATGGCCCTTCCCTTTCCCTCTTGGGCATTTTCAGTCACCAGGACAAATCACCTAGGCCTCCTTGGTCCAGCCTTCTCTTGGTCACCTATGAAGCAGAAGTTCATACACACCTTTTCCTACAGGGATGAAAAGGTTCCAGCCAAGGTATGGAGAGTGAGGAGGTGAAAACAGGGAAGAGAGAGAAGGAAAGAACACAGAAGAGCACTTATGTCTACCAAAGCAAAACTAAAAGGTCTGGGGAGCAAAGGAGATTGGCTTTGGCTAAAGATCAAAGCCTGAAGGTGGCTGTGGCTTTCTGATCTTCTACTAAAAGAAGCAGAAGTTTTTTTCTTGCAATACTGATGGCACTGAGAGCTGCTTGCAAAAGTCCAAAATCTCAGGAAGAGAGACACAAGGATATGAGGTTTCCCATCACCTGATTTTCGTTTGCAGGGGACAAGGTTAGTGGTATTTGAGTATCATGTAGCAGGGAAGAGAGTTGAGGCTGCAGTACTCAACGGCCTCAGGGAGATGGAGAGCAAACACAACCACAGTTGCTTGAAGCAGGCTGCAGGATAGGGAAGGGGCTATTTCTTCATCAGCTGTGTGTTCAGTGGAAACATGAGCTGGCAAGAAAGGAGAGTTCAGCTGAAGCCTAGAACATGAAATTGAACAAGTGGCTTTCTAATGAAAAGCTAAAGGGGAGATTCCACAGTCCGCATCACTGCAAGCCAAGGAGAAGGGAATCAGGTTAATTTGAAGTCAAGAGGGACTTGATACTCTGCTGAGCTAAAATGTGTGTGTTTGTTACATAGATACAGTTTTCTTGTGGGCATCTACCTTTTCCAAATGTGGATGAGAATTGCTGAGGACATTCTGAAGAGAGGACATCCTTCTACAGTGTTTACAGTCTACAGAAACTTTGCCCAGAAGTCACACCAGCCTTCTGCTTGCTCACAAATAACCCAGCATGTCAATCACTAGCCACAGAGCCTGGTAATTGAGACAAATCACTGGGACTGAGAGGCTAGAAAGCACTAGATACAGTAACAAGATCAGCTGAAGCAGACATTTGAATTTCTTGGGATGATACACATCCCCTCCTTTCTCACAGTTCAGGAGTACACTTGATGTATAACAATGCCTCTCAGAATTTATTGCATATGAAAAGATTCTGGCAATGAGATGGGAAAAAGTAAAAGAGCTGAGCTAACCCAAGAGGAGCTGGTTTTATGTCCCTTTCCATCCTAAGACATGGGAACATTTTTACAATTAGCATGCTGGTGTCTCCCTGTGGCACAGCTGGGATCAATGGCAGATGGCACAGGGAAAGACTAACAATGCATGAGAATGCCTTCCATGGCCAGTGGAGCTGTAGGAAAAGAGACCTCTGCAGCTGTCCACGTCATCAACTCACAAATAATACAACCAACCAATAGGAAGGCTAATGTAAATTCATCAGGCAAATATTATTCAACCATCTGAAGAGCAGCTTGACTAATGAAAAGGTTATTTGTGAATAATTTCAGAAGGATGATAACACATTGGAAAAAGTACAGAGAAGTGATACTGGGCTGATTAAGAAACTAGAAAGCATGCCTTAGCATGAATGACTCCAGGAGCTCAGTTTGCTCAAAGGGAGATCATGTGAAGGGTTGACTTGATCACAATCTCTCAAGGCTGACATAAAACCAGGTTTGATAACTGAAACTGAATGAATTCTGACTAGAAAAAAACCTTGATATTTTAGAAGTGAGAGTAATGAATCAGTTTACATAAAACTTCTGGTAGATTTCTCCATTCATTAGCAATATTAAACAAAAAAAAAAAACAATTCCCCTAAAAGTTACTCTGTATTTCCAAGAAAAAGCAATTCAGTATGATACTGCAGCTTATGGTATGCAGGAGCTCAGACTAATGATACCACTGAACCCTTCCTACTGTGCAATCTCTAAACCAATGAGCAAGTTACTCAGAACTGACAGCAGAATTGTGTGTAGACTCATGGCATGATTTGGGTTGGAAGAGACCTCAAAGGAGGTAAGCTGCTGAACAGACAGATACACCATTTGTCAATGCTATTCAGCAGGCTCTAATTATGATGTTTGCAATGAGATCAATGGAAAGATTCCTAGTGACAACATCAACCTGAGTAAAGCACTATCTACAAGACACACCTTCACTTCAGCCTTTGTTCTTCAAGGAGAAAAATCCTCTTTGCAGATGTCTTTTGCCCTTTGCCACACCTGTCTTTCTCTGCCTTCCACCAGTGAAAGGAACTTAGCACTAACTCAGGCAGGATTTGTGAGGTTTAAGTCGCTAATGAGTGCACAGTGCTTCAGGAGTCTCATCTAGGAGATTCAGTCTATTCCTGTGTGATCCCACTCACTTATTCTCTTAGACAAATAGGGGCAGGTGCTTGCCTTCTTGTATCTGGCAACTACTGCAATAACAGCTTCAAAAATAGATTTTGGCAGAGAATTAAAAAAAAAAATTAAAGTGTCCTGACTTTAAAGGCTAGACCAAGGATTAGAAAAAGCTGCTTGATCTGGTAATTCACAGAGAGATAAAAAGTTCCTTCAGTGATGACTGTGTATCATTCATTGTATAGAGTCACTGCCTGAAACATTCCCAGTTCCATGTAGCTAAAAAAAAAATAAAAATACTGCTCTTCTTGTGACCAAATGTGAAGTCACTCTTTGGATCATGGGGTAATGTCATAAGGGTTTGGTCTGACTCATTTTAAGAGAGAAGATTTTTAAATCAGTGAACAAGGCAGTTCAGCATGTCAGTTCAGTCTCCACCCTGTCAGTGGATTTCACATCTAAAATCATAACAAAAGCTGCTAGAAGGGAAACAGGCCCACTGCTCAGCTGCCTTTCTTTGTGCATCTACTTGAAGCCCATCTTGCAGAGAGCTCTTAGCCTCTAGACTAAACACTACTTGGAGCTGAAATAAATATGAATGAACAATGGTAGGACACTCAAGTCAGTTGGTAGTGTGGCAATGTGGTTGTACTGGAAGAGAAGAGAGGCTGAAGAGACAGAAGTCCATCTGTGTGCATTTCTTTGACGGGGGGGGGGGTGCTTTGCTGAAGTATAATCACTTTTTTCCTTTGCAAACATGAGAAGATAAAAGTGTCCTTATCTCAGAGTTGCCAAAAGGTACAAACAGGGAAATATAACTGGTTTTACCTCTGAGATGCCAAGAGTGGCACAGAAAATTAACCATATGAGACCACACGGGAGGATTGCCTAATGTAAGGCACTTCACTGGAAGGCCTAAGCCTCAGTTTTCATGCCAGCCTACAGATAATGGAAGGATATTTCACCTGCTCTCTGGAGTGGCACATTACCCTAGCTGACCACAGGTGTGGAGGGGACTTGAAATATCTATGGTTGGATGGTATCAGGTTAAGACTTCAGCCCAACCTCTTTATACTTTGCTTTAGCTAAAACTTCCTCCATGGAGCTCACTGAAATCAGTGGGAAACCTCTCAAGGATGCCAGTGAGCTCAGCACAAAGTCTAGATTTCCAAAGAGTTCAGCTGCTGGTACCGAACAAATGCCAGGACTATTTCATTCCTTCTGACTGGGAATGGATGCCATGTCATGGGGGAGAGTCAGAGGCTGGGGAGGGGCAACATTTCCCCAGTGACAACTCTGAGCCATGCACATGGGGCAATCACACACATTTCCAAAGGAGCTGGATCCTGGGTGCAAGTGCATTGAAGATGTTCTCTATGTGTGTGCTGTCCCACTGTCTTGGATTTCTGGGTAGCCATAGTCATACTGGAAAATTATTAATGTTTTCTGGAGAACCCCAGCCACACCAACCTAATTTCTCTTGATCAGTCAGTGAGTTATAGGCCCCTTCTGGAACAGAGACAACCTCACAGGAAGAAATGTCAATGAACACAGCAGGGCGGGCAGCTCCTCCATCCTCCCTTTTAACCAGAGACTGCAGCAGAGTTATGGAAGGTTACAAACCCTGAGCATCCTGGACCACACTGCCAATTGCAAGTTGTTCCCTCTCTTGAGAAAAAAAGTCAGGTTCAAACAAATGGCCTTTGCTCCTTGCTGTACTTCACCCTGTTTGACCTTTCTGCTCAGCAGTTCTAAGAATGAGAAAATGAAGCCAAGATTGGCAACTGGTAGATCTCCTGAAAGGGTTAAATGATAAATTGCATCTGACTGAATGAATCCGTGAGACATAAAGCAATTCAGTCTCTCTAAATCTTGGGATTTCATTGGAAGGGGTATAGCTGCATGTGAATGAGGGTAGTAGGGGGACACAAATGCCCCTAAGCTTCTAAGTTTACACCCAAGCATTTACAGCTTGGGAGATGTGAGATACAATTGTGGCTGAAGAATAGGCTAGGACAATTGTCAAGGTACCAGTTAGTCACTGGTCTCAGGGTGCTGCTCTCTGAAGACAATGCAGTGTTGGGTTCAAACCTCACATAAAAAGAATAAAAAATAAAACACAAAAAAAAATCTAGAGAGGATATTTTATATAGACAGAACTAGAAAAAAAATGGAAATAATCCTTTTTTTGGATGGAAGTCTGAAATCTACAGACTTTTCTATATAAATTAAGTGATTTTTTAATGTAAAAAAAACCCAACTTGGTGAAAAATGTTTACTCTTTTCCTCATCTTTCCTTTCTCCTCTTCCACTTTTCTCCATGACACTATTGAAAAGGAGTTGAGAGGAAAAGAGACAACAATTCTGAAGAGAGTTAAATGTTCTTCAAGGCAAAGTTTTTGAACAAAGGACTATGAGCACTTCTACTTCTGGACATTTGACATGTTGAGCTCCCCACTCCATAATTTCTGTGTTCTTCAGGGAAGTCCATTTGCCCCTGGGGTTAAGTGCTTCAATTATTAATCCAGGTATATAATCAGGGCTGAATACAGCCACTGTGTGAAGCATGACTGCTCTCTCATCATATGAGTGGGAATATTCACAGAAAGTGAGGGAAGCTGTGGCCTCTTCATGCTCCTGTGTAACTTGGCTCCTAATTAAATTCCCTAAATGTGAGTTGAACAGTAGGAGGCCTCCTGTGGGACAGGTAAGTTGGTACAGAGGGCTTTCATTCTTCCCACTTTTGAATTATTACTTCATGAAAAATAGTTATAAAATGTCTGGAATGGATGCTGAGCTAAACATAGAAGGGAGGTGTTTGCCAGTGTCAGATGCTTCCATAAGATGCACGTCACCATGCCTTTCTCAGCTGGTGAGCAGGAGTTTGCAAAGTCTGGCTGAGCATGGAGTGGTTTTACCAGACGTGAGTGAGATGCTATGGAAAAGCACTCGTATGGTGTTTGAGATTTCTCTTTGTAACTGGCTCCAGCAATCAAATACACCTCCTCCCAAGCTGTTGTTTCCTACTCTGTACATAAATCTTCCATCTACTTAGCTTGAATTTTGGGTTTTGCTATGAAAGACCTTCTAGATATAAGACATGATTGCCTAGAGAAGGCAGGCAGATAATCTTGGTTGTAGAGTTACATTTTTCAGTGTTAGCTTTCTGGGTTTGCCCTTTAAAGATATGACAGTTGTATATAAGTGGAAGTAATTTAGCCCTGGGGGGGTGAAATTCTTTTTTAAGCTCTTCATGTAATCTTAGTTTGTTATTGCAAAAAGATCTCTAACCAGGAGCAACTGGGTCCAATCTGATGCTGAATTAAAAATAACTAGAAATCCTGGGGCAGTCCTCTGCAGTGCCAGATGCAGTTGGCGTCAGATGCACGTCTAACTCAAGTGCATTTGCCTGTATTTTACCCACAGGTACGGCAGGCAGGAGGGCAGCTGGAGGGCTGTCCTGCTGTCTGTCCTGCAGGTGGAGGCTCACCAAAGCCATCCCATTGATGCAGAGGGTTCAATTTGCTGGCAATTGTACAACTGCAGAGTAGAAGACAGTTCCTGCCTAGAAGAGGTAAAAGGCAGCAGAAAAGTGCAATGATTGCCTCTGGTTGTTCAGCAGCTCAGAAAACTCTTGGAATTGATTTGGCTCTGCAGACATGCTGAAAACAAATTTAGTCCCATTCCACTAAATTCTTCTGGTTTACTGTTAGCATGAAATGCCCTGACCGTGATTTTACATGCAAGCAGGAGGTCACTGCAGACAGTACTGGTTATTATGAACTCCTCAATGCCAGCAACAGGATTTCAAAATGATGCAAGAGTATTTTTGTGCTGAGGAAGAGGTGAGATTTTCAGTTACCCAGAACTAGGTCATCAGAACTTAATGCAGGGAAGGGCTGGGAGTATCAGTCCACCAGTTGTATCCCAGTATGGACTGCGTCATCGTGTGAGCAGGCAGAATATTTGCACAGGAGTTTATCTAAGGTCACATGCTATGGGCCACGTTTTCATCATAGTTACAGATCTGATTTTTTAGGCAACTATGCCCCTTGGACACATACTGAGTTAGACTAGGTAGCAAGGTGACCTTAAAGATATGGGCTAGAGTTATGGGACCAGTTACATTTAGGGGGCAACACCTGGTGTCTTACTGATCTACACAGTTGGGAACAGCAGTTTTTCCTGTAATGGTGAGCTTAGAGTCTATGTTGTGACAGTTGGGGAAAAAAGGAAGATAAATAGTTTTCCTGATTCCTTTGGTTAGGATAACTTTTGGGGAAAATTTGTAATTCAGTTTAGCCTTGTTTTGTGGGCAGTTCAAGAATATCTTGCTCTATATAATGATGTGGGAAAATAACTTGTTCTTTTTCAGACAAGGAATATTTCCAGAAAGGTAAGTTGAGCTACATTTACATTATTTGATTTAATAGTTTGGCATCACTGAAGAATATAACATGGGCTAAAAAGTGACTGAAGTGTAGATATATCTTTACTGGTCAACAAAACTCTTGCAACAGGCCACCTATGAATATTGTTACAGTTTTTATCTCCTTAGCCTCGTGGGCTGCCTCCCTTCTATAGAAGCTAGACTATTTCTTTGTATTTGGGGATGACAGGGCAAGGCCAAATGGTCAGGACTTATGAAATAGAAAGAGGAAAGACTCTTTTTGCAGAGATTGTGCAAAGGTCAAGGAACACACGTTGTGCGTCATTAGGGCTTTAAAATTGCTTGTATGTTTTTAAGTAAAATGGATCTAGGGAGAGTACAGCAGAAGAAGAGGATTTAGGGAACTAGCCACAGACAGTTATGCAAGAGCCCAAGACTTCAGATTTCTACATACATTCCTGCGGAACCTCATTTCTAGAACTTGCTCCTATATGGTGATTCGTATGTTTTGAGTATTCATCCCAGATCTAGCTTGAACCTGAGCTCAGCAGACAGAAATGAATGGAACACTGCCCTGCTTAACTCTGTTTTTCTGCTATCCCATCAGGTGTAAACGAGTGACTGGCTTCAGAAGCACAAATGCGTGGAAAAGGGAGCGATGATGCATTCAGTGCTTGCAGCCATGAAGCCCTGGGGCCTCTCAGCCCAATGTTCATAAATCAAACATCCATCAAAACACAAGACACTGCAAATTTATGTCCCTCACCTCCTTCCCAGCTCTCTGCCCTTCACAAAATCCACAATATTCCTACTTGAAATTCCTCAGAGACACACTATTACTAGACATAGACAGACAGACAGACAGACAGACAGGCATCAGTTAGTGAGGTACAGCTCATAAGTAATTCACTAAAGAGTCTGCTGGGATAGGGGAGGGAACTGTTGTGGGTGTATTGTTCCAGTCCCATCATTTCCCAAAACACTGAATGAAATAATAACTTGTTTATAATACTGCATGACATCAAGGCAATGCTACATAGCTACACTTGAGAAACAGCTTTGAACCCTGTGACCTTCCTTCAAGTGAGAAAGTCTTTAGGGAGGCCACGGGATGCAGAAAGCTGTACCCTTCTTCTGGTTCTCTAGATCCACTTGTCCCCTTGAACCACCTGTTTGCTTTTCCCTTACAGCTGTTAACTCTGGCTTGAAGCTAAAGATATCCCCTTGCCAAGCAGCCATGTGAGTGATACACCAATTCATTCCAGAGTAAGTTTCTGACATGAAATAAAACAAGTCCAGGCACTTGATCCACACTCCTCCAGTAAGCTACAGAAGGAAAAAAAAATCATTCCCTATCTGTGTCCCACCATGTTCACATTACATAACGATCTTCCCTCTTTTCCTTTACCTACCCTGTTTCAAAGTACTCGACCTTGCAGGTTCACAGCTTTGATTTTGATACACTCTTTCTTTTCCCTAATACCACAGCTAAATCCTCTGTGTTACACAGCAAACAATTGCATCTTCCTTTGAAGGTGCACTAGGTACACTGCCTGATTGAATTCAGTGTTTCTAAGCAATAGAGAGAATCTGTTGACCAGTTAACCTCTTGTATTTTCTTCTTTTACAGTGAAGTAAAAACAAAAGCAATCCAAAATTTAGAAGGGGGGGAGAAAAAGCGCCAAAACAAATGGGAACTGATCCTGCTCTCCTGAGAGAATGTTTACTTTAGAGATGTAAGCTAATGCATCTCCTGTCTTGTCTTTCCCCTAGGCAGCTTCTTCCAAAGGAAGGAGTAATATATTCAGCATCAGTGCGGGTGTCTCATGTCTGGGGACTAATCACTTCCAGGACTGAGCCCTGATGACTTAAGCTGCTCTGTGCACAAAACTCCACGCATGGAAGACAAAAACATTGTTCTGTTGCCCCAAAAAGGGAAGAAGGTTTCAAGGCTTGCTAAAAACAACCTCTGATCAGCTGTACACATCTAGACACTGTTGTCTTTGGTGTCCCAGATGGTCCCAGCTGTTGCCATAAGCACTGACAATGACATTCATTCCTTTTGCACACAAGTCCTAGGCAAGCCCAATTTTTCAGCTGCCTGCTGATGGGAAGTGAAATTCACACAGAGAAAAGCTGCTCTTGAGGCCCACAGGATCCCAAAGCTTGTGGAAAAATGGGGAGAATTAGTTGTAGGATCACTTCCGGCCACTATCTAATTTTATCTGTGTGTCACTGATACCGAACGTCATTCTTTTTATTATGAGAACCCCTCGACAAACAGGGCTAAAAATAAAAGGCAAGAGCTCGTAGCTGGCACAAACTGTGCTGCATGGACTCCAATTTGTATAGCAGGAACTATAATCACTCTGAGACGTGCCCAAGCCCTCGGGCATCCCACGGGATTTCAGTCACTTGTTTACAAGGTGTTTTGATTTGCAGCTGTTTGACTACAGTGGCATTTCAAGAGGGGGCGGTTTGAAAGGATGTTGTTACTGTGGATGCCGGGATTGGGAAATGGGTATTGAAAAATCACACAAGAAACCGGCGAGTGCTGTCTTTGTTCTTCCCTCCTTACACATGAATGACGTCAGTGCAGGGGAAAGGAGCTCCAGAACAGATCCAGAGATCAATGCTCTGGAAGGAATAAGCAGGGTGCAGGTAAATCCCTGAAAACAGAGCTGTGCCCTAAGCACACCAGAGTGCCCCTCATCTGATCTAAGGGGACTAAGTTCTGGAGGTAAGAAGGGAAGCATCCAAGCCCATTGCTTTTCCACCTTTTCTAACAAGATTATCACACCTAAGAACTAGGCTAAAGGCCACTTCAAACAGACCAGCAGCTGAAATGGATTTAGTCCCTGGCTCAAAGTGATTTAGCACTTCAGATGGCTCTTTCCATAATTCCCGCTCTCCTGACCTGAACAGTTCCTCTTTCAGAACTGCATTAAGCTAATGCCCACTTTCTTCTGGCCCTGTTGGGATAATGGATTCAAATATGCAGAAAGAATGTAAAAATCCATCTGTTATCTGGGATGAGTGATTTGCACAATGGTGCCCATGAGTGTTTGTTTAACACTGTGGACAGCCGGGCACTGCTAAGTGGTAACACGCTGAGAAAGGGAAAGAAGGGAGGAGAAAGTAGCCTGGCTGTTTAAAAGCTATGTCCACCAATCTGTCTGCATTTTTTTGGCTTAGTTAGCTGTTTGCCTGTTTTTTGTGGGAAGCCAGGAAGGACACGTGGAGCTTTTCCCAGGCTTTAGCGTTATTCTCTTGTTTCCAGCCCTGGATTTTGTATGCGTTAATTACAGCAACTCACGTAGGAAATCCAGTGCCAAGAGGATATTTACCTTGCAAACATTTCAGCTGCTGCCCCCTCTCCCCTTCTGTGGCTTTCTCGAGCCATGGCTGACTGGAGGCGCCGCGCTGCACTTGAAGAAGCCTCACCCTTGCCAACCTCAGTCACCAGCTCTCTGCCTGCTCAGTGTGTGCCAGAAACCTGGCTGCACTTTCTTGGCAGGGAGCAGCCATCTCCTCACTTCCTGAAGGTGAAGGAGGGCTCTGCCTAGAATATAAAGCATAAAATGGGAAAGAAGCAGTTAGATTATACCATGACAAATTGTTGTTTTTCTAGAGAGGTAAAAAGCCACCCTATGTTTGATTCTGAGTGACATTGATCAGTTTGGCACCAGCAACTTCTCTGCTGGAGTCACGAGTGACTACTCTTTAAGCAAGTACCAGAATTATCTAGGCTGGCATTACAGTTCATCACACTCCTTGCTTTCTTTAGGCAAAGTTGAAGGAAAAATCTGCATTTGCACTGCACATGCCATCGAAGATCTCAAAGAACATGACTTATCCTAGCCCACATGCCAAATCTGAATCAGAGCCAGGGTCAGAAATTCTCACTCTCTCTCCTTTCCTCCAGCCAGGATAACTTCTCCTCAAGGTCAGCTATGACTGTTGCCATCAGGGGCATGTGACACTTGTCAGCACCTTGCCACACATACCAGTTTCAGACTCCCTGGGTTTTACCCATAGCTATTGAGAACTGTCTACAGAAGAGGCTGCTAAAAAGAAAGTTGAAGACTGTTGAAGTCTATTCTAATCCACAGTGTCTATATTTGTGCAGCCCGTGTCACAGCAGAGCAGAGAAAATGTCACTGGAACAGTTTTCTTTCTGCCAACAGGCAAGAGGTTTAAAAAGAGGCAGTAACCTCTATTTGATGATGTGTTTCTACAAATGTTTAACTTGCTATTTCATTTAGAAATCATCTTTAATGTTGATTTATATTCCTGGCAGTGAAGTCAGGAGGTTGGCAATCCCATTCCTTTTCAGTCTGTGCTCTGACTGAGGCAATAACACAGATCAAAGAGAAGGAGTCTTACAGCACTCACATTTTATCATCTCAAATGTTTTCAAGTTCTCACTCTGATATTCATGGGCAGATTATGTAACTACTAGATTTATACTTCTGAAGGCCACATAGTAAAGACTGAAATGTTGTATCATTAAGAGGAGGTATTTGGAAATAATTGAATTGAATAAAGGAACAACATATCAAGTAATCACTTGACACAAGCAGCAATGTTTTCATGGAGATGTCGTTTTGCTCCAGTCTTTTATAGGGTCAGCCTCTTGTTTTCATGCCATAGAATATATAATTAACTGCATGTTATTATACATTCTAAGTCTTGTTTTTCATCTAAATATGTCAAGCTGACATTTTTTTTTGCCTTAGTAATTGCTAAATATTCAAGGACTTGAATTCCATCAATAACAGTTTACCTAACTGATGGAAGCAGAGTAAGCCACAGACCTTCTGTGAATTTTTCAGAGGGTAATATATTATTAGTTCATTACAGTTCATTATCTAATGGGTCATAGGAATACGAAGACTTGCTTTGGTGCCTGCCTTGAGCCTCCCTGCCCATGGCTTTTGTACAGTGTCTCATGAACACTGATAGGTTTAGTTGCCTAATGATTTGGGGACTTTGACTGCATAGCAGCACCACCTTTTTAATAAAAAAGAGAACAAAGGCAGGCAGAGGTTAGCAGATCATAGCATGGTTGGGGTTGGAAGAGACCTTTTAGCCTATCTCATCAACCCAGCACTATCACTGTAACCCCTAAATCACTAAATCATCCCCCTGCACCACATCCAGACACCTCTTAAACACCTCCAGGGATGGTGACTCCATCATCTCCCTGGGCAACCTATTCCAGTGCCTAAAATGCACTGAAGGATGAGAGAATAGACTAAGAGCAGCCCTGAGGAGAAGGACTTGGGGGTTTTTGTTCATGAGAAGTGCAACATGACACAGCCATGTGCAGGCAGGTTGGGGCTCAGAGCAACCTGGTCTAGTGGGAATTGTCCCTGCCCATGGTGGGAGTTGGGATGAGATGATCTTTAAGGTCCCTTCCAAGCCAAACTACTGCGTGATTCCATGCAGTGGGACAGGACCCCAACGTGCTGGCAGCCAGAGGGCACAGACTGTGGGGACATCATGGCTGGGCATGTCCCCCTCTGCACTGGCCCTGCTGCCACGAGCCACTGCTGGACAGACACACAGACAGGCTGCTAGCATGTGCTGGGACAGGCCTGCATGGGGAGATCACAGAATTGTCTGGGTTTGAAGGGACCTCTGGAGACCATTTAGTCCAAGCCCCTGCCAAGGCAGGGTCACCTAGAGCAGATCACTGAGGAAGGAACACATCCCATGTCCAGGTGCATTTTGAATGTCTCCAGAAAGGGAGACTCCACAACATCCCTGAGCAGCCTGTTCCAGTCCTCTGACACTCACTGCAAAGAAATTCTTCCCCATGTTGAGGTGGAACTTCTTTTGTTTTAGTTTACGGCCACTGCACCTTGCCCTCTTGCTGGGCACCATCCTCTTGGCACCCACCTCTGAGATATTTATATGCACTAGTGAGATCCCCTCTCACTTTTCTCTTCTCTAGATTAAACAGGCCCAGCTCCCACAGCCTTTATTCATGAGAGAGATGCTCCAGTCCCTCACTCATCTCTGCTGCCCTCCACCAGGTACTGTCCAGCAGCTCCGTGTCCCTCTTGTCCTGAGGAGCTCAGAGCTGACACAGCACTCCAGGTGTGCCTCACCAGGGCTGAGCAGAGGGGCGGGATCACCTCCTCGGCCTGCTGGCCACAGCTTGTGCTGGATGCGGACGCGGGCACGGGCACGATCACAGACACACAGACACACAGACACGGGCACGGGAGCGCCGCCGGCCCCGCCCGTGGGCGGTGCGGCCCCGCCGGCCCGGCCCCGCTGCCCGGCCCCGCGCCCCGGACGCGGTTGTGGCGGCGGAAGGGAAGGGGCGGGGCGGTGGCGGTGGCGGCGGGCCCGGCGCGATGTTCCTGACGGCGGCGGCCCGTGAGTGGCGCGGGCGCGGCGGGGCCGGGCGGCGGCAATGGCAATGGCCGCGGCCGTGACCGCGGGGGCGGCTCTGAGGGCGGGCGGGCGGCCCCGGCAGCGCGACCTTCGTGACCCCTCCGGGCCCTTCCCCGCCCTTCCCCTCCTTCGGCCGCGGGGCCTCCCAGCGTGCCCCGGAGGGACCGCAGTGTGACCTGAACGAGACTTGCACAGACACAATAAACATAACCTCCTTTTTTTTAGTGGGAATTTGAACTTGTGCTGCAGATTTATGATTACTGTAACTTCAGTGAGATGACAGGGAAATAGTTCAGCCTGTTTCGTGCTGTGCTGTGGGTTAGGTGAGCGGGCCCCCAGGCAGGCCCGCGGGAGGTCGGGCCCGGCTGAGAAGCGCTCCCTGCTCTGCCCCTGTGGCCGTGCCAACCCTTGTGCTGGCACCACAGCGGGAACAGAAGCCGGGGTGGTGGAAACAAATCCAGGAGACTGGGACTGCAGTTTGCACCAGCAGTGCTCCTCACACGTGTCTCGACTTCACACTCACCCAGAGAATTCATACTCCGTTCTGATGCTGAAAACTTACTGAGAACATCTGGAGGGTGCAGCCTGTCATGCTGGCCACTGCATTTGCACAGACACAAATGATGCACAAAGAGCAGGGATCTGGCAGCGCGTGGAAGAGTGAATGGTGCTTTATTGTGACAGTGAATCTCTTTGCACTATCGCTCTGGGGCTTTAGCAAAGTCAGGCCAAGAAACACACTTAATCTTTGTACGTTGCATATAAAGGAAAAAGATAAAATGGTAACTGTTTCTTCTGTTTTTCTCTTCTTCATGCTGAAAAAAACCCAATCCAGTGGCCAAGAGCAAATCTAAGTAAGTGATGGTTTTCCTCAGCATTTTTGATTACTGTTATGTTGTATCTTAACAAAATGTTAAGTTTTTCTAGGATTTTTTAATATACCTGAGAGAATTCCAGTCCTTGAGTCTGGCTGCATCATCTCAGCCATTCTGTATGTGTGTCTTCTCACAGGTAAGTACAGAATGGTGTGAAACTCTCCCATGGGTTCTGAACTTGCAGCAAAGGCAGGTTTTGTCCTATGGGCTGTTACATTGAGCTCAGCAGTAATCTCCAAAGCTCCCTGCATGGGGGGAGCACACCTCTGTGCTCTGTGATTAGAGAGTTGTAAATTATCCAAGTACTTTCCTTGTTGTTCACCTGTCATACCTTTTTAGCTGAGGAGAGTAAACTAAGGTACAGTGTGGGTCTTTGTTGTCTGTGGTGTGGACTTTGGGCAGGTGCTGTGAAGCTCTGCCATAGCCAGAGTGCAGAACACTTCCTAGGCTGAGCATATTCCTGAGTTTGGGTGTGAGGAATGGATAGATGGGGTGCAGTCAGTGCTCTGGGCATCTCAGTTTGCTCTTGAGTCCAGCTCAGCAGAGATGTCATTGAGCTCTGAAAGGAAATTAGTCACAGTCCTCTGACCTGTGTTAAGCATTGGAAAGAAAGGAATATGTGCTTTGAGCACGGTGCTCTTACAATGTAGGCACAAGGAAACAAGATCATGTGGAGAAACTGACTTGGATCCAAAATGTTCTTTGTAAGAAAATTAGCTAGATGAATTCAAGAGCCTAAACTGGTACATTTATGTGGACACATTCCTGTTTTCCCTTCCCAGAAGTTGCATTCTGTATGACTGTATTATACTTGATTCCACACAGGCCTGGGATCTATGGCCTTTGATACATTTTCTGTATTTTGTTGGGTTTTTTTTAAGAATCTGCCCCCAGCACAGCCAGTACTGACCACTTGCCACATTTGAGCAAATTCTTCTGTTACAGAATTTCTGCACAATTGTCAGGCTTTTAAATTAAGAAAGCACTTCCCAAGTATGTGCCTGACAGAGAGCAGCTTGACATCTCATTGTTCTACTGTTATCTGTTCAAAAAACAAACACAGCAAACCAGGAGGTTTCTGCAAGGTGAAAAAGTAGCTTTTTTAAATGGTGTTACTAATGTTAATGTAGGGATTTTTACCACATACTCCCATTTTTTTTTTTTTAAATCCGATGTTTCTTTCTGTTCTTTTACAGTCCCATATGCACTCCAGGAATATGTTCTTATATTATTTATTATTATTTATCCTTCTCCATTCCCCTTGAGTTTCTTCTTGCCCTGACAGCTTTCTAATGTTTTCTACCTCTGCTCCTTGTTACATTCCTTCACAGGGGAGTAATTTTTTTGAGCAAGGTGTATTGTTTGGAATGGGCTTGGCCTCAGATGTGTGGTGCACAAGAATTTGAAGGCCTGGCCACACTGATGCCACTGATTCCTCCAGAAAGGGGAAACTGCCCAGAGGCTTTGAGGAAGTGGGTGAGATATAGGGAAAAGAGTCTTTGTGGTTACTGAAGCTTCACAGCACACCTGCAGTAGTGTGCAGGAGAGGACAACAACCAGGGCTAATCCCAAGAATATGCTGGTCAGTTGTCTGCAGGAATCCAGTGTCTTTATTTTGAACTCAATGGTAAATTAGATTGCAAAGCTGCAAAGGAAGAGCTTAAGGAAGTAACTGGTCAAAGCTGTACAAGGGAGGAAGAACGGGTTCATTTTGACAGACCATTTTGTTAGAAACGGGAAAATACAGGAAAATGGAAAGTGAACTGAGATGTATCCATCTCTTCATTGAAATGGAAGAGAAAGATATAATTTACAGACTGGTTAGAGGGTTTTACATTTGTTTTGAAACTGGGAAGTTGCTTGGATCTTGGCATACTTCCAGACTGAAGTGTGGAGCAGCTTCCTCAGTCTCCTGCTCCCGGGACACCGCGGTTGCTGCCAGCCTGCCCCGCAAACCGAGAGCCCTCCAGTGGGGAAGGGGGTTCCCGGGGCTGGGTTAATAATGAGTTCTGCATCTCCAGCAGGATGGTGCCAAGGGGTTCTGCTTCTCCTTTCGCATGCCTCTTGTGCCAGCCTATCTGCTGAGCTTCCTCTCTGCATGAGGAAGTGATAGTCTGTGATACAGTGTTATCTACAGCCTGAACATCTTCAACTACCATCATCCTTCCTCTTGCCCTTAGCTTGTAAGCCTTAGTGACTCAACTGTATGCTGGTTTTCCTTTTTGTCTCTCCTGCTTCTATTCCTCCCACCTCACTGTTTTTTGGAGGAGTTACTCCTCTCTAGGCTTGTACCCTTGTATATTAAAGATATATCCTTAATATCCTTAAGGAATTACTTACTTAAACTTGATGCTGGAGCTTATGGTTTAGTGTTTGTCTGTGTTAAAAGTTAAGCGTACATAGTTTTGATGCTCCCATCCCTGAAGTTGAAATGAAATGTGATTGTCTCAAAATATGTGTGCTGAAAGCTTGTCCAGTGGCCATGCCCTGGCAGGTTGGTGGGTCCTCAGTGAGTGCCTGTGCCCTGACACAGAGCCATCCCTTGTGACTGTAGGTACATTCTGGTGAGGATGAAGAGCGCTGCAGAGACAGGCTACTGCTTCAACATCAGGAGACTGCGGCTGCAGGAAAAACTGGTCCTGCTGAGATACGATCCCATTGGTAAGGGCTCGTGCTTTGTCTGAGCTTCTCTGACTCTGTGGGAGACAAGATTTGAATGCAACAGGATTTTTCCCATCTAAGCAGAATATGTCATAACATGTTTCATACTCAAATGACTGTACAGTTGCTGTTCTTCATGACATTCCAGTGGGAAGTAAATGTTACCCTCATTTTACAGATTGTGGCAGTGAAACAAAGTAATGACTTGCCTGACACATCAGAGACTTTGATGACAGCCATGCCACATGTCACTGGCGAAGTCGAGTGACACAGGAGTTCTTTCATTCTGTTTCTTTGTGTGGTTTGCTAGACTGTGCTACCTCCAACAAGCAGGCACAAAGTATGCATCAACAGAAGTGTTCTGTTAAGCTGCCGTGGGAGCTCTAGACCAGAAATTTTAACCATCTCTTACAAAATGGACTTTTTCTTCTAAAGAAATAGGCACAGATTCTTCCTATTCCACAAATGATATCACTCTCCAGATGGCAGTTAGTGGATTCTTTTATGTTCCCCTGGTCCTTGCAGATTTTCTCTGTTTAAGAATCTGATTTGTTGGACAGGTTATAGCACCTGCCACACTGTCTTTTGCTCACCCAGCTTTTTGAAATGTGACTAAGGGTTCAAGTTTCTGTTGTTAACATTAAAAAGCTGAATTTAAAATAAAAAGCTTAAACCAAACCATATTAGAAATAACATGGTGTAGCTAATGCAAAAAAAGGCTTATTTAAAGTTGTGGACTATAAGAAATGTATTAAGCAGCTCTAAGTAGATAATGGATGGCCAGTTCTATGCTGTGATAATGCATGTGATTCAAGTTTATTTTTTCTTAAAATGTTCTTGTTAGAGGACTACCTTTTCATTCTCAGAGCTAACAGTACAGGAGCTTTGAGAGGTGAGAGACACCACCAGGGAAGCAATATGCAGTTTTCAAAGGTGACAGAGGTTGTGGCTTTCCTTTTGAATTCCACACAGAAGGGCAATCAGAGATCTCTGGCATTATATTCTTGAATAAGAAAAATAAATTATTGCACTGAAACAGTGTGCAGAGTGATCCTTCAGAAGCTTTGCAACTTGTAGGGAAGTGAAGAAAAAGAAGAACTTAGAACATGTAGTAGGTTGCTGAAGAAAGGTTTGATCTTTGTAGCCTGTAGTAGAACACAAGTGAGAAATTGATGTGAGAAAGTGTTGCATGTGTGAAGGGAAGTAAATTTGAGTCTAGATAACAACTCACATCAGGAATATGTTTGGAAGCATTTTCACTTGGCATGTGTTTTCACCTTATGTTTTATACTTCTTAGAAACCTGGGACATCCACAGAATGAAGCATTTTAGTGAAGTAGTGGTAGGATTGCCCAAGTTTCACTACCTCCCAACTGCAGCAACAGAATCTGTACTGCAGGATTTCTTAAAACGAAACTTTTTTGTGGAAGAGGAGATTTTGTTGTGTGGACTGCTCTTGCGTAGCTTTCAAAGGAATTCATATAATGAAACTAACCAAACTGTGGATTTTCAGATGGCATTTTAAAGCTTTGCTCTGCTTTATTTTGTAATTTTTGGTTTTTATTAATGTATTGACTATGCCTAACCTGCCCCTGCAGGTTTTTTTTTGCAAACACCTGCATCAGGCATTGTGGTCACGGCCACTTTGTGCCTCGCTGAGAGATCCACAGGACAATTGGCTAAGTTCTCAGTCAGTCTGTGAGGCCAACTGGATCCAGCTCATCATCTGTAGTTGTTTGGGCTCTGGAGTTGAAGAGTAGTAGAAAGCAGAAAGAACCTATTTTTGTCCCTACATTGAACAGCTGTGACTCAGAACAGTCACACAGAGCAGCTGTTGAGTGTTTTCAGTCACTTGCATTCTGACACTTATTCACACAGAGGTAAAGTGGACATCTTAGGAACTAAAAATTACATGTGGTTAAGTGAAAGCACCACGAAACTCCTTCAAGACTTGGTTAACAACAGTGCTGTGCCAGTCAGTTGCTGCACACTCATTTAAGCAGTGAAGGCAGCCAGGAGAAAAGGAACGTGGGCTGGTTGAATTGAATTTTAACACTTCAGGCTTCTTAACGGATTCTTTTTTCTCTTTTTTTTCCCCTATAGCAAAACAACGTGTCCTCTTCACAGAGAAGAGAAAAATCCGTTCTGTGTGAACAATGACTGGACTTGATTTATACACGGGACGAGGATGGTCTGGGGGGAGGATGGGGTGAACACTGATTCAGAAATCCAGCAACATGGGCTGAAAAGAGAGGAAATGAACTGGGATCACCGTCTCCTGTGATTTGAAGGCCATTGTGAATAAAACAATGTAGAGAGAGAAAATTCTTAATGTCTGGACATAGATCATCACAGTAACATTTATTTATCTTTTGAGTTATTTTTACAGTGTTCAATTAAAAAAAATTAAATAGCAAATCCCATTGTCTGTGTTTTCTATTGTGAAAGAGGCTGTAATCTTCAAAGGAACTATTGTTTTGTAAAGCAATAAAAATTAACATTTTCCACAGCAGGAATTCAATGGCAGGATTGCAAGTTTTTCTAACCTACCAGCCACAGATGCGACAGTAGTGACCACGGGCTGGTGTCATAACTTGGAGGGGTAATGTTGCACCAGCACCTTCTGAGGAAAGAAGGAATGGCAACCTAGATGAGTTTTTGGATAAGCTATTAATATGGTGATAGGCCTTATAATAGGTATTATTTTCAGCCAGGTTAGTAGGACAGATTTTTCATTCTTGGGTTTTTGTCAAACATGAAGAAAACAGCCAAGGTAGTTCTCTGATGTTTTTGTAAGCGTTTTTTCCTTGATTAGCTTGCCTGTGTTCAGAGCAATGTGGCCAGAGACATTTTTCCAAGCCTTCCTCAGTAGCAGTGGTGTCCTGTTTGCAGTTGGAGGGACCTTGCTGAGTGTGGGGTGGCACAGAGTGCAGTGCCACACCTGAGGCACGTGGGCACAGGCACGCCCAGGCTCCATGTACGGTGAGCCAAACACTGGCCCTGGAGTTTGAGCACTGAAGTTGCAGTCTCAAAGCTAATGCTCTGCTTCATGTGCTGCCATTTCACATAAGCACTTGTGATAAAATAAAGTGCAAATACTGTCAGGAGCCCATGCCCTGCAGGTGTTTGCTGTAAACTTCATGTAGTTCAATAAGGCACACTGTGTGGGATGGCCACAGCGCTGTGTGGGGCCAGAGAGAGCCGCTGTGCTGTGTTTGAGAGACCCACCACCCACACCCCATCTACTGCTGTGCAACAGGAACACACAGGATTCCTGCAATGAGAAGCAAAGAGACTGCTGGCCTTTCCAGTCAGCAGAGGAGAACCTCAGTGCAGTCAGGAGAATAATGCTGTCTGGTATGAGATAAAATCAGTACAGTGAGCTAGACAATCAATTAGAAAAGGTCCTGAGGCAAGTCCTTCCTGTAAGGATATGAAGATTGTGTCCCCGGTGCCTGGACGCTCACTGATGCGACACAGTTGGACTTCCTGATCATTTCCTCCATGGATAACTTGGGATAGTAGGCCAGGTAGAAGGCCAGTGCTCCCACAAAACTGTCTCCAGCGCCCTAGAATAAAACAACAAACAAGCTGAAGTGTATTTGCACAGGGAAACAATTCAGATGCCTTTACCGGAAAGACACAAGCTGTAGCACTGATTGCAGGGGTCAGGAAATTGTTCAGGGGTTGAATTCAATACACTTTTCTGTGCCTAGGAAATTTTGCAAAGTTAAACTAATGCCACAATACTCTCCTTGTGCCCAGCTGCTGAGTCAAGGTGAGCACTCTAATATGGCTTAAAACTTAAAGAAAAAGCAAAGCAAGTGTGCCACAGTTCAGCCAGATGTTGTTATAAACACTGCTTTTGAAACTTCCTGTTGCTGGAGTGTCTGATTTTGATTTCTCAACCTTGATGTTTCATTAAAGCTATTTTTCTCTTATTTAACTTCCGTTTTTCATAAAGGTCAGTGGTAAAAGGGGCAGTGAAAAGGGGGAGGAAAAACAAGCTATGTGGTTTGTGTAAATTCCTAGTTGTACGGCGATATGTTTTGACACTTCCAGAACAGCTGTTGTTTGTTAAAAAGAACCCACTGTCATTAAAAACTAGCATTGTATCTGTCACATAAATCACTTTTATTCCTGGGGCAAGCTTTGCCACCTGTGCTGAGTTTGACCATGGAGGATGAGGACAGTGACATTCACTGGGAGCTCTGGCAGCCATGGCCCCCTTGAGCTACCCATCGTTCCCAATCCATGCCCTGCATGCCCCGTGGGAGCCCTGGGGAGGCATGGAGTAAATCTGTCCAACATGGGCACCAGCCACACCCCAGCTTGCCCTGACTCTTTTGCCCAGATACTGCTGGCTGTGCTCTGGTCAGCAGGCAGGGACAGCTCTTTGCCTCCCAAGCACTTCCTAACAATAATTGTTGTTTAGCTGTCCAGTGCTATGAAGTGTCCCCAGCAACTGGCAAAATTTAGCTTGATTGATGGTCATGTTTAACTTCATTTGCTCATTTCAGTCCTCAGTGTTCTTTCCCTCTCCTCCTCTAAAACTGTCTTGATTCTAAGGCCAGACTGATATCAGTTCTAGTGGCTACCATAAAACTGGTCCTAAGGTCCCTTTTTTTAAAATCATACTTTTATACCAGTAAAGGCATTAAACCAGACACACTAGTATTATCTTATTTCATTCCAGATCCAGCATATGGAGGAGGGATTTTGCCTCTGTAGTTGTAATAAATAGGCCCCAAGAGTCATGCAGCAAGAGCAAAGGGCCTAGAAAAACTGTCAAAACAGCTCAGCAAAATTTCTACTGGAAGTTAAGACTAGGAAGTAATATTCCAATTTTGAATACTAGTGTTGAATTCCAGTTTTGAATACTAGTGTCTTATACTCTTACTTGCCTTGCAATCAGCTGCATATAAAATCATTCCAGCAAAACAATGCCACTTGCATAGAAATTTGTTTCCAATGTTGCAAGCAGCTGACAGGGCAGAGCAGCGTGGGCACTGCAAGGGACCCTAACAGGGGTGAGCACAGGACAGGGGCCCTACCCCAGGCCTGGCCTCTCCTTGCCCAGCCCTGCCACAGTGGCTGTTTGCATTGGTGTTTCCAGACAGAAAACTCCCTGCTTAACTCCTGCTTGGCTGGAGCTTGAATGCTGTGTTCTGTCAGGATACAATGGAGAGCATGGCCTGGCAAATGATAAGTTAATAAGAAAAGCTGTACCCCTGCATGCAGCTGTAGCAGCACCTGTTTCAACAGTTCTGTATTCCTGAACATACCAGGGGCAGGTGAAGGTTTTTATCAATTTCTGTTGGGCCTTTGTCTCCCTTCTGGTTTCCGGAGTGTTCCCACAATGGCAGGTGGAGCAGGAGCAGGTGACTGCTAGTTAAGCATTGCCAGTGTCTTTTGTCTGATGCATAATACAAAAATCTCCATCCCACCTCAGAGTTTGTAATCTAATCACTGCATGATTAATTATTAAAGCTATTTTGGTGCTGTTGTTACAGACAGGAGTAGGATTTCAGCATGCAGATCTGTTCTGCTGTTGCTCTAGCAGGAAGAACATTTTTTACAGTGATCACTGGGAAATGGAAGTAGCCAAATATTTTAATGAGTAATACTCAGAATATCTGGTGTCAAACGGCATAAACTGTTATCTGGCAGCAGCATGGAGCAGAATAGTGTCTTTTTGGTTTTTTCTTTAATAATTGCTGCACTGTTGGCTACAGGGACAAAAACACACTGACCACATGTCACGCAGGTCTGTGTGCCAGGGAGATGGAGTGTAAGTTCTCCCTGCAATGTTACTGTGGCTCTCTGCTCAGGGGTGATGCTCTGAGGTTGTGACATGGCTAGGGATCTCCCTTTTAGCCTGGCTGAACAATGATAAATGGCTCTGAAAGCAGAAAAGGGAGAGAACAGCAGATTCCCATCCAGAACAGAAAAAGCCCCCCTAGCATTTTTTTGCAAGAGAAAAGATTACAGGGTGATTGGAGAATTATAGAAGGATTTGATGCCAGTAAACTTTCTGAAATCCTCACTTCCCATGCATAGACTGAAGCAGTCAGTATCTGCAAAGCCCAGCTATCACAGACCCAAAGGGTATCATAAATTCAGTTGCTGATAAGTGAATGTTTTGTGAGGGGGGTGTTTTCAGCAGAGGAGCTGCTGCACTGACAACAGCATCACACATCACACTGATTATGTAGATCCCCTGCTCAGCCTTGCTTCTGGTCTGTGCAGACGTGACTGGTCAAACATGACTCAAGCAGCAATAGCACAACTGGTTCAGCTGCAAGGTTAACTGCAGTAAGAACTATTTTTGGCTTACAGAAACAGACCTTCCTTCTTTGGTACTGTGGATTAAACTACATTGGGTTTGGTAGATTCTGAAATGGTTTGCACAGAGCACTAGAAGGAACAGGCTCAGAGTAAAATCAAGATTACACAAACACTGGAATAACAAATAGTAGACTTATATTTCAGCTGTTTCAAAACCTGCTCTAAGAAAAATAATTCTGACCTACTTCACAAAAAAATTAATTTGAAAATGACCACTTAGGTGCATTGAGAGTGCCCACTGACAAAATATAAATACAGAGTATGTAATATTTTACATTCTTCAGCATTTGTCTTCCAGGAATTCTAATACACTGCAGACTTTGAGATAATCCTCATATCCTTGAGTGCCTGGAGACAATTCATTCCATAATTATGAAAGTATAATGTATTTAACCTTTCTTTAAGGCAGGAGATGCTAGTTTGTTTGAAATAAAATAAAGAATTGGATTTTAAAATTGTCTGATATGCTGTGGCTCATTCTTAAATACAAATGTCATGGTTTTGACTAATTTTTATGGGTTTGAAGCAGTTTTGAAAACCTATTTATACTCTGTGCCACTAGTCTGTAAGGTCCTTGTTTTCCTGAGTGTCTGGAAAAGGGCATTTTTGTTTCTTACAATCCAGCACTGATTGAGACTGTATTTCTCTAGAGAAGAGAAGATCCATGAAAACACTTCTATTTATACCTTAGCTTTTGTTAGTCCTGATTTGTCAGAAGCTGGTTCACAACTTTAGTATAACTATTTTTATACGATGCTGCCCCGAGAAGCTTTTTAAGGAAACTGCTTTGTAAGTGGAAACTATATTGTTCAACAGCCTTTCCAGCATGTAAAGCCTTTTCCAATCCATCATGCACAGGCTATTAGGATGCATTTCACTTATACAATAAGATGACTTGCTCACCAAAAAAATTTGGAGGCCAAGAGGCCAAAAGCTGCAGTTCACAGAGAGGCCGCAGTTGCACTGCCTTGTTCCAGGGAAATCTTTTGCTCAGCCTTTGCCCTCCCAGCCTGTCCTCCTGGGCAAGAGCAACAGCAGCTATGGAAGAACATGAGAGGGCTCTGCCTCCTGAAACCTGATGTTGTTAGTGAAGCTCAGAAAACTTTTCTCAGGTGATTTTTAAAAAGTTACAGTCCTTGTGCAGTCTGGCTATTAACATGCATTCATTCCATTAAATACATTCTAAGAGCATGTTTCCAAGGCCCGAAGAAACATCTGAAAAGGATGTTGTACAGCAGTACAAGAGAAATGTTTTGCCTGTAATGATGAATTCTTCATGTAGTGAATAAATCAAACATCAATCCAAAAGCTGTCAAAAAGTGCCTCATGATGTAGAACCAGTAACATTGCTCATAGTGATGCTTACAGCCTCCAAGGAGCATTCACAGAAGTGCACAAATAAACGGAGCCTGAGGATTATGCTGATTTAGTGCAGCCTACATCCATGGCAATGCAGAGATGCCCAACTCTGTCAAAGGAACTGGGCCTTGGAGAATTCCTGCTGTATTTATAGCTCTCCACAACTGTGTGATGCTGGATTATGCTGAGGATGTTATCGCTCTGTCACATCTGCTCAACATTCCCTGCTGTACCTCTGCCTACTCTGTACCCAAACTGCAAATTAGCCCTATGAAACACAAAAATAGCAGTCAGCAAAGGCACTCACTATCCATTATCCATTGCTCACAAGTGGGAAAAGCCTATGTCTCCCTACAAGAATCCCTGGGCTGTGCTTTGGTGAAAGGTTACTAGTGGAACTGGAGAAACATTTCCAGCCTTTGAATATATCCAGATAGTCTTGTGCCATTTGGGTCTGTGTCTCATCTAAGGGATAATTTCAGCTGAAATGCTCAGGGAATTAAATATCCTTTGATGACAGTGCGTGGTGGGGTGAGCCTGGATGGATATCAGGTACCCACCAAAGCTACTCTGCCACTCCCCTGTTCAGGTGAACAAGGGAGAGAAAATAGAACAAAAGGCTTGTGGATTGGAATAAGGGCAGGCAGCAATCACCATCACATCATCAAAAGAGACCTGACTTAGGGAAATTACCTTATTACTAATCAGATCCGAGCAGAATAATGAGAAATAAAAGCAAATCTTAAAACACCTTCCCCCATCCTCTCTTCTTCCCAAGTTTAATTTCACTTCCATTTTCTCTACCTCCACCTCACACAGCAGCACAGGACTGGAGAGGATGGGGATTGTGGCCAGTTCACCACATGTTTTCTCTGCTGCTCCTTCCTCCTCAGGGGAAAGACTCCTCACATTCTTCCCCTGCTCCTGCCTGGGGTCCCTGCCACAGGAGACAGTCCTCCATGGGATTCACCATGGAACATGAGTCCTTCCCACAGGCTGCAGCTCTCCACAAACTGCTCCAGAGTGGGTCCCTTCCCCATGGTTCAGTCCTTTGGGAACAGGCTGCTCCAGTGTGGGTCTCTCATGGGATCACAAGTTCTGTCAGCAAATCTGTTACAGCATGGCCTCCTCCCTCCACAGGCCCTGCCAGGGCCCTGCTCCAGCACAGGCCTCCCTGGGGTCGCAGCCTCCTTCGGGCACCCAGCTGCTCTGCTGTGGGGCTGCTCCGTGGGCTGCAGGTGGATCTCTGCATCCCCAGGGACCTCCATGGGCTGCAGGGGCACAGCTGCTCCACCATGGTCTGCACCAGGGGCTGCAGGGGAACCTCAGCTCCAGAGCCTGGAGCGTCTCTGCCCCTCCTTCTGCACTGACCTTGGTGTCTGCACCATTGCTTCTGTCACATCTTCTCTCCTCCTCTGCAGCTCTTGTTGCACAGCACTATTTTACCCCGTCTTAAGGGGTAAAACTGCATTATCCCAGAGGCACTACCACCTTCACTGAAGGGCTCAGCCTTGAACAGTGCTGGGTCCCTCTTGGATCACTGGCTCTGTCAGACATGGGGGAAGCCATTCTTGTAGTCCTCACTACCAAAACTTTGCCACGAAAACCCCACTCACAGTGGCTGGATTGGTTATGCAGCTTTTGGACTTTTATGATTTCCTTCTTCCTGAAAGAACCCATGTTTAAACTCTATTTGATGGAGAATGATTTATTTCTGGAAATGTTCCTGGCTGGTTTGTTTGTTTCTTTTTTTTTTTCCTTTTTTTTTTAATTCTGCATTTATTTGCCTGTGGAATACTTTTAAAAATTATTTTCTGGGAGGTTAAAGGTTAATGTTTTCCTCCCCACATATTTCCTCATGTTTCACTAGAAAGATATTTTGGCAGTTTAAATCAAGACAATCTTTAATTAAACTAACTCCACTATCTTGAAACTCTCCTGAAATTAAACTGATTTGACTATCTTCAAGCTGTTTCCTAAAATCAAGGCCTAACAAGGATGATTACTCCCACAGTGTCTGGGGTTGCTAATCCTGTGTGGAAGCATTGCTGTCTTTGTAGGGCACCCTGCAGATACTGGTGTGCCTCTGCACAGCTGTGCTTAAAGGAGGAGACCTATTGTTACAAACCCCTAAAACATGAAATATTTGAAAATTACTAAGTAATTTTCCACTAACACAGTTATTCCTGTATCTTTGCATGGAATTTTGAGGGGGAGGAAGTCCTTAACTGGGAACTACCAAATTTAGCAATAAGAATCAAATGAACTTGAATCAAATAGCAGGGCTTGCCTGGCTAGGTGTAAGTTAGGCTCTCGGTACTGACTAAATAGCACTGCAAAGCTACTTGGGTTGAAAATATAGGAGAAGAACAAGAAAAAGCACACTGTGCCCCAGAGCTTTAGGGTCTGGATCTCCAACTCTATTACTTAATCTGTCCTCTGGTAACTGAGTGTTTCTGCAGTCTTGTCACAAAGAAAGAGTAGATGTTACCCTAAGCCAAAGGAAAATATATAGAGAGAATCATGGTAGTGGTGCTTGTCTCTTCCTTTCTTCTTCCCCTCTGCCTTCCCCACAAACCCCCCCCCAGTGCTGTCTGATGTGGTTTGTACACTCCAGGCAAAGTCATGGGGAACTGCTAAGATGCTGCCCCACCGTAGCTCCTTCCTCCCAGCCTTGGGCAGAATGGCTGAGCTCAGCCAGTGTTTAACAACGGCAGGAGGTGTAAGCTAACACATTTTAATTTGCATTCCCTGTAGGTTGACAGTGCACTCTTAATTCCAGTGATTCAGACTGCAGTTTCAAAATAGGCTTAAGCCAATCCATGGCTATGCTACTGCTGAAAGGCTCAGTCCCCACTCATGTTTTTATCCCTGTTTCATGTTCCCACGCCCTCCCCTACATCAGATTTAGCACTTGTGTGGCCAAGCAGTGAGGCAGATCAGTTCTGTGATCCTTCTGACGACTGGGCCGGCCAACACTGAGCAAGAAACAATAGTTTCCACCCAGATCAGCAAGTTGCTGTATTACCACATGATAGCTGGTCCACAGCAAAGGAGAAAGAGGTTAGAAACACTCCTTTCAGCATGATCTTGGATCAGCTTGAGCCAACTGTGAAACCTCACCCTCAGTCAACACCAGGCAATTCATTAACTCAGTTGTGTATCCAAGCCTTAATACTCTGGCTCCTTGTTCACACAGGGAAAGCTGCCTGTTCCACTCTTCCCCCCATACCCTGTGGGCTGGCTCTGGAGGAATGAGGGAATGATCATGCTTCATTTCTGCATCTTTACCAGACTCTGTTCTGGGAAGCTGTGGGAAGGAGCAATCCCTGACTTTCTTGCATTTATGCTGTGAGGTCCTTGCACAGCCTTGAACGGGGAAAGTTTCTTGCTCGCTTACTCAAGTTGAACAAGGCCATCCTATCATCTGGTCCTTCACATGTCCTGAGAACTTAAAAGGTAACCAAACCACACCCAGTGCAGACTATCAGTTGGGAAACATCAAAACCAAAGCATACCACACAATGCTTCACATCAGCCATCAGGAATTTTTACCCACTTCCTGACAGATTTCCTGATGGGTCATTAACAGTGATTAATCAGCCTGACCGTTAACCCCCTGCATTCCTGAGAGATTAATCTCAATACAAGGCCTCCTGCAAGCAATTTCTTTCCTTTCTGAAACATCCTACTACATTAAGTTATGCACTGTTTCTAAAAAGATCAGTGACAAGCATTACAGATGCATGAATTCCCCTGAAATGCTTGGTTTGTGGTGAATGTTGGAAATAAAACATACAATGTTCACAACTCTGCAATTTTTAATTTGTATGTCATCTAAAAAGCACAGATGAAAGTGTCTGCTTTACATTTCAAAGCCCATATACAGCATCAACTTTGAAGGCAGGTAATAGTGCTCTCATTTCACATGATGGGAAATTAACCCAACTTAAGATCAAGGATGTTAAGAACACCCACTTTGAGACATCTGTGGGCTGAATCCAAAGCTCCAGATCTTTTATGGGCTAACAGGAATCACATGAGCTACCCATCCTTTGAAAGTGAGGCACAGCTTGGGAACCCTAAAACTGAGATATGCAAAATAATTAAGTAGACCTCCACAGCGCTGCTGGAGTCTCAATCAGGATAAGAACAGAGGAGCTCCCATCTCACTGTTTACAAGAAAAATACTGCAAGGTGTCTGTGAGGTGATGGCTTTCTCTTAGTGCACACTGAAGTCTGGGAAAGATCACAGGAGAGCCACATTGCCCTGGATAATAATATTCCAATATGCTGCTCAGCACTGAGGAACAAAGTTATTCTGTGTAGTAGATGGTTAGTCTAACCCCAGAAAGCCAACAAAGTGTTCACTCACAGCGAGCACTCTGTTTTCTGAATCATCGAAACAATTCAGTGTGATGATGCTCATATAAACTCTCAACTCCAGATTTATATTTCTTTCTTACACAATGGAGTAAGAGCACAGAAGCAGGAACTCCATATACCACTGTGAAAGCAAGGGATCCATATTGCTGAACCTGTGAGATTCCTGTCAACCAAACAATTCACCAGTACCCTGATTCCTGCACTACCAGGGCAACAGATATTTTGGCATGGAATTTTTCAATTTGGGATACACTTCTGTGTAAATCTTCTGTTTAAGATTGAATTCACTTTTGCCTTCATTATCTGCTTCTTCCCTGGTTCCACATTTGAGCCTTGATCTATGACCTCCCTTCATTTGGTCTGCAAGTTCATACCTCACATAGAAATTCAGAAACGGCAGAAAAAACCCTCCACACATTTTTTCCCCCTGCAGTGCATGTAAAAAATGTATGATATATAAAATACAGTACTGGAAAATCCTCATTACATTTCATCTGAACGCAAAACTCTCCAGTGGCACTCTTGCGAAGTTATAAACCACAATGTGTCAACAACAGGGAAGCACGCAGACATCACCACTAATAGACAGAAGATGGACTTTCAGTTGCACATGCTACAGGAGCTGTATCCACCTCTCCCAAAATTTGACCTTGCACAGAACCAAGAGTCGTGGTTGAAGCCTGGTGCTAAATATAGCAGCTCCTCAGAAGGTTGATTTGTACTCTCAAACTGGTTTATCAAGCCTCAACAACATGCAGCTACTCTCCTACTCTAATCAAAAGCTTCACTTATCTCATTTCCTTGAGCAGTACTTCACTCCTTTCATTATTCATGTCACACTTGTGCCAAATTGTGCTTTCGTCCCAACAAAGCTCATGCTTCTGTGTTAATTCACAAATATCATTTAATGATGAAATGAAACTACAGCCAAAGCTCTGCCCAAAATACATCACGGTATTTTGATAGTACACTGGAAATTCTGGCAGTAGGTTTCCCTCCCCAGCCAGCAGACAACTGTCCAAATTGTCACTAACTGTGCCACCCAGTGTCACATATGGGGCTGACATGGCTTCAGGACCCCATAATCTAACAGTTAAGTAAGAAGAAGGGTGTATATGTGCTGGACAATTTTACTAGCCAGATGTGTATTTTTTCTCTCAGCCTGAAAATGCCAAAGGACTCTTAGTGATCCCATCTAATCTGACGAGAAGCACTTGGAATGACACAACTGCCATCTCGCCTGGAATTGATCAAAAAAACATTCTTTTTTTTTGCACGAAAGCTCCATATGCTTGAGTGCCTCTTTCAAAACCACAGCATCTAGCCTTTGTTGGCTGGCCACTGCTTCTGCCTACCTCTGAACTACACATCCTGGAAAGGAAGAAAAACCACTAAACTTCAGGAGGTTTTTTGTCTGAGCTCTCCCCAGTTTTGTCCCCTTGCCAGCTCCCTGCATTCTTTTCCAACTGAGTTTGTGTAATCGTTTCAATGACTACCCGAGCTGTATCTCCTCTCCTGAATTTCAGTTAGATGTGACTTACAAGCCAGAACTGCTGTTCTGCTCAACAGTATTGCTCTCTGCTACCCACTCATTCTCTTGCCCTTAATCTGTGGGGCAGGAGTGCAGAAAACGGGGCTCCCACACCTCACTCATGGTCTTCAGCAGTAGGTGACCACCAAGGTACTGCTTCTGACAGAAAGGCATTCTCTGTGAGGTTCCCTGTAAAATAGATCTTTCCAAGCAACACACTGACTGCTTAATGATTTCAGTAACAAAATCGCAGGTACCAGCAATGAGGCAGAAGTTCCCAGAGAATTTCCTCACCTTTTCATCATATTTCTGTTTCTCTTTGTGCTTTGAAATGAATTAAAAATATGTCTTATAGACATTTGGGCAGCTGACAAACATCACGGTTAGAATTTGGGAATCTGCTTTTCTACAGATGACTTTCTCTAGAATAGCTGGGTTTATGTCTGTATGTCTACCTTTGAACATACAGACATTAAAAAAACCCTGAGAAAAGTGGCAAAATAAGTGCACTCAACTGTAAACTTGCTATTAAAGACATTCCTATAGGTTACTGCTATAAATCACCAAAACTTACAGTTTTAGTTTCCTTCAATTTTTCTAATGAAAGTTGTAAAATATATTCTGTCTGTGGGACAGGCTATTAAAGATTAACTCTTTTATTCTTGATAAGAAATACAACTTCTGGCATTTTCCGCAGTTACAATTTGCAAAAGCAAGAAGCCTGATTTCCCCACTATTCTCATTTCTCTGTTCTTGTTCTTTTGAAAACCCAATTATGCAATATCACCAATCTAACTCAAACCTTTCTGGTTTCTGTAGTGACAAAAATTACTTGGCATTGAAAACTCTTGTTGGGTGAAATCATGAAATCTGATATTGTTCAATATCATCATTACTGTGATTGGCATTTCAGGGCAGCTAGGCTGGCAAGGGTTTCCAGAGCCAGGTTTGCCTTCCCTCTCACCACAGCCAGAACTGATGTGAAGAAATTGAGAAGAGTAAGTTATGTTCCACGATGGCCTGGATGATACTTGGTTCTGCAGAGAACAGTTTTAAAGAAGAAAGAGAGGCATATAACATTTGTTAGCTAACCATGAAGAGGAAAAAAATGGTGAGGGGTTTGGCCAGGAATATGCTGCACTATTACACAGCGGATTGCATTTGCAACTTCCTACAGCTCAGGCCAGAAAAAGATACTTGGGAAGGTGACGCTCTGGATGTGCCAGAAGTGCCAGCTTCCACTAGCTATTTTTAACTGCAGGAATTGCATTAGAAAGGATGACTGCACACAGTTGGTCTTCCTTCCTCTTCATCCTTTCTGCAACTCAGATATCCCAGATATCCTATCCACCATTACAAGTGGCACTCCTTGTGTGCACTGGCAGCCCAGGATCTGCTCCAGCACAGGGTGAGCTACATAACAGGACTGAGCATCTTCTCGGAGGGGACCCTGAGCTGGACTCATCATAAAGTCAAGAGGAGGAGAGCAAATCAAAATAGGGATGCAGCCTGTTTTGCTGTAATGATTTTGACTTGTGTTGCATTCCATGGTTAGTCCAAGAGAAGCAATAAAAGTAATTTCCTGCTCTGCTCTCCTGCATAAATTATACCATTATTTTATTTACTAAAGCATCCCAGAAGTGAGATGGCACAAAGATATTTCTGAACTCAGCCTCTCTAGACCTCATCCAAATGTATTCTCAGGTGCAGATGCTGGATGTGGTACCATTCCCATGTTTTCCCACAGAGAAAACACTCGAGTTGCTACACATAGACTGCCAGCATCCCTACCTTTCTATGTCCAGAACAGTAATCAACTGGGTTAATTTCCAAACTGGAATGTTTCTCTGTATGCCAGTAGTGGAGCCACAGCACCTGCTCTCATAGCATACTTTCATAAACTCCCTACAGCCTCTTCAAGAAGCATCCAATGCAAAGCAACTCGGCATTGCTATGTTCTTTTTGTGGATATTTACAATGATGTCCAGTTCTAAAAATGAGGCAGCTGACAGCCTGACAAAAATTTTCCTCCACTCCTGTTTTTTTTAGGATGAGCATAGAGAACAAGTCATGGTTAAACAAGGGAAACAGGTTCACTTGCCACTGAAGAGCCAGTGTCTGCATGTTTTGTTCCCTGTCTACAGAACAGCATTCTGAATAGTACTTTCCTTATGTTGTAAACAATGTAAGGTGCTTAGCAACTTTTTGTGTATGTATATGTGTATATGGAATAAAGCTGTAGGACACAATGGGACACAATGCCATGACTTTTAATGATCATGTGTAGCAAAACCAAACAACTCTTGGTATCACTAAAGTACTTTTACTGAGTATTTTGTTGCCTGGCACACTGCAATCTTAGAAGGGGCTTAAAAACTAGATTGGCTTTAATCTTCTTTTTATAATATGTCTTCATTAAGTACCCCTTGTAATTTAATGCAATTTGTGGCAAATGCTAATACTGCTTTGGGCCCACTTCTCCCTGTCAGCTGTATCTCTGTTAAATTATGCATTTCCATCTGGAAAGAAACTGTACAGGACTGTAGGCTCTCTTCCACTTAGAGTCAGGAATGGAAAGGGATTTAATTAGATGCTCCGTGGTTGAGAAAAGGACTAGAGCAAAGCCTGGGTGGTCCATGGAATCTTCCACTGGAAAACAAGACTGCAAATTGTTCTGTACAAGCCTGCTTCTGTTTGCTCATTTTGTTTACATTGTTTGTTCTTACAGATTAAAATAGACAGTTACTAGGCAGATAAACAGTGTTTCCTTCCACGACAATGTTGTCCAGAAGTTAAGAGAGCAGAATGGGACAATATATGCCTGTGCTTCATTTTTGGCTGCACCACTCCAACTCCCTATATGACTTGGAGCAGAACAATTCTAGCCTGTGCTTCAGTGCACCCAGTCACCAACATTTTTGTTCCACTTTTCCAATTTATACAAGGGGGATATTTCTACTCTCCAAGGGGAAAGAGGGTGCATCCAGCCTGCTCCACATTTTCTCAGCTGACTGCCAATGCAGAGGGATGCCACTCTTGCAATCCCTCTTGTCACTGGATACCTGGGTTCCCTTAGGCCACTGACCAAGCCTTAAGAGACTGAAGTGTCTTTAGAAGGCCTGAATCAGAAGCAGAAACTCACGAGGAACTAAGCAAGTCCCATCTAGACTTTACTGTGAGTCAACTCACACACAGTCATTTCAGTCATGTGCCCTTTCACAGTTCAGCTGAACTTCAAACATAATAGATGCAGCTTTATTTAGGCTTACAGTGCTGATCACTGATTGGAGTGCCTGGCAGATTAACTTATCTCTCATGGTTTTTCTGTTCCAAGATTCAATGGATTCCATATTTGTAAAAAAGGCAATGCAGAAGGCTAAGTCAGAAAGTGGGTTATGACTGGAACTGAACTTATTTAATAACCTATTTGGGTTGCATGTTAAAGAAAGGAAGCTATTATGCTCTCGTTTTGTGGGATGTTAATGGGAACTCTGAGCACAATTACTCTGTGTTGGTGTATCTGAATAAACTCCACTGATAAATAAGATGTTTGCCCAGCATTAACTTCTCTTTCCTTGAAAATGAGAGGGAAGATGGGAAAAAGCAAAAAAAAAAGAAGAACTGAAAATGAAAAAAGAGAAAAAAAGAGAAAAAAGAGAAAAAAAGAGAAAAAAGAGAAAAAAGAGAAAAAAGGAGAAAAAAAGAAGAAGAAAAAGGAAAAGGAAAATGAAAGAAAAAAGAGAAAAAGAGAAAAAAAGGAAAAGAAAAAGAAAAAGAAAGAAAAAGAAAAAGGAAAAGGAAAAGAAAAAGAAAAAGAAAGAAAAGGAAAAGAAAAGAAAAAGAAAAAGAAAAAGAAAAAGAAAAAGAAAAAGAAAAAGAAAAAGAAAAAGAAAAAGAAAAAGAAAAAGAAAAAGAAAAAGAAAAAGAAAAAGAGACATTTTAGGGTTAAGGAAAGAAAGAAAATAGAAAACCACAAAGGTTTACTCCTTGCTACATCCTTGGGTAGGAAAAGGTTAAACAGTCAACATTTTTCTTTTCTTAGCAAGTTAGAGAACTGTACATCAGACACATTGTCTGCCAAATGCTTCATTTACTACCAGCTGCATTTTTACTTTGTTGAGAGATAACTGAAATAAAATCACTGTTCTTTGTACAAACGGCATGCTAAATAATGCACGGCTACAAGATTATTAAATAGCAAAGGCATTTGATAATATTAGAGGCAACCACAAGTCCCACTTCTGCTGATGCACAGAATTTTGAGTAATTAGTCATTGCACAGAGTGTTGTATTTATATCCCCTTGAGCCTCAGACGTTAGGCCACAAAGTCAGGAGACAAAGAATTGCTGTTATTAGGAGGACTGTTTTGGATTTATTTATATTCTAAGGCTTTATTTCAGTGTCCACTTCACTCCTCTGGCTCAGGCTTCCTCCAAACCAGAAGATACAGCTAAGTCAGAGAATTTTAGTGTAAACCATATTTCTGCAGACAAGACCTCTCAACTTCAAGCAGAAGCACTTCAATGAGTTTGCAAAGCCCCCAAAGAAGCACAACTGGCCTGAGGTTATATGAAAAGCCTGGGAAAAAGGCCTCCCGGGTTCTGTTCTGATCTCTAACAGACTTCTCATGGCTTATATGCAACACATTAATGGCAGCTCCAATTTATGGACAGATAAATTGGGATACAAAGAAGACACGTAACTCTTCCAAGGATTTACAGCAAGTCTTTTGCAGAGCCCTAGAACTCTTAATCAGTCCTTTGTTAAAATTGCTAAACCACACTGCCTTCTTTAGACCACAATTGCTGCACAGGCCTGAATACTGTGACATATCTAAAATTATACAGCTATACACTTATATGAGGCTTTATTAAAATAAAAGTTGTGTAACATTTTCAGAGTTCAATACAAAGCTGCCCAGTGAGCAATTTACTGTTTAAAGACAGCCTTCATAATTCTCTCTCCTAATAGAAGAGTCAGATCTAATAAATTGTATTAAGAAATCGAGGGAAACAACAGGATTTGAACAGAAAACATCTGATGACAATTCATACTGTAGCAATGAGCTTTTCGTTTGCAGAACTGACATGAAAAAATAATGGTAACATTTTTGATTATGACAAATAGTATGTATCATATCTCTGAGAATATTGCACAGAAAAGGACTATATAAAATAAATCATATGCTCATGTCAAATTTCAGGCAGAGTAGATTAAATGTTGAATTTTATCCTTTTCCCTAAATGACTTTCATGTTTACAAGCATGGCACTTCAACCTGTGAGCTTCTCTTAGGCTGTGCAACCTCTGTATACAAAAAGCACAACCAGACAGGGAAAATGTTGGTAATATAAGAAATTACATGGTAAATTTAATGGTTGTGCTTAGAAATACTGCAAAGCTAACCATTCTAGCTTCTCCATTATATTTAAAAGAGGGACTGTTGATTTGCTGTGATTACTAGGGGCACTGTTGTGAGAAGTGATTCCAAATTTTCATTTAAATATTGTGTGCTCAAGTGCATCCATTTGCCTTTCAAGAAAATACATCTATGCCTAAGCCAGAGATGCAGATGCCTGATCTCCTGGCTGTGAGTGTGCCAATGCAGGACTTCTTGCACACAACAGTGGTATGTGCAAACCTAGAGGTCAACTGATGAAGAGATCTTAAATAGATCAACCGTACAATGCATTTAGAAGACCAGATGAGTCAAAAATTAGAAAGTCACCCTAACTGGTGCAAGTGTATATTTGTCATCCTGATCCAAGCTGGGCTCTGGTATAAACTGGAGGGTCTGAAAACTAACTCTAGATGAGTTAGTCATGATGACCTCCTCCCCAAAGTGACCTTCCTGCTGTAACCTGGAAATGGGGGCCGAACAGAAGGGCAGCCCCAGCTTACTCAGAGACCCCCCCATTTTCCACTAATGCCGCTACACAGGAGAGATTCTGCCAGACTCTCTCCGATTCGAGTCATGGATCCCAGACAGGACACCCACCTCCAACTGCAAGGAGCAACCACAGAACCACAGAGCAATCCCAGAATCAGAGGGGACATTCCAGCCTGCCTTTGCCACTGACCACCAGACTGCCCCACCTCCAGAGGAGCCTGGCATGGCTCTGAAGGCCAGATCCTGAGTAACCTGGAGCTCCAGACAACCTCAATGCCCCTCTGAAGTCCACCTGCACATACTGAGCCTCAGGCAGGCCTCTGGCAGTACCTCAAGGACTTGACTTGGCTCCCAGCTGTCACTTGAAGTGCTCAGCTCCATACTATCCCATAGTGCTTTTTTCAAAATGGAAGGGAACTAATCTCAACGCTGGCCATATTCCAGCTTTGAGTAATTACATTCTTCTGACAAATTTTCCTTGGCAGTTTCAATAGAATATAATTAGTAAATGTAAATAGATGTAAATAGTGCTGTAAATTACACTTTGTGTGATTGTCAGATGCAGAGGGGAAGAGCAAGGGTGAAGGGGCAAAAAGAGCAGAGCTTCATTCTCCAGTATGGATGATGTTGTGGCCTTCTATCTCAACAGACCATGTATGTCTCTGCCAAGATGGCTTGTTCAGGGCTACTGCAGCAGCAGATGTCAAAATCCAGGATCATCGTGTGGTTCATCACACAGATCATCCCCTTCACCTCAAGTACAGTTCTGTCATGATGGAGTTTGGTCATGTCCCACAGCTGTTTGGGAGCAGCTGCCGTGCTCCACCTCAGCTGTGCTCCTGCTTCAGCAGCAGGCAAACTGCTTCACACACTCACAACTGCAAAATGTGTGTGTATGATATTATTGTTTTCTGTGGAATGCTTATCAGATTTGTGAATGATTTGTGAAACCTTCTGCTACCAACAGAAGTGTCATATAAATGGAATTATATAATTATCCTTCACAGCTATTTTAATGTAGCTTCATGTACTAGTTTCACCTAGAGTGGAAATAGCTTCTTCCAAAAATAAAGTAAATGCATATATTCAACTTAATATAGTCAAGTAAATTTAAAAGCAACTATTTAAAGTAATGAAACTAGAATATAATGTATAGCTATATTAGTACTTTATTATGTGTCAAATGTCTCATGTACGTCAACTGTTTCAAATACAAATTGATACAGCTGGTGGGCCTAATCAGATCTTTCTGTCACAGAGAAAATTTGAGGATGATTTTTCAATAATTCACTTATTTTTCTGTTTATCCAAAATTTTCATACAGAAAGTAGATAGCAGGAACTAGTAGATTGAAGGGAAAGTTAATTTTCTTAACAAAAGCTTATTGCACTATTTAGCTATAACAGGAGAAACAGATGTTTCAGCTTTACAATGCCATGTCTTGCAAAACTTCCCTCTGAACGACTATTCGTGCTCTACATGTTTTGGACTGTGTATGGAGAGCTCTGCTAACAGTCATGAGAAGCATTGCATACATTACTAAAGCCCACACTAAGATAATTAGTGCTAAAAAAAAAGAATCAACAAGCCTTTTTTCCCTCTTTATAGTATTGATTTAGTGTGGGTGAAAAACGCCAGATTTTCAATCTTGAAGATTCATGTTCCACCACAGAGTGGGAGATGGAGCCAGCTTTTCCCAGTGTTCTGCCAATAAACACTCAGATTAACCACCTCAAGGGCAGGGATGAAGACCCAGGCTCTACAGCCTATCAACCCTTAGTGTCTCTGATGAACCTGTGAACTTGGAGAATGGGGAGCACACAAACTGGGACAAGGAACACAAATTCTTAATCATGTGGCTGTACCTATCCAAGTACTTTGTTGTTCAAAAATTCCTAAAATTGCGGTGCAGAACAGAAATTACCAGGGGTCAGTACTGAAGTTGCAGGGCTGCAGAGAGGACTCTGAGCAGTGGTAGCAGCCATGGAAATTTCTACAGTGAAAGGGGACTTTGAAGCTAATTTTGCATCTTGCATGTGTATCTCCTAAATGGCAAACTATGTTTTTTAATGAGGACTCTGCAGCCTTTTGACAGGGTACACGTGCCATTTAACTCTTTGTCTGGCAGTCACTTCACCTTCCGCAGATCTAAACAGTATCAATACAGATAGAGGCACAAAACCCGATGTGATTATGCCCAGTCCCTTGAGATGCTGAAGTCAGAGCAGTTTAAAGTAGCAACTTTTTTTTTAGTATCAAATGGCAGGCTAAGAGCATACACATGAACTCTGAATACCCTGTGGGTAGGTGGCTACTTGGTAAGCCAACTTACAAGTTTGATCCTTCCCCTGGGGAAGGATCTACTGTGGACATGCCTTGAAGAAAGTAACATGTCCTACTGGAATGTTCAATGCTTATTTTAATAACAGAGCAATCCAGGTTTGTTGAGGATTACATTATTTTGCTTAGTGTTTGTGAGGGTTGCTTTAAAACCACTTGCTTTCAGGCAAAGTGATAATCAGACTAAGCACTGTAAGACTTTTATAATGGAAGGCCAACACATATTTTTTCATTCAGGCTGCAAGAATAAACCAAGCACAGCTGTTTTACTGAAAACAACCCACTGGTATTTAAGTAGATTAACAAAATTAACTGTGAAAATCCTCTGCTATGTGCAAGCCAATAACCTGTTGGCCACAAGGAGGCAGGGCAATGATTTAGTAAATTAAAAGGAACTGTTTTTATTTAAAATAAAATTATTGTGTTTTTAAAAAGAGGCACATTACATTGGTTCAGACATGAAACTCTGAACTGCTAGGCAAGATAAAAAGCATTTTTCATCCACAGTGTGTGGTTTCAGTATTGCTGTTTTATTCCAAGAGCAGCAATTCTTTATCTTTAAGATATCAAACAATAGCTGATCTGGAAGCAATTTTCTTCTTTTGAAGAAGCAGATCACACATATTTCTTCAACATCACTTCTGTGTGATAGAGAAGAAGCTCTAACAGTAAGCTTTGATAGCAGCAGTGGATTTACCAACCCAGAGCAAGAAGCTGTACTGCCAGGTTCACAAGGTGTTGCTCCCAAGCTAATAAACCCTGCTTCTGGACAGCTTTGGGAGCTCTGCCTTTCACTTCCTTGGCACTTCCAATTCTGGGCTAAAAGCAAACAGAGGCAGTTTGGCATCTGCAGTGCCCTACCAAGAACCCTATGCATGAACCAAGAACCTTAGTGATGTCTCCTTCCCCCAGCTAGAAATTTAAGACATTCCAAAACTGGTACACGCAGGGTCAAACTTCTAAATGACAACGCGGCAAAAGAAAATAAAGCCAAAGTGTCTCTATTTCAGAGTTATGCAGAAAAAGATTATATTGACCAATGAAACAATGCTTTCCACAGTATTAGAATATCACAATCCAAACCTAAAAGTGATCTTCTGATTGAGATAAAGTGACTTTATTCTTAGCTCTGCTACTGCATGTTACTGACCTAGGTAATCTCAGCTCCCTCTGCCTCTGTTTCCTCATCCTTTAAGCAGTTGCCTTTCCTCTTTGTGAATCAGTATGAGGTCCATGGATAAAAAACATGCTACAAGAACTAGTTGTTATTAATGCAATTCAGATATGGAACATACCAGATGGTAAAATCTCCAGGATTTTAATGAACTATTGTAACAGAACATATGTAATATGACGTTATTATAACAGGCATTTAAATGTATAGTCAGTACATATAATGTGACCTGCTCTGCTCTCAGTAACTCCACTGGAATTATTTTGGATTTATGTCAGATAATACTAGGAACACAAAATAGCCCCATATGTGCAATGTGGTGAGGTTTTCATAGCAATGATATCTTAACTATTGCCTGTCCTGTTTTTCTCTTTTGCTGGGGGTATTGTATTTGGGGTTTCAACAGAGCATGTTTTCTGCACTCAGTTCTGAGCAGGAAGCAAATAAGTATCCTAATGTCAAAGGTTAAAATGCACCTGACCAAGTATCCCTTACCTAGCATTATAAAACAGTCATCACGAAACAGCATGAACTTGTGGGTTTTTCCACTATATTCTGTAAAAATTATATCTTAAATCACCTTATGCTAGATTTGGTAAGTAATTCATGCTTTGTCAGAAGAATCAAACATTCAGTTTCATACTGTGAGTAGTATCTCCATTCTCTCACAGTGTTTGAGTTCTAGACAAGATGAATTAAATGAAAGGGCAAAGGTGAAAAACAAGACTGCAGCTCAACCCAGTGGCATCACATACTACAGTCAGAGACAGGTACTTCAGTAAAGGAGGAACATGAGGACACCTTTAGTATAATAGTTCTAAGTCATCTACAATACAGACTATAAAACTCAGGTGAATTGATATTTAATATATAAGACACTGGAAGCAAGATACCAATTTCACATCATAAATTAGCCTTTGTGCTAGTGCCCAAAGATTTGGCTGATTACTCACTGCTTTCCCCTAGTGCTTAAGCAGTCTTTTCCAAAGCAAGACAGTTAAACCACAAAAACGTACCGTAGTGTCCACAGCCCTGACCTTCCCAGCAGGAACGTGCTTTGGAATGCCTTCGTCTCCTGATATCATCATGCAGCCTTCTGCTCCAAGAGTAACAATTACGAGCTTACACCCTCTTCCTAACAGCATGCGTCCCACCTTTTCTGCATCTTCAAGGTTGCCAACTGGGATGCCCGTTAAAATTTCTGCCTGGAAAACAACCCACGCAAATGAAAATCATAATCTGACAGCATTCATTTTTGGACAACTGTTGCATTTGAAAACAGTATTTAGTATCTTTTAAAAATGTGCATTGTAGGATGATCATGAAACCACTTCCTACGCTGATCTTCAGCTGTGTCTTGCTCCTTGCTTGGAATCAGTGTGTACTTCAGGCACAGCAGACTAACAGAGAGCAGCCTAGGCACAGAGACACAGGAGGTGTGGGTTCTGGTTCCAGCTTCTACAACTTACCTGCTGTACAACTCAGTAAAATCACATTTCTCCCACATGCCTCTGTTTATTCATCCGTGAAATAGATACAGTGAGACAGTCTTGGCAAAAGCATTTTGTGGTTTAATGTGAAAAAATGCTGCAAATCAACTTGGTCACTATTCCTGAGGGAAATTTATCACTAAGTGAGGAACTTTTAAAGTACTTTTTTAAATTTTCAGTGTTCAGCTAACTAAAGGGACATCACAAGAGAAAATCTCTTTCACGAAAAAAAATTGCTCAACTTTGACCACTCTGTTCAGTTTAATTATTAAGTTTATATATTTTTGGATGAGAATAGCTAAAATTTATCTGAAGCCACCTTTGGACAAAGATCCATTAAAAAATTATTATATATTTGTGTTGCAGCCATGTCCATATGTCTCTGTCAACTGTGCTGGCTCTGTACAAATGCAGTTAAACTCTTCTAACTGATGGTGAGCTTAAGTAAACTTCTCCCAGCTGGGCCTTAAAATTAATCTCTTCTAGTTCCATACAACTAAGAGCAAAACTTCACCAAAATCTGCAATGAAGACTTCAGAATCAAACAACATGTTCACCACTTCACACATTTTCTTAATGGCATTGTATTGTCAAGTGTAATGTGCTTTTTCCCTTCTTTTTGGAAGGGAAAAGAACAAGAATGAAACAGGAAGAAAAGGAAGAGAAATTGTCATTTCTCTGAAACAGTCTAGCAGGCATAATACTGTATGCCTCCAACTGTAAGTAAGCGGACACATTACATTTTGCTGTCTTCACTAAATTTTGTCCTGCTTGCCCATGAAAAGGGAAGCCTTACTGTAGCTGGCATTACAAGGCTGCTGCTGCATCTTGAAGAATGCAGCCTGAAGCATTTTCAGATACCTGCTTCATAGCCGAGCATAACTTCCACACTCCAAGTGCTTATTTTCAGTGGAAAACTTTCTTTGGAACCTATTCAGCAGCCACTCTCCTGACCTTTGCTGCATGGGCAGCTCAGCTTCTTGGGAAACAGCTGCTGAAACATTTCAGACGGCCTTGCTCTGCATGCCTGAAGCTTGAATTCAGCGCTCGCAGTTCTCGATGTAACCAAGTGACCGAACAAGTGTTTGGGGAGCGCAGCGAGGAGCGGGCGGCAGCAGCGGGGCCAGGAACTGCGGCAGCCAGCGCCGAGCCCAGCCCTGAGTCACTGCTCGCCACTGTCACTTCCCGAGCTTCGGCCCGGCGCCGGCGACAGCAGCCACCCTGCGCTCCGCAGGGCCTCCGTGCCAGCACACTCCCTAGCGTTCATCCCATCACTCGCACAGCGCTTCATCGCTTTACTTTCAAACGCACATGACTAAGCGCTGCGGCCCCTACTCAGGCAAGCGCACAAATTATTTCAAGCGCTGCTGATGTGGTCACTGCGAGGCAGAGCCTGGTGTGGCAGGACTCTGTTGTTAAACTTGTGCGTGGTGAAGGTGTACGCCCAACTTAAAATTACTTTTTTTAACCACACTGATCCCAGACAAGAATATAGTAAAATCTAAATTATAAGAAGGCAACTAAATCTGTCCAATTTTCTCTTTGGCATGCCATCATGCTGCTCGAACTTCTCTTGCAGTATAAACTATTCAAGCATATTAAATATATTTCAGTCTTTAAAAAGTTATAAAAATATTTTCTGGTAAGAATTTTTTTTTCAAAAAGTATCTCACAAAATCTTTTGACTGTATCTTCTTCCAAGGTTTCCAGGAAATCAATTCACTAATAACGGTTTTGGAGTAACTACAGATAGATGACATATACTATTAAAATATATATGTACACTCTGTTCAAGTGTCTGAAAATTCCGAGTCTTTTTGTGAATTTTAATATCTCTGGAGCAGGAATTATGTATTCCTGTATTCGGAACACCTGGTGCCCTGTGCTACAAGAATAAAAATAATTTCACACAAATCCTTGAATGAAACAGGCAAACTGAATTTTCAGAGTACTTTATGAGGGGCAATAATTCCAAACATTCTAACTCTGTGGAAAAGTCTCCAGAAGGAAAGTGGATTTGGTTTTTACAGAGTAACAGTAAATCTAATATTGGTTTATTTACCTGATATTTATGCTTCTATAAGCTCATGAGCAAGGTAAATGAAGCATTTTAATATAATAATTCTTCCTAGTGAAATGCACAACCTATGCTTAGCATTATGACAGTAGTCAGCTTTGTGCTTCCCATGTCCCAAATCAAAAGGATTTTTTGTTTGAGTAGTGAAAGAATTGTTTTGGGACAGATATTTGTAGAAATCTTTCTTTTCATCTTTACACTGCTTATACCAATAAACAAAATTATTTTGAACAGACAGAGTCTGTATAAAAGTAGATCTTTGGCTGCTTCAAACCATTATCATCTAACTCATCTACAGCAGGATGGTACAACTAAAAAACACTGGAACAAGCTGGAAGAACCATAAAAGCAGCAGAAGCCAGACAGATTCTGTGCCAATGATTAGAAATTGCAGTAAATGTCAACTGATGTTAAATACTGTGGTGAGTTTTTAAGTTCCTCCCTTCAGTAGAATCTTATTTAAAAAACAAGCTGTGGTACAATTGAGGGAAATAACTAATGGTTATGTAAAGAAAAAATTAAATAACAATACTAAAAGCCCAATGTGGACATTTGCCATCATACTGTACAAAAAAACAGCAAATGAAGAATTTTATTTTTCTGCAGCTAGTCCCATAAAACTAGTCAGTTAAATGGACTTATTAAAGCAAGATGGCATTCCACACAACTGTTGTCAGAATAAACCTATGATGGATATTATATAATTAATCTACATACTATTTTCAAAATGTTGTTTGCAAGACTGGTAGAAAAATTTAGCTAAAGCTTTCAATTTCATAGATAGGAAGGCTCTTGGCCATAGTCTTTACCATCTTAGTTATGTCTCTGTCTCTCTTTAGACTGTGGAGTCTAGTCATGGTAAGCTGACACAAACCAGAAGTGCTACATAAAAGAAAATGGCCCTGCTTTTTCCTTGCCATTCGTGTCCAAATGGCCCACTCTCATGTGCCAGAACAGCCATTTGTGTGGCCTGGAAACAAACTGAGATTGCCAGGCAAATCTGTGTTAAAACTAACACCACCCTAGGTCCCACATTAACCACAAAAGTCAACCCAAAACAATTAACTTCTTTCAACAGCAACAGTAATTTACGCTGGCTACAACTGAGAATGTTCCCAGCATAGGAGCATTTGCCAGTTCCTCTAGCTGTGGTGCATTTGGGGCAGCCACTTCCAGGGAGATGTTCTGGATCCTCTGCTTGGCATTTGCACAACCAAACCTGCAGCATCGTATCTAGTTTTGGCAAACTCTGGCACAAGTAAGACACTGAGCTAGCACAGGACACTGCAGTGCAAGGCCATCCAGACAGTCAGAGGGCCGGAGACCAGGACATACAAGAGGAGGCTGGGAGAAACAGGCTGGTTCAGCCTTAAGGACTCCTGGCTAAGGGGAACATCTAATTGCTGTCTAGGGCAATTTAGTAGGTGGGTATAGAGAAGATGAAGCCAGAGCCTTCTTGAAGGTGCAAAGGGATAGGGCTAGAGACAACAAGCACAAACTAGAACATGGGTAATTCCAGTATTAGGACAAGCTTTTTCACCACAAGGGTGATGAAGCAGTGGAACATGTGCCCAGAGGTCATGCAGGCTCCAGCCTTGGGAGATTCAGAACTTGACTGGGCAAAGCCCTGAGCAATCCATCCTAAACTGGACAGGCTTCACCAGGGTGCTGGACTAGTTGAACATCCAGAGGCCTATTCCTAACTTCCACAATCCTCTGATCCTCAGCAAATAGAAACTGGTGAAATAACAAGAAGTATTAATTCCTTGGGGAGCAGTCCATCATTTGGACTGGGTTTTGTGCACCTAGCACAATAACAACTTAGCAAATGTTCCCAGGTACTACTGGAAGAGAAATAATAAATAATAACAGGGAAACTGTCTCAGTTTTAAGGCTAATGCATCTAAAACTACATATGATAATTTAAAATACTTTTCATTTCAAATATTATAACACAGTAAGTCAGTTGGCTACAAGCTTGGCCTGTACCTTAGAAGATTTCTTTTGAGAACGACAAAACAAGAACTCAATCTCATTAATTCTAACACATGTGAACAGTCCCCAAGAAGTAGTACAACAGATTAAGTGTATAAGAAATTGCAAGGTCAGGCCACAAGCCAAGCTAGTTCCAGTTGTTTCAAATTAAAAAATTTTTACATACAGGCAGACAGAAATACTTATCGTGCTAGAATAATTAAAAACTGATTGAAACGAATTGGCCTGAAGCTATAATTTCCCTCCCAAAAGTAACATCTTTCATTTTAAACTAAATATGGGAAAATTCATACTTTCCAGCAACTGATAAAAAGGGGTTTAGAACAAAGATGGAAATAAAATATACTGTGAATTGCTGGCAACTTCTATGTAATGGCAGAATAGTAGCTTTCCATTACTTAAAACACAAGAGGCAAATTCAAGAGATGTTCTGAAATATTTTTTTTCTAAAGGAATTTCTAAAGGACCTGTTTTTGTTTTGACTCCTAGAGAGATCAATTATATTTTCTTAAGGAAGATTATTCTTACTATTAATCTCACTATATTAACAAGCAGTATCTTAAATACTTATCCCAGTACTTAAATCCCAGTACTTAAATCCTTATCCCAGACTACAGATAAAGTTTTATAAACTTCATATTCTCTGAATCTAGCAAAAGGCAATAATGTCTCTTGATTCTGGACATACTAACAAATATTTATTCAAAAAAATTATCTATCCTCTGTTAATAGACAGTAACACTTAAAAGGAAACAGTAGGAATATATCTGTTTTTCAGTGTTATTTTTATACATTTTACAGCTTTAACAAAATCAGCAATTAACTTGTACTGCTTTCTACTATTGAAGCTCCAATGCTAGTATTTAATTAAATCTTTGCAAGGCCTTCTTTAGATCAGAAGTCTGATACCCATTTTACATTAGGGAGAAAGTAGTTCCCAATTTTGCATTAAAAATAGCTTGTCAAACTTAATCATTTTCTGTAACCATTCAGGAGTTTTTCTTCTCCTGAAGGGCTCCTCAGTAGTCTGTGAACAGAGAAGCAGCTGTTCTTCAAAACGTTTAGGATCAAATTGAAATTGCTGATGTGCAATATATTTTGGTTCCTAACCTGCAGGGCTATGTAACTGCATGCACACGCTGAGAAAGAAAAACAACACATGAACTGTATTGACATTGTGGTTATGCCTTGAGCCATCTGTAGCCAGGAATCACACAAATACGAGGGAAAAAAATGGTAACTATTCCTTGTCTGGTATTGGGTTGTCTCCTTTTCAACATTTATAGATGACTGAAAAGAACAACCATTAGTTTTCACCAGGATGACACTGGATACATTTATTTTTCATTAGAAGTATTAAGGGAATGGAGAACTAGCACATTCCTGCACAAACCTCAGGGATTAGGCTGTGCTACATCTGGGAATTAACAAACTAGTTTCAACAAGTTTGATCTTTCTGGGAAAAGATAAAACTGAACTACAGGCTAAGCAGTGAAAGAACTGATAACCTTGCAAGATTTGTTCTGACATTTTTGTTCATGAACCACATAAAAAGAAAGTAATGTCAGACAAAAAACCCCTCTGTTATTGCAACAAGCAAGAGTGAAAAGAACAGCTTGTGAAGAGCCTTCTAGACAAACTAATGGTAGATAATTCACTGATAGTGTAATTTTGTTTGCTTCTCTCTAGCACGTAATCCATAAGAACAAGCTGTGCTGTTATATCAGATACTGCATGTGATTTCATTAAATCCTAAAGCATTTAATAAAGAATGGAGTATAAAGTGTTGATGTTGTATTTGATATTTGCATGTTTGAGAGCCAGCATCCCATGGCTGACACTAGAGCTGACATCTCCAAACTTCTGTTCTGGGACAAAGGCATTGCAGATCAAGACCCTAACCTTTAGAGCTGTAAATAACAGAAACTTCTGACTCAGTAATAACTCAGCTAAACACAAGGACCATCCCCTTTCCTCATCTTTGATAATACAAACACTCCACACAGTCTATGAAGATGTCTTAAACTATATGGCTGGAGTTCTCCTTGAGAGCCAACATGATTTTCTGTTACAAACATACTGTTCACATATTATCCGCAAACCACAGGATTTTATAATTTAAAAGTTTTTCTTGGTGAACAAGGAAGAGAGGGATATTATGATGAAATTGTGATAAATACTTGAAAAAATAAATTACTAAGAAAGGCAAACCAAGCAATAAAAAAAAATCTATGTAAATTTAATCTTGTCTTAGAGCACACATTTGTGTTTAAAAGAATGTTTTAGAAGCAGTTGAACTGGGCAGCTCTAAAGAATTCACCTTCAAATCCAAGGTGGTTTATTAACTATTTAAAAAACTCAGTAAAGATAAAGCAGAAATACACTTTTTTTTTTTCCTTGAAGTAGCTAAAAATACCAGATAACAAAAAAAATTCCAGAAAGGGTAAAGCTGGAATAGGATTTTGGCTATAAGGAAGACATTTGAGACTTAGAAATACCAAGTAGGAGAGGCAAAGAAGCTGGAACAGAACACCTCAGGAAGGCAGTTGTAAGCAGGACATTCAATAAATTCGGTCATAGAGAATAGTAACTTTTTAAAATCCAAGAGAATGACCATAGTGGCTTAGAGAAAAGGTCCATATTATCCAAATGCTATTTTCTAACTGCAATTGCCAGTAAATACTAAGGGAATTTCTAAAAAAAATAGGATAAAAATATCTTTTCCCAGTAGATGTTCAGGATCATCAAAGTCTTAGGTACTCCCTTATTTAAGATGATGATGGAAATGCATATGTAGCCGGTTGAATGTATAAAGTTTAAAAAAATTAGATTTATCTTTAAGATTTGTAGAATTAACTTGTTGATTTTAAGTGTCATGCAGAGATGTGACTGCTAACCTTTATTTGGGTATGTAAACATTTGTCTGTATATCAAACTTCTCAAGTGTACTCATTATAGAGCTCTGAAATTAAAGAAAGTCATGAAAGATAACAGAAAACAGATGGTATATGAACATACAACAATTACTAAAAAAACTACTTTCAAACTTGTGACATAAGAAAAACAAATGTTTGATTTTTCCTTTTTTTCTCGGCAACAAGAAAGGAACAATGGCAATAGTTCATCCCTAAAAATCAATTCAATACAAATCAGACACACAGAGAGAATGAAATCAAACAAAATCGAATATTACATTTGTGCTAACATAATCGATTTCATTGCAAAGTTTCAAAAGGTTGTTTCTAAAACCAAAGGTATTTATGAGCCATTGTTGTTCTCAGAATATGCTGTACACTTGGATTTATGCTCCCATGATATGGCTGGCAGGAACTCCCATATGTCTAGCATTTCCATAAATTCAGAAGAGATGAGCCTCCTCAACAGCAGAGAGCTTATTTCTGTGCCTGACCTTGCATCCAGTGATCCAAGCTATCTTCACATGGTAATTACTTTTTAAAAGAAAACAGCAGAAAAGAATGCAAACTGTACCCCAGCTCTGCAGGAAAAGGTAGATGAGTGAGCAGGGATCTATTATAATTATACACCTGTATTTCTTGTTCTCTAAATAGAAGTAATTTTCTTTTCTCCATGTGGTAGTAATAATAATACCCCTGGATTCAGCAAGCTTCACTTCTAAAGAATGCCTCTTTCAAGACTGTCCCCTAGCAATAAAATACAACAAAAGGAAAACTCTAACACATGTGATGCAAAGAGAGAGAAGTCAGTAATAGACAAGTAAAGAAAAACAAAGTTTTGTTTCTAACACATGGGGGAGAAGTTTTTGCAGGGGGAAAAATATTAACAAGTGGCATTATGAAAAAGGCAAACAACGAATGATATTTACTAAGTAGTGGGAGAGTATGGATGTTCTCAGCCCAAAATGTGAGCTATTGCACCATTTAGCCAATCCAGAGGCATAGTCCAGGCATAAGAGCTTTCTGATAGCATTAAGAAAATATGATACTGGCGTTCCACAAGTCCCCTGAACAAGAATAAATACTTTTCTTTAGCATTCTCTTCATCACATAGAATTGAATTCTGATATCTGTGGTACAGTGTCTGAGCCACAACTTGTATCCAGTTGATAACTGTATTCCAGTTATCCTGGAAACTCTGGCTTTCAGAGACCTGAAGAGCCATAGCATCTCCCACCTTGCTATTTAGCTAATTCTTGAATTCTCTGGACCATGTCTACCTGGCAGACCCATAAGGAAACATCCCAGAATAAAATTTACATGTCTTTTTGGGTTACTTAGGCTGACCCTTAAATGCTAGAAGACTCATGGACTGAGAACTTCTGATATAGTTTGTGATGGGGTTTAACAGAAATTTCAGAAGAGGGTAACTGAGCCTTCAAAAATTTACACTGACAGACATTGTCATCAGACAAAAAACACAACAAGTAAGCAGGGCCACGCTCTCTCTTAGCTCTTCCCTTTTCTCCCCACCCAAAGGGATCATATTCATTGCAGAATTCATGTTTCTTAGGAATAACTTTAATTCTGATCAAGACATGGCTCTTATCCAATAGGTTACTTCTCCCACATTCCTGTTTATATAAAGAGAGGGTGAGGGGAAGGAACACAGCATGCCTAATGCTAATAAGTAGCAAATTTAAACAAAGCTCGTATGGGATGAGGTTAAATTGTCTCTTGTGACAAAACCAATTTCCTTTGGGAGAAATAACACTTGAACTAGAAAAGAGAGGAAAAGGAGAGGGGAAAAAAATGAAAAAAGCAAAATATAGGTTGAAGGCCAGAGAAGATTCACTGAAAACAGATCTGACAGGAAGAGGCATATGAAGCTACTATTTACCATCAAGTGCAGCAAGCGTGCATCACCTCCTGGCAACAGAGTTTAAAACTGTCAGAACACTATGGCTAATTAATTCCTGCTAATCATATCTAGGGACCACAGACCAAGGACAAGGAACTATTTTAATATTTACCACTCAGTGATAACATTTAACAAGTGTCCTCTTATGGATGCATTTTGCTGATCTACTTGTAAGGAAGGCTGGACCCAACTTTCCTGCTGCAAACAGCTAATTTAATTTCAAGTGCAAGATAAAGTTATCTTCGAATACTCCTCTTTGCTGGTTAGATCAGGTAAGAGGAGCATGGCTCAATTTCCCTGCTCCCTATGCTGTATTTCTGAGAAGACTATGCTGAAATTTTCCTGCTTAAGACCCCTTCTTTAACATGATATATGACAATTACCTCAGTTTCATTGCAGCAGAAGATATCAGAATAGGTATAAAACTGTGGATCTAGGTCAGCAAGGGCTGGAGCTGGATTAAACAAAGTCTTTACTGGAAAAAAAAGAAAGAAAAAGAAAATCTAAATCTAGAGTGTTTTAGATTCATAAACTGTCACTTGAAAGACCATTGTGTTTCAATCACAGACCCCAATATTTATTATTAACACACAAATTACTCTCAGTTTCTGCATACTCTTAAACAAATACTAAAAGTTTTGCTTATTATATTAGAGTTCCATTCTAATCCATGTGCAGGCACCTGTCATGATGGGAACATGACAGAAAAGTTACAGAAAAAAAACCCCAAGAAATTATTAAATTAAAAATAAAGAGAGAAAATGCTTAGACATTAATGCAATTTGTTTAACTGATGATGCTTCTTCCATGATATTAATAAGTTTTACAAGAACTGATTTAGTTCTAGAATTTTTCAGTGTCGTTATCTGAGTTCTGTACATGAAGAATCACGAGTTATGGAGTAATGAAGGGCATGTCCAGACAAGGAGTTAAATATGCTTCTGAATGTGTTACCTAACTTGTTCAAAATGCCACATTATAAAACTGTAGTGTAGACAAGGCACTGCATATTTTTAGTATGCTATCTGGCAGAGCTAGACCTAAACTTAACATGTGGTAGAATATGTCAGTTACCCTAACTTTAAACTGTAGTAGCCTAAGGCCCCAAGTAGCAGCAGCAAAGGTTTGTCATGAGGACAGTGTAAGTGACTTACTCATTATTAACCTAGCAAGTCTGCAGCCTGGGTTTTTCACTTTGCCAATTCCATGATTAATACTTGAGTTTTAACCACAAGGCCATCATTTTTAAATAAAGCACACTCTTAGTTCAGAAATATTCCTTATAGTCAGTGATCAAATCTTCCAATCTGGACGCCTAAATGTTCAGTCCTAACACATATTTAGACTGTAAGCTATAGCATGTACTACTCAGGCACCCTGAACATCTCTGAATCCCAGCTAATGCCCCAACAGACAAAGATGCACAGAGACTTCTGAAATCTGAGTACCAAGAAGTTTAGTGATTGACACTTAGAAAGTTTTAGCCTTTGACTGCATAACTTTATCATGCCTCTCTACCTGCCTCATTAAAAACAGTATTAAAGTGACAAAGACGTTTACTCAGAAGTCAGAAAATGCCAGGATTAGGAATTCCAATGAAATCTTAATGTGGTTCCCCTAAATTATTACAATACAGTATGTATTATAATAAACTCTTTAATTATATGATCACATACCACTGAAAAACAGCATGTGATCACATAATTAAAGACTGCAACATAATACATATGCAGAAAGGAGACAAATTAAGGTTTCACAGGCAACCTTAACTCTTGCATTTCCTATTTTCTTAACTGCAACACTAATGAAGTCATCTTAAACATAAAACTTTAAGGTATACTTTCCTAGGTGAAACAAAAACCAGCACATACTGGAAAACAAACTGTCATGTGGTATCATACTGACATGTGCATGGGTCAGGAGCAGCACTGGAAGTGTTCCAACTTGGGTTTTAGGTAATACAGACTGATCATGAGCACAACGTAATATACTACTATTAGTTTTCTCCCATATTTACTATCTGCTGAGCATGGGGGAGATAGAGGAACCCTAAGATCCCCTTTCAGGTTGTGAAGAAGAGCATGGCTTTTGAACAAGATAATCTGTTTGGTCATCCTAAGGAACTTATTTTCTGTTGAAATTCTTTCACAGAATCACAGAATCATAGAATGGCCTGGGTTGGATGACCATTGCCCCTTGTTCTGTTCATGCATGCTTTGTAAAAAGTTTGCCTCCATCTTTCTTATAGGCTCCCTTCAGCTACTGGAAAGCTGCAATTAGGTCACCACTAGGACTTCTCAAGGCTGAACAAACTGCCTTTCCTCGCAGGAGAGGTGCTCCATCCTTGTGATCATCTTGGTGGCCTCCTCTGGCTCCCTCCAGCAGGTCCATGTCTCTCCTGAGCTGGATGCAGGTTCCAGGCGGGTCCCAGCAGAGCAGAGGGGCAGAATCCCCTCCCTGCCCTGCTGCCCACGCTGCTTTGGCTGCAGCCCAGGACAGGTTTGGCTTTCTGGGCAGTGAGGGCACATTTCCAGCTCATGTCCAGCCTCTCATCCAGCAGCACCCCCAAGGTCTTGTCCCCAGGGCTGCTCTTGATCATCCCCCAGCCTGTGTTGATACCAGGGCTGCTCCATTCATGTGCAGCAACTTGTACTTGGCTTTCTGTTTATGAGATTCCTATAGGACTACTCCTCGAGCTTGTCACTTCTCTCCCTTTGCCAAGATCCATTCTCCTCAATGGGTTTTTATTCTTTATGCCTCCTTGCATAGGAACTATGCAATTATAACCTCTTTCACTCAACTATCACCACATCTGCTCTCTTTATGGCCCACAATTCCTGTTCCCACTTCCAGTGCCCACAGCCTTCTCCCTGACTCTACCTCCATTTTCCAATCTCTATTCAACAAGTCCTAATCTCTGTTACAATTGTGTTCCTCTTTCACCTTCTCCTTTCTTTCTTCCTCTGCCACCCTCAAAAATCAAGTAAATCTCTCCTATATTTCCTTTGCCTGAAATCAACTTTCCATCACCAGCATTTCCATCTAGCTTTTTGTCTTCTGTATTGAAATTGAGGAAGCTGCTGCTCTGTGCTTTCTGGGCATACAAAAGATCCTTAACAGTATAAAAGAAGTTGCCTAAAACCAGATTCAGGAATTACACTGGAACTCATGCTGCCCAAAAGGACAAGTGCCTGTATGGACTGATGCTCAGGGGAAGGTATCTGTGAAGCTCTTAACAGTTTTCTGATGTCTGTGTGAAAGGTACTTATTTTCCAAAAGTTGAAAATACAGTTAAAATCAGGCAGGTTTCCATAGCATTGTGGAGGCTTATCTTTAAAAGAAAGCTGCCTTGCTATCAAGTCTAAAGTAAATTTTAGGGTAGCTGGTATTCATAATTCAAAAGCTAGGGTAGGGTGGGAGGCATTTTCCATTGCCTGGTTTCTGCAACCACAGTGCTTTGGCAGAAATCACGAAGAGTTTAACCACAGACAAACAGCTGTTATGAAAAATTGTAACCCAAGATTAAAAGCTTGAAGCATCTGAAAAATAGATCTGTTTCTTGCAAGTGACATGGAACCTTTAACTGAGGGACTTCCAGATCATTTTTCACTACAGTATTAATATGCTGGGCATTATCAGCCATCTTTTATGGAGTCTATCATTAGAGAAGTCCAAAACCAGACTTTTGGAGGCAGCAGCAGCTTCTCACCATTGACCACTACAAAACTTTATTTGTTCAGTCAGATTTCCACTACAATTTATACCCACTTTATATAGTTATTCACAACATTTCCTTCCTTCCTTCCTTCCTTCCTTCCTTCCTTCCTTCCTTCCTTCCTTCCTTCCTTCCTTCCTTCCTTCCTTCCTTCCTTCCTTCCTTCCTTCCTTCCTTCCTTCCTTCCTTCCTTCCTTCCTTCCATCCATCAGTGCCACAATGAGAATATATCATGACATGTACATAACATGATGAGATGCCCCTCTCCAGCTTACAGATCCAGATGACCTTCACTGAAGAGAAGCAAAGAGTTCTTGCTTGTGTCTCCATATTCTTTCTCTCTTTTGTTTATTTCTTTCACTAAGAATGAAGAAAAACAAGCAAAAAGCCCTCATCGAAACAGAGGTTTGAGGCATCTGGGTATGCATCTGTTTTACACAAAAATAGTCAAGTGAACATTCTAACATGAAGTGCTACATAATACATGAGGGTATTGCAAGCTAAAAGAAGAGAAATTGCATTAACAATTTACTGTTGGCTACAGATAGGTTTTTACAATGCTACAAACTCAGCTGTTTACTTAGATTTGATGGCACATGACATTTGAACATGTGTAGCCTATTGTTTTAAAGCAGAAGCAACCAAACTTCCCTGACAGAAGAGCTGCACAATGATAACACACTGACAGCATAGAACTACAGCTGGCCCACAGTTAACTACTATCTTTTCTTGATATATTGTGCTGTCTACAGTTGCTAAGTGATTGCATGTCTGTTCTGCGTATCAGGTTTGAATTTTTCTCAATTGCTTTTAAAAATCTTGTCTTTTCTTCTGTCACAGGCTGGCATCTTGCCATAGGAGGGTGACAAAAGTGTGAAGCATCTTGCCAAAACTGTTCATAGACTTAGAAATGGACAAGATAAGTCATGGATATTGATTAATGATTCAACTAGAGTCCATTAACCATTAGATTAAAATGCTGCTAGCCATTTTCATAAAAGGTAATGACAAAAATATAGTGCAACAGGTGCACAACAGGTCATGGTGCAGAAGGTGAACTGAAGAGCCTACAATTCCAGTATGCCAGTTGCAGTCTGATTCCAGTTGCATCCCTGATCTGCTGCATGACTGACTATGCTATGAGCCGTCTTCTCCCAGCCCAATCTTCTGGATAGAAGGGGAAAACATTTTTTTTAAATCTCATATAGATGCCTCTCTTGCATAATTATTTACTTAGTGTTCAAATACTGTAGTAATTGTGCTTGAGTAACTGAAAGCATTACAGGCACTTAAACAACAAAAACATTATGTTGGTAATGAAACCCCATCCTGTTCAAGCAAAATATCAGCTTTCATCTACATATATGCTACACTGCAGGAACAATGCCCTACATTTAAAAGTATAGTACAGTAAGAATTTTCTAATAATTTCACAGACCATGACTGTGTCTATGCCATGGCATCATGCCCAGTCACACAAGAGTTTTGGTTAGGAAACAAAGCTTTTTTTTTTTTAATTTTAAGGATGTCAACTACTATACAAAAAACCACAGCCATACCTACTCTATGCTGGCAGAACAAGGGCATAAGTCTGGTTTTGAAGTAATTTTATTCACTTTCCTGTGTGGGGAACTTTACTGACTTGCATTCATTACGCCTGTTCTGCTCTGGAATCATAGCAGAGTCAGGCCCATAGTGCCTGACCTACCAACATTATACTGTACTTAGTCACAGCATGAAAACAGGAGGAAAGGCAGCACCAGACATATACAGGGAGATTATAAAGGTAGGAGTTAATTTGCTATCAAAGGTTAACACATTTTTTTAAGCGAATTCAGTTCTCATTAGCATAGCATGAATTTGTTGGCTATTGTTTCAATTCTAAATAAAACTAATATGACAGAAACCAGAACAGACTACAGGATCTTTATTTAGAAAGCATGATAAAGAGTATTTTTCATGTAGCACAAATGAAAGAGAAAAAATGGCTTATGTTAAATTACCTCCACTGGCACGTGCCATTTTCAGAGCTTCAAGAGAAACAGCAGGGGTTATTTCTAGCTGGCAAACAACCACTTTGGCCTTACAGATGACATCAGAAGCCCTCTTCAGGTCTTCAAAATTTAAAAGCAGGTTGGCTCCTGGGACTATGACAATAACATTCTGTCCTAAAGAGAAGATATTGTGTTTTTTACTTTAACTTTGACAATAAAGTACGTAAAACAATTCCTTTCACTTTTTACAATACATTTCAGATGAGTATTTCAATTTACTTCCCAAAAAAACCCATTAAAATTGTATGCATTGCTGACATTTTCAAATACACAAATATTTCAGAGAATAATAAAAAAGACTGATGTACTAATGAACTAATACTGCACAATAAACACAATATAAATTCCTTTGGGAAAGATCATACATGGGCAATCCACAGTCTTATTTTGGTGTCTTCTGTGAACTCTAAAGAAGCACTGCACTAGTCACAGTGGAGATGGTGGATACACGCTGAGGGTGATATTTGCATCTTCCTAAAATATTCCAGTAGCATTTGGAAGAGAAAAGCATCAATGTGATTACTGAATTCATATGCCAAAAATGGTATAAAAATTTTAATTTTCCCATCAGCTGGGAACAAAAAGTATTTCACACAGCTAAGAAAATTATGCATGTTCTTTAGATTTCAGAGAAGCAGGCTTACACCATTTACCTGAAATATTTCAAGTTAGTGTTCCTCATCATCATGAAAACCAGAACCAGCATGTCACCAAAGCCCAGAAAGGTGATGCCTGTGTCTTAGGAAAGTTTTATCAGAAGTGAGTAAAAAAGGTGGGCAACAGCTGCTTCTGCTCTTACAGGTGGCCAGAAGAATAATCTAAACAAAGCTGTGCGTGTGGAAGCATGGCAATGTCTCAAAGCACATCTAAGATCCTTTTCATTCTTGTAGTTTGTTTTACAGTTAGGTGAGGTTCATTTACGTAGGTTCCAAATATTCTTTTGTTTTTCTTCAGACACACAAATCACCTTCTTTTATTGCAATTTCTTTTTTTTTTTTTTTTTTAATCTCTATTACAACACTTAGAGACCTTCAGGCATGGGTGCCTTCCAATTAAAATTTATTATTAATCACTCAGGTATTAACTTCAATAAGTCAGTTGTTCCTTGATTTACAGGCTCAGCCCGCCCCCGCTGAAGATTCCTTTAAGGACTGCCAATCATTAAAGGCTACCAATTCTGTAATGAACTGAATTACTCTGCAAATAAATATTTATGTTTTTAATACATTATTTTTGTTGAATGTGACTTCAAAGTCCTTTGACTAAGAACGTGCAAAGCTTCTCTCCCTAAATACATTCCAAAAAGAAAGCAGGACAATGGAAAGAATAATATAGTGATCTCAGAGGGAGGGACCCAAGCTTTCCAAAGCTATTCTGCTGTCAATGGTTTGGTACAGAACAGCTGCATATGAAAAGCAAAACCTCAGCACTTAAAAGCCAACGCCCTGCTTTTCAACAGACAATGATGGGCATCTTGGATAAAAAACAAAAGCAAACAAAACAAAAAACCTTCTGTAACACGTAAATGTTACCAAAGATATCTGAATCCTGTTGGGGAAATATTCTAAGGCAAATTGTGCCTATTTTGCCGAGCGTATATTTTGATAGCTTTAGGGTGCAGCAGTGCAAGCAGTAAAAGACAGAATCAGTGGAACAAGAATCTCTTTCATTTCTGCCTGGCCTCTGTGCTTCCTAGAGTCTCAGACTCTATTCACATGTCTTGCTGCATTATCCTGCTGAACTATTTAGCTGTACTGACATGTATATTATTATCAGACTTTGGAGCTAATGGCCCAAGGCAGTAAGGGGGGCTGTTTGCTCAAACCCATATGTACAAATTCAAGGTAGACTGCGCTACACTGGATCATAGTCTGAAGATTTTCTTCCTAACTACAAAAGGTCAGAGACTTAGAGACTGCTTTCAAACCTGCCAGGGAGATGCAGTGCCTACTGTGGTGCAACAGTCCAGACAGACTAAACCCAAGCTGGAGGAAAACTCCCCTCACCCCATTCTGTTCTTAGCTATGTATACCAGACTTACTGAATGATAGCAATCACCACAAACTTGCACTGGGGTGCATGAAGGCAGAATCTGGACCCATGCACTCACAATTAATACAAAATTTTGCATTAACAGCAACCATTTTGTTGAAAGAAATTATTTCTTGCCAGGGAAATCAGATGGGAATTCAGCATCAGGGACAACAGAGTTAAAGACAGATGGCAAAGAGGGGTGAGATTCATCTTGTCCAACATAAAATAATTTTTTAAGTTAAAAAAAAATCCTACACACTAGAAAACTCTAAGAAAACTAATTTTGAAAAATTGTTTTTCTATGTTCCTTCAACAAGGAGAAGAGACAAATATTTTCAGAGGTTTTTTTAGTCTTATATATCTTATATGTCTGTTTGAGGAGGAGATAAACTATTGTCCAGAAAAGTCTGTGTATCTCTGTTAACCCTGGGTGAAGCCTTAAACTGTAGACCTAACTTCTAAAACTACTCCAGTGAGGTAAAACATTACCCACACCAAGAATGAGAATAATGTATTTACTGCATTACTGTTAATTCTAAAATCTCTTTTCTTAGACTAAAAATATCAGTTTTGATGGGAACATCTATATAACTTTGAGTTTTGCAGACATCAGCTAGAATATTAAGGGCCACTTTCACACTTGCTATAAGCTGTAACAGCTAAATGAAACCGATAAGCTTGCACAGGCTTACACCAGATGGGGACTGGGTCCAGTCAGGATAAATGCTGCATACATAAAAACTGTTCTAAGTTGGGCTTCCAAAATTGCTATTGCCAGTTCTTAAAAAGATGGATAACTCAAGCCAGACCTTTTTTTACATGGGTCATCTTATAGATGACATCAGATGAGAAGTGCCAGTGGAAAAATCAAAGGTCAAATCAGTAAACACCAGAGTGCAATAAATATCTTTAAAACTGGATGACAAGCCTAAAAACCATCAGTAGTGCTTAGAATGAATCAAAATATCAAACAGATCAAACAGTGTGATTGTAACAATGGCTGCAGAGCTTGTGCTTAATAATTCACACAGAAGAAAATTATATTTGTGATCAGAAAATAATGTTACAAGAAAAACATGTGTTGCCAAATCACATAGTTCATGAATATGAGGGCGGGTTTGGGGTGTGTTATGGTATCATAATTTCTAGGCAACGATTTAAAAGAAATATTGAAGAGTCTCGCACATAAATAATCAAGTTAAAAAAGAAAGTCAATATGTAGAAAGTCTTTAAAATTCAGGTGACATTTCTTCATAAACCTGAAGGTTCACACCAAAGATTTTCCTCTGTGGAAATTATAATAAAAACAAGTTGGCATATGTACTCTAAGTTTGCCTTATTTACTTAGCCTTACCTAAATATATATTTTGAATGTTTTTTTTACTAGTAGTGCTTTGGTACCGAAGGTACACTCAACTTACAAAATAATGTCTAACCATTGTTCATGAATGATTAATAACTTTATGATAAAGTCAGCACAATGCCTGTCTCAAGTGGGGGTTATCATGCAGTGTTCTGTGTAGGTGAGCTCCAAGTCCTAACTTGCAATAATCAAGAGAATTTTAATCATGACTTGCCAAACTCTGTTATGCCTCCACTGAATTTTTGCTAGGAATATGAATATGAATGTTGTCAGACTTGTTCAAACCTCTAGTCCAGTTAGGCCAACATAATGGTTCCATCAGCAGTCAGTACCAGATATGGACAAAGCTGCAATAACCTTCAGAGGTAATCATGTAAAAAATTATCCACAAAGAGGGTTTTTCCCTCACTACACGTTTGTGTAAAAGTACATCATCACTTTATGGAGCTCTTACCATCCAATATCACATTGCTAGCAGAAGGTGTGCTAAGTGACAGAGCTAGTGGCAAGAGGGCAGACTGAAAGGGGAAACAAAACCTTGGGTCTGTGATGTACCTCAAAGAAAATGTTAAGAAAAGCAGCTGGATGTATCTGCTTTTATCCTTTTATCCAGAGAGAAAGTACAGATTTGGATATACAAGATCCTGGTATACTTGTGTTTAGTCAAATCAAAACTTTCTGAAAAGGCAGCAGCATAAAAGAGAACAACTGAAAGGAACACAAGATCCCAGAAATATTTCTGCACAGCTTTCTGAGACCAGCCCAGAGGTCTTTGCAGCATCTGTGGGCTGCACATTTTTCAGTGCAGCTCTATAAACTCGTTAAACACCTCTCTACCATTCTGCATTAAAATAGAGATTGAACTTCTCTATCTTTTATTGAAACTATACTGTATTGTCCCAGAATATAATCAACTTTGAGATTATCAAATGTGCCTGATATTTTCCAATTTTTAGCACTTTGCCAATTACAATAGTGGGTGAGTTATACCTGTGCAATTCAGTAATCAGCCAAAAACTTCCAAGAAATTCTGCAGTGCCAGTTAGACAGACAGAGGTAAAGCCAGGGAAGATTTCCTTCAGAGCCTCATCTGACTCTGATCTCTACAGCTTTTCTTTGCTCTGCCTTCACTCATACATCAGAGCATCATATACCCTCTACTTTTATATGTCCTACTTCTTCCTGTGATTTTTCTCAGCTGGTTTGGGTTGGTATTTTTCCCAAGTATCAGTACATGTAAAGAATTGGTAAGAAGGGTAGGTTAGGTGTGTAACAATACAGCAGCGAAAACTTGTCAATTTAAAGAGATGATAGCTATGGTTTTTATTTGTCCCTCATCTTAACACAAAACAGCATCACCAACCCCAACTTCAAATGCTTCCCTTTCAGGTACAATTTGAACTAGCAGAAACTACTTTACATCAGTCCATTGAGTGCTGTGGTGTTTCAGCTATGCCAGCACAGCCACTGCAGTAAAACATGCATGTGTAGACAAGCCCTTTGAAAACTGCTGGAAAGCCTGCTTAGGTCAAATCAGCCAGGTTTCTACAGAAAAAAAAAAAAAAAAGAAAATGTCTCTTGCAACAGCAAAGCACATAAGTACTGCTATTTTACTGCAATTTACTCAATTCAGGCGCCAGATGGTTTTTGAGAGAAGTAACAACGAGAACCATTACCAATTCTGTGCATCTGTTTGCTTTAGAGCATAGTTCTGACCAGGTTTGCTCTTCTACTACATTTTAAATTAAATTTGAGGCCAGTGCTAACTTAGCATATGATTTTTCAGTTACTCAGAGGCACAAACTACATGACTTTATGCATTATTCATGTCACTATGTGAATCACAAGACTGTCATATACCCTTCACAATGACACTAACATGTAAGATAGCCCACTGTGAACCTCATGGCCCCAAACATCCACGTCCCTTTCCTGGTGCTAATAAAGGTTTTACATCCACAAGATTGTTTTGTTCCTTATCCTTTGGAAAAATTATTGGTGGTAAAATTTTAACAGGTCATCCTCTGTTCATTCAAGTTTAGACTGTTTTTATCTCAGCTGGCCATGCATATGAATTGGGAAATTATAAGACTGGTTCTTATTCTACTAGTCTGGACAGCAAGCCTAGTGCAAGACATGTACACAGTGAGGCCCAGGAACACTACTAGAATTCCCACTGTCCCTCCTGTTTACAATGGCCATAGTGACTGTAGGCAGCATAAGAAGTGTCAAGAGTTGCTGTGTAATCTACCTGCTGATCCAAACCCAGAAAAGGAGGTGGAAGTTAACAGGCAGTATCCAGGTTATCCACTGTATTAGTGTTATTTACCTTATTTCTGACTTAGAGCTATCATGCAAGGCTTGGATTAATCTTACTTAGGGAAAATTAAACTCACATCTCCAACTAATTTGCCTAATTTTCCTGAATATTCCTGTGTAGGCTTGCCTTTAGTCACAGTTCCTTCCCGGTTTTGCTGCGTGAGTAAATAGTTATGTTTCCTTTCCCATTTTGAGCTGTAGCCCAATGTACAACCATCAGGTTGCACAGAAGCTTGGTAAGTTGATGTGTCAGCTAAGCTGTGGTAACTGTTCAAATGAAGCCTCTTAGCAACTCCAGAAGTGAACTAATCCAATCACACTTAATTTGTTATGTTTGCATAAACATTATCAGTCCTAAGCTCTATATTTCGATCCAGACACACTTTTTTTAAGGGCTCTCAATTGCTTGAGGAAATAGCTTGAAAAGACATGTAGATGTGGCACTTAGGTAGCTGGTTTAGGGGGGGACTTGGCACTGCTGGGTTAATGGTTGGACACAGTGATCTTAAAGGTCTTTTCCAACCTATGATTTTATAGTAAAAGTGATGGATAAGTCATAGTAGGAAAGGAGAACTTTAACCTTCTAATATACTGTGTGTTCAGGACAATATAAAACTAGGTTGATCAGCTGGCTGATTAAATTATGCTTGAGGAAAAGATATAAAGTTTTCTGAGGATAGTTTAGCAGTCTTAACAAAAAATATGAAAACAAGCCAAATCTTTATTTCTTCCTCTGCAATATAAGAGCAAAGGCATAGGCTAAGGAAAACTAGCATGGAAAAAAATGCCATTTCATCACTGCAGATGCAACTTGGAATCAAGATTTGTGGTAAAATTACAAGATTAACAGAAATATTTCTGCTTATACTGAAGACAAGTCCTTTTCCTGATTGAGAGCAGACACTCACCAGGTGTCCTGAGGAGGCAAACCTTTCCCTCATAGGACCAGAGGAAATGGCCTCAAGTTATACCGGGGAGACTTAGATTGAATATTAGAAAAAATTTCTTCACTAAAAGGGTTGTCAAGCACTGGAATAGGATGCACAGGGAAGCAGCTGAGCTACCAACCCTAGAGGTAGTGAAAAGACACGTAGATGTGGCACTTAGGTTTAGTGGCAGACTTGGCACTGCTGGGTTAATGACTGGACTCCATAATCTTAAAGGTCTTTTGCAACCTTAATAATTCTACAGTAAAAGTACTGGGTAATTTGTAGTGGAAAAGGAGACCTTTAACCTTCTAATACACTGCATGCTCAGGAATGTAAAACTAGATAGCTCAGCTGGCTGATCAAAATATGGCTATCACACTGCTAATTTAAGCATCTGATTCTGCTGCTTTTAGGCACCAAATTCTACTCTGCCTGCAATAAACAGAAGTGCAATAAAGTGTGAATAAAATCTTGGAAAAAAAAGAAAAATGTAGGAAAAAAAAATCCACAATTAACAGTGACAAGTCAAAGGTTTCTTTTATGGCTGAAAAGGCAGAACAAAGAGGACAATACAGAGCAGAAATATGTACCTTCACTGTTGACAATTATTGAAGCAGTTCCAGTAGCAGCATCTGTAGTTTGACCTACAAATGCTAAGAAAGGGAAAAGTTAGAGCATGCACTAGTTCAATACATTACTTTCAACCAATAGCATGTGACGCAGTTTAATTGAATTAAATCTAAAATGAACCCATAACCTCCAGCAATTTAAAAATGCTAATTACTCTTTCATGTGCAACAATGCCAGAGAAGCTAACAACAACAAAAAGTGTTAATTTACACCCACAAAACGAAATACGAGTCCAACATTCTTTAATTTGGCTACATCTCTGCATTAGAGAAAGCATGTTATTTATACAGCCTTCTCAAGCACTCTACTCCTACTTGGAAATATTTCTTTTATCCAATGAAACAATAGAGTCAAGGCTAAAGAAAAACAAAAATACTAAAACAACCCAGCATCTCATTTTGTGTAGATTTGCATTTCAGCAGCAATATTAACTAATGCTATAAAGGCAGTGGTGGGGTTACAAGCATCCTCTTTGGATTATTACTCAGAGAAATTAATATCATGCTGGCAGCACTGTCTGTTAGAAAGATTGTTCCATGTTTCCTACTATAAGAACCTGTTTTCAGCTGACAGCAAATTTGTCAAATACCAACCAATGATAGGAAATTGGTAGTAGAAACCAGTAGCACTGTAGCAGAAAACTGATAAAAAGTTGAGGGTTTCTTTTTTCTTCTCCAAAAACTGTATTTGAGAAAAATCTACTATTCCATTTGAGACAAATTCTGGAGACCTTTTGTTTAAGGAGCTCTGGTGTTCTAACATTGTAGAATATGGATTTAATGCTGGGCTAAAGTGGGCTTCTTTCTCAAGATGTGCCTTTGTGGCCAGTTTAACAAACTGCTGCAATTTGAAGAAGGCAGAAAAAACACCTTACATCATGCTCATCTGGTTTTGCTGAAGTCTTGCGGGTACTTGCCCTGGAGGTACCCTTGTCTAGCTCAGTTACCAGGGTCAGAGCAGGACTTCCCTTGCAATTACAGCTTCTTTTCACCATGAATTCTGTCTCTGCACACTGGAGCTGAAAGCAGAGAATGTGTGTCTTCTGTGCTCTCAATGCTCTTGCAGCATGAGCAGCAATTTGCCCAGTTCAAATGTGGGAAAAGGAACAACAGATCAATAAAGATCTAAATGGTCTGAGCAGCACTGGCAGCTGGTTTGTTGTGGAAGACAAGAACACAGGGAAAGAGGAAAATTACAAAACAGATTGGAATTGGAAAGAAAAGGGGTGTGCTGATATGCTAGGAAACAGAAGAGCAACATGAAGACATACAACAAGGACCCAAGTTATGAGAGCTGGCAGAACTGGCATTACCCCAAGGATTTTTATCCAGTACCCAGAATCCTTATGTACAACAATAGGGATATGCTAGAAAATGATGAAACCAGGACAAAAAGCCCATGACTTAAATAAGACCATCTTGAGAAAAAACCTCTGAGTACACTGAATCACCCTTGCCTCCAGGTCTTGGAATACAAGTGAGGATCCTGGATCAACCTCACCAGCAGTATATCTTATTTTTCTCCAGGGCTGATCAATGGAGGAGGAGACAATCAAACACAATTCTGAGATATTTTCAACTCAATCAGCAGAAATTGGGACCTTGGACCTAAACATTCCAGCCCTTCAACTGATCTACTTAGGTATCAATGAACTGCACTATGATGGAATTTCTGAATACTTTCCCTACACTTTTCATTTGTTGCAATAAAGACTATTTAAAAATTTATGTTAAGATTGCAAGATCAATAATTTAAATCAGAAAACATTAAGGTTCTTTGCGGCATATGCATTTTCATTAAGTGCTATGCATTATAATTGCTTCATTTACACCATCAAAGACACAAGGTAGGCATGCTTTGGGGATATTCAGAACTGTACACTAACACACACTGGTTTCATGGCATCCTTGCTTGGTTTCTTGCCTAATTTGAAAGACACACAATGAATTAACCTATATATACATTTGAGAAATATTTAGATGCTGCACTGATAAGCATATTAAAAAAGCCCGCAAAATACTGATAGTTTTGTCTTTAAGGCAGGACTTGAATAATGCAGTAGATTAAGCTTGCGGCTGCACATTAAACAGAAGAGATAAACAGAATATTGAATTGCCACTTAGTGACTACACCTGTCCATCCTTGTCCACCCCAAAGGAGACAAGGGTGGTGTAGACAAAAAAGTGATCATATAGTTAAGCAGAGCACAGTAGAGAGGGAACTGGTTTTACAAAGATAAAAGATAATAAAATATTGTGGATGCCTCATTTTCCATTTTTCTGAAAACCTTTTTACATTGATTTTTGTGTGTATGTGTGCTAACATCAGCTGCATGGGTCGGTTCACAAAGCAAAGATGAAATGTACTGCATTTACCATTGAATTTCCACTCCATCCCTCCTCTGACAATGTGAAGTTGAGAATGAGTAATTAGAATGAATTTTTAAATTTCTCACTAGGCATTATTATAATTAATGCCAGACTAAACAATTGCATAACAGCAAGCTATCTTCAGGTGACTTGCAATGATGCAATCATCTGAGATTTTGCAATAACACTACATTTTATTTTTAGTGGTACAGCTGATTTCAGGAGTCCCCATATTCTCTCTCATATTCATTCATTCTTGCCAGCTGCATCAAAACAGTTATTCATAGTTCTGAATGGTAAAACATATGTAATAAGGTAAAACAATTAATAAATCCTTCACCACCAGTTTTTGACATTCAAAAATAATACAAAATAAAGTAAAATTTTACCTGTAGAAATACCATTCTTCTTCAAATTAGCAACATAATCATTGCCAAAGGAATCACTCCCAACCTGTACAAAAGATAAAATAATGGGTTTTCTTTACAGAAAGGTGAGAGGATAAATAGACTATCTTTAGACAACCAAATGCTCTACTGTAATTTAAATACAACACTTTTATTCTTGAGAAGCCCTTTGCATTATTAATCAACAAAAAATAAATAAGAAATAATGGTAAAAATGTATTAATAGTATTTGCAAACAATAAGAACAGTGTTCTGCAGTTTTCTCCTTCTCTATTACAAATATCCATGTTGCAATATTCAAGTTTCATCCTTTTACAAACCCTGTGCTTCTCTGACACTGAAACTTCTGGGAATTTTAAAATCTGGACATGTACTGAATTTTTCAGCTTTGAATTGAAAGCATTGACATTAATTCTGGTGTCCTTCTGAATTGCAGTTTGTATTTTGAATTTTTTACCTCAAGTTTCCTTGGTGGAAAAATATCAAACTGTGTCTATGGGACAGAAAGCGATGATAAATGCAGCATTACTAATTTCTGCAATTCTCAGTACTAAGTGTACTGTTTAGAAATTCAACATTTTTGTTTGCATTATCCAGCAACAGCAGATCAAGTTGAGTTAAGGAGTCAAGCTATGGTCTATTGTTTTTTTAATAGCAACTTAAAAAGCTTGTAATTTCAGTTCCATTAATCTTTTTAGCTGAAAACAATTCTGCTTGCTGTTTATTCAAAGTAATATAAATTCCTTTTTGTTACATTACACAAGCTGAACAAAAGAGATGAGGTACACTGAGAGAAAAAAATAGTTTAATTTGCTTAATACCATGCAAGCATTTAAAATATATTTATAAAGCCAACAAAGCTTTTGAGTCACCACTCAGCCTGTCTTCAGCATACATAGCATGTGTTCCCAATTCCAAGAGTGAGTTGTGTATCTGAGCAGTGTCAAAGACTAACCAATGCTACAGAAAGTATTTTTGCAAGAGATAAAAAGAAGTAGAAGCCAAATCAAGATCCTGGTTGTGGGTCTAGAGGAGTCCTAACCAATTATCCATGTTCTCATAAAACAGCACTTCGTAGCTAATGGTGTACTTCAGTTACTACCAGCACAAAGCAGCGGCCTCGGCTGGCTGTTGTTAAAAATTTGTCTATTTATGAGTTCAGTCCTTCAAAAAGCTGAGAAGGCCTGAGTACCAGCTAGTGATCACAAGAATCTAACCCTTTGATTCAGAATTCTGGAATTTAAAGTGTTACAGATGGATGATCCTTCTCCTCACGTATTTGATTGCATAACCATGATTTGAAATGTCCATTTCCTACAACATCTATAAGGTTTTTTTCTAAAGCATTATTAAGGATAGTCCCAGTCTTGCAGCAAAGGAGGACAGTAATTAAGGTAAGAATAGTTTACCAGATGGAACATTGGTCTAGTACATGGAAAAAAACCCCAAACAACCTAACATTTTCTTGGGTCACTGTGTTAGTCATTGTTTTCATATTAGAGTATATTTGTACTTCTGGCTACTCCCAGTTTGCCAGACAGGGCGGGTTGTCAGAAGCTGCCTCTTCTGACTGCTTTAGGCTGGATGACTGCAGCCATCTGCAATTTAAACCTGAGCTGTGCTCACCTCTGCACCCTAACAACTGTGCTCTGATGGCATCACCTTCTCCCTCCCTTGTTACTATGATTCTTCTACAACAAATCTCACAATCTGCTTAGTCAATTCAGCAACAAAATATTTCATAACCCCCTTCCAGAAGCTCAACTGAAACTTCCTTCCTTCAGCTCTGGATCCTGCATGACTGACAGACAGACATCCCTTACTGTTCAACTGTCAAAGCAGCTGAGATCAGCCGTGGTACTTTTGCTCACAGAAAGACATCTCAGTGCTGGAGGGAAGCCCTCCAAGGGGTGTCCATGGAGGTCACTTTCCTCTGGAGACTTTTTTTCATGTTAGTTCATCAGTATCCAACCCAGTTAATCCTAGTGCATTTGAAGGACTTTATTTTTCCATTCAGGCTTTACCCCCAAGGAAGACAAGAGTATTGGGCATTAGACTCAGTTTAGATTAAAGGGATATTTACTGACCATGTCAAATTATATAACATTGTTTTAAATAATTTCTGCTTTTGCACAGACTCTCCTAGATGGAGTACTGGATAAACAGAAAAATAGATGTCTCAGTTTGCAGACCACAGAACACTGTTAAGAGCTGAAATAGCATTTCTTCTTTCTTGAATTCTTAACAACAAAAGCCATTTGTACAAGCATTATTGTCACACAGTTTACATATCAGAATAAGTGGAATTACATCAGTATTTTTCAGTCTGGGTTTTCCTTGCTTATGATCATGCTTTCCGCATGAAGCTAGGGAGCTAGCTGGCATCATAGCAACTACAATTCCAGCACCTTAAGAATCAAACTCATCCGTACCTGAAAATTACTTTCAACAAAATGCATGTACCTCTTGAAAATTTTTATTTATTTTATATGCTGTTTTTTTTTATTTCAAGTGTTTACTATTTTTTGTCATTAGGGAATTAAGCAGGTACTAAAGACAAGCATAAGACAGTAATACAAAAGGAAAAAAGCAATTGAAGATACCCATCATACTCTGTCCTGCATCTGAGATACAGCTATATTCATACAATGAAGTGAGAATTTAGCCTATAGCACTTTAACTTAAATTTGGCTTATGGATCATTTAAAAGACTACACAACATGGTAATACAACACTTTCTGTTTCTAGATAGGAAACAAATGCAGCCATGGCTTAAGCAGAGTTTAGTGTATGCACTATGAGCAATGTCCAGTGAAGATCATTCCAAATTGTTTGTCAGAAGTAAAGCAGGACATTTTTCAGCACATACAATGTCTTTCAGACCAATGTCCCTTCACCATCTTATTCCAGGATGCCAAACAGATTTTTTTTGGGAATGGTCACGACATAAAGAAAGAAAATAGTTAGGGGAGTTTGAAAACTCTCTAGAACACTGTTATTTTTTCAGTACTGCAACAGTGTTCTTGTATGAACCTGAGCAATTAATTTATTTGCTTAGGTCATTTAGTAACCTGAAAGGAATGCTTTACATTTCTCTGTAACTATTCCATCAGTACATTGTTTTACAGGACAGAGCAAATTGACTGCTACTGTGACACACATTGGTAACTCAGAGTAACAGTGGCCACTTGCAGAGACATCCTGCAGGAAACAGAACACTGTTTGCATTTCCAGTACTGAAACTCAATTTTTTTAACATTTTTTACGATTTTTGCATTACATTGCACAGCACTCTGTGGCATCTCTAGTCATAACAGTAAGTCATTATAATTTTCTTTCTCTCAAACCCTCACCAAACACTGACTCTTGTGTTTTAAAGCTCTGAAGTATGAAGAATTCCTTGTCACTTGATCTGAGACCTCTATCTCCAGTCTTGTTGGGGACATCCTCTAAATTACACTGCTGCTAAGAGGATGCCACAAGCCAACGGAATGTCCCTTCAATATTAATACTGATTCCATTTTCTAAACTTCAGATTGTAGAACTAATTTTTGCATCCACACTAGATAAAAAATATTGGGAAATATGACCAAAATAGAAGTATGTAACTGAGCACAGAGTATGTGTGTGAGGGGCAATCCAGCTTAAAGCACCACCAAATATTTCAAATTACTTGTTGCAGTAAAAATAATTTAATTGTAGAAGCTCATTATTGCCAGACTCTTCTTAGTTTATTAAGAAAGAAATTTTATATCTCATTAACCTATGCAGATATAAGACTGTATATGAGACTTCTATGAGATGAGATAGTATTTTGTGAGGCTATAAAGTGCAATTTTTAAAAACTAAATAACAACTTTATTAAAATTAAAAATTAAAAATTAAAAATCTAGAAAAAAAAATTAAAAATTAAAAAACTAGAAAATGCTAACATTTTCTCCAATGAATACACAACAGAAAGCAAGAGAAAACAAGAGAAAGAGACAGATGGACAGACAGACAAAAAGATGGAAAGACAGAAGGACAGAAAGAAGAATGGGTTTTACTGAAATAACAGAAGTATGTTTTTGAAAAGTACTTAGAAAATATAGTAGCTACTAAATTTTATTATGAATGTATATGTTTCCATTGCACTGAGCAAATGGCTAGATCATTTAAAAAAAATAAAGCAAAATTCACACTTGCAATAGAAAAAAACCTTTTAACATTTAGCAGGAAATGTTAGAAGGGAATTCACTGCCAGTTCATCTTGTACTTGAATCTAATCATTCTTGAATGCAAAGATGATCAAATATACACAATATGACAGAAGTGCAAACATTGCCAAAAAAAGCCGACCCCACACTGTAGAACAACTAGTGATAATAACTCACAGAAATGCTTTCAGGTGTAATTTAAATTTATAGCCAACATTGTTTAGTCTAAACATTGAATTGAAAGAACAGTGAGGAAGGCTTCCTTGAGATGTTTGCAGTACTTCTCAAAAAATCCTTGACAGACAATGATCCAACAAATTTAGCATCCTCCCCAGCTATGGCAAAAAACAAAGTATGTCCAGTCAATTTGAAGTTTCATCTACAGTTACCACAAGATAGACAATAAAGACTACAGAGAGAGAAAATTTGATCTTAACCGTAGTAATGATCACTCAAAACTTATAATGTTTAATGACAAAAATCAAAGAAAAGCATTGTAAGAATATAGCATCTGCCAAGTTGAATCAGCCCACTGGTCTGTGAGCAAGTCTTTAGAGCTGCAGTACATCAGATGTTTCAAAAAAGTAGGCAAAAATATCCCATAGCACACAAAAGTGCTAGAATTTGGATACTATCACCTTATCTTAACCTCAAGTAATGAGATAATGATTCAACCCTCAAAGCACTTTTACATTCCTTCTCAAATTTGTCACTGGCTTGTGAGTGTCTGATTTTTAATCATCTACAAAGTAAATTTCAGAGCGACCATAGCTTCTAGCACCTGAATGCCAACAATGAAGTGCTGATAGCTGTAACAGTGGGGAACATAAAGAGGAAGGCCTAATCAAGATTTCTTAAATTTTAAACATGTCTAACTCTTCCCAATTCTCTTTTCCATGGCATATCAACCTAAGTTTTGCAATACTTCTCTACATGCAATTTCTGTCAGATCTGTAGCCAACTAGTCTTTGGTTCTGGCAATGTTCTTAAAAAGCCTCCTCCATGCTTAAATTTATAGCTGAAATAAGAAAAAGAGAAGAGAATTAGAGAGAGATTTTTTAAAAGCTAAAAACATACCAAAAGCTTTTTGGTAAGTGACCAAAAGGTTTACTGGAATTTGCATGAACATTCAGTTCAGCTGTAATTGAAGAACAAGTCAGTACTTACCTTGCAGATCAGTGAGGTCTTGGCCCCAAGTCGAGCAGACTGGACACACTGGTTGGCTCCTTTCCCACCAAAACCAACAAAAAACTTCTGTCCAAGGATAGTTTCTCCAGCTTTTGGCAATCGCGTAGTAAGGCTATACCAATTTAAAGCAATATTTACATACATTAGTGGCTGAAGATAACAAGCATCTTCAATATAAGAGTTACATTGTTATAATCCTAAATGGCTCAACAGTCAGCCAATAAGACTGAAAAATACTCAAAAGACCTTTTAGGGTTCTACTCCACATGCCACTAGCTTAAGTTTATTCCTTATGTGCCACACAGTCAAGTTTCTTGTACTCTCAAGAGAGGGACTGCATTTCTTTTGTTCATGTTTCACGTTTCTACAGAAGTTGTACCTTATTCCCGACTGGGATTCTCCACTGCTAACTTAATACAGATAAGCCATAAATCTATAGGTCTCACTGTTCATGGGGTTTTTTTACTGTAACATTAGGCTCAAGTTTACATATAGTTCATTTAGTTCCATTACATGTAATTATACCTTCTTACACTATCCTTAAGTAATTTTTCACTCTGTTGGTGTTCACACCCCTAAGAATTGTAATCATTACCAAAACCTGCCTCTCCTCTGCTGTCATGCAGGCATACTGTACATATTTAACATTTTTCTTTTTTAAGTTTTTCTCTTTGCAACTTCTCAGCATTTTGTTTTTTCCTTGAATGCAGTCCAATTACATTTACATCCTTCTGCAGATGGGTGCCCAGAACCAGATGCACTAATACAAGCCGAAAGCCATCAGGAGTGTATTCTGGTTTCATTTCCATTTTGGAAAAAAACAAAACAAAACTGCAGTTCTGTTAACCCTACCAGATGCTTTGCTATCTCAAACAAAAGTTGAAAAGAGTAAAAGATGCCACTGAGACTGTGGGGTAGAATTTCTCAGAATTCTATGAAGACTACCTGACTTCTGTAATTTTTATTAAAATACGTAACCCAAAGATGCATTTTCAACACTCAGACAACCAAAATTTCTGCCTTCTCAAGGCATGCATTCCAGATACCAGGCCTAAAAATGTAATTTTAAAATCTCTTATGCTACAAACAACTTCACAACATGTGGAAAGGGAAGGCATTCTATGGTGTACTAAGAACCTACTCAGTCAAGAACAGTTACCTCAGACAGTTCCCAAAGTCTGCAGGATAGAAAGGAAGCATGGGGAATGGGAGTCTAAAAGAATTCAGAAGAATCCACCCTAATGATGAAGAGATTAGATTCAGCTCTGTTTGTCAATTTATAACATCATTTTCCCAATAAATCTCACAGCAGCTCCAAAATTCAAAAACTGAATTCTGCGCTCCTCAGGACTAAAGGAACATGGAGCCCCTGGAGCAGGTCCCACCAAGGGTAACAAAGGTGATTAAGGGACTGGAGCATCTCACATATGAGGAAAAGCTGAGGGAGCTGGGCCTGGTCAGCTGTGAGAAGAGATGCCAGAGAGGGAACCTCCTCAAAGCCTGTCAGTATCTGAAGGGAGAGTGCCAGGAGGATGGGGCCAGGCTCTGCTCAGTGCTGCTGAGCAATAAGACAGGAGGTGATGGGCAGAAACTGATGCCCAGAAAGCTCCCACCTGAACATGAGGAAGAACTTCTTTACTGTGTGGGTGACTGAGCCCAGAAAGTCTCCTTCACTGGAGATATTCAAGAAGTGCTTGGATGCAATGTGCCACGCACTCTAGGATGACTCTGCCTGAGCAGGGAGCTTGGAACAGATGTGGATCATTGTAGTCCCTTCTAACTTCAACTATTCTGTGACTCTTTGAAAATTGCCAGCATTCCAATTCAGAATAAAAGGTTAGATATTACAAGAAATTATTCACTGTGGGGGTGGTGAGACACTGGAAAAAGTTGTCCAGGGAGATTGTGGATGCCTCACCCCTGGCAGTGTTCAAGGCCAGGTGGATAAGGCCTAGGTCTAATGGGAAGTGTGCCTGCTTATGGCAGAAGAGGTTGTGACTGGATGATCTTTAAAGTTCCTTTCAACCCTGAATGTTCTATGATTCTGTGCTTCTGCATAAGGCAATCACTACAGATTGTTTTTTGAAAGGATATGAAGAATGTATATATTACTTTTTGAGCTTATGCTGCACCTTCTGGGGCATATGGGTGTTTGCAGAATCTTACAGAACTAATGACAGAGCACAGTCTAATTTACTGAAAATTCTCGGGAAAAAGCAAAGATTTTTTTTCTCCATCTAATTTTCAATTTCTTCAGTCCAAAGGTTTAGGATCAGTAGAAAGTCAAGAAAACCTAAAATGAAACCACCAAAGTCAAACAAGTCCCAAACTCCCAGAAATTAGGATTTTGGCTTTGAAGGAGTTGTTACAGGTATCAGTAGTTATAGTTTCCAGAGAGTTGCAGGTAGGGATGCAGCCACACTAACAGAGACACTCACTAACACAGCATGCCAGATTTTAGGATAGCATACGCAGTCACCAGGTTTCTTTTGTGTGGGTGGCCAAGATAAAACCCCGAAGAGTCACACATACAGCTCACAGCACTCATTTCCAGAGATTCAGAGCCAGGAACATTTTGTTGCAAAATGTTTAAACTATTTCCAATAAAAACACAAAAGCTTTTTAAAAATACACTTATTACCTTGTGTGTGTATATATATATATATATGGAAATGATTGCTAAACTCCTAATACCTAATACAGTCCTAATACAGCGAAGTTAAAACTGCCCACAGCAGCGTCCAGGAAATTGTTTCCATCAATGAGTAACTCTACATTCTCAGGGACAAAGTTGCAACAATAAAGAGTATTGATAAATAGAAATAAATTTCTATTCCTTAATGGTAACGTCTGTAATTTATCACCATTTTCACCACTGGAAGCCAAAGCAGAGACTGTTGTGGACCACAGAATGAAGGCCACAAGACTCAGCTGAGGAAGCTCCTCTTCAGTTACTGCCAGGGTACAGCACATACACCTCTAAAATTAGGCACCATTCAGTAAGGAAGGATTTTCACCCAGCCTTGGTAATAAGAACAAATAGCAGCTCTTGTACAGTTCCTTTCATCCACACATCTCACTACACCTTAAAAAGCAGAACAACATAATTATTCCTGTTTCGCAGGTATGGGACTTAGTCAATGCATTTTGCCTTTTCATGCCTTGGGTCAGTCAAGAAGCCAGGGGCAAAACCAAAAAGAGAGATCAGTTTAATCCACCAGCTCACACTGTCTTCTCATTTAAATTCTGCAGTATGAAAATGGCATCAATTCTCAATTAATTTTTCTTCCTTAGGGTGTTTTTTTAAAGAGATTATAGCTTATTCTAAATCGAATTTGCTTCCATAAACAGTCAATATATTTTAAAGCAAAGATTATAAATTTTCATTTCAGCACACATCTCCTAATAGCACTACTCAGAGCTCATATTCAAGTATGTTCAACCATAAATATTGCTGTTTTAACAGTGGCCACACTATGACTTGATTCTTCTTTCTTTTATGTTGGCATCAACATGCAAGTCCAGGGGAAGCATCATAATTTCACTGGTGAAAAAACAGGCTTGGTGAGATGAGAATTTTGGTCTCAGTGTTTCAAGTAGCATGGCATAACAACTGCCTGTGGGGTTCAAACAGCTTGTGGAAGACAGGGAAATGAGCTTTTTTATTGCTCTGATGGAAAGGTACAAGGCAAAGGGCAAAGGATCCAGTGCAAGTGTGATTTATAACAGTTCAATTTTTAAAACAAGCTAAAACAGACCAGGTAAGAAGACGTAGCAACTTCCTGTAGATCTCTACAAACAAACCTTCACCATATTTCATTTTAGGTATGATTGCCAATCATTCCAGACCAAATCTCCATTCCAGAAGCCCATTCTTATTTTCCATATAAAACAAATTTGGATATATACTAATCTATATATCTGATCTGATATCTATACTGATCTATATTGGCAGTTTTAACTTTCACTGAAACCACTACTCCTGAAACAGGTTTCTCTGCTAATATAATGGTCTTCTCTCATCATTTAATTCTGCAACTATACTAACTTTTGATTCACATCAGACAATTTTAATGAGCATTTCAGGCTTCTTTTATGAGCAGGCAGTGATGACTAATCTGTATGATTAAGAAACCCTATAAATTCTTGGCTTATTCATGGTGTCACAAAGAATACCCAAAATAGCCTAAAAGTGATGAAACAGCTAATGTTACTCCAAAACTAGGCTAAATAAGTTAATTAGAAAAAATGTCACATGAGCATTCAGAATTGTTACATAAAATGTTTTGCAAAGCCATTTACAACTTCTGACGTAATTTGAAAACACTGACCTGAAAAACCCAATACAAGTTACTATTCAACAGACTCCTTGCTTACATGACAAATTCTGCTCACCTTTGAGAGCCTAAATGGTGCAAAGGATACTGAGCTCTTATGTCTTAAGAACAATCAGAAACTGAACTTGAAAACTCATAATACATTCTAAGTAAAATAAAATCACTGCATATTTGCAAATTGTGCACGGTACAACTGAATCATATTTATAGAGGAAAGTTCAGACTGAAACATCTTGAATTACTTTGGACATTACAAGCAAGGAATATCCTCACTCATAATTTCAACTGAGTTTTTACAAGACAATATTTAAATGTAAAGCACACAGGAATGCTGCCCACATTTGTTTGAGACAAATGAAGAATATTACATACACTTATGTTTCAGAGGTTTGGGATGAATAAAGGCACAGACATGAGTATTCTACCACTGCACTAACTTCACCCCTCCCTTCCAGCATGTGCCACAAGTTCCCATAGAGGCTAGAGCTGATTAGCATTTGTATTTAAGGACAGACATCCCTTTGGAGGGATGGCATTAAAACCAGAAGAGAACCTTATACTACAGTGTTGAAGCACTGAATCAGAGGTGAAAGCACAATGTACTGAGTCATTAGTGCATCTTTCCCGATATTCTGGATTTTCTCAAAAAGTTCCCCTCTAAGCATATGACTAAATCACATACAGAGATAGAAAGCATGAAAAAGGGGAAAGGGAGAGATACATATTATGCAGAATTTGCATAAATTAATCCTGAAATGAATCATAGTTTGCTTCTGATTCTTCACACCTAACCACTGTTTGTTCATTGTTTTCAACACATGAAAACTAAAAAGATGTATTATTATTGTCAGCTTAAACTGATGTGAAGCCATGCCCTCTTCTCACAGCATTTCCCCACTATTTCTCTAGCACTGCTTTTATTGCTTTTATTTACAGAGCTTCCTAATTCAAAACATTTTTGTTCAAAGCGTCATTTTCATTTGGACCAGAGCATTCATCCAACTCATTATCCAGCAGCCAAGGTGGGTCAGTGAAGGGAGGAGCAAGAGATTCTCTGCTGGCAGCAGTACAGCCAGACTGCCCTGAGCCAAAGCTGGGACTTGCACTTGATACTAGTTTGTGTTGAAAACACTTAATGCTCTGTTGCCTAAGGTTTGTCTAAGTAGCACAGTATACTTAGCTCATTAGATATATGGAAAAGCAGAGAGTATCGGTACATTGCAGAGAATGGCATGCATGAGAAAGGAAAATAACAAAGTACGTGAATATTTTTCTCTAAAAAAGTCCCAACAATATTCTCATCAGGCAACTCAGAGGGGAAGAGAATTTCTACATTAGACTAAATCTCACCAAAAATGCTTAAAGTTACTGTTATTTAAATAGTATCAAAAGAAACATTCAGATTTCTTAAATTCCTGAAGAGAGGTGAAGATGATCAGGGGTATGAAAATAGCAGTAGAAATACTGAATTTAAAACTGACTTAATAAAAAGCAACATAATGTAAGGCTCTAGAATTTAGCTTTGATTCTGTTCTCTTCGAATCACTGAACAAAACTTGCTTTCTCCACTCCTGGGAATTCCCTAGAATGGGGAAAATCCCAATGAGATTCGAGTAGGTGTAACTAGCCACTGTCTAGTACATACAATTTACTGGCCTTTCATGATTCTCACAACTGAACAAATACAAAGGAGAGAACAGTTCTTGCCTCTAATATAATACAACATTGTGGTGAAAAAGTCTCAGACCTCTTTTGGATCTGGCTTAACATTTTGGTTTAGCCTTGATCTGTTTTGTCTAGCTTCATTTTGAAGATTTGAACATGTGCTGTGGGAAAGTATCCATAACATGGAGACAAAAAGACCACACTCTTTTCAAAATCTGATATTCTTGACTCATTTATGTTTTCACCCCTTTTAATCATCCATTAAAATATCTTACTGGGAGGTAGAAAACTTCCAAGATTTCTAAAGAGATTACCTCAGGAATTTAGTTAACTAGACCTTGGTTTAAGCATGGGACAATCTGGTTCTAGGTTTGTAGACATCCTTCAGACCTTCAATGACTGACAAAACCCTAAAAATCATAGCAAATCTCTATTTTTTTTCCGTTTATGTTCCTGAACATGACAAGAATTTCTTTTAAAAAAAACTCAAAACTTTTCAGACAATTCAAACACTTGCCTATTGCTTGGACGTTAGATGGTCTGAGTTCTCTCTGCAGCCCACAGTGATGAACACTATGGAAGCACAACCCAAGCTGGTCTCAGGCACAATAATTGATACTTACAGAGGAGTCCCTCTGCAGCACAGTGAGATGTAAAAGCTTTACACCATCATCCATTCAGAGGGATTTTTTTAAATCAGTTTGATTTTACATCAAAAACATTTATCATCACAACACAAACAAGTGAATGATAAACTGGTGCAAAGCCGCAGGAATCTTTTCAATGAGTTTTGCCATCAGGGAAAATATGTATTTTATGAAACAGAAATATATATAAACAACAGATAAATAGACAAACTGTTTATATAAGCACATTAATAGATATACAGATATATATAAATAGACAAACTGGTTTGTAGATCTCATTACTGAGTGGGTAAACAGCTGAAGTGGCACAACTGTAGAAAATCGCTAGCAAGGGAGAAAATGAAATGAATGGCTGTTACTACACATAGGAGGGCCACAAGAGTGATATCTTCTTATATGTACAATCACAGCTTCAATTGAAAAGGACCAAAACTTGTAACACATAAAATGAGAACAGCTGTCCACAGTTCTTCAAGAGCTTCAATGAATAATTTTGTTGACCCTTTGTGCAGAATCAGATTTTACTCTCCTAGATATTAAAAGCTGAAGCAAATAGAAAGGCATTCAGATGAACGCCCTGAAGCATTTATGGTAGTACACTGTACTGCATTTCAGTGAAATTATGGTATTACTAATACATCAATTTCCTAAATTATGTTATGAATATGAAAACTTCAACACAAAGAAATTATTTTTTTGACTAATTATGAGAAAGCTTTCTCATGGAACAACAAACCTGTAACATTTCCTCACATCACTAGCATTTAAATCTGGGGAAAAGGTGGAACAACATTGATGAGTTCATAATGTGTAGAATGTTTAATTCTGAATCTGAAGCTCTAAAGAGACTTTAAAACTCAAATAAATCTATCTTCAGATATTTAAGTCTCAGCAAACATTCCATCATTCTTACCAAACATCTGTTTTGTATTTAAGAAAGATTGTGGAAATTTTCAGAATTGCTACTCTCTAGCTTTATTTGCCTCCCACGTTGTTCTTCATTGATGTCTCTCGATTACATTATTTTTGGAATGGCAGTTACATAATTATTTTCAATGCAATCTGACAGCAATGTTAGAATAGACTGTCTCTGAAACAGGCTGTGCTCACCCAGAACTGAAGCAGGCTGCCTACAGTTCCTGTGCTGAACAGAACATTGTATCATGATGAAATACCAGTGCTGAAGCAGAAAAAAGCAATACAATACAAAACAACCTTTGCAACCCAAGCAAACAGTGATCTTTACCTGCCCAAGGACAGATTAAGATAAACAAGACATGCAAACATTAACTTTTTTTCTATACCTCTTAAAAAAAGAATTTATCAGACAGCAGTGAACAAAGTAGAAATAATATGGTTGGCTGGACAGGCCACATGGTCCTTGTTCTTGTCATCATGATTTTCTATATACTCGTATGTCAACAAAGTAATCTGTACTGATTTTTTTATTCTGATACTTTACTGATATCTGATACTGATAAAGCATGATACACTTTACTATCACACAGAAAACAGGGCACCTACCATACAAAATCTTGCTGTCAGTCTTTTTCAGGTAAAAAATAAGAAGAAGCCCCCCACACCATTAAGCATCAGCATTTTGCACACAAGCATACTGTGTTTTATAAATTATAGTATCACAAGCAACACCAGAGATGTGTTTTCAGAGTACAGAGTCATCAAGACAAAGTACAGTGTGGTTCAAGTAGTTATAATTTTCTTCAATAAGATGTTCTAAAAGCTTATAGCCAGGACAGTAATTTTGAGAAATATATGATATTTTTTATCAAGTTTGTATGTGCAGTGCTTCCTGTTGAATCCATATGGGTCACAAATGAAAAGTATAACCAAAATGAGACATTGTTTACATACATTTATTCAATGTATCATAAATAATGAATGCAATAAATATATTTACATAGATGTATATTTATTATATGGGAAGAGAATAGAATAGTTCAGTTGGAAGGGACCTACAACCATCATCGTTTTACTGCTCAGCCACTTCAGGATAAATTTTTAGTCAAGTTTTTACTTTGAAACTATCTCACTGTTTATTCACTGATAAAAGAAAGTGTTCTCTGAAGTTCCATCTAATTATAAAGGCACCAACTAAAATCTGGGATTACAGTAAAATTAAGGCTTGCAGGGCAAAGATAAGAATGTGCCGGGTGTGTGGGGAGTGTGTGTGGCTTCACTGGCCAAGTTAACTCTGACAGGTAGGAATCCCACCTAGCTAAGTCCCTTTATCTTTTTCACAATTTAAGCTCTTTTGGGAGAGGTAGATCCCTAAATATCAGAAGGAAAAGTGTAATTCTGTATAAAGCTAGCTTCTAATGCCTACCAATAGACAACTCCTGTGTCTCCATTTAAGCACAGAATTTAATGAGCAACACAGAATAAAAACTGAAGAAAAATTTGCACATTTTTGCTGTTTCTATATGGAGTAGTATGAGTTCCAGCAAAATCACCAGTTGCTTTTTTTTCCAAATGGGCATTTTTCACTTGGTCCTTTCTGGGAAAAAGAAAAATGAAAATTAATTTTAAAAAAAATTTATGGAATTTTATGGAATAATACTAACAGGATCAGAAAATTAGAAGAAGGAATGAATATTCAATCTCATTGCTGCTGAGAACATAAAAAATTCCAGTTTTCCCGTGAGTCCTGAACTTGATCTGCTTATCCTTTATTTTCAGCTCTGACCAATGCTTTTTTTCCTGTTGTTTATACTATCAAGGTTTATACATTTTGTATAAACAGGGATCTGAAAGAACACAAGAAATATAGCAAGTGATGGATGGAATAAATTGACGAAAGAGAGTTATGATACTTTAGACGTAAAAGTTATTTTTGAAAGATGAGAGGGAAAGAGCAATACAGAAGAGAAGTGCACAGTAAGAACACGATGTACAAGGACACCAAGAAGAGGTGAAAACAAATTAGGGGAAATTTCACGGTTCAACAATGACATGCTATTGATATCGCACAGGAGAAAAAGGAGGAAAAAAGGACTAAATTCAGAAATGGAAAGAAGAAAGAATAAAACACAGAAGGGAGCACATTGATATATTTGGGAACATTACCACCTTCTTATTTTATAATTAGTTGTCACAAAGATCAACGTGTTCTACAAAGCTGCACCCACTTTGGCAACATACCAGTGAAAAGTAATTTTGTATTTTCTTCTGGCTCGAAGTATATGATACAAGGATCCTCAAGGGAACCTGGATGTCAGCATCAAATAACTTACTGCAGCTTGATATAGGAGCTAACAACTGGAGCCATATAAAACAAGCAAACAAAACCTTACTGGTAAGTTCCTATGGAAAGAACAGCTCAGACAGCTCCTAGAGGCAACATAATATATATGCCTGCCCAGAGTGTTTTTACACAAATTTGTTACCATCGACTCTGTATGATTTTTATTGCAGGTTTTGATTTGTGCCAGCAGCTCTTTACTGTCAGGAGAACTAAAATTCACCCAAAGATACTTAAGTCTAGAAATGCATCTAGGAAAATGGTTATTTCCTTTAACAGTACAGCCAGCAAGTAATTCATTAACAGGACAGAATGGAATATTAATCACACCATTCTGTGTCTCACAAAGGGGGAGAAAATATAATATTCTCAGTGTTGAGTGTTAAAATCTAGCACCAAACACCTGCCTATTGTGACAAATATTTTCAAAGGAATTCCTTTAGACAACTTCCCATTTGACTGTTGTGAATCTTGAATGTCAGACACCTCCAAAGTGAAAAGGCAAGAGACATTTTATTTTAAATAGTCAAAACCAGTTTTCAGTAATAGTAGGACAATAACCAAACCATTAAAAAATCTGTGCAAGTTATATGGAAAAAGTATTTATTGGGGCTATAAAGTATAGATACTTTCATAACATGATGTAATATTCAATGTGTATCACGGGATATAACAGAAGCCCAAGGAATACCCTGCAGTACTGACACTGCTATTGGTGCTTTGCATGCTATTTACTTGGAGCTGCTCAGCTGCTAACACCCTACAGAGAGCAAAAGGCAATAGTTGTGCTCTCTCTAACATGGGATGTTACAATGTGAAGCAACAGCCGTATGTTACAAAGCACTACTGAGATAAAATGACATCTGTACGTAGCACAAATTAACAAAAACCCCGTCTTACCGTGATATTGGACAATTGAAAAATACGCTTTTATCACAACATTCTCTTCCCTGATCACAACCATTTTACTTCCTGAACATTTCACTTTATTTCAACAGAGGTATTCTACAGACAGATGAAGCCTCCGAAGGAATGCAGAATGATGGAGAGGACGCATGGCCAGGAGGTTGCTGTAACATCACCTGACAGTCAGCAAATAAGATCTAAGAGCCAGGTCTGTTATGGCATTAGTAATTTTAACCTCCAAAAAATACATTCAATAATTTTGTCTATCCTTTTACTCCAACCTGGTTCCATTTCAGTGCATGACAATGGGACAAGGAATTTCTTTCTGCTGTAGTCACTCATATGGTAACAATTTCAGGAAGAATCCTTTCTGAAGGATTCTTAGACCTTCTGTGTAACTGAACAAGTTTGTGTGTACTTAGGGCACACCATTTTGGCATTTTTTTCCAAATGGTCATACCCAGATCATTGAAAGAGATATTTTAGGAGAGTTCACTTGTGTTAGGTGGGAAAATAGATAGGCTGAAATATGCAGAGAAGTAGTGTGTTTCTGAAATGAACCTACATCACCAAAAATTACTATTAATTTTGTCTCATGTTGCAATACCCAGACTGATGATGTCCATTCTCCACAAACATTCATCTTAAGTCTTTTCCCTTTCTTTTCACACTCATTTTCAGGAAAGTCTACTTCCTTGGCTTAAAAATTCTTAAGTATTTGAAGGGATGAAATATATAATATTTTGAGTCCACCACTCTCATCTTGCAACTTTAGCAACTGTTCTAACACTGGACTCTGCATTTTAAATGGATTAATTTTCTTTTGCCATTATGGTGTTGAAACTGGCTTCTCCTGTCACCAGCTCATGAGAAAGCATGTACACCCTCTGGAAGGTTCAACAAAGAGATTCAGCTACTGATAGCTGGCAAATAGGACACCCACTAAAAAGATGAAAAGACTGATGATCACACTGTTTTACTTTTGTGGGTAGTGTCTAATAGCTTACTGACCTCCAAAGGTGAAAAACAACACTCTAGTGAAAGCAGAAAATTGTGAATCTTTAAGTCAAACAATTAAGTAGCTGTGAATAACAAAACTGTAAGGAGTGTCACTGGGCTTCAGACAAGTGTTCTTTGGCCAGGCGAGAGAACACAAGATGGAGTAGCTGATTTTCTTCTTTCATTAGGAAAATATACCCCAAAAATGTATCACCTGCTAGGATCAAAATGTTTCTAGATTCATTTACTCCATTACCCAAGTGAACTCTCTAGAGGATTAAGCAATAGTTTCCCAGTCTCATATGGACTAAAGCTAAAAGCTTGGTAAATACTAGTTGTATCTCACAAACCATAACTTTTAATTGCTAACACACAGAGGAAAGGCATAATCCTCCACTGATGATATCATAGTCTACTGCCATGGAAATGACAGCAATATCATAAACACAGGTTTAAGATGACCTCACTTTCATTGGAAAGAGGGAAATTTCACTAGAATGTGAATGACATTGGGAATAAGCACACAGATACCATACAGTGAAAAACTCTCTTACTAGCCAGTTAAACTACAGAAGATGGAGACAACAACTACACTTGCAGCTGAACAGAAATAAGGTTCTCCTGGACAAACACTGTGTTACCACCTATGAACCTTTGAACAGAGAGCCCTCTGAACTCCTGTCAGGGTTCCCCTTTGTAAGTTCACCACACCACAGAGTCAAATCCATGCCCTGACAGGCATACAGTTTAACCACAAGAACATGAACAAAGTATGGCTATGAGAACCCAGTGTAGGATCTCAGAGCAACGCTGTAGCTGGAATGCTTCCTAGAATGAGTAAGTACTTCAGAAGTGGGAGGAAGAGAACTCCACAGTCTCTTGAAGCACACAAAATAACATGAAGTCAGACGCAAATGCAGAAGTACGATCTCAGTGTGGCAAGTGCTAAGCATCTTGGCATCAGCTCAGGAAAATACATATATTTAACCTTCAGCTCTGCAGTACTCTAAGAGGAGTCAAACAACTCAAGGACTGGAAGCTGAAATTTGTGTATAAGCTTTGTTTTGCTATGAGTTAGGAACGTTGAGTACTGTGCTGGACCCCAAGTCGAGAAAAGAAGCTTGAACTGAGAAAAGGGAGTGGAGAAATGTACAAGGTGATAATGATCTCACTTAAGAAGAACCTTTTATCTTGAAGGATCTCAAAGCAATTTACAAACTTAAGCAGACCAGACACTGCAGCTGGTAGGAAAAGAAGCAGACAGCTGGGAACTCATTCATGGGAAGGAGGAGGTAACAGAGGACCCTCTCGATGCCATATCTTCCAAAATACTGCTGCTGGGAGAAGACAGCAGGACTAGAACAGAGCTTCTCCTTGAATTTTGCCATGCAGCTGTGCGAGAAAACTGCAGAAAGCAAGATGATAGGCAGAGCTGACAGAAAGAGATGCAGAAAAGCAAGGGGCCTTTGGACAACTGGGGACATGTCACTGTTAGGACTGTAGTTTCCCTGCTTTTTATCTCAATTTCAACTCTTTAGGTAGACTCTTCACACTTCCTGCAGTAAAAACTTTGGTCGTTCCTATACTTTTTGCCCCTTTTAATACTTTACTCCAATTCTCTTTACTTATTCCTACCTTTTTACAAAGCAAACTGCCCTTCTTTCTGTCCTCAAATTGCAAAATGTTTTCCCAATGCACAGTAGGGTAAATAGTGATGTTCTTGGTGACTGGGATTCATGCAGTACAGGCTTGACTGTAGTACCACATGGGGCATTTTTTAGTTTAAAAGCGCTACTAAACACATACTACTAAAACTCAACAAGATAAATGAGTCTGAAAAACAAGAGGCATATAAGTTATTGCTAAAATGGAATGCCTCTGGAAGTAAAAACAGTGCCTAATTACAGTACACAGTAGCATAGGACACAAAATGAAGATACCAAATGAAAGGGCAGGGACTTTTCAATGAAATAGAATCCAGAAAGCAACACTTTTGTTGTGCTTAACTTAAAAGACATTGTTTGACCACTTTCACATTCATATTTCCCAAGTCTTCTAAAACTTCCACATTTCCATTTAGGAAGGGGAGGAAAAAACCCGTTTTCATGGATAAGAGCCAAAGACAAGGGCTGAGCAGGTGTTCTAGCACCACCAGTCCTTCTCAGAGAGGGCCCACAGCATCCTCTGTGGCACAAACAAGAGTTTCTTTCAGAAGGTGCCAGCTGGGATCAATGGTGCACTGTCTCTTGCTTGGGGTTCATAACCTTAGTTGCAAATGCAGCCCTTGTAATGAGTTTAAAAAAGCCCCTGGTGGCCTTGCCCTAGTTATTTTGTGTTAATTTAAGCACCCAAGCAGACATTTTCCCTCCTTTTCCCCTCTCCAATATTTTGTAATTTTTTGTTAGAGGAACTTTGTTGGAAACTTTTCAAGTCTGAGGTGTAACACTGAATACCTTTAACATGCCAGAGTATTTAACTGTCTCACCCTAAAATGAACTATCACACAGATTTTGCTGGAGGATGACAATTTAATTTCAGTTTGCAGCAGTGAAAATCTCCTTTTGATATGAACAAGCTTGGATCAGGTCCTGTACCACCAGTGTCTGGGCCAGTAGAGATACTCAAAAGCTGTATATGCACAGATGACAATTTTCTTACTGAATGCCATTACTGAAGATTTCATCAATTTGATTTTATCCCCTCTTTTTTTTGGGGGAGCCCCCAAGACACAGCTTCTTCCTGCCACACAAGAGAAGGCAAACAGGAGTTTTTCAAAATAGTTAGGTTCTCTAAAATCAGAGCAGAAAAACAAAATGCTAAGCCTGTACATCCTGCATTTAAAATGCACCCAAATTTTGTTAGGTCAGAGAAGAAGACAAGGGGCAGACAGCACTGGGTCTGAAATCAAGCCCAGATTTTTCACTATTACATAAATGAAACAATTCACAGATGACACATTCTCTCATGCCTTGATGTCTTTCATTGGATCCAAAGATTAATTTCCTCAACTGGACTAAGCTTGTATTCCTTCACAGTTGTGCTTTCCCATGCTGCTGGCAATGGCAGATTGACTAGAATGAGGAGTGGCTGCTGCAGGGGAAGCATTACAGATAAAAACAAAAACACAAATGAAATGGATTTGAAGGATTCTAGAACACTTCACTGCTAGGAGAAACTGAAGAGCAAAAAATTATCAAAACAAGGCAAAACCATTACAAGTTGGTGACATGGATGAGAAATGGTGGAAAGGAGAACATGTGTGAGATCTGAAAACAAAGCAAAGAAGAAAATGAAGTCATATGCGAGATTTCCTCTGATCACTCCTAAGAAACGTAAGAAAATTCCTTTTTCACATTCTCACCAAAAAAAAGTATGCAATTATTGTTCCAAATACTGCACTTCTGAAAAAGAAGGTACAGACATAGTTTTGGATCGTGGACATTTCCAATGTGCCAATGAGCCATTTACTTCAGCAGACAATAACCATCACTAGAGACTTAAAAGGAAGACACAGACTTTCACTAACGAGTTGCCTTTGCCATTCGGCCCAAGCAGAGGTTGTGCTCCGTTAGCAAAGAGGATTTGATGTGTTTGGAATGTTCATACCAATGAGCATTTGTCACCTCTGTCACTGTAGATCAGAACACACTACTCTGTATGGAGCTCAGCGCTTTCTCTGCCTTGCTGAATGCTTCAGTCAGTTTAGTACTTGCAGCGATTATTAACGGTGGTTGTTACAGCAGGGGCTGGAAGCAGAACTTTTAGTTCTATTCCCTAAAGGGAGTGAAGAAACGTGGTGAGAGGAAAGAGGTCCACAGAAAACTGAAGACTTGAAATCCTGAAAATTCTAAAAAATGCAGCTTTCCACTATTTGGACTGTGGTGTCATTCTCTTGAGTTAAACTGAAAGACTGTTGTTGTTGTGACTATCCAAAGACTGTTTTTCCATCTTACATTTTGTTCTATGCTTCTGCTGTTTTCAATTGCCATGCCAAAGTTTCCCCTGTTTATTCTAATTGTTTTAGTGTGTCTGACTCTCATTGGCTTATATGTTTAGTCTTGTCCTGATTTAATATGAGTTAAAATGCCAATGCCACGACCAGTCTGCAAATATGAGTCAGAAGAGAAACTATTTAAATAATACTGTGGATGGTACCCGTCTGGTTTGATATCTAGATCATACAGAATAATGCTGTTTTTGTTTTCTACTACTATTGCCTGCTATTGCCAATGCAGTGTTGATTGTGATTGTGACCACAAATATGTTTTGCTCCTGGTCCTATTAAGCCAAAAGAGTGTGGTTTACAGCATGTATGTACGTGAGGTTGTTTTGATCATATGAAGTTCACTTTGGAAAACCCGCATTCTGCCACTGCAGCGCTACAGGACAATGAGAAAAGAATTTCTAATGAGAAGAGTGTTTTAAAAGCAAACCACTGGGGCCCTTCCTTCTAGAAGAATTTTAAGACACGCTACCCTTTCTTCTGAATTTGATTATTTCTCAGAATTACATCTGAGTATCTGTCTTCAACTAAAGGTCCCTGTCCTTTTCTGTCTTGGTCTTTATGTAAGATTCAGCACATTTCAAACTGTACATTTCCATTTCACATAGAGGTTGCACTCCTTTAAATCATTAGTTTACTGTACTGAGTAAAACCATTATATGCTAATTCTTTTTTTTCATGGTGAATCTGGCTACCATATGTCCAGTGGTGGCTTCAAGCTTTTTGGTACCTTGCCTCTACAGACCTGGGAATGTTTAACATTTAAGTCTGCCATTTCACCATTTCAAGACCACCATTTCAAGTCTGACCCTCTCCAGTCACAGGGTCAAGGTTGTGTCCTGAAGGGCCAACAGGGTATTTCACCAGTTTGAGTTATAACACAGCATTGTGTAGCTCTGGCAGAGTCTCAATCAATGTTATTACCTTCTAAGAAAGACAGGCTTTAGCGTTGAGTGGTGAATATGCCCATTAAACACAACATATACAAAAATGTGTCCAGCTTCCTCTGTATAACTCTCACAAATTTATTAAGGCTCCTTCAAATGGGTGATAGGCATTTAACTTGATCACTCTTGTCCATTTCTTTTATAAACTGAAACATCAGCACAAATGACAAACTCACAAAACCCCAACACTCTTTCATTCCAGCTGAAATGAACCCTAGCTTCATATCCAGAATATGCAGCCCCCTCTAAATCTCATATACAAAGACAGTCAAGAGTTATGCTCCTGGAATCTAATCCTAACCCTAATGTGACAATTTTTATATTTCACAGAGCTTGTTTATAGTTTCCTGTTCCACCTAGGCACAATCAAGCCTACTGCTTAGTACTTTCTGGGAATTTTACCCAGATTTTCCTAACCCAGGATGCATTTAAACAATGTCTAAAGGTGCCACATGGAAATTTTGGTCAGATTAAACTCTTGCCAGCTAAATTTAAACACACTGTTCTTATTTTATGAAGTCCCTGAAGTTCTGTGCTAGCAACAGAAAGAATGAAGCCATCCCTTCTTTTTCAACTGAAGCTGATTAGCTTATCACTTATAAAAAGCCCTTTCAATGCTACTTAAAGCAGAGGCTAATAATGATGTCAGATATGTACTTGTGATCACATTTGTACACTTCAAGAAACACTCTCAGCCGATTGAAAAGTGAAATGGCTTTTCTTCAGCCACTTAATCTCAGCGTAACAGCATCTGTCACTCCAGCCCATGGTGTAATTTCTGGTTACAGTATGGCCAGTTAATATGCCTTCAAACAAATGACTGCATTTCCATCATATCAAACATGCAGCCAAAAAAAAAAAAAAAAGGAAAAAAAAAAAAAAGTGTAAGAAGTTTTTTTGTTTGTTTGTTAAAGTGTCAAGAAAATCCCAAAGCTGCAGTTGTCAGCAGTGCTAAAACTGGCAATTTTATTACTACTTTTCCCTCCACATTTTAGACAGACAGGAAAAGGAATGTCTTGAGGTTAGAGCACCAAGTTTTGCATTTCAGTGCGACGTCATAAGCATCTGAGAGCTCATTCACACATAACATCAAGATCAGTTTCACAGTTCTTACTCTGACTTACTAGACAACTATTCTACTTGGAAAGCTGCCAGTATGTTCTGCAAATTACACAGAGCATTAAATCTTTCTGACACAGGTTCTATGATTATTTAAGGGGCTCCATCATTTCTGCAACACAATTCTATGCCTAAGCAGTACTCACTCCTCAGTTCCTCTAATTACACGTTCTGCACTTTCTTGACCCACAGGCTTTGGTATAATTGCCTGTCGATAAAGGACTTTTTTTAATTGCAGAATTCCAAGCAGGACAAGCTGATGCTGTCCAGATACATACACTTTAAATCCTATTTTAACCAAGTCTGCATGTAGAGTAAGGAGATGTGTTTAAAATAGTACAAATCAAAGACTGATTTCCAACTTTACTGGGACTGACAAGGCCAGCCAGTTCAGGTTAGAATTTGCATTGCCAATTCTTGCAATTTTGCTTGAATTCTCCTGTTATTTAGTACTGACTACAAGGCCAGGGCTACTGGAACCAAGAGCTTTCATGAACTTCTGTACTTCCAATTTTCAAAGAAGTTCCCAAACCTTACCTATGTACAAAAAAGAAAAAGGAGAAAAAAAAGACAATGAGACCCAAGTATTTAATTTGAAAAACAAAATGCTCAGAAAACAAATAAAGATTTATTTTTCATTAAGATATTAATTTTAAAACTTTAAAAATAATTAAAAATAGCTTTGGGGTTCAGAGCTGCTAAACCTTTTTGAGAGCTTCCTATATGCACTTCTTGGACGTAAATATCTTGGGAGGGTCTCCCTTTTTTCCTCAATCTCATTTGAAAGTGTCACACAAAATGCTGTATGCAAGTAATCAACTTACAACCTAGTGATTCATGGAGCTAACTCTGTTTTCTTTGCAATATTAACCTTACTTTCTCACTTTTCCAGTGGACACAAGTGTGCTTTGAACTGACAACGTGTTAGGGTTGACCAGCTTGATTTACTTTCATAAAATCCTTTCAGACTCCCGTGCTGATACCGAGTGTCGGAGCTCCAGGTTTCCCGTGCGGGTGCCTACGGAACGCTGCTTCCCCGGCCAAGGCCAACACCGACCCGCCCGGTGAAAACACAGCTGAAAACACAAACCCGAGTCTCTCCTCTCTCCCGAGCCACAGACAGCTGATCAAAGCTCCGGCACGCAACGCGTTCAAACCTCTCCCCGTTCCCACACTCTTGTTTCAAAGCACTGTTTGCAGCTGACATCACCCGGGCGAGCCGCCCCCCCAGCCCTCCGCAGAGTCCCACAATCCCGGAATGGATAAGGCTGGAAGCGACCACAGCGGGTCACCTGGTCCGGCCCCACTGCTCGAGCAGGGTCATCCCAGGGCACAGGAGCGCGTCCAGACCGTTCCTGACCGTCTCCAGCGATGGAGACTGCACAGCCCCTCTGAGCCATCCGTGCCTGTGCTCAGTCCTTTCCTCTGCCGGGGCCGAGCGCTCCGCCCGCCGCGTCTGCCGCCGACCGCGCTCCTGCCCTGCCGGCCTGGGGAGCGACGTGACACCCGCCTGCCCCGGCCCGGCCTAGCCCGGGGAGGCCCGGCGTGCCGGCGCTGCTCCCCGGGCACCGTGACGCCCGGCGCTCCCATGACCTCAGGGTCGCTCCGCCCAGTGCGGGCAGAAAACCCGCACCCGGTACTAACCTGACCAGGTCGGTCATACAGGATCCCACCACCACCACCTCCGCGGCCATGGCGCCGGGGCGGCCCTTGGACCCTGACCCTGACCCGCCCCGGGCCCCGCCGCGGCTTCCCGGGTTGCCATGGGCGACGGGCTGCCCGCGGGGACCTTCGCCCGGCAGGGCTGTCCCTGCCGAACGCCTGCTGCCACGGCCGTCCCCTCTCCCTTCCCCTCTGTCCCGCGCCGCTCGGGCCGCGGCCCAACCGCCGCCGCACGGCCTGCGCGGCGGCGCGGCCCGCACAGGCACTTGCGGCGGACGCCAATATCGGGCCGGTGAAGACCCCTCCGGCCCGGGTGGGAGCGGCGGCGGCGGCGGCGCGGGGGGAGCGGAGGCGCGCACGGTGCGCGGCGGGGCGGGGGCGCGCACGGCCGGCGCGGGGGCGCGCACGCCGTTGCCAAGCGGCGAGTTCCGGCCGCCGTAGGTAATGGCGGGGCCGGGACGGGCGGGATGGGGCGAAGGAGCCGCGCAGGGAGAGCGGGAGGGAGCGAGCAACGCCACAGCCCTTCCCGGGCCAGCGGCGGGCGGAAGGGGACCCGGCGCCGGGAGGCTCTGGCCCGGAGCCGGAGGAGGCCGGCGTTAGCACCGCCGCTGGGGCGGGGCAGGGCGGGCGCAGCGCCGCGGGTGGCGGCACCAGCTGGGGAGGGAGCGGGGCTTGGCCAGGGTCAGCCCGGAACGGGAGTGGATGGACGGAAAGTTCCCCCTGAGTGTAGGGAGAGCTTCTCTCCTCTGTGGGTGAGCGCTGGAGCAGATTGTCCAGAGAGGTTGCGGAGTCTCCATCACTGGAGAGACTCAAGAGCTGACTGAACACAATTCTGTGCCTTGTGCTTCAGAATGACACTGCCTGAGCGGGGAGGTGGGTCCAGGTGACCCGCTGTGGTCCTTTCCAGCCTTACCCATTATTCTGGGATTCTGAACCTTCTTCCGTGCCAGGCCTTCGGTAACTTGGTTGTTTACCGGGGCTCCGCAGGTGCACATTGCTGATCGCATTCCATGGATGTGTTCGGGCACGGCTGCAGGAGGCGGCGGTCGTGCGTCCCCTCCTTTGCCCGCTCCCAGCCAGACACAAACTCCTGCCACCCGCCCCCACAGTGAACACCACGCAACCAGCCACGCCGAGAGGGTTAGACAGGAGAGCTCCTGTCATGCCTCCAGGTTTCCATCACAATATTCGCCTTTTCCTTTTCAAGTCTTCCCGTAATCCCCGTTATGGTATGGCCGGTGGTGGAAGGACAGAGGGTCTTGCATCCCCAAGCAGAGCCTGGGACTTCATGGTTACTGTGTAACATTAGTGCGAAGTCACAGTGATAGCCAGCTGAATCTGGGAGGATTCAGCTCTTAGTTTGTTTGCGTCTTTCAAAGGTTTTGTTTTGGGAGGGAAACAGTCCAGTGAATTTTGTTTTTCTTTATTCCCCTGAGTTTGTTTGTGTTCAGTTTCCAGTACTGTGGGAAACTTAGGCTGAAGAAAAACAATGTATATGACAAAAGAAACTTAGGAAACTGGTACAAATTGTGTTCTAGTTTGTAAAGCCCTTTGTTTACAAAATAAATCAGCGAGTTTACCTGATAGCAACCCTTTTAGTATTGTGTATCTGACTTGGTAAATGGAAGGTACTGTGATTTTAAGAAATGATGCAATAAAATACAGAAAAATGATTAACAGTCATTTAAATCTTGTTTTGACAATATCTGCAAATTTTATTAATAGATAAGGAATCTCATTTCAAAGTTCATTTTGGAAGGTGCTTCTGGTCAGCTGTGATCACCAGGTGTATCACGTCTCTCAATTTCACCCTCATAACACAGTCCCCTTAAAACACGTCATTATCGGAACCAATTCTCTGATCTTCATGTATAACTTCAGCATTGCTAGGATAGCATATTTTTCAGCATGTTCTGATGGTTTAAGAAGTTCTCACCTTCATCAGTCCAGCTGCTCCCTGCTTAAAATTACTCTTCCCTATGGCAGGGCTGGCAGACTGAAGTATGTGCCCTCTTGGTGCACAGTATTTTAGCTTAGACTAATTTTTATGAGGAGTTCAATCTAAGCCATTGGACTTAGCATTGAAATATGTCAAGAATGGACTTGTGTTTTCTCAGTCCCTCTGGGGAAGAATAAACGTGAGTAGGCAGAAATTTTCAGTAGAAAAGTAGCAAACCAGAGGTAGTATCTTAAATTGCTGTAGGTGTTTGCTAAACAAACTTAAGTTGTTCCATTGTCAATTAAACAAATCATATATGAGAATCCATTATGTGTCAGGGCATGGATACATAGTCTTCAGCTTCTTCACTGCCATAAAATGTTGGAGCCAGTGTATTAAAGATAATTACTGCTTTTAGGAAGTCTTGCTTTATTAGTCTTTCAGTTTGCCTTTAAGTGCCTGGCCTTTGCTTTATTAAGATACTTTCTGAATGTCTAGGACAAACACTCTTGAGCGTTGCTTCCTGCTACTCCAGTGTGAATGGCTTTCATGAGAACAGAATGTGAAATTTAATGTTGCTCCCAGTTCCAGAGATTTAGTAGATTCTGCAGAATATCCATTAGTTACTAATTAATACTTGTAAACAGAGTGTGAGAAACAACAGAAAATTGCAATTATTGCCATGAGTTGTTCACACTCTTGTTATAGAACACTTACTAATACAGTAGTCCATATGCAGTTTTAAGAAAGTGAATGCAATGTGTATTAGTGTTTTTCAATTAAATGCTATTTTAAAAAAAAAATCTTAATGCTGAGGGTTTCTGTATGAGCTTTTCTGTTCCACTTGTCAGTGGCAAGTTCATGTTACCTACAGTCATTTACTGCCTTGTTTTCCAAAACTGCCAAGTTCAGTTAATTTTCATGTGAAGCTCTGTGCCTTAGAATGTGATCAAATACATTAATATTTTAATAGGTTGGTTATCCTTCTTTTCTCCCACTTCTCCTACCAGTGTGTTGTTGTCCATTTCGTGCTGCAATGACTTAAAATGTGTGTATGCTCAGTTTCTACTTTTCACCTAGAAAGCAGCAGGTTCCTAAAGTGTGCTAAATTAATGGCCTAATTGATTTAGCATAAGGTCGCACAATTGTAAGCACTTCTGAACAAGCCGTGCTTAAAATGTGTTTACATCAGCTTCCTGATCTGTTACATGAAGGAAGATTAAGATGCCTTTCAAAGAGTGCAGTGATGCCACTGAAAGAGAAGCAGTGTTAGCTTTTAAAAGGCATCATGAAGTCCTGTAAATTGCCACCTAATGAAGTGATATAAAAGTAATACTGATTATTAGTGAGGACACTAGTGTTCTTGGAAATTACAGGTGAGAATACTGAGAGGTATCAAACCCCTGGGCCCATTGCAGTTAATGTAAGTTCCACTGATTTCAGGGGACATGGAACAAGTGTGACTTGTCAATTACAGACTGGGAAGTGTCAGAGTGGCCCCCAATTTTATTTCTCATTCTCAGAGGGATAGGGCCTTAATTAAAGGTGCCTAGGACATAATTCTGGCTTTATGTTGATACTGAATAAACAGGCTTCGTTGAATGATGCAGAGATGGGAGGAAAAAAACCACTTGTGTTTATTTTTTCTCTATAAACCTTTGCACAGTTCTGTTACTCTACACTCCTGATTTTTTGCATGCTTAGCTTTTTTTCTATTGATGTTTGCAAAGTACATGTGAATCTACATCAAATAAGTAGGTAATTTTTAAATTTTATTTTCTCCCTTTGCAGCTCAAGAGAAGAGGAAGGAGGAACATAATAAAATGTCACCTGAAGTGGCCTTGAACAGAATTTCTCCAGCACTTTCGCCCTTCATTTCCAGTGTGGTCAGGAATGGAAAAGTAGGACTAGATGCTACGAATTGTTTACGGATTACAGACTTGAAGTCTGGGTGAGTTCATAATCCAAAAAGAACACCCAGCCCCTCACAGCTGTCTTTTCAGAGCTGAGTTTTATTAGGTGCATGTGTTTAAGCATTTTGAACACAGCTGGAGTTGACATACTAGCTGACATACTAGCTATATTATTTCTTGTCTTAGTACCATTTTGTAGTTTGGGAGACTAAATTTGTCATATTTTTGGCAATAATAATCTTGTTAAGACACTCGCATCGCTGCCACTTGATAGTGCCGATTTTCAGCAGTGAGATAGCTACAAACACTTTTTTCTGTTGTTTATTGCTTGCTTATTCAATCTTCTCTGTATACCAAAAATTGAAAGACAAATTTGTGTGACCTTACCTTAGTCATGAATATGCCAAACCAGAAGAAAAAGTAACTTGTGCTTTATCTGGCCTCCCTCAAGATCAGTACATCAAGTGGCTATAGGGCCACTTGAAGTGTTTGAAATAAGCTAAGCTGCTCCTTTTATTTTTAATTCTGGAAGCATTCAGATTTGCTTTCAGGTAGTAATAGAATTTTGGGATTTGCATATACAAACAGACTTTGGTGTATAACCTCTGTGAATAATACATGAGAAGAGTGAAATGTTTAGATGACACATGTCAGAAATTGCTTTATTCTTATAGAGTTGAGCATCTAACAGATCTTTTTGATTCAGGTGTTTGCTTTTTTTTTTGCTACAGGAGCTCAGAGACTGAAATTACTTTTGGTTTAGATATACAAATCATCTTGTTTGTACAAACTACTGCTTTGTATATAGTTTTGAATGATAGCATAATAAAAATAACAAAAGGTGTTCAGAACCACCACAAATCACTGTTGTTTAAAATGCAGTTCGGCTGAAGACTTTGTTTAATGTGTTTCTGAAGGCTGTTTTATTATGGGTTCATGAAAAGCTTCGGAGGTGCTTTTCTGCTTGTAACAATGCCTTTTCAGGAAGGAGGTTTGCATTCTGGGGTTAGTTTGAAAGGAACCATTCCCTCCCTGTGAGGTGCTGGGACAGAGTACAGATTTACATGGAGGTCTAAGAAGCCATGACTTTGTTATTAGTGTTGACTGGCTTGACATTTAGGCTTGCAAATTACATAAGACAGGCTGAGCAGTTCTGCATCTGCTGCTGTCATTTCATGCTAGATCTTGCTTTCCCTTGAACTAGTCTTCTAGGAAAGCTGTGATGGGAGCTCTTACATTTTTCCAGTTGAAGTCTAAGAGAAAGGAATACAAAGAAAAGTAGAGCGAAAACACAACTGTTTGTTGGGAGGTAGCTAAGGGGTTTGCTCTCTACCCACTGAATGCTTATGCTGCCTGTCTTTAAAGTAAGTGATTAAAATAATAAGAAGTGATATTTTCTAGCTGACTCTTTTCACAGGTATTTTCAATAGGTGTTTAAAGTTTTTGGCCACTGATCTTGCCAAGAAGATCTTGTATTTGCTTTGTTAAAACCTGAATGTTTTCCAGGGGTTTATTCTTTAAAAAACTAAAAGCTGCCAGCAGCTGTGCCTGTCACTCAAGCCCAGTGATTCAAAATGTGTTGTAACTCTGTTAACGTGGAGTTTACACACAAGTACACCACCTGACAGAGGCTGTTTCATAGCTTGTTTAAAGATACTGGCCCACCTAAATGCACGTGTTAGAAATAATTTTTTCCTTGTTCTGGAACATAAACCTCATTCTTTATTTTGAGTCTTTGTTTTAGCTTGAGGTTGTTCGGAGATGGAGTCAGGATAATCAAGATTCTTCATTTATTTCAGAATTATTTTGAAGGCTTTCTTTCTTTGATACAACTAGTTTCTTAAAACCATTGCTGTAAACAGAATTAATTAACAATTGCTGGAAATTTCTTTGAAATGTAAATTTCATGCATGTGCTTTTAGGAAATATTTTTGTTTGTTACAAATAAATTGTTAGTTATTTATAACAGAAAATTCTGAATTCATGTGTCAATATGGAAATACAAAATTCTCATGATGTAGTGCTTTATGTTGTTGCTGAACTGGTGAACAGTGCAGAATTACTTACCATACTATGGATGAATCACAGTTTTACAGAGATGTCCCTTCCATAACTCAGGATCTAGGTCAGTGGTCTTTAACTTTGATACAGGAGTTCTTTGACACGCCACTGACTTTCTCAGAGTCTCATGTCAGCTGATAAATAGCAAAATCCCTAACCCACAGCCTTATTAGTAGGTCTAAATTTATTGCTTCATACTGAGTGTAGAGGAAAACTTTGTAGGGCATTGAGAGTTCAAAAATGAATTGAAGGCCATTGGCCCACTCTCCTCCCCTGACCTCACATTATGAGATGATGCAAATGCCTGTGTACTTTCACTTTCATTACACTTTTTAAGAGGAAACAAAATAATGCAGCCAAAATAATCAGAACAGGCAAATGTAGGTGGCATCAAGATGAAGAAAGAGAACTGTGAGGCCATTGAAGTTGGACATAAATGGTAAAACATGAGAACTATTTTTAGAGAAATGGGGATGAAGTTCAGGATATCAATTGCAAAACTCCCTTCCATTTCAATGGGTTGAAATCAGGCTTTAAACTTAGAAAGTAGAACCAGGCAGGTTTAGATGAAATGTGCTAGATTAAATGTTTGAAGTTAGATAAAGAGCAGTTCTTGTTCACAAGTGAGTATGACCACTTGGGAGTACTATCAGTTCAGAAACTTTGCCTTTGAATAGTGATTGTACATTTATTCACACGTGACAGGGGTTGTACACACGCTAGTCTAGGCTGTTAAAACCCTAGCCTAGCTTAAGTTTATTACAGAACATGCAAATATTTTCTGCTTTACCTGGTGTGTTATGTGATTTATAATATTTTAAATAATAAATAAATACAATTTTACTGTAACCTTTAAAATCTTATGATATTTAAGGTAATCACCTCAACAGCTATTAATTTTGACAACAGAAGCCTCTCTAAGCTTCTGGGGAGGAGCTGTATGGTTGCTCCACTGTCACATACCTTACTGTTACTCTCAGAGAAAGTTAGGAGTTAGTGTTGTTACTCCCCTTCCCTAATGAACCAGTGCTTTACAAGGTGTAACAAAATAAAATGTTCAAACTGAAGATCCATCCATTCTCATTTCTTAGGTTTTAGAAATAGAAGCTGTGCTTAACAAGGAATGATGGTAACATACTGAATAAAGTGGTACTTCTAAGGCCTTGCCCACTCAGAGCCTTGGTTTTGACATTCTCAGAAGTGGAAAGTATTTCCTTTCTGTTTCACCAGTAGAAGATCAAGTACCAGATTTTAGCCTGTCACATCAGTTGATTTTGATTTGTAAATGGCAAGCATATTAAGCCTTTAATTATTTGAAAAGTCAATCCATATGTCAGATAGTTTTAGTAAGGAACTTGTTTTGCACTTTTTCTGACTTATGGCTGAGATTGACAACTTTTGTTGTGTTTTATAAACTGTATTAAAGAGCTGATGTTAGATGTATGAAGTATGATGATATGTTAATTTGCTTTGCTTTCAAGTGTGGGAGGGAAATATGTCATAGTAAGGAAATCCTATTGTTTTGCAGTCTTTGAGTATGTAAATGTTTTATAATAATATGTTACAGTTTCATAATGTCTATGTGTTTTACAAACTTATTAGACAGTACCAGTCTCATAAGACACATATATTTACATCTATGATTAGGATATTCAGAACCAAGTACTATTTATAGACTTTCTTTGGCCCCTGCTGATGCAGACCCCTGAATGGAGCTCAGTGATGGGGCGCAACAGAAAAGAAAGAGGCTCTGCAACGGAAATACTAATCAAAGGTTAGGTGGCCAAGTTTTCTTGTAAATAGGGCCCCACAGTGAACAAAAGTAGAACTGGGGTGTAAGGTCATGTCTGAAATATAGCACCTTAAGCAGCATTGATTCTGGTGATAAGAAAACCCTGGCAGGCGTCTGTGTTGCATTTATAAAAGACATTCTTCAAGATGACAGAGTGCATGAAAGCATATTTAACTCTTGCATAGGATATTACTTTGTTCTAGACCCAAGGAAAATACTGCTGCCACTTGAGTCAATGCCATTTATTGTATCATTCAGTTAATCTCTACTAGTGTCTCTTTGAAATACTGACCCATCTTAATTAGATATTAAAATCTACTCATAACCAACTGAATTGTGGCTGCGGCATTTTTCTTAGCATTTACACATATAATCATGGGAAAGATGTTGAATAGGGAAAAGTGATTATTATGTAGATTCAGAAATAGAGGATATTTTCCTATGTGAAGGGTGTTTAATTGTTGTATAATGTAGAATCCAGTTATTTAAGAGACTGCTGCTTTTCCTATGGTGCGTTACAAGAGTGAAAGACATAGTTGTGGTGGTCATTGCCTTTGAGAACTCTTTTTTTCCCCTACAGCTGTTCATCAGGGCCCATGCTTGAGCTTCAAATTATACTGCAAGCCTATTCTTCTTACTCAACAAACTTGATTTTGTTTTTTTAAATTACTTTGATGTGTTCCACCAGGCAAAATTTCAAAATGAATACAGTGATTTAAAGCTGCATATATTAAGATTCTATTTTTTTAGATATCCACTCATAACAAAATTTTAAATTTCATACTTTTATGGTTATATTTATTCCATATTTATGAGAGGATTAACTGTGGAATTTTTTATGTAAGTGGTTTGTAATAAACATGTTAGTATTTTGTTCTTTTCACTTGTCTTATTCACTATTGATTTTTGCCTCTCTGTTTGATATAGAGCTGTGTGTGCAAGTTGATATGTTCCTGAAAGAAACCTATATGAAGAGTGGTCAAAGGAATATAATTTTTTCTGGAGTAAATTGCAACATAAAAAATTATTATCAAGCTGTAATAAGATATTTATAACTTTATTGCCCTGCTTCCTAAGAAGCAGCGATGATTTACTTTTTTTCTGTTATCAAGTAGACTGCAATATGCTTTGGTATTTCCCTTTCTTTTGGGCATTTCCCCTTTTAAAGTAAATATGCATTTTTATGTGCATATTTTGTGAAATAATGTTGATTTTAGCTGTGAAATACTATTATAGTACTGAAGCAGTTATTTAAAGCTTTGCCTTGGTCTTTTGCATTTGATTATTTTAAAATGAAAGATTCTACTTTAGTTACTTGAGGAAGGTTCATATCCATCATTCACATTGATGTCTGTAGGTAATTTTTTTAACATGTTTATGTATGAAGCTTAATGAATCTGACTCTTCTGAACACAAGTACTATGAAAACCTGTTTTAAAAAATAGCTGTGTTTTGTGTAAAATGTGTACTAGAGAGGATGTGGCAGTTTCTAGGAGGTGTGGTCTTATGAGTCCTTTGCTGCTGTATACAAGGTTGTTTCATTCCAGTTTCTGATGACAAATATAGTTCTTCACTGCAAAGAATCTTACTACTAGAAGTTCATCTCTCAAGTAAAATGTAAAAGGCTGAAGCTCTGATGGGACAGTTTGATAGAGTTTGTGCTGTGGAGCAACACTTGGAAGAGCAGTTTTTCTGTGCTGGTAAAAAAAGACTTGACTGTCTCCAAGGTTGCATTGTCCTGCATTTGTTTCAAAATGATGAAAAAACAAAGGCAAAACGTCTTTCTTAGAAGAGCATACATTTGGCAATGATTTTGTAAATAATCTCTGCAATGTTTGGTATTCTTTTTACACCAGTTTTAAACAAGGTGCTTGAAATTGTTCAGACTAAAAAAGTTTGTGTTTGTGAATTTCAAGAGCTATGAGGAAAGAAAGGATTTTCAAAAGTAAAGATAGCACTAGATAATTGCAGTAACTTGGGCTCTCTTTTAAAAGACTACATCCATTTTCCTGAGATTTTTTCAGTTTAAATACTGTACAATATGTCTTTGCTGGTACTTTTAGATGGGGGCAGTGAGTAGCTTCCTCTTGTTTGGCCTTGAAGAAGGTAAATGCAGTGTTTATCACTATTTCCATTTAATAAAAATGAGAACAAGCTATTTGATACAACTGTTTCTTTTCTGTGTAAAGAGAGCATCACATGCAGTAGTGCCAATAGTGTGCCAAGTGCTGTTGGAAAGGTGTACCTTAACAAGGTGTTTAAATTGTGCTTTTGCTGTCCGTATGCTGGGAATTCATTCAATGTTTCTTGAAAATGGGGCTTGTGTAAGTGTAGGTCCATGCCCAGGTCTTTCTGTTTTAACCTTTGCATTGTGCATCACTACAGGAGAAAAAATTCTTAAGACTTTATTTTTTGTTATAAAGACAGCTAAAATCTAATAACTGTTATCCAGTCCAATTTCTTCACAGCCAAGTCCTTGCATTTGTTTTATGTGAACTGAACAGATCTCTAGCATGCCATGTGTCTTGGATGCATATTGCATTTCACCAGAAGCTGAGAACAGCTCACTTTTTTTTTTCCTCTTCTCATTAGTAGAGAAGAATACTTTCCTGGTGGTCAGTACATTCCTGCAGTCTTACATGTACAGTTATTTCTTGTATGCCTGATTGTCTCATATGCATGCATGTATACATGGCATAGCATTAAAAAGCTAATGTACACTTGGGATGAATATGAAGCTCAATATTACAAATTTTTGTTTTAGCCTTTTTGTTGCAGACATTGTCTGACGAGATTAGGGGCTCTAAAAGCATAGGAGATGATCAGAGGCTTTATCCTGACAGACGAGTATGCAACAGTGTTGAAGATCAATCTCTAGCAGTATGCAAAATAAAAATGAATCATGAAATGTAATAATTAATTATTTTTAATCTGTTTCTTGATATACGATCTTAGGTATTTACCTGGCCTTGCACTGCCCAGTGTAGACATTCTTTGAAGCAGCTATTCTCTAACTGAAAATGAGCATTTCAAAAGAATACTTAGAGCTGTATGTGTAAACTAACAGAGTCCAGTTTGCTCAGTTTGATGTCTTTATTGAAGATGCTCAGTTCAGTCCGTGAGGTATGCCTCCTAACTAATCCATAAAAAAATAAAAGTCAATAAAAGGGAACATGCTTATTTTGTCTTTCCTGAGAGAAGGGAATTTGTGTCTGAGGCAAACCACTCCACAGTGCAGGCCACAGGTTCTTTTCTCTGTAATCTGTGGTACATGACTGAAAGAATAAAATTAGACCACTAGGACTGAATATTTTTCATTATTGTACAGTAAAAGAATTGCAATGATAAAACTGAGTTAATTAGGCCAAATTGCAAAATTTCATTATGGGAAAGAGACCAAAAAAAAGCTCTCTAAACTTACATTGCCTAAAAAACCCAGTCTCAGATTCCTGTGCATCACTGTATGCATCACTGAAATAATATCTTTAGACCAAATATATGACATAGTAATGGCTGTTATGTTTTGGATGGTCAGTTCTTTTTTCACTAGAAAAACCTGATTATATTGGTCTTGTTTATAGTTAGGGCTACCAGTAAACTTTCGAAATGTCTCCCAGTTTAATTATTTCTTTCTCTCTCTTCTACTCCTTCCTCCAGAATGTTGGCTTCAGTCTCTTCAGTAAAAGTTGGTAGGTTTTTCATGCATCTCAGCCGTTGATTTTTTTTGTTGTTTTGGTTGGTGGTCATGAGTAATACATTGTTTCATGTTCTTTGTTAAGAATTCTTCTATACTGAAAATTTTTTAAATTAATAGATAGTGATTATCTGTCCTGTTTTCCAGGTTGCTATAAGTGTTAGTCATAAGCCTTGACTTAAACCCTATGAGAGTGACATGGTTTCAGGCCAACTGCAAACAGGCAATGAAGACACTTAGAAGGAGTAATTTCCTCAGAGATTTCTAATGGTGTAGTGTCTTCCGTGTACGTGACTTCCATTGTTTTAGTTTTAACCTGTTGTGCATAGGCAAAATTCAGTTTTATTAGATAGATGCAGGAAGGGGGAGAACTTGGGAATGTAGGAGAGGTGCTAGAAGTAGCATAAAGACTGATCAAGGTATCTGTGGTGGGCTGGGGACTCAAACTTACAAGAAGTTAGGGCAGATTGGACCCTCTTTTCACTGGGATCTAAAGGTGACTGTGCTTATAAATAGTCTTGTCATTGCTGGAGGTCCTACATGGTTTTCTGTGCCTGTGAGGCTGATAAGAGATGAGCCAAGCTTGGCTTCTGCTGTGGTGGTGGAAGAAAACAGGAGCTGCACATTGAGGGCAAGGACAAGTGATTGCAGGGAAGAAGAGGATTTTTTTGGCTGTCATCAAGAGAAATGTACATGGAACTCCTTTATTTAGGGATAGTTAGATGGGACCGTGGGGAGAGTGATGCTTAATCTTTTGCTTTATGGTATCAGCTCGAAAATTGTATTAGCATGGCTGAGGTGGCGTTGAACTGTGAGAATTAATGTGAGAATGAGAAGTTAGAGAAAGAAAAGGTGAGCTGAGGGGTTCTAGAGTGAGACTTCTAGAGAAAATGTAACATGCAGTGATGTGGGCCTTGCTTTCTGCAGGTGCAGTTACACGGGGTGGTCTGTTGTAATTTTATCCTTTGCCTTTTGATCTTTTTAGTCTACTGTATATCTTTATTGTTGTAATTGATCAAAAATAATGCTAGAAATAGGAGAACTACTGATATTTTTATTCAGGTGTTATCTTTTCATAGGCTTTGTGCTGTGTCTCCAGTCTTGTAATATTTTATATAAATATACTTAATCTGAAGTTGCCCTTTTGAATATGTGTGCGACTGCAAACTATGGATTTATGTTCTAAATGTGGTGATCCTTGCTTGACCTAACTGTCATAGTCAAAGAACTGAATTTATTGTTGTATTAAGATAAATTTCTCCTGAGAGGCTATAAATTAGGAAATCAATTAATATAGGCATCTGTGACCAAAAAGTTCTAAAACTCTGCAATTAGAAGACAACTTTGAAAGGGAAATGGAGAAGACATAGGATCACTGGATCCCACCTAATACCCATAAATCATTGAACAGTTTGGGTTGGAAGGGACCTTGAAGATCCCTGCCCATCCTGGGCAGTGATGTGACCCATTTATTGTTTATTTAGTTTTTTAAAGGGGGAAAATAAATAAACATGGGCTATGATTTTGGTTCTTGAGGTTTTTCCCTGATACCAATTCACTGCGTTTTTCAATAAAATGAAATAAATTACTTAGAAAATGGATAGGGAGTCTTTATGGCAACTACAGCCAATATTGAGAGCAATGCTATGTGGCTTATTAAAGCTGATGTTTATAATAGCTCGGCTTTTGTGATGTGCTGTATGAGTATGCTTTTTCTGTGAACACTGAAAGGATATGAAACTCCAGGTGGTTGACTGTAATTTCATACTTGGTGAAGAATGGTTCTCTTTTAGAGTAAGCTAAAAGTAAAATTGGTCACTCTCTGATTTTATTTTTCTTTCTCCAGAAATGGAGTTCACTTTAGTGAACAGTAGAAATAAAACATGTGACACGTTTTATTAGGTTGTAGCTCATTGCAAAATAATAGATAATTGAATGGCAGCTGTGAAAATCTGAAACATGATTTGAATCTGTCAGGAGGGGAGGGAGATGAAGTAAATCCAAAGGATGCATCTGCCACTCCCTCATACTCTTCACTAAAATTTTGCTTATGAGTTCCAAGAATTTGGGGTACAGCTGGTCTTCCAGTATAATGAAAGAGTGCCTTTTCCTTGTGTGAACATGTGACAGTTTATGATACTGGAAATTCACTAGTTTATTTACCTAAACATACTATACTAGATATGTGTATGTTATTAGTGTTGTTCCATCGCAATTGTCTTTATTTCTGTTCAATTTTTGATCATTTCCTCATTAAAATTTCCATTTTCTGTTTCTGTTTCATTCTTTTGAGGCATGTGTGTGCCATGTGTAGTCTTTAAAAAGAATTACATGCAATTACCAGAGTATAAAAGATCTTGCTTACAAAGGAAATCAGTTTGATTATCAACATTTCTAAAGCATGTTTATAAAATATGTTTTGTTGAAAACTTTGTCCATGCTTAATTATATTTCTTAATTAGTATCATCATTAGCTCCCTGAGACCCAGTAATAATGATCTCCCACCCTGAACTACAGAGATTCTATGAATGGAAAGTTATGAGATAGTTTCAGAGTTTTTCTTTCAAGTCCTCTTTCAAGTGCAGTAGATGTGGTACTTCACATTTCTTTTTTTGTGATAGCACCTTCCAGCCTGTCCTGCTATGGTGGCTGGAAAAGAGCTGTTCTAAACCCAACTTTACTAGGCTAAATAAACAGGGAGTTTGGTACTAAAACCATCCCAGAATCATGAGAAGTTTGTGTGTGTTTTAATTTAATATAGAAGTTTTCTAAGAGGATTTCAGAATGTATATATATATATAGGTGTGTTTCCTCTGTTTCCCTCAGAGAGACTGGGCTGGACATCTCCCTCCAGCAGAGGCAGCCGTGTTTTGGTGACTGCTGCCACAAGGCTCAGGCAGCTCTGAAGGAGATTTGTAGTTCTACAAGTCCCAGAGCTCTCCCCACCTGCAACATCTGCTTTGGCAAACTCTCACTCATATTAAGAAAATCTATGTTTTCTGTTAATATACAAGTACTGTATTTATTTTACTAAGATAGGCATAAGAACCTTTTATATAATGTTTCTAGTGAAAGCTGGCAGCTGATTTGATTTTAAATAGTTATTTGAACTTACCTTTTAAAAATACAAATCTTCCTATAAGTGCAAAACGAAAATGAGGGGTTGTTTTTCTGGTATATATGTTCTGCCTTACATCCCACTGCTCTCTAAAAGTTCCAGTTAGTGCAATAAACTTCTTACAAGAAAATGTAAACGTATGTAAAGGAAAATCAGCCTTTACAGTAGATGAAGGTTTTATTGAAGATATCATTGACATATCTGGAGACACTTTGGAATTTCCCAGATAATAACTGTGGCTTGAAATGTTGTTGCAATTACAGACTATCACCTATGCTATCAGGATTCAAAAACAGCATCATAATCGTTATTGCAATGCCAGAAGTAGTCTTTGTCTATAGTTTATATTTATACTAATTTTGAAGAAACTGGATAGGGTACAAATGAATTTTCAGAAAACAGTGGGTTTATCTACTAGGTTTTTGTTTTTTTTAATAATTAACAGTTGACTTTTGCTTTTTAATATTTTAATTAAGAGATGCATTTAAGTAGTGATTTAATGTAACTGTGTTTTAATTTCCCAAAAGTAATGCTGTGAGTCTTTTAAGAGCAAGTCCCTCTTTCTCTAATATGTGTAATATATATGTCTATATATGAAGGGAAACTGAAGGTGTAAGTTGGTTGACTTGCCCATCTCTCCCATTTCAAATTTTGCCTGGTTGACATAATTTTAGTTGGATCTGTTTGTTTTCAGGAGCAGCTGATTGATACTCTAAATACTGTGTAGGAGCCTGTAAAGCTTTGTGCAATGCTGCAGGGAGCTACCACCTGATAAACGGTTTGGGCGTCAGTGTCAATGCTCTAAAAAGTGATTTTCACCATTTTTCTGTTTCCTGATCTCGCAGAAAACCTGTCACCTGCAGGCCTTCCTTTTATTCACCTCCATCCTCCACACACTTTAATTATTCTTAATGCCTCTGTACATGGCATACCCATCTGTTGTGAGTTCTGCAATTAAGTCTTAATTAAATGGGATTAAATACTGTGTCTTCAAGGAACATTGGAGCAGATTTCCATCTACAAAAATTGGAGGAAATAAAAGTCTGAAGGCATCGACAAAGACTGTTCTACTAGATTTGAACATTGAGGTGCTTTTCTTAAAAAATGCCATGAAAGAGTTTTGGATGGAATTTTGTGTTTACTGCCTCTTATTGGTAACAAACAAACAACCTGTCTTTGCCTCTGAACTGCATTTGAGTGCTGCTGGCAAAACCTTCAGTCTCTGGAACTTTGATTGAACTGTGTCTCGCCATTCCTAAAATAATATTCATTCTTAGCCTCTTGTATTATGAAAGTAACTTGACCTCCTTTTCCCATAACAGTATCTTTGTACAACAGGAACAGTTGGAAGTATATTGTAGGTATGGTGGGAGGGGTTGGGAATGCAACCAGTGGTCAGAACTGACTTTGTGATGTTGCTTATTATTTGTATGTGTGTGTTGGTTTTTAGCTGTGTTCTCCATTGAGGTGTTTCTAACAAAATGTGAAGCTCTTTTGGCTTTTACACCAAGAGTCTGGTGAACAAAAACCAGTTGTTTGTTTTCCAATGAAGTACCGATCCTCAAGAACAGCAAGTGTAGCAGCCTAAGCATCATGAGATTAAGGACGCTTTTGCATCTCTGACTATTCAGGTTAGGCAGTGGCAATATTAAGTTCCTGAAATTATGGAGGCTAAAATTCTTAGTCTAATTTGACTTTGCTGTTGTACAGTAAAATTCACTGATTCAAGATGATTTGTCTTCTGATAGTAAAGGCAGTAAAGCTGTGTGATCTATGAAGGAAGAATGACTAAATGCATTGCATACTTTTTAATCAGTAAAAATGATAGTCATCAGATAAATCTTACGTGACTATTTGGGCTTACACCTATACCACAAATTAAAAAAGAGAAGAAATAAAAAGAAGATTACTCATTTTCCTGTAGAGCTATTGGACTTCTGTTGGCAGTTCTGAATGTTTGCTATAGTTTTATATGGTTCTAAGCGGGAGATTTTAGGAGTGGCATAAAAAACAAGCCTCTGACAGGAATTTTGGGATATAAATTGGTGGTTTGGAGAGAGGACTTGATGGGTTTGGGTTTTTGTGGTTTTTTTAAAAGTCTTTGGATAGAATAGCCATCCACCTCCTGACTTTCGTGATTAAGGTGATAAACACTTGTGCTTTTGTTTCGTTGCAATCCCTTCAGTTGTCACAGAACATAATTTTGGATAAGAACTTACCAGAGTCCACATGATTTAAAACTGCTTCTCTTGTGAGTGCTTTCAAGTGATGGTTTTAGAAAACTAGTTGATGAGAAGATGGTTTTGAAATCTAGGGTTATCAGAGTGGCTTCAACCCTGTAAAATATCAAAAAAAGGGGGGGGATATAGCTTAAACAGAACTTGTGTCAGTTCAACAAAATAGTCAATCACAAATATTCTGGTATAAGAGGAAACGTTGCTGTTAAACTCAAGTGGAACTGCATTCTTAAAGGCTTTTAGGATACTCTGATCCATTTATGAGAAAAACACATTGTACTATACCTGTTGTTGTAGACCGAGGCCTTATTCCGAGCAGCAAAACTGAGTGACTTTCCTGGTTTGTATTGTTATTATTGTTGTTGCTGTTTTGTTTGGATATTCTTTTTTATTCCTTCTGTGACTGGTAAAGAATTCAGAACACTTATAACTAAGCATCTGGTGCTGACAGTGACTTTGAATAAGAACGAGTTTAGTTTACATGTGTTGTATTAACTGTGAAAGAAACCTGTTCCCTGTAATCACAGACAACCTGTAAGGTGCATCAAACACTCAATGAAGGAATGTTCTACTTGTCTCCTACTTGGAATAATTACTTCATAAGGATGTAATGTATCTCAGTTTGAGTTTAATCTGCTGTATCTGCTCAAGAAACTTAGCTAAAATTTGATGTGAAAGGGAACAAGCTGTATTCAGCTGTAGTTGCTGCATCCTCAGTTCCATCTACCAATTTCCAACCATAAGTCTCAGCACAGACCTTTGAATAGGGCAATATGATTTTAAGCAATACACTTCACGATATTCCTTGGTTCCAGAAACTTCCCAGGTTGATGATACTTTGATTTTTTTAATAGGGAAACCATTGTGGGACATCTTGTGGTATAGCATTATTCATCTTATGAAGACTAAGATGTATCACTGCTCTGAGCATCAGAGCATTCATTCTCACTTCAGTGGCTTTCTTATGTAAAATATTTATATTACTTAGAGAAATAAATGCAAACCAGTGTAATACTTTTCCATGAATAAAGAGGGAGATAGCACACACATATATGATGAGATAGAGCCAGCTTATGATATTAATTTTCAGCACCAGGTATTATTGTTCTATATGTCCCTCTAAAGAAAAGACAACAAATAATCTTTAAAATACTTAGTTACAAGTCATTCATTTTCAAATGTTACTTTTGTGTGGAGCACATTAAGGAAAAGGATCACATTTCCAAAAAACAAAAGTCTTACATTTTGGAGAAGACAGAGGTCATGTTTCAGGGTCAGACATGTATCCAATTTTTAGAGGTTCTGTGTGTTAAGGAAATTCAAGCAGGAGATAATGTCCATAGTCAGGCCATTACTTGGGGCTTTCTGTTGAAATGAGGTCACACATAGACTCCTTCATGTACCAAAGTTTTGGTTTGCCTTAGGAGTTTTGTTCTTTTGCTGTTTATTCTAAAAAGAAACTGCCTCCTTTCAAATGGATGTATATAATATTTCTGCTTGGTTGCTTCGCCTATTGCACTTATTGAAGTCTCTTGTGCAGCCCAGCCAGAGCAATTTGGGGGGAAAAAATGTTAATACTGTCACTTTCTATCATTTCTAGACCAATAAAATTAAAAACATCTCTAGTACAGTATAATAATATAGGAAAAGCACTTAGTATTGCTTTTAGGGACATTTACCATGAAATAAAGCTTTTATTTTAATGTTAAAGAATATTATACTTTCCGTAAGTATTTCCAAATGGCCCATTGTGCTAAAAGAATAGATTGTAGGGTATTTGCCAGATCAGAAATTTTTGTGTCTGTTGAAAAGCTAACAACAGTGTAATTTTGATGGTATTTGAGAAATGTCTCAGACTGTGACCCATGATACTTTGAAAGAAATTTTCATTAAATATTAAATGATGTTGCAGAGATATTTTAGAACTTGAAAAGGGTTTTTATGGTGTGCTTTTTTATGGTGCGCTTTTTTTTTTTTTTTTTTTTTTTTTTTTTTTTTTTTTTTGTATGCTTCCTAGAATTGGCCTAATACCTTTGTAAGCCATAGAAACTATTTGGAAGTAGCTGATATTGTCAGTATACTGTTAAATTCATCCACAGCCATTAAAATGCCCTCACAGTGGGCACTCCCATTTTGCTGTTCTCACCTATTAAAAAAGTGCATCTTGGAAAAGAATTATATTCTCTTGTTTCTGTGGTACTAGGGATCCAATATTTTGTATTCTTAAGTTGATTTTACTCCCGATGAGGCTGGCGATGCTCACTTTTTTTCAATAAGCCCTACCTAGGTGTAATTTAAAGATAAATAGTACAACCATTAAATCAAAATATATTTCAGCATTGGTCTTTTTGTCTTACATGCTGTATTCCCTTTCAAATTTGCATCATCAGCAGGTTTCACAAAGCATCATTTCTTTTCCATCATCAGTCTTTCAATAAAATGTGAAGTATTATTCCAGCAGAAGAAAGCCAAGTCAGGTCGTTCTTCCTGGATGAAGCAAGATGTAAACTAATCCTTTTTTGAAACTTGCTTTCCATTCAAGTCTGCACATACCTGATAGTAGATAATTTATATCTAAATTATGTCTTTCTAGATTGTTTCTCATGATACTCTCACAAGATGTTGCAAAAACCTTTCTAAGGCAAAGACAGGACAAGATAGATGTGTTTCTTCCTTTTGATTTGAAAGGACAGTTATCTAATTTCTGTGGTGATACTGAAAAAATATGGTGTATTCTTGCTGAATCAGTGTAGGCTGTTAACTGAATGTGGCTCTTAATTGTATCTGCCTTAGATCCTAGTTGCACATAAGTGGTTTGCTTATGTTTTCTAGTATTTTTTGTGGAAACTCCATTTAAGTGAATTGATCTGTAGTTTCATGGTTGCTTCTTTTTGAGGAAGCTACATGCAGGCACGAATTTGACTGTAGTAAGTGTAGCTCACTGGATAGAAACAGTCTGAAGTTAGTGCATATGGTTTTTGTAACTTGGAAGTGGAAGGAGGGAAGGAGACTGTAGAGCCAGGACTTTAGAGAAATGGCTCTCTGAACTATTTTGAGTGTGTGAGTGATGATTAAGGTTGTTCCATTTACCCTGTTGCCTTTTGTGCAGTGGGAGAGATAGAGCTGCAGGAGTTATGATGTTTTTTCTGAGGTAGGATAAGAATTTTTGACAATTTTCTGGCCTACCCACCTTACTGCTTTTGGTTGTGTGTATAGCCCAGTAAATGTGGGTTTTATTTCAATATGTTGTCTGTGGTGTGTGTTAGAGTGATCTGATATATAAGTTTAGTCAAGTTATTTTACTTTGTCTACCCTTTTTATCACTCACTCTTTTTCCTAGAGATGACCAGTATGGCTTTGATTTCTAGGTGGCTTGCAAAAATTGTGCTGGGGCTATGAACAGTCCCCATTAATGTTAGGCTGGAAAGAAGATTCAGGGCTATCAAGATCCCTAAAAACATAAAGCAATGAACTTCTAAGGGCTTCCAGTGTTTTTTCTCCTGGTACTCATCATATACCCAGCAGCCCACAGCAGAGAGACCATTCCTGCCAGTGAAACAATGTATGTCCCTGTTTCTTCTTTTGCAGCTGAGATTTTGAGATTTTTTTTGTGTGAATTTTGGTCTATGACTTAGAGGCTATGAAGAAGTTGATCATCTCTGACCTAAGCACTAAACAGTTTTCCAGTGACTTTTCTATTCATAAAGTGCTTACTTACCACCATGAGCCCCAGCTGCTTTTCCAGTGCTCCAGATAAACAGGAGAGTCACAGACCAAAAAGATAAAATGTTATTATAGCCGCAGGTAGCTGATTCTGCAACTTGCCCTCTTGAAGGCTACTGTGAGACTTTTCCTCAAGGGAAAACTTTAATGTTATAATAGGTAAAAAATTAATAAATGTTAGTGGCTTAAAATTAAGATTGATCCCAGTTGTATGGGTGGCAGGGACAGGGAACAGGTAACCATGTTGCTGTGACATACAGAGTTGTGATTTGCAAAATTATATACAAAGTGGAGAACTTGATGGCTTTGACTGACTAATTGGGAGCATTCTGATTACACATTCAAATCAGAGCATTTTGCATGTTTGTTTTCTTTTTAAAATGGGAGAGAGTTGACACAAATCCTAACATTTCTAATGCTGTGGTGAGAACTGCTGAACAAAAGAGAATGGGCCTCCTGCATCTTTCTCACTTCTTCTTCTTTCTCAGAATCATAAGGATGAGTATTTCTGGTAGTCACAATATCTTTGCTATTAATCATTTGTATCCTGTAGAATAATGTGTTTGCTACCATCTGTGACTGCTTAGCACATTCTTTCTTCTCTTATCTTTCTTTTTAGTTGTACATCCTTGACCCCTGGACCCAGCTGTGATCGTTTTAAACTGCATATCCCTTATGCAGGAGAAACACTCAAATGTAAGTTAAAAAATCTTACAGCTGCATTTTGGCTTTTCTTTCAGTGTTCCATGACCCACTAATTTTCCAGTGTGTCTGTCTAACTTTGTGAGTATTGAGATACATGTCTTTGTTGTTTTCTCTTAAAGCTTCAGTTCCAAGAACACACAACCATCAGGAACATGCAATATTTAAGATAAGTTTAAAGGCTTCTGTGAGACTACAGTTTTGAAAATTGAGTTTTAAAAGCCAAAAGTCACAAACTGATATTTCTAATAAAATGTTATGACTAAGATAATCTCATGACCATTTTTAGATTAATTTATAAGCTGTATATGTTTTGTGTTGTTTCTTTGTGTCTCTTTTAGGAATAATTCTTTATTAAGCTCCAATAAAAGATGTTAGTCTGCTATTTTATTAGTTATCTTTAAACAATGACTGGTATAATTACCCAGATCAGGGAAAAGTGAATTTGATTTCTCTGATTTAGTGGTATTGTTAAATCATCTTTATGCTTAGAGAACCTGTAGACAACTAGGTCATTTGCCCAGTCGTAATGTGTGTTCTGTTTGTCTTAGTTTGTGGTTTTTTTTAAAGGTTTAAGATAAAATTTACTTTTGTATATTTTTAGAAGGTAACATTTTCTAAACACTTGAACTGCTGAAAAATGGTTGTGTTGTTTTTATCTCCAACAAATAAAAAATGAGAGAGGATGAAGAATTTCAGATAAAGTAAAATTAAAGCCATGGCATTTATAGTTTTAGGACAACTCTGGTAAAGCCATGCCTAGAGTACTATGCTCTGGTCTGTTACCAGAGAAACATGGACATATGTAGAGGGATAGAATATAAGAAAATGAAGATAGTGTAGAAAGTAATCTCACCCCTAAGGAGTTGCAGCTGGGCCAATTATCAAATATTGGGAATAGGCCTGACTTTAACAGGCCACAGCTGTGACCAATGAGAAGAAGAGTGCTCTAAAAGAGTGGGGTGGCTGCTTGAGGAAGAACTGGAGTTGGTTGGCTCTTTTGTGAAGAAAGAGTCAGTGCTCTGAGGAGCTGTCCACGAGAAACACCAAGAAGGTATGGAACTTTTGTGATAAGGAGGCAGCAGTCTGGAACCCCTGCAATAAGATGGCAACAGACATACTGTAATGACTACAGCAAAAGACTACAAAGATGATCAAGAGCTGGAGGATTTGTTGTATGAGGAGAGGCCAATATAGCTGGGGCGTCTTAACAAAAGAAGGGGCTCAGGGCAAATTGCACCAATGTTTATGAATACCTGATGGGGATAAATGAAGAAGCCTGGCTCTTTTCAGTGGTGGTCACTGAAGGGAAATGGTCACAAACTGAAATGTAGAAAATTCCATTCAAACACAATAAAAACTCTTTTGCAAGGGTGGTCAAAAAGTAGAACAAATTGTGCTCAGAGCTTGTGTAGCTTCTGTATCTCCATCTTTGGGGCAGTACACAACACAGATGGGTGTGATCCTGAAGAATCTCCCCTGTTTGCCCTGCTCTGAGCTGAGGGATCAGACTAGGCAGTCTCCAGTGGTGCTGTCCAGCCCTAGCTATCCTGTGAGTCTGGGAAAGTGTGCTGTGTGGAGGAGAAGGTACTTGGTGTGAACAGAAATGGTAAGCATTTAAAACACTGCTTTGGTAGTATCCATTTAGACTGCACATGCTGTAGCTTCCAAGGCATTTTATGTATTAAGAATTTTATTGTATTCATTCTGAAGCTTTTTTTCTTTGGTGTTTTTTTTACAATATGTCATGCACTGGAATGCATTATCCTTTATGAATGGAAACCAACAAAATTAAGCTTATGTTCTAGAAGTACATTAAAGCTTCCATTTGGCGCCTGTAGGAAAGTTGCCTTTCCTATAAGTTGATCTGCAAGCTTACTTAGCCAGGCTCATGTATCAGCCTACTGTAGCTATTTTGACTTTTCTATATATATGGAATTATGGTTCAAGAGGATTACCACTTATTTTTTCTCACTGAATAAAATTAGAAGATTTAAGTCCTAGCTAGTAATTATTTTAAGACAAAAGAAGTGGTTCTGCATTCAGAAGTCTTGTGAGTAGTAGCTGTATTGTATGAAGCCAGTGCCCTCCCAGGTAGAACTTTTATTTTAAAAATTGTTAAAATGTGTAGTAAACTTAACCCATTGAGTCTTGATGTGTTCTGCAATGTGTAGTAGATTCCACTTGAATCATGTTTGATGACCATGAGCAAGTCAAAATATGTTTCACTGAATGGCATGTTTTATAGAGTGGTGTCGTGTTCTGTGGGACCATCGTATCTTATACAGGGCCATGTTTGTACGTTCTGAGAGATGTCTTATTTCAAGTAAAGGCTGAAGCTGTTCCTGATTCATAAAGGAAAATGGATAGACTAAAAAGCCCATATGCAAGTGCACATACATAAAGACTATATTCATATATTAAATGACTATAGTCCAGTTAAAGTACCTAGAAATATGATTATGGAATATGCATGAAGTTAAATTTCAGTGTCAAGAAATCTGGGGTTTTTTTCTCCAGTGTTCTTATATTTCTTATATCATGTACACAATTAAACAAAAAAAAAAGCCTACAGAGCATGTTATGTATTTTAACAAAGACAACTGAAAATGCTGTAAATAAGTGTATCTTTTTCAGAGGTGTCTAATAATAGCTGTAAATTCAAGAAATAATAATCCTCCACATTTCAGTGTTACATGTTTGAAAATGCTGTGAATCATTAAGTCTCACAGCATGCGGAATAAATAGTGATGTGTGCAGATTCAAGAAAGCTTTAATAATTTTGTGTTTAGATCTGTAACGATGGCAGAGGAAGACAGCTATAGTGTGCAAACAAAGATGTTTAGATATTTTATTGTAGGCTGTTGCTAGATATGTTATCTTTCAAGGGCAGAATATTTCTGCAAAGGAAAGTTGCGAAATCTGCGAGAATAAAAAAGATTGGCTGAATGCATTCAGGATCTCCAGTGTACGGGCTCAGATGTGGTACCGAATAGAGGCTGAAGTGTTGTAGTTCCTTTGTGGTTTGTCTTACATCCTCTTTGCAACAGATTAGGTCTTTGCCTATCATCAATCATAACCGCTGCCACTGCACAGGCACCCTTGTAGCAATGCCACTGTGTTGGAAACTGTTGGTGTGCAGCTTTAGGGAAGTGTAACTGCACGGTGCAATCCTGTTTTCCAAGAGACCAGAAAGTTCACAGCTTCTCAAAAAAGGAGAAAGCCTTTCCTGCAAGTGCACTAACTGCCTGTAGTGTAAAATAATTGTTTTGTAAACTTTGCTAGGAGCAAACATGTTGTGATTTCAGAGTGGCTTGTTGGCTGTGTAATGGGCTTTTTTTAAGATGTCACGTTCACCTTACTTTGCATGTATGAGGAGCTGCTGGAATGTTACTGAAGAGTAATGAATGACTGAGGAGTTACTCAGCTCCAGCCAGGGACCTTGGAGATACCCACAATTTTATACTGGAGAAAATACTGTGCCAGTGTTCAAGATAAACTAGTTTGTCATACTAATTGTCTTCTATCGCACTTCAAGTCATGCTTTCAGGGAGGCACTTTTATTTTCTTCTGTAAGGGAAATAATTTTATTTGTTTTCATAGTGGGAATATTTAGAAAACTTGAGCTTAGTCTTCCTTGACTGTCAGTTGAAATCTGAGATAGCTATATTGTTTATATTACTTCATCCAGTACTCATGTTGTTGCATGAAATTCCATGTTTTTCTCTGTATTAGAGTTTTTCAGAGTTCTTATTTGGAGTTTTAATTTCAGGAAGACTGTCTGGAATACCATGTAAGAGATTGAATCTTTGTTTCTGGAACAAAACTTACTTTGTGTAGTGTGCAGAGGTATCCTTTATTGCTAACTGGACTGCAGTATCTGCTTCGAAAAGTTCAGTATCCTTTTTGATGAAGTATTTGTGTATTTTGAAGTGAAGTGTTCCATAACTCTTGCAGATATTTCAGTCTTAGTTGATAAAACATCAGTGCAGATATTAGCAGAAATTGTCAGAATAAGCGGTTATAAGCTGCAATAGCCTTTATAATTAAAACATGCCATTTAGATTCAAATTATTATTTTTTTTGCAGAAATCCTTGGAATATCTTGGGTTTGGCTTTTCTTTTCCACTCAAGCTTTCATTGCTGCTTGCTAGGGAATCTGACCTTTTTTTTTTTTTTGGCTTTTGCTCTTCACATTTTCTTTTTCAGGCACTGATGCCTCCTTCCCTCTCTGACCTTGAGTGCTGTCATCTGGAATTTCACAGTGATTAAACAATGAGTTGCCCTTGCAATGGTACTGTTCTCTGTGGCCTCTTGAACTCTAGTATTTTCATCTTCTGTCTGATTTTCCCTGTTTTTATGTGAGTGGATTATGGCTCTGGGTTCTACTACCACCATATTGGTTTCCTTGATCCTGAAGAACATTTCTTTTGTTTCATTTGAAGCTTAATTTTTAATATTTTGCTTCTGATTTTTGTTTGTTGGATTATTACTCTTTTTGATTATGGGCCCTAAAGGAGGAAATCAGTCTTGATGCCTAACCAGTCTAAGAATATTGCCCATAGTACGTGGTACCCAATTTTGGCTATTTTATTCCTGTGATGGAACTCTTTCAGTAATTTCATGTAGTCTTCTTGTGGATTTCTATTTTAAGGAATTTAGTAAGTAATTTAAGTAATTAAGAGCAAACAGATAAATGTAGAGAACAGCCCGACCTCCCTATTGCCCCTTTAAAGGCCACTTTGCCAAGTAATTTGCTAAACACTTGTTTATTTTGCCAATAAACAATTGTAAAAATGAATTTTGAAGTTATGTAAGATCTAAGATTCTCATAAGTATGTTGCTGCAATGTGTGTGTTAGTGTTTTTTGCACCATTTGGTTATTTTACACAGGCTGTATTTAGGTTGAGGCTCTTACAAGGACTTCCTGGTTGCTGTAATTCAGATTATACTTACTTAGGTGTTGTCCTTACCTGTGTAATAAATGTCTCTTTTTAGGGTCATGCAATTTACCAAAGATTTTTCCAGGCAATATGTTTTCTGAAGTTTGGCTGAGTCTTGCTTTTTGTGGCAGGAGTAATAAATCTTTTTCTGTCAGTAACCTGTTTGTGAACTAATGACTGTACCCAATGAGAGTGTCAAGAGAGACTCTAATCTTATACTTATTTCTTCTTTGTATTCAAAGTTTACAACAGTATTTCTCCCTTTAAAATAATCACTTTCCTCTTACTTGTGTTCTTTGTTCACTTTTTCTTATGTTCTAGGCTTCTCTTAAGCCAGTAAATTACAGAAGATTTTGCAATTGTAAGTCCTAATGTATTTCTTCATCAAGAGAAGTGATCTTGGAAGTATCTATGTACAAGTGTGGACTTAGAGAGGATTAAAACATTTTATGTTAGGCCTCCACAGTGGCGTTGCTATAATGCCTTGCTACCTTGCTCTTTCCTCTTTTTTTTGCCTGTTTGGGCTGCACATACTGGTGATGGTCTCAGGTCCATTTGCTTGAATCTGTTTATCCTTTGCCTTCACCTTTCCTTTTCTCACCTACTCAGTGTTTGTTTTAATTTCTTCAGTTGCCTGGCTTTAATTTCTACCAGTATCTTATCCCATCTTGAATTATCTGTTGTTCTCATCTTTGTCCGCTTCAATTCTAATGATAAGATTTCTGAGAAAGCAGTTGCCCAGCTGCAGAACTGCAAGTTACTGAGATTGTCTTGATGCCTTCTTGCTCAGCTTGGGATCCAGTTTACTTAATTATATTCTATTTTTACAGTTTTTCCCACTTTACAAAATAACAGACTTTCTCTAGTCTTACAGCTTTTTTTTTTCCTCATTCAGCAACATTTGTCAGTTGAAGTTAAAGAAAAAAATGACCCACGCCTGCACCCCTTTGTCCAAGAATGAAAATAACATCCTGAAAATTCATCATATATATATATATATGTTTATATTTCTTCTGTTGGAAAAGTGAGACTTGATTCACTAACCTCACTAGAGGTGTCTTATTTCTGAGGTTCCCAAGGATACTTTGCTTGGCCTTTCCAGCTTCTGACCCATAGGGCACTCATCTCTCTGAAAACCATGTTCTATAGCTGCTGTAAATGTGCCCTGAGGCATCTCAAATGAGACAACACCTTGGTTTAGTCAGCTACACCACGTTCATGGAGATTTGGTCTTCCACAGTCTTGCGTGCGCTGGAGTAGCTGGTATTTCTTCTGGAGTGTCACAGAGGTGCTGAGAAATTGGTTTGTTTTTTTCCTAATGCAATCAAATATTTTTTTTTCAATTTGTCCCTTTATTATGAGATGGTTTTGAGTCTTTAAGCTAACTTTTCTGCCTTTCTTTTTCTGATATCTCAATTTGCACATCACATCAGAAATTAAGCTCAAAAACACCCTTTATTTGAGAGCAGAATAACCTGTCAGCAGCAGTACCACAGCAAAGCAGAATTACTCATGTATCTTTTTTCAGTAGTAGTAGTTTTGTATTTAACAAGTTCTATTGTAATTTCAGGAACTAATCTTTCTTGCCAACCAATTGCAAAAAGGGTTCTATAGGTGTTGTAGTACGGTTTTTGACTTAAAGCCTGCAGAACAAATTCTTCAGGATGGAATCCAGTGACAAGGATTCCAGGCAGGTCTGCATTTAGTTAATTTAAATCCTTTCATACTGCTGACTGCACTGACTTAGTGTCTTGGTTGTAGTGAGTGACTGATTACTTTTGTATTTGTAAAGACAATCAAAACTGACTGGTTTAGGTAAGAATTTATTTATAGAAGAGACTGATCAGTGGTTCTTGTCTACAGTTTACATGGCTACTGGAAGAGACAGGTTGAATTTTGACTTGATGAATAATATAATTCTACTGGTTTTTCCTTTTTAATACTCAACAAGAGCATTTTCTGTATTTTCCCAGAACTGATTCTGCACATAGTTTGGTCTCTTGCTTCAGCAGTTGCCTTATTATCTGTGAATGCATTTTGTTATCAAGTTGCATTTGCATTTCTTAAAAGCCAAATGGGTTGATCTCTTTCATAGCAAATTCCATTCAAATTGGTCTTATTCTAGGTTGCAGTGGCCACACATGTTTATTCTACATACTTAGTGCTGACTTAGAAATTCTTGGTGTCAGAAGAAACTGAAGCATATAGATATGTTTTCAAAAGTAGAGTTTGAGAAGTTAACTGGTGGACTGCTTCCTAATTTTGCTGCTGTTGGTTAAACAGGGATGTTAATGCTGTGGCACTCCTAGCATAACATTTTTCAGTACTACAAATTTGTAGTATAAAAAAGAATAAAAATACCCCAAAAATGAAGTTACCAGGAGAGAAAGAGCTGCATAGGGCAGTAGAAAGCGATTGTAGGGATTTTAGAAATTTCTCCTTTTCTTGCTGAGATACACCTGTGTTACTTGTAGTCAGTTCTTATTCCTCTGTTAGATTTGCTTATGCATTTTGATAGATGAGAAAAGAGCAGACCATGTGAGTTTTAAAAGAAATTATAGATTTAAGTATTAATATTTCTATCTTTTTGTCTGTGGGGAGCAAATTAACTTTTCTTTTGAAGTTCTGTGAAGTAAAACATTTCAACATTTAATGCTGCTTGCCTGAGGATAAAGAAAGGAAGAGAAAGTAATATTTTTGGATAATTGGAAATGTAATTCCATCAAAGTAATTATTGGCTGGTATATCTACAACGATGAGGAGTGTGAAGGTTTTGCTTGCCTTTTTGCTTGGCTTGCTCTTACACTGGAATAGTCATGGTCAGTAGTACTGTGGAGTGCCACACAGCTGGCCTTCCATCAAGGGAAAAAGGACAAACAGAGTTGAAATATATGCAAAACTAGAAAGTTATGCTGGAGATGCAAAGAAAAGGGTATTTGTGTCATTTGGGTGAGAAGAGCAGAGAATGCAGGACTGTATTGATTTTTCATTGTTTTTTTTTTTCCTCCAAGGTTAGAATGGTAAATGTTCACAAACTCCTAAGTACAGTAATTTTGCATATTACTTTATTGGTTAAAAGTGCTACTTTTATTTACCTCAGTTATATTTGAAGAGGGTAAGCCACAGTTAATATCATGTAAGCATTAAATATAGTACTTGTTATAAAAATGGCTATTTCTAGTAGGTCAAGACAAACTGTTAACTTGTGATTCAAAACATTTAGCACCTTATATTTTGTAAGCTTACTGCAGAGACTAGTGTTAATATTTATGTGAAGTAAAACCAGATTTGCGTTGGCTGTTGTGATTGTTTAAATACCTTTTATTGGAGTGTAATGAAGCATGTTTTAGTTACACGTCACAGCCCTGCCAAGCAAACTGATAACTAAAACTGCAGTTTCTCTGGGTTTTGATATTTAACAAGAACAAAACTCAGCTTTAGGATGGATCCTCTTAATCTGTAGTCTGGTTTGTTACTGTGTGTTTCTGTTGCTGTAATTTTGGAAAGTAGCTCATGCTCATGGCTGCGGATAGGGCAAACACCTTCATTGGTGCCTAAGCCTTTTAGGGTCAAAAGTGTTACCTTTTCTGTTCTAGTATGTAAATTGAGCAAGACATAAGTGAGACTGTATGGAAGGGGAAAGCACAGAACAGAAAATTTGGAGAGACTGGGAATGATGTGTATGGATGTCTGGTATGGTTAAAAAAAAGGTTATTTTTTCTTTTGTTTGAGGAAATAGTTGAACATCTTTGGATTCATGGCAGAAGTGAGATTTAATAGAATAAGATTTGACAGAGGGAATGTGGTTTTTTTTCATTTTAAAATATGTTAAAAATTTGTTCTAAGGTCAAATCTTTAATAGTAAGATGCTGTCTTTAACTTCCAGAATGAAAGCCAGTGATGATAGAAAATCACTGCTCTTTTCTAACTGTTAACATTGAAGTGGAAACAACATTTTGTTCTGTACTTCTTTGTCTCTATTAAATTGTTAGCCAGCCTGTGTGAGGTTAGATTGTAGCAGAATAAATTAAGGCTTACATTTGGCTAAAAGCTTATGGTACTGTAGGAAGGAGGGCATAAAGGATACATTTCTGTTTAGTAAGAACATAAGAGCAATGGCATCATTTTTTGTTTCCATAGGGTTGTAGAATATTTTGAGTGTGGTCTCACCAGTAGTGTTTTGTGGATGTATAATTAATAGGCACTGAACTACTAGTTTCATTTATTCTGAAGACTGGAGAACCTATGTAGCTATATAAAATGTGGGCTTTTGGAAATAGAATACACTATAGGAAAAATAATCTTGACATACATATTGGCATTAATATTGATAAATTTGGTCTCAAAGTGACTTTTATTGAAAGTACTTGGGAATTTGGATTTGAGTCATGTTTACCCTAGACAAGTAGAAACAATTTTAGCAATTATAAATAATTATGAGTAACAGACAATCAAATATCGCTATGTTAATTTTTACTCTGGATTCTCTCCATTCTACCTGGATAGTTCCTTGGTATCAGTAGGTCATGAATACTTCTAAAATGCAAATATGTATATAGTTGGTCATTCACTGTGGATAAGGACTCATCATGGCACTCATATTTAGTGGAAGAAGGTGTCTGACAGAAGGTCTGAAGAACAAATATGAGCATGTGAGATAGGTAATAGATTCGTTTGTCCAGTGGCAATGTGATGTACCTGACCTTGGTGTGACCACACATTGCAGCTGAGTGGTCAGAAGAGGCTCCCATGTCCAAATGTCCCAGATCCCCCAGCATAAATCATTGCCTGGCATGTGCAGTTGACCTGAACCCCAGATTGTTAAAGTTCACCACTTAGCATGTTAAACATAGTGCCAGCTTTTATTTACTGGTATATTGAGCACTGTGTATAATGGTGTTCTGGGAGCTGCTGTGAGTTCACTCTGTGAAACGAGTTTGTGCCTACTTGAATCTCCGAGTGGCACCTACTGCCACAGCTTTGCTGAGGTTCACCCCTTACTGTGCAGCTCATAGAGGTGGATATGGTTTATTGCCAATCTCACTACTCAAGCAGAGTCTTGAAGCTGCCTCGTGATGTAGGGTTCTGTAATAGTTTTTTCACTTCTCAAGTATGGAGGTGTAACATCAAAAAAACGCTGTTATTTTGATCCTTCTTTTAGTCTAAGCAGCTTTTTTTAGTACGTGTGTAGTTGGAGTGCAGCTCTTAAGTGAGCTGAGCAGTAGCTATATCTTATCTACTCTGTTTCACCAGCTCTGTTAGAGGAGGAATGCAGAGAATGAAAAGCATGCAGCTAGCACCTGCAGGATGAAAAGTGTGTGCTAAATGAGTTACTTAGCATCACGTAGGAGCATGGCAGCAGCACAGGTGCAGTCCTTTCCTTTGGAGTAGCATTGCACTGCCTAAGTCATGGGCCAGGCTTTATCGTTGTGCTGTTTTCTGAGTTACTCATAACTCATATTCAAGCCCCTTTCAAAACACAGGAAAAAAAATCTATTAAGGTGAATCTCCTTCAGTACATAACCTCAAGTTCACTGCTCTTTATGTAGAATTTGATGGACTTGTTGAAAGGAACCACACATGACATTTTAATTGCGGTAAATATCAAGAAAAGCGTTGTGTCATGATGATGTAGGAACTACCCAACCTAGTAAACATCAACTTTTTTGATTCTTGATTCTTCAGTGCTGTATTATGGTTTAGGCTAATCTACCAATTATTGTTTCTTACTTAATATAGATGCATTTCCAGTTGCAATTTTATGCCTTTTCCTCCAGGACTGGTGCACACTTTGTTCTTTTAAATGAAATTTAAATTAAATGAAAGGTTTTATTTTTATTTTGAGTGTGTTGGGAGTTTTAACTGGCAGACCTCTGCTATTTTCTGCACCCCATACTTACACGTGCTCCTGACAGCTGTGAAAGGAGGGTGGGAGTGCGGACAGCAGAAACCCACACTGTGCTCTGCTCGTCGCATGATCAGTGACTTTGTGATTTGAAGCCATACTGTAGAGAATACCTACCCCAGACTGGCCAGTGGCTTCTTGCTCATGAGCCTTCATTCCCTGTAATTAATCTTCATGGCATCCTTGCTTCCAGCTAAGGCCAAGTCTACAGAATATCTGCAATTAAAACTGTCATGTTAAATGTCTTGAGATGGTTACGTCACTGAGCCAGCAATATGGCTTTGCAAGATTTGTTCCATCTAATGCTTTTCCCCAGTTCTCCATTCACAGTTTTTTAAGAAATAAGAAGTGGCGTAACTTTCTCTGAACAGAATTGTTTATAAGGATTACTATACTGGTTTTACTTTGCTGTGTGGGTTTTAAATGAGTCGTAACACATAGTAGACAGTATTTTTCTCTAATGTCTCCTACCTCATAAATCTGTTTTATGCAAAAGCTCAGTTATTCTTTCATATTGTCATAAGGAATGATAGGGAGGTAGACAAGTAAGGCTAGAAACGCTTATTTTAATTTTTAATCTTTTTTTCTTGAACAGTGGGTGGATTTTTTTGAAAGCTCAGATGCATATGACCACCTCTTGATCTATATGAACTCTGAAGTATGTCTACTAGTGAAATACTAGAACCCAAATTTCCTTTAATTGCCTATCTTGTGACACTGGCAAGATGAAAGCTCAGTGCCAAGCTGTGATGAAGTCTTATATTTTCAGTTAATTTTCATCTCTCCATTTAAATGTGCAATACTGCATTTCTCTTGGCCAGAATTTGGGTAGTTGGAATGGTTCCTATTGAACTGTGTATTCTTCCTTCCAAGAGTTGGCAGTGGTGAGGAGAAGAGAGGGAGTAAGTGCTACTAATTTTTAAAAGCTCTGGTATTTTGAAAGTCGTGATCTTTAGTAGTTTGCAATTGACTTTTAATAGACAAAACACAGCCATCTAAATATGGTACTTTTTATTAAAACAAGATCACTTTTCTAACTCAGTGTTTTCAGGCACTCCTCAATAGTATTTGAATTCCAATTTGAGATACAAAGCAATAATATAATTCGTGTTTCATTGCTTGCAGAGGAGGAAGAAGCTGCGCCTCAGGAATTTGACTTCATCCCCCAAAACATCTGATGCTTATCTTGCATGTGAATTTTTGTAACAATTATGTGGATATATACATGAAATATATGTAATGTAGCTGTCAAATTCTGTGTTAAAAAATGTGTGTTATATGTGATTATTTTATTTTTATTTATAAGCACATATATAGAAGTGCAAACAATGTTTCCATTTGTTGCTTTTCAGGGGATATAATTTTCAATGCTCACTATCCTGACCTACCACCAGATTTTATCTTTGGAGAGGATGCTGAGTTTTTGCCAGATCCTTCTGCCTTGCATGTAAGTACTTTACTATTTGAGAACCTTACACCTTGCAGAGAGACTTTGCTTTTTTTAGCATAGCTTCAGGAACAGGAATTTTATAACAATGCAAAATAAAAAAGAAACACACCTTTTATCACACTGATATTTTGAGTGTAAACACATTGCTTTCGAAAATGCTTTAAAGTTGAATTTAAAGTTGAATTTGTTGCTTTCCAAAATTGAATTTAAGGTTAAAATGGGGGGAAGGAGGAGGGGGGCGCAAAGTTTAAAACATTTTAATCAAGACAATATTATTGTTTATCTTTAGTTACTAAGAATATGTGTAAAAATATGTCTATTTAATATCTGACCATCTTAAATGACCTGTCTCAGAAAAAAGTTCATAAATGATGTCTTTAAAAGTATTTATCTGTAAAATAAAGTTGTGTAAATTGGTGTCACATTGTTGATTTTTGGTTTTGGTTGAGAAAGGCTATATCGAGTTAATTTGTTTTGGGAATCTCTGCATTACAGAAAGCTATGTGCTCATGTGTGTTGGGGTTATCTAGGCAAAGAAATTACTTTCTAAAAGATGGGAGGAACAGAAATTAATGAGAAAATGCCTTTATACAGCCTTATTACTACGGAAGGGGAAACAGCACAACCTGAGAGCAATCATTTTGTTCACTAGTCACAGTTAGCCTCAAGTAGTAAAGCCTTGTTTGAAGAAGCTATGAGCGCTTATGCTTTTACAATAGTTCTCCCTCTCAGAACTTACTAATGGCACAGTGCAGAGCCCTTGCCTGCAGCTCCTCTTGTGCTTCATGAGCACATCTCCAGAGGTCCCCAAAGGAATTCGGTGGCTGTCGTGCTGTGGTACTGGTGTCATGGTGGAGGTTGAACATGTCCTTGATGTGTGACATGACAAGTGTTGGCTTTTGGTTTTACCTTTCACTTCATAGTGAGTTATATACAAGGATCAGAAGAATTAGTTTTAATAATTATTTTTAGCATACCTAATAAAACTTTCAAAAGGTGAATGCCGTATTTCTTTTCTTCTCCTGGTCACTTTGCTGTTAAGCTCACAAACTCCTTTGGGTAGGAGGCTGTTCATCATGGTGCTGATGAACAGCTATTTCATTATGCTACTTTATAGAAAAGGTTTTTCATTCTATGGCAATTCTAGAATTGTTTTCACACTCCTTTATTTACAAATTCTGTTGTCCTCTTTTTCTCATTTGTTTCACAACCTTCACAATTATACAGCCTTCTGAGAAGTGTTCACATTAGCAACTACTTTTTATAGTTGATATTAAAAAAGCGAAGCACCTTTTGATGTACTGGAAAACAGAAATTAATAACAAATTGCAAATGACCTATAAAATAATTTGGGGCATCTTGCAGAAATGCTGTTCAGCTTGCTGAGAGTGGTACGGTGCCATATTTCTCATGTGAAAAGAAGTCACTGACAGTTGTGATCTACAGGAAAACCTGCAAAGATAAAAACATCCTTATTTTTCTTTCTTTCTTACATTGTTCATTAATGATGCTTTTGTTTGGGAGTGTTGCTTTTCTTCTGCCTAAGCATAGAAAAAACTTGTTGTCTTTTTTGTTGGAAAGCAACTTGGAAGAGCTATTTGTTTCTTGATACATAATGAGATATTAACCAGCCTATTAGAAAGTAATTAGAACAAACCAAAGAAGGAATCTGCAAGCCAACAGTGTTCCTTTGGTCATTATGCCTTGCTGAAGCATTTACTATGTAAATGTAACCTTCAGTTTGTTCTGAGGTATTGGAGGATGTTATTCCTACCTTGCAGCTGTGGTCTGCATACTGTTCCTTTAGTTTTGCATTCACTTTTTAAAGTTCCATATGGTTTGTAGATTTTTTCTTCAGAATGTTGCATCAACAATAACTTGCTTATTATGTGAAGTCTTTGAATAGCTCCCTTTTTTCCAGAAATGTGAGAGCTGTTTAATGAAGATAATTTTAATTGAATTCTAAGATATTAGCAGAATTCTTAAATATGTTAACATAGCTGTCTACTGACTAGAAGTCAAATACAGATTAGCACATTGACCATAATTCAGTGCTTTTAATCTTGAGCAGTCTTCAGATACTTCTGATGCAACAGTTCCTGGCAATCCAAACAGAATCTACCATGCACAAAAGCATGTAGATGTTATTCAATGAGGAGCACAGTCTCAAAGTAAGTAATATGTGCCATTGAATCTGTGGGAATTCTGACATTGAGCCTGCATGCTCTGGTCTCATCTGTCTGAGTGTCTTGTTTTTTAAGAAGTCATCACATGTTGTTAGATGGCTTGAGTCAGGCATTATGCTTAGCATGAAAGGAGAACCAGGTACTCCAGATTCCTCAGGCTCGTGTGGCTCTAATGGAGGCTCTCAGTAGGCATCCCCAAAGACATTTGAATGGCTGTGTTGCAGATTGTTTCAGTTTCCATGGCCATGGGCAGAGCTTCCAGTTAGGTTTTCATCTGAGCATGGTAATAGGTGTAGCTGTTAGCCAGACAGCTAAAGCAAGATTCCAGAAATACTGCATTCTAAAAAGTGAATGCTGTCAAGGAATAGTTCCTATTTTGGGGCTTTTTTTATTTATTTATTTTCCCCAGAGAATTCCTGAATTATCAGAACAGTATTTCAGCAGAAGCCTGAGCACTCTTGTTTTATAAGCAGGGGTAATGCTTTCTTGAATGAATACTGCAATTGCAGAATCAAGTTGAAAACGCTTATTGAAATTTAGCTTTGCTTTCGTGTCTTGCACCAACATTAAAGTCACCTGGATTTGAAACTCAGCTTGAGTCTCAATTTCAGCACTGCAAAGTATGTGCTTGGTTACATGTCTTAGCAGTAGTGGTCACTCTGCTGGGGTCTAACTGTGTGCATGCTGATCCTGCCAATGATGTCAGCATTGCAGAGTGCTTCAACAAGGGGCAAGTGGTCCTTTTGGTTTGTTGTACAGTTTTAATTATAGTGAACGGGCTAAATTCTTTAGGTTGGTGGTGCTGTTCATGCTCAAAGAATTATTAAAAAGAAACATTTTTACATTTTATTGTCATTAAGAATGTTTTCCTATCAAATGCATTTGATACTTGCATGTATAGTATGCATAAATAAAATCAGCTTCTTAGAATGCGAATAGAAAAGTTCTTTCCTGCTCTAGTGTTTATTCATTTTGGATGACAAGTATTAGAAATGTATTTTAAAAACAACCTATGATTCACTCCGTTCTGATTAAAAATTCAGTTGGCACACAACAAGATTAGTGATTGTGTACGGATGAGATTAATTTGGAGCTCATTACCATGACGCCAGTTTGAGTAACAAGAATTGTTTGTTATGTTAGCCTAGTTGATTGTTAATGTGAGCCAGTTAATAGCTGAAGTGCTTATTCGAAATGTTAACCCCATTTTTCCAATGATTTTGAATTATCTTCTGTTTGGCAAAGAGGATACAATAGAAGTATAAGCAAGGTAACTGTCAGTTCAAGGAAATGGGTATCTTAGTATTCTACTTCAGGTCTCCAGCTAGTCTTGCCAGAATTATTCTGCCCACTCATTGCTATCGAAAAGGCTTCAATAGCCATGGTGGGATTGAAGGCAAGAGGACATGAGCATTTCCTGAAGCCTAGTAAGTTCTGAATGTGTCCTTGTGGGCTAGTATATAGCATATTCCTTGTGGGAATACTTAGTGCTGCGTTTGCATGGGAGCAAGATGCTGTCATCACAGACCTTCAGAGAATAGGCTGCTGCAGTTCTCATGCCCGTACCTAGCACTGGGAGGATTGTTTTCCCTTGTGTAATTGTTGATACTGAGTGCAGATTCCAGTCACTGTGGAGTTAATTCAAATCATTGCGCTACTCAAGTGTATTGGCTGTCAACTCTATATCTTCTGTAGACCAATGTTTGTTTTTAAGTTCTTGTATTTATGCTTATTAGACTTATTTGGCTATATGAGGACTATAGTGAAGGTTGTATTTTTTTCTGGATCTCTGTTCAAAGTCTTGATCATTATTTCTGTTGGTTGCTGAGTTAGCTTTTAATGTGTAGTGCAGAGATCCTTTAAATATCCCCCTTTTCCATTAATTTTTATTTATTTACTCAGGTGCATGAGACACATGTTTAACAGTGTCAGTTGTCACCCTGCTCACAGTAGCTCCAAAAAAGCTTAAACACCCCTTATATTAGTTAATGCTCTTTGAACTATTTTGTTCTAAAAAGTCTGTCTGTTGTATTATTAGCAAGGATTCAGCTTTTATGTGTTGTAGTGTGAGAGCTCCCCATAAGGGCAATGAGTTCGTTGGTTTTAGAGTGTGATTTTAAAATATAAAGCCACAGCAGTGAGTTCTGCTTGTCTGAGAAATGCATGGGTGAGTTCAGCCTGTTTAGCTCTTTTGTGTGCTGTATCTCAAATGGCAGCAGCAGATTTCATTCTTGGACCCCCAACCTGCTGCTCTTGTAATGAAAGCCTTGAATTACTTCAGCTTCAGTTGAACTTGGGGACTTTAAGTGAAACGGAATGCAGAATTGGATCCTTCAGTTTATTAGAATTCCTTATTTTTAACTGCTTTGTATTCCCATTTATTGTGTTCATTTTTCAGCCATGTCTTGACTTTATATGTCAACATATCTTTTGATTATTTATAATCCCACGTTATTTAACATTTAATTTTCTGAAACAAATATGAATTCTGAAAACTTTTTATTCCTGTCCCTCTCTATTGATCCTACCTATTTGTATATATGGGGAATGCAGGTATGTGTGCACACATGTATATATATGTGTATAAATATACATATATATGCATATAGTCACTGCAGCCTTGCTGAAGTTTGTCTGATATTGATAGGCAATGGGAAAAAAACACATTTTATGCCATCAGAGAAATAATTTTTTCAGGAACTTTCCCAAGGACTTTTTGACTGGTATTGTTAGCACTTACGGGATACATTTTTGTTCATGTTTTTGAAAATAGAGATATACCAGTGCAGCACTCCTTTTAAAGTCAGATCTGAAAAAATATAATTTTTGAATGTATTTTGATCTGGTTGTGGTGCCTGAGCTCCACACTGTTCCTCAGGGAATCACAAAATCACAGAATAGTTAGGGTTGGAAGGGCTCTCTGGAGATGGATCTGATTCAGCCCTTCTGCCAAGTTGAATAAGTACTGGATTTAAAATGAGAAATCTCCAAAAGAGGATTCTGGCTGGGAATCCTCTCCTGGTGTAGCCTGGTCAGCTTGACTGCAGCATGCCAGCATTCAGGAAGTCCTTCTCAGAAGTCACATGGTGCTGAGAGCAAGTGTTAGGATTATCTCTGCAGATGTGTGGTAAAGATGCTGGCTATGCAATCCAGCAGGAGTACAAGAGGATGACAGGAAAGCTTTTCCTCTCATCTTTCCATCTTTGAGTCCATCAAAACCTTTCTACACTGAGAAATTATTAATTTTTCTCCTTGTTTTAGTCTTCTTAATTTCTCTTACAGCCTTTTGTTTTTGTCTAGAGTTGTTAATATTTATGTGGCTGAAAGATGGCTATCCACATTGTATTACTTTGCCATTTTCTATTCATGTGTAGTCATTGCATGTATCTACCTCACTTTCTTTTTGTCAAACTTCAGCATTTCCTAGCACAGTTTATAAAACCTGGCTTTCTGTCTCAAATCATAAGCAGAAGAGAATATGCTGAGGTTAAAAGTTGTGCTTTACTTAATTGCAGCATTTTGGCTCAACTTTTCACCTAGAATCCAGAAATCAAAAAAAAAAAAAAAAGAAAAATCTATAATTTGATAATACTTCTTTAATTTCAAGGGAGCAAAATATCTGTTAAGCTAGGTAGCTTTGCCTTTCTTGCTTAAATCTTGCTAGTGCAGAAGGCAAAATGAATTCTATTTGTTTTGTAAAGGGCTCCAGGGGGAAACATTTCCTTTCATTTTTTGGCACAAGCTTCTCTGATAATTCAGTTTCTCCCTAGAATATGAAAAAATAGAGAACATTAGCTTTTAAAATATAGTATTTCAGTCCAGGAGAGACTAGTTTTTGGAGAGCATTAGGAATGTGCATGGGCATTTGACTGAAGGATGGCAAAGTGGGAGAAAATGTTTTTCTGCCATACTAAATAAAGTGCATGCAATGAATGACTTAATCATGGTGCACTAGTAAAATAGGGGGAGAAAACATCTATGGTTTTCCATTCATAGCATTGCTTTAGGAAAAAATTATTTCCATTTTTCATGTGAGTTTGACCGTATTTTTCATGGCCATAGATTTAGATGGGCCAGAAGCTTGGACCAGAATAACAGGATGCTTAAATCTTAATGTAAAAGGTTGCAAAAGATGTTTAGATTTGCATGTCTTTGCTTTGCAGGAAATACAGTCCTTGGTAGTGGTAAGGGTGGTATAATGAATTCCTGCAAATCATTCACTTTCGAGCCATGGCTCATAGAAAATATATAAAGCTGGATATCCCAAGCCAGACACGTGAAAGCAGAACATCTTTTAGGTGGAAGTTGGGGAGTACAATGATAATGTGTTGGCATTTATAATTCTTTAATGTAAACCAGCAAAGTGGTAATGTACTTCTGACTATTTTTTTGTTCAGTTTATTAATGTGTAATCATGCTTTACTTGAGCAGTGTTTTGTTTTTTTTTTTTAAATTGTGAGAAAAGTATTATCAGAAAAACTTAGTGGAAAATGGAAGGATTCTGGCCCTTATCTGTGGTGTTGCTGTCACAATACACTCTGCTTCCTTACAAGAACCCTATAAACAGTAAGAAATGACATGTCTTGAAGGCAACAGCTCTTGTTAGCTTTGTAGAAACACGTTTACAAGGGGTTTGGGTAGGAGTGTGGGGTTTTTTTGAGAGAAAAGACTGACTCTAGGACAGTGTTTCTGAATTGAGAATACATTTAAATTCTGTGTAGTATGCCCATTGAATTCACATTGATGTGCTATTATAATTCATTTTTCTATAGAGGAAGTTGGTCATTGCTTATGGATATTCAAGTAGAAAATCTTTTAAATTAACTGATTACAGAAGGACAGTTAGAAATTCTGTCTAATAATGCAGTTTTGTATTTGATTTAATTCTGGCTTGTGAATTGTGTTATAATTTATAATTGCACTTTTCTCCAATGAAATTAGTTTAAGTTTGGTACCCTGAAGGTTCTTTTCTTCAGAAGAGATTTTTGGGGCAAAGAAATAAATGTCTTTGCACTCATGGTGATTTTCAAAAGATCTATTCGTTTCCCCAAATGGAGGAGGGCTGAAGATACATTTTCTTTCCTTTTTACCAGTTTAAGTTTCAGCCTATATTTGTTGCAAAACCTCTTTGTTTTACTCATTCTTTACATTCTTTTAAATGTCTTCCCTTGCTATCTTCTATTTCAGTTCCTCAGGCATATCTGCTCTTTTTTAGAGATAAATACAGAAATGTAATTCGAATTTAGTCAGCATCTTGAGTCTTTTGTTTGCAGTATAAGTGTTCATACAGTTTTATGTGAACTCTGCCACATACCCATCTTCCTAGAGATGCAGCTTTTACTTTCATAAAGAACCAAATGAGTGTTTTCATGCTTTTTTTTGAGAAGAGAGGACTAATGTGCAATCATATTTCTGGTATGGTAGAGAAATAATTGTAATTTCTAATATTTTATGATTTACACAGTGGTATTTTGTAAGTGTTTTCTTTAGGGACTGTATTTTCAAGGTCTTATAGTACAGATGTGAAAATAAAGATGGCAATACTGCTCTCACAACAGTGAGATCCACCTTGTGATGCATTGATTTTAATTTGTGGGATTTTGGAAGGAGAAAAATGGTTGCATGAAAACAGTTCAGCATGTGCAGATAAATGCTCAAGGGATGTTAGTGGATGCTATCCAAAACATTAGCTGTAAAGGTTCTGCCTTTTTGCTGTAGCTAAAATTACTTGTGTTGACAGGAAAGGAAAAAACCACAGGAGCTGATAAGAGTGAAAGACTTGCTATTTGACAGGGACTCTTGAGGTGAAGCATTGACAGTGGTCTGTTCTCTGCTCCACTGAGGGCCTGAGGAGTTGAGGTCTGTTCACACTACCATCAGGGCATGGTAAGTGAGTCTTTAGGGAAAGATGCATGTGCCTATATCTTGTGGGGGAATTTTTCTTGTCTTCGTGTTTTGTTCCTTTTACTTGCCATATCTAGTTAAATATGTACGCTTGGTAGCCAACTCCCAGGGGGAAAAAGTGCACTGTACTCATGTGGAGAAACTAATAATTAGTGCATTGGATTCACTAACCCAGAATTTAATACATGCTGAGGGAATTAAGAAACTCCCTCTTGGATCAGGTAAAGGTATCTGCTTTGAGAGAGGTGTGCTGAGAGGTCTGTAATGAAACAAAACTTGCTATAATTCCTTAGCAGAGCAGGACAAGAAATGTTTGTGCTTGTTAAGTCTTTCGGGGATTAATCAGATAGTAAGCAGTTGTAGATTTTAAGGGTCTGATTATCTTCTAAGAGAGGTCTGTGGGAGAAACAAACAGACTCTTTTAGGACCAGTGCACAACATAAAAATGTTCTCCTGGGCTCAGCTTTGCAGATTCTGGATTTCCTGAGTACTCTTAACTTACCAAGATCAGCTGCCTCTACTTCTCCTTCAGCAGGAAATAGAACAAAATTGTAGTAACCTTTGGAAGCTGAGTTTACTCCTTTTTTGGGTGAATGGTACTTGAGCAGCAGTTTTGCATTATTTCTAGGTGAATGCAGAAGAGTGTTCTCCATGTATCAGATTTGCTGGGATCTGTTATAGAGCTGCTTTGGGTATTGCATCATTTATCAAGAAGCACACTGTGTAGCCAGTGGAAGAAAAAAGATAAAATAATTTCATGCACGATATAAGATGCTCTTCTGAAAGCAGAATTAATTTCTTATTATGTTGTTTTCCTGCTCTATATTTTCTTGCTAATTCAAAGCTCTTAGGTATATGGGATTTCAGCTAAGTGTTTATGAGCTATTCTTATTCCTGTATCCAGTTTTTACAGCCTCTTGCCGAAAATAAAAATTAAAATAAATACTGACAATCCCAAGCTTTGCTTTGTCCAAACGTTTTTATCTGGTATTCATGGCAGCAGAGCACACAATTCTTTGGTTGTATTTGCAATGACAGAATTGCTCCAGAGTTGAACTGTTTTTATGAAATGTTAAGTTTTGATGTTGCTTGGGCCCAAAAATCATCATTTCAAGAAGATCACTCCAGAAAGTTGTTCCAGTGGTGCATTGGGGGAGAGGGATATGAAGAACCTGTGAAAACAAGATGACAAGTAGATGGCATGTAGGTTTACAGTGATTGATTTGAAGCTGCAGCCTGTAGGATGTTTAAGTGCTGGCTGCTAAGATACTGAAGCCTTTGAAGTTGTTATAACACTCCAGCCCTGCAAATACTGTGAAAAATATCTGTTGATAGAAAGATGTGAGCATATGGTAGATAATTATCCTGTGCCTTTTTCTATGAGCAGTTTCCCTGTGGTGGCCTATGCAGAGTAGAGCAAAAGAGAGACTGAAACCAGATATACCCATTTCTAGGCTAATGCTGTAACCACTGGACCAGTATCTCCTCTGTACTTATGTGGAGGATAAGTGCTGATATCACACTGTGATCTTTCTCATTTTGGGTAAAAAGTTATATTGGTACTGATTTTAAGCCACTGTAGGATGCAAGTTGTGTGCATGTGGTGTGCAGAGATATAAACAAAATGCAAATCTGTACTTAACATTATTCTTTATGATAATTCTGGATGAAAGATGCTATAGAAATGCATTACCACTGTTAGGGCTTGGGAGGTTTTGTTTACTGACATTTTCTCATGAAAGTTAATTTCTTGCTTAGAAATATAGAAGTACACTAACTTAAAATAAGATCTTGCTGTTATTTCCTGTAGTATAGCCAGGAAAAACAGTTGCAATCTGTCTTCTTTAAAATCACATTCCTGGAAGATATTCTGGCAACCTGGGTATTTAAACACATTTCAAAGAAAAACAACTTCAAATCAATTAGAAATTGTTACCGTTTTTCATTTCTGATAGTGCAGAATTATGGCTTGCTGCAGACATTGCTTGGAGTTATGAAATAAGCAATAACCTCGTAAGAATCCTATGAATTAGCAGCTTTATGGAACGTGAGGCCCATTGTACTGTGAAAAAAAATGGGGAATAGGTAATCATGGCCACTGAGTAGTTTGCATAGGTTCCTGATTAGCTTTTTTGGAAGGATAAAGGAAAGACTACAAAGCACAGAATGTTCCAGAACAAAATTTAAATGTGGTTTCTTTGCCAGAAGTTGAATAGTATGGAATCTTTGGAAAGCTAAACTCTGCATGTCTTTGCTAATAGGGCTGAGAAGTTACTTTGTTGGGGGTTTTTCCCTTGCCTCACCTGTAAGATCTCACTAGAACTGATAGTGTCAGGGTGCAAATTTTCCTTGTCTCTTTTGGAAATCCAGTTGGTGTCATTGCTACTCATTTAAATGAGTTACTGTTGAAATGGCTTAAATTGCACTCTGTGGGTGGCCTTATAACAGCTCTACTCTGCCTTTTATACCAACTTCAAGTGAATTCATTTTCTCAACTCTGGTCATGTCTGAATGTCAAGAAAACCTTTCCCTATCAAACTGTTTGCGTACTATGCAGCCAACTTCTGTCAGCAGACAGGATCAGGAGCCAGGGAATTCACAAATTGAGCGTGCAGCCTGACAAAATCTCTGGGGTTATACTTGTTAGTGAAAATCAATGCTCCTTGGTGAGATTGTTTAACTTAATATCTGGCAGATTGTCAGAAGAGATCTCCTGAATCGCTTGGATTTCTCCAGTGTAGACACAGTTTGATGAATGTCTATGGTCTGTTAATCTCTGTATAATAATTGAATACTATTTTTCCATTCCTGTTGCCTCACAACATGAGCTAGAGGGCAAGGTTTGGTGAATATACATGCTATTGGTTAATCAAAGGTCTAGATAACTATTTTCTGAAAGACCTTGTCCTGAAATTTTGTTCTATAATGAAAAAAATCAGCCAGGAAAACTTCTGCCATGGAGCATTTAACTTCTTTATGTTGAAGTGCTTACTTATGGATAGGTAAATAGTTCTTGGCCATCTTCTGTATGAAAATAGCTACAGCTGTGTGGGCAGTGGTGCTTCTGGAGTCTAGTCTCTTATCAGATGGAAGTTCTCATTCCATTATTCTTTTCTGCAGGCCATTTTGAATTTATTCCTGAAGATCATTTTTCATTCATTCCCTAACGGGAAGAATGGGGTTTACCCAGTTGTCACAGATGACATTAGCAGACTTTTGTGTCCACAAGAATATACAGTCATCTTTGGATGCTACTAAACCTTCTGTACTTCTTAAGATGAAGCAACAATTGATCTTTTTAGAAGACGGAAGTTACACAAGTTGCAGTATGACAAAACCCCAAAAAAAAAAAGTGCTGAAATTAAAACCTGAAAGGTTTAAAGATCTGATGCATGAAGTTGCTCATAGTGTTAGTGGAGATCATGTCTAGACACATGCAAGCAGTGTTTAGGCAGAAGGGAATTGTTTATTTGAGCCTTCATCTGTGTGCTCAGAAATGTCAGGTAAGTCCTTCAATGATACACTGAAAAAATGACATTAATGATGGTCCTAAGCAGTGTGAGCTGTGCATGTAGGCCATCAGGTGAGATCAGCACGAATGCAGGGTAGTTGCAGATGCAGTTTGGGTTGATTCATGCTGGTATATTGTTGTACACTGGGCCACTTTCAGTCTAACTTTCAGGCTAACTGTTGAGTAACTTAGGGAGTTTGCACTGCAGAGTTCATTTAAAGATATCTATTGGCAAACAAGGCAAGAGATTGTATCCAAGTCTGGATTTCTTTATTTTAAATGCATTAATGATTGTTCTGTTAAGTTTTATTAACTCTCTGGACATCTTGCAGAAATCTCATTTCAAATTGGAGAGGATTTATTGAGTGAAATAAGGAACTCAGTCTGTCAATACCCCAGTCACTGTGATATTTTTTTTCTCTATAAAATTCATTTTAGTCACAATTTTATAGCAAATTCAGGTGAAAAAAAATCTTTTCAGCATGCATGTGATAATGTATAGATTTGTGAGCAAGGCAGAAGATTTTGAGATAAGCCACAGAAAGCAATAAGTCGTTTTCTATATACATAATTGTCTTGTTATTTCTGTATTCCTCTTGGCTTCAGTGATCTGTCTGTGTTCTTATTCCCAGGATTTTTTTAAAGTTGTAACAACTAAGCCTCATAATCTTGAAATTGCATCAGATTTTAATACTTATACAAGATTTGAGCTTTCAAGCAGAACTTGAAGCCATGAAACACAAATACCAGAAGCTCTGGTCTTCTAATGTTTTAAATGTTCTTAACCACAATCTTAAAAAGCACGATTGGTTCAGCTGGAATGCAGCCTTCAGGCAAACAATCAGAAAATGAAGCAAACAGGTTACTACTGCTTTTGCTCTATGTTTAAAATTTTGATGATTTCCAAAGTCTAATAGTGACAACAATACTGCATCACTAAATAAATTCTTATTTAGAATGTCGTTTCTCGCTAAAGAAATTGTCAACTTACTGTTGCAAGGACGCTACTTGCATCAAAAAAAGTGACTAATTGTGTGTCCTCAGAAGACTCTGCCTAATGCTGAAATTGTAGCAATGTAGGCACTCTGAAAGGGATAAGCTTGACAAATCAAATTCTGCCCTAGATTTAACAATGTATTTTACATTTACAACTATCTGTATTTTACAGGTAGTTGCTTACTTTATCTTTGATTTCAAAAAGAGAAGGAAGATTTAGGAAGGTGTTGTTTGAAACTGAGAACAATATAGCACATATTTTGACATCCTGTTGAAATTGGATTAAAGTTGTGTAAAAGTATTTTCAGGTGAATGAACCTAGTGCTTAGGGCAAATAAGTTACACTAAGATATTCAAAAAGATATTTCGTACATAAATATGGCATTATATTTGGTAGAGTTTGTGTTAAAATTTATGAGTTTAGATCTTGTGGAAAGTGCAGCCCTTCTGCAAAGTTAAAAAATTGATGGAAATGTAGGGGCCAAATGCCAAATAACATGCACTACAATAATATGATTCTAAAGCTAAAAGCATATAAAACAGAATTTGTGCTTCAGAAAATTTGTGTAGGCCTTGTATATTTCTTCTTTCATCAGTGAGAATCCATTATAATTCTTGTATGTCCTGAGTGGGTAGTTGAATTGTTCTTCAGGTGGTTTGTTTTTATAACCAGTTTGTACTCTGAAATTTGAGTTACTGAATGAGAGGTGTTTAGTAAGGATCCTACAGTCAAATCATTAATTTTTATTCCTGTAGCTTTAAGACAGTACAGAATAAACACTGTTTTGATGCAATGTTCTTGAATTCTTTGAGAAGAGCACTCCTTTAGCTCTGTGCTGCACAAATGACAATGGATTTCCTCTTGCTCGTTTTTTGTTCTGTAGTGTAATGTTATTTAAAAAACAAAAGGTTCAGTTGCATTTAGGTCAGTTATTAAAATACTGTTGGTCATTTCCTTTGACAGAACATTTCTATTGTGTTATACCAATGTCATTAGGAGGAAAGGTTATTCCCACTTGTCTGGCTGATATCAATACATGCTGGCATATTACATCCTCTGGCTTTCTGGAAATGTTTTATTTGAGCAGCAGCTTGGGAACAGGAAATTTAAGGTTATATGCAGTCTGGTTTCAGGCTGCATGGTAGAAAATGTGTTTCCTAGAAGATGCTGTCTTACCTGACAGATTTTCTCTAGTATTTTGTGGAATTGGATAAGCTTAAATAGGTTCAAGTTGCAGACAAATTTTTACCAGCTGCAGGTAGTAGACAAGGTAAAACAAGGTTTTCAGTCACTCTGTAATGTTTGAGGAACTTACACTAATGCAAATCATATATCACCAATTGACCAGTTCCTCTGGAATGTAGTTTACATTTTAAGATTTTACAATGATAATATTACTATTTTGTAAGTGTTCCTACTGTCTGGAAGGAGGAGAAAACAGTACTTTTACATCAAGCTGTGAACAAATGTGAAGTCTGTGACACTGTAGTAACTTTTAAAGGCATAGGTTCAAAAGTAGCATTTTAGCCATGCAGAGCAGCCCTTTTGACCAGAATCAGAGTGAGCAGGAAAATAGGAATACAGTTCAATCCTGTAGCTGTTCATGCATGTAAAACACAGCAATACATACTTCCTGTTGCTTTCACTGACAAATTAGTCTGGTATATTTCAAATGATGATGCTGAAAATTACAAGTTCATTTTGGTAAGATCTTAACATATATTACTTAAGTGGGAAAAAAGTATAAAGTTGTGGAAAGATAAACACTTGAAATATTGAGCCACCATACACATATACTGAATATAAAACTATTCCACAGGGACATATTCAAAGTCATCAGAAATAATAAAAGTTATAACCCTTTTAAATGGAAATAACTATCTTAGAGATCAGACTACAAGTAAATTTCATTGTAGAGATGAAGCGTGGTGCCTGATGAGTTAGTGATTAAACTTTCTATCTGCTTTTGCAGGGTATCAGGAGTATCAGAAAATAAAATTTATACGTGAAGTCATTTGTTTCTTTTCAGGCCAGAGCTGTGGAGTCTCACCTTGCTAAGATCCTGTTTCGGTCTGAGCTTTTTGTGACCTTCTTCATAAAGCTAAAACTAGCTGAGGTTGGAAGGAGCCTTTAGATAGAGATCATTAGCCCAGCTGCCCTGCCTGGGCAGCTCAGATAGATTTGGCTGTCCAGGTCCTTGTCCTGTCAGGTTTTGAGTATCTCTAAGGACAGAGACTCAACAACTTCTCTGTGGAACTCATTCACTTGTGTTTATTACTTGTATTTATTACTTTTGGTATTGCACAAAATATGAATTTGTTTATGAAATATCTGCAGCTTACAGAAAGAAGTAATGTGGCATCTAACTACATTGAATACAAGTATGAATAAGTAATTTTATGAAGCTACTGTATTATATCATCACTTAGTTGTAAAATGCAGATATCTGTGCTAGTTCTGACTTTCTTAATGTTAACTGTACAGTTCATGCAATTTAAAATTCTGTTGCAGCTAGTTTGTCAAATATCTGTGTGATATACAGCCTTCTGGTACCTAAACAGGCCCTCAAGAGAGCTGGAAGGGGAGCTTTTATAACAGCATGGAGTGGTGGCAGAAAGGGTAATGGTTTTAATTTAAAGAGGGTAAATTATAATAAGGTATAAGGAAGAAATTACTTACTGTGAGGGTGGTGAGGCACTGGAACAGGTTGCACTGAGAAGCTGCTGATACCCTGTCCTTGGAAGTGTCAAAGGCCAGGTTAGAAGGTGCTTTGAGCGCCCTGGTCTAGTGGAAGGTGTCCCTCCCCTGAACTACGTGATCTTTAAGGGCCCTACCAACCCAAATCATTCCATGATTCTATGAAATGCAGATTGATTTTACTTATACTCAAAGCTCACTAAATGCCACATGATTGTGTTAACATGCTCTGGGATGGTATCAAGAAAACTGCTTGAAGATCCAAGTGCAAAGCATATGAGTACCTAAGTACTTTCAATCAGTGCTCTTTCATGTCCTAACAGCATGCACTACAGGGTGAGTCCCCCTTTGCCTTTCACGTGGGTCCTTTTTTGGTCAGCTAGATGTAGGCATGTCACATTGGTCACATTAGGTGTGGTTTGTAACACCAAATACTTCCTGAATAAAACTTAACTGTGCACAGAAGACTGATCTAAGCCAATTATAGGAGTGGTAACATCAGTACTGTGCTACTGACACAGTTATCTTAATTGTATTATCATTTTTATTTCTGTTAGCTATTTCTTGAAATACAGTGAACCTGTAATAAAAATTTCTGCCAGCATATTAAAGAGACTTCTGTGTACAGATGACATTTGTGTTAAGGGGATGAGTCAAGGTAATTCAAATGAAGAGGCAGTTAAGGTGAGATAAATCACAAGGTTGAGGCAAGAGAAGAGAACCTATTTGCTCTACCACTGATAATGTAGCCACTGCTTGAGATAATGAAGCAGAGCAGTTTCTGTAGTTGGTGTTAATTTGCCCTATTCACTTGGTTGACTGCTTTTTGAATCAGTTACTGTGCAAGGTTGTACTTGTTTGTTGCCTATCAGTTTTAATTAAATTAAAACTTTTCCAGTTCTCAGATACAACTATAATTTTCCTATAATCTTAGGAAAGAATAGAATGGTCATTTGGGCCTACATAAGCCTGGTACTAGCCCTTTTATCAGTTTTATAGTAGGTCTCCTATTTGTCAATAAGCTTCTGCTGTTTCACCTGGCTTTCTTCCAAAGCATGGTAGAACCTTTGTATCCTAATTATGTCATGTAGCTTTGTCAAAAATGTTCCACATGCATACGTGCCTCTGGTATCAGTATGGAAGGGGGATTGCTTGTCTTTTATTGGTGTCAACAATTTTGGGTTTTTTTCTTTTCTAATCAACAGAATTTAGCTTCCTGGAATCCTTCAAACCCTGAATGCTTGCTGCTTGTTGTGAAAGAGCTTGTGCAGCAGTATCATCAATTTCAATGCAGCCGGTTACGGGAGAGTTCTCGTCTCATGTTTGAGTATCAGACTTTACTTGAAGAGCCCCAGTATGGAGAAAACATGGAAATCTATGCTGGCAAAAAAAACAACTGGGTAAGCTCTTATTATATCTAAAATGCTTTTAACAAATGCAACTCCTTCTTGGAAAAATGTAAGTTCTTCCTGTGCATCTCCATGCTTGATGTTTCTGATGGAGAAAACTATTTGACTTCAGCTGATTTTCTATAATCCTTGTTTGGGATGTTGCTGTATTCCATTACGGTGGTTGAACCAGATATCCAGGTGAGAACTGGTTTTGAACCTGGTGTTCATTCATCTGGCTTATAGGTGAAAACTTTGAAACTGTTGAAAAGCTTGTGCTGTGTTTAGAGAGCACAGTACAACATCAGTGTGGAAGTTTGAGTTCGCTTTGAAGATTTGAGAGGCAGAATAATCATGTTGGTATGACACCCTGCCAGCCTACCAGTCTGCTTGGGGGTAGGGTACATTAGGGTGTGTTTCCACATTGTGTTTGAGTTGGTTTAATTGGTAGCTGCAGCTGCCAGGATCTCTCTTGCACTTGTCGAAGCCGAGATGAGTTGTTCTGGGAGAGGAGAGGAAAAACTAACCCAAGTAATTTTCTGCAAGAAGAGGCAAGATGGGCTAGAGCAGTGACTTTGTAGGGCCATGCTTTCATAGGACAGTCAGACATTAAACTGGCTTATCTGCTTCCTGAAGTTATATCCCATGTTCCCCCATGGGAAATGTGCCATTCTATACAGAAACACAGCATAGATCTCTAAGGAGTGGCCATTGGCAATGCAGGCATTTTGGTTACTGTGTGAATTGACGTTTTTTAAAAATTGATCTCTGCCACAGAGTAAGCTTTGCAAAAAATCAAGTTTTTTCTGCTGGTAATATATTTTTCTTGCGAAGTTTGGAGTGAGATATGTCAGGAAATATCTAATGGTGTTTATGAAGGATTTGTTTCCCCCTTCTTTCAGAAATAACATACTCTTAAGATAAACTGGCCTTCAGAAGCTGTATCTTGTGAAACAAGTGCAGTCTGAAAATTGATGAAATTTCATCACTCCTATTATCAAGGCTAGAATTCAACTTTGTATCACTTCAATCATCCTGAAGTTACAGGTAATTCAAGGATGTTTACAACTCACACATTGATCTGATTTTTTTTCCTTAGGCAAGTCATCTAGGCTTTTTTATTTGAACCCAGTTTAATTTTCTTCATCAAAGAAATTCAGACTTCTTTAATGTTTATAGATCAGAATATTTGATTGAAATTAACTTATTCACAGATGTTATTGTCCATAGGTTGCATCCCAAACAACTTGCTATATCTCTAAATTTCATCAGACTGGTTTATTGAAGTGCAGAAGTCTTTCTGAACTGTACTGAAATTTTATCGAGTCTTTTCTCAGTCTTTGGTGACTGAATAAAGAACTTTCTCTTCTTGAATTTGAAATGTTTTTTTAATTAAAAACATTCCAATAAAATAAATACCTTTTGTGTCAAATCCTTTTCATATAGCAGAGCTATATATTTTTCTATAGCATGTATTTTTTTCCAAGTCTTTATTCTCTGTCAAGAAGACTCTTGAGAGTTTTGAAGATTCTGTAAACTTGGCATTTATGACAGAGGCTTGTTTACTAGTGTCCTAAAACAAAACTCTGAAACTACCTTGTGTAGTTCTCTTTACTATCTTTTACAACTTCTTGTTTTGTTAGCCTTAAGGATCAGCAAAATAGGACTGTTTTTCCAGAAAGCAGGAGGCAAATGGCCTTTTATCTTCTCTGTCTAGAAGTCATTGAAATTCATGTTGCTGCTGTCTTTCAGGAAACAATAGTAGTTCAGCAGATTTCTGAAATAATAAGGTGTGAGCCTTGCACAGTGTTATGAAAGCAATCATCTTAGGTGCATGAGTTAAAAATACTTTAAAAAGAATACCTGAATTCAGCACTCTGACCAAGAATGGAACAGAAATTTGCTCTTATACCTTTGTTCTGCTGCCTCCAGTTTCCTAAAGTGCAAGTCTCCAAGATATATGATAAATCAACAAACTACTATCTAGCTAAGTGGCTTCTTGTTGGAGGAATACCAGCAGATGCGGGAGCCCATTAAATACCCAGTCCCTCAGGGCTGTGGCCAGAAATTCGTCTGTCTCGGCCTGATGCCGGTATCCAGCTGGTTTGGGCCGGGGAGATGAGCACCATGGACAGGGGCTGCTCCCTGTCCAGCCAGAACACCTTTGGAAGAATTAGTTTGCAAAATAATCTTGATGGAATGATATGAAAGATCTAGACTTTTTGGAGCAGCTGATGATCAGAGCAGCATTGATCAGAGGTCATTGATGTGCTCAGTGGCTATCCTAGTTCATCAGACTTGGTATTATACCACAAATAATTTTCTGGATTTTATGGCAAACATTGTATGGCATTTTTTGAAAGTCCATAGGAGAAGCTCTGTCTGTAATATCCATTTCACTCTGGATAAGAAGTGAGGACCCTGACAATCATCACAGTAGTCTGTCTTCATGTTCAATGTGTGCAAGAAGTTGTTGATTTTTCTGCATACATCAGTAATGCAGCATCAGGGAGTTGGTACCTCTCCTCACAAGAGGTGTAATCAGGAAAGATTTCACAGCTGGACTTTAGTGTACACTCACTTTTTGTTGCATAGTGTTTCTATGAGTAATTTCTTTGCCTGTCTTGTGTGACTACCAGTGACAAATTTCAAGGGCAATTCTTAGCTAGCTGGCATAAGGGTGAATTACAGCCCAATGTCACACAAATCCTTTTGGCAAATGATATAACTTGAAAGGTGCCATTAGGAACATTTCAGTTCCATTCCAGATCTTGTTTTTTCTTGTTTAGTGACTTAAAGGTAGAATGAGGTATTTATAGTTCATGCCTGGTAGATTACCCAGAAACAGATTGGCACAGACGAATTGGTTAGCTTGTCTCAAATTATCCCAGTTTTTGTAATTAATTGCATAAAATCAATGTTTAACACTTTTTACTGCTAATTCAATGTACCTAACAAATATAGCTGCTGTGTGGCTACTATATTGAATTTTTAAAAAATAGAGATAACGAAAAATTAACATGAAGGAAATCAGGCAGGCATTTGTTTTTAAAAAACAGCTAACTTCATTGCTTTATAACCAGGTGGACAAAGTCTGGTTTTAAGGAAGTGTATGAAACAGAGAGGAAATCCTTTCCATTTCCTTCACATACCCTTTATACGTAAAAAAGAGCAATGTGTACAGGACACTTGGCACATTTTCAGTAAACGGTTGTCTAGGTGTTTAGAGTTACATAATTCTGAAGACAAATTATTGTAAACCTTCTACTTGAACTCTTTTCCTCTAACTTTATTCAGATGACACTTTTGATATGTGCTCACCTTTCAAAACACAAATTCTTATACATATATCTGCAGTATTTGTAAAGATGCCTCTGTGTTATCTATATGTTCTTATCAATTTGTCAGGCTTTTAGCTTTGCTTTCAGACTCTGCTGGTCTTGCCAGACCTTTGTCCGGAAACGAGTACAGCCAAGATACATCTATATTTAGGGTGTAACAAAATATAGTCTGATTTTTTGTCATGCACATTGTTTTAATCTACTTTTTGCTGTTGACTTACTGGCAATGAGGGTTAATGTTTTTTAAGGCGTTTTTTCGTATGACACCTGTGAAATCTGTGAGTTTTTTTCCTCTCTAGTACTTCTATTCAGCAATTTGGTTTTAAATCTCAACCCTTCTCTCTGTTATGAGCTCTTACGCATTTTTCTGGATAGTATTTAATCTTCAGAATGTTTGGTTGTCTTTTAGCTACTAGGTCTCATTAGTGTTACATTTTTTCCACAGACTGGAGAATTCTCAGCTCGCTTCCTCTTGAAGTTGCCTGTCGATTTCAGCAATATTCCTACATACCTGCTTAAGGTAAAATAACTGTCTAAGTTGACAGTATTTGTGAGAGAGTATGAATTATTGCAATCTCCTTAGTAATTATTTAGACTTTCCTGCCTTCCTGCTCTCCAAGAGTTTGAAAGTTCACCATTTCTAAAATCTAATTGGATCACGTTTTGGGAGGGTGATGTTGGACATGCTGTTGTTTTGTGTGCTACTTTAGTGGCGTCTTCTATATGAGTCTGTGGAATTTCATGACATGTCTGTGAGTGTTGGAATTTTTAGTGAACAGTCTCAATTGTACCAGTAGTCTTGATAGTAAAAGCAGAAAAGCAAACTAAATATACCATTTCTTAACAGAGAATGAAAGCAAATTCTGGTTACTTGAACTGAAAGCTTCAGTGATTACATTACTTCATTGTTCACAATGCACAGAAATTTAACCAGATACTTTTGAAAGTAGTACTATAGAGTATTTTTGCGAATTGGGATAAAAAAGCATTTATTTCTTTGCTAAGAGGAGAAATAAAAACAGAAAAAGCAATTTGTGACAAACTACCACCATGGAAGAATTTGGAATGAGTGTTTTTACAGTATGGGGACAGTCTCTCTTTGAAGCAGCTACTGTGGAAGGCCATCATAAGGTCAATGTTACTATATTTAGAGAATGCAGTGAGATCTGGTTTTTCTGTCTATCATGATTGTCAGCATGAAGTGTCAGAACTTCCACTGCAGACAAGGTTTGAGCTAGTTGATGTTGCCAACACTCATCTTGCCTTTAAACCATGTGTCTGCCTTCTTTTAAATATTTGGAAAGAGGAACAGCTACTTAATCTTTAAAAACTAATGTGTTGAGATGAAATTGTCGGTTTGGATTCCATTACCTCCTCTTTGTCCTTTTGTTAGAACTGTCTTCAACTATTGTTAAATCACATTTGCAAGTGTGAGTCTTCAGTGTTTCACCAAATAAGATGCCTCAAGCTACAAACCATGAAAGTAAAGGCAGGCACAACTATAGTCTTCGCTGAAATTTTTGGTTGCAGTTTGAGATTGGAACCCTACACTCTTTCTAGCTTCTGTAGATTTTCTGTTTGAGTAATGAGCTACTTCTTGAAAGCATGCAGATACTTTCAGTAGCAGCTGCTGTCTTCCATTGGGCTTTTTCTTCTCACTTGATGGGAATGTTTCTGATCAGATGTAAGAAGGTTGGCTAAGGCCTTTTCTGCAAGTTTGGTGTTAAGCAGGGCACAGCAATAGTTCACCTAGACTGCAGGCTAGCTGTGATTTGCTTCTGAAGGACTCTGGAAAAACGACTGAGAATGTATAGTGTGAACTGTGCTGTCTGCTCCTGCCAGAATTCCCAAGTGCTGTATTTCTCAGAATCAATTTTAAATGAGTCAAGAATTTCAGGACAAGTGCAGGAATATGTTGAATAGCTGCAGTTGCAGGGCTGTCTGGTACGTCTGTGTTCAGCTTCTGGGAAACCTTGCAGGTTGGAAGGTGGCGTATGACTGATGTACCTGTCATCATGTAGGAACACGGTGAGAGAACCTGCAGTTGTTTCTGAAGAGTAACATTTTAATGCATGACAGCATACTCCTCCTTACTGTAATTCCCAATCATGTTCACTAAGCATCTCCTCTAAACAAGGTTCATATAGTGTGGGTAAATCATTAGTGCTCCACAAGTCTCATCCTGGAGCTTTGTTCATCCTGGGTACTGAGTGATTCATTAGTCTGAAGGAAAGCATGTGTTTATTTTGCATGCATATGTAGTGTGAGGTGAAGAGACACACAGAGCAGGTAGCAGAATGAAAGTTTCCCAGTCTGCCTTTATTTTGTTATTTCAGAAGTCTTAATGTCTTACCTTTGGGGTTTTAAAATTAATGTGGTTTTGTATGTTATAGCCTGGATTTTTACAGCAACGGATCCTTCTTGATGGGCAATGTACTGGTGAAATCTTTCGTTTTCTTGATCAGGCTTCTACAGTGCAAGCTGGCAAGTTAACTATCTGTAGTAGGACAGTGACATGTAGTCTGGCTGAGTAGCCACAGGAGAAGAAATATTGTTTTAGTCCACAAGTATTTGTTGACAGTAGAAGAATGGTTTGATTTAGGCTCCAGCATGGGTTATGACAGAGTGTGCTTTGTAGCAGGCAGGATCTTATATACCCCTTGCTGCCTTCAACTTCCTGTATGTACCCTGAGCTAGATGAATGTCATCTCTTGTGACAGCAAAGTACACAACATGAGAGCAGGTAGAATCAGGACTACTCTGTTATGATTTAAATAATTGTACTCTGAGTACTCTGAATTAGTAAAGGAGCTATTAAACAAAAAAGATTTTTTTTTTAAGCTGTCCATGTCTTTTTTTTTTTTTCTTGGATGAGATTTTTGACATAAATAGACCTTTAATATATTGCAATAAAATAGTTTATTTCCATCATGGCTGCCAATTATGCTGGTTTCAATGCTGCCTGCTGGGTTATGGTACATGATTGATAGAGCTTTTATTGGTGCGGTGGAAATAATTGTTGATACATTGCCCTGAAAGGTGGAAGAGCAATCAGCAATTGAAGGCTGTTAGTGTATTAACAGCTTCATGTTTTACTGCAGAATTTAATGTGTATGAAATATGTTCTAGTCTGTAGCCAACCTTATAGTGTGCAGTAGCTTCTCTGTCATGATTTGGAAAGTTCAAACCTGTTGTGCTTTCTCTGACATTTTCTTTATGTTTAATTAAATACTACTTGCATTAAAATCTGGTGAAATATTAAAGACCATTATTTTTGCCTAACCAATCATTCTTAGTATCACAGTGATTTCTAATGCTCTTTTGAAGTTTTTATGGATTTCAGTAGGTAATATATATTATATATAAATAATACTGTAGGTATGACAGTAAAACTTTGTATCATAAGCGAGTACTCAGGTTTGATGATGTAAGCTGTGAGATCAGTATGCAGTGTTACAAAATCCTGGGGTTGTTGAGAATACACTCTGGAATCATAAGATGTTACTCTGTCAACTTCATACTGATTGTAGTGAGAGTACTTTACCTATAAAGAATAAAAGTTTGGAGGTATAGCATATGTTGGATTGTTACAGACTGGAGAGGCAAGTTTGCCAGGTTATTTCAAAAGTATTTGTGGCACTAAATTTAAAATTGGGTTCAAGTGTGTGTACATTTAAAGTAAAATATATGAGTACACTTAAAAGACTGAGGATAGTTTAAGGAGCAATGCCGAGTATACTGTTTCTTCCTTTGAATTCTAAAATTGTAGCAAAATGTGTTCAGTTGTTCTAGTAAAATTTCTTCAGATTTTATTTAGTTGGAAACGTAATACCTGTTATAATGCCTGCAGCAGATAAATCTCTCTTCATAACTTCTCTTGCCATATTCCTTTGCATTTGAAAGAAAAAGCGTCATTGTGAATTTTCTATGCTAAATAGCTGTTCCAAAAGAAATGTTGGCTTACACTTAAAAGCACATTCATTATTTTTTCTTTTAGAAAGCTATACTTTAATGCAAAGGTTTTAATTGAATGTGGACCTTTGTATCCACTTTCAAATGGTTTTCTTATGCAAATTCATTTGATATAAGTGAAAATTTGTGTTGAAACAGCCGCAGAATCAAGCTGATGGCTCAAACTACTGCAAAGTTTCTTGTGATAAATCTTTCATTAAGGTTCTCTTATTTGAAAAGAATGAGGCTTTGGCTCAAGAAAATCGTTGTATACTTTTCCTTTGCTTTTTTTTGCAGTTGGATTTTTAATCAGCATGTTCGTTTTGAATTAAATTCTTTTTGTTGGTTGTAGTATTTTTCATTTTCTCCACAGTATTTTATAAAGGGAGGTATTCACCATATATACTAATTTTGAGAGTCAGACTCTAGTTTGCATTTTTGCCTCTTTACAGGTACTGTGTATGCCATAGTAATAAAATAGGTAATAGGCTCAACATCTAAAATACCTCTTTCAAATTCTTATAGAATTTTTTTAGGTTAGAAAAGACTTCTAAGATCATGAAGTCTGACTGTTAACCCAGCACTGCCAAGTCCACTAATAACCCCATGCTCATCCCTAAATATCCCATCTACACATCAAATGAAGATCTGCAGAGGTAGTGACTCCACCACTTCTCTGGGCAGCCAGTTCCAGTGCCTGATCACTCTTTCTGTGAAGAAATTTTTCCTGATATCAAATCTAAATCTCCTCTAGTGCAGCTTGAGGCCATTTCCTCTTCTCCTGTTACTGTTACCTGGGAAAAGAGGCTGACCCCCAGCTCATTACAACCTCCTTTCAGGTGTTTGTAGAGAGATATAAAGGCCCTCCCCTCCTTGAGCCTCAAATTGTCCAGCCTGAGCAACCCCAGATGCCTTGTCCATCTTCACAGGCCTTGTGCTCCAGCTCCATTGCCCTTCTCTGGGTGGGTTCCAATGCCTCAATGTCCTTTTTGTAGTGACAGGCCCAGAACTGGACACAGCACCTGAGGTGTGGCCTCACCAGTGCTGAGTCCAAGGGCATGGTCACTGCCTGGCCACGCTCTTGCTGATACAAGCCAGGATGCCATGGACCTTCTTGGCTGCCTAGGTGCATTCATTCTGTGTAGCTTTGTTTCTTTCTTGGTAGTTTTCCTCAAGTAGGGGCACGTATGTAATCATAATGACAAATCATTAAAAACCTCCAGCTCAGTAACTTAAAAATTGTACTTGTTTATGTGACTGTAGTATGCTTCCACAGAATCAGTGGATTTCAGAGTGTGTTGCCAGTAATGCTGTTGAAAACAAGACATTTAGGTATTTCTTTTCTTATTTCCGTGGGTGTTTTCACTGTTTTGATTACATAAGATGTTCCCTATTACACCATCTTCTTGTATGTATCTTTAAGGTACTCATTTCCTATGTGTATGTACCTGCTTGTTGTGCTCCAGTGAATAGCTAATACCAGGACTGATTTAGCTATGATGCTGTGACCAGCAGCCTTCCAATAATTTGTCAGTATTGAAGTGTAAAGTGAAGTGTAAAGGAAACACTCAGTGTAGATCTGTTTCTTTAGATGCCTTCTTTTTTTTTTTTTTTTTGTGATGACCATTGTATTTAGTGCTGATCTTTTGGAACTGAAATAAATAACAGACGTTGTCTAGACACATTGCCAGAGGCCAAACACTTGTATGTAACACTGTCAATGGAAGAGGTTTATCCTCAAGTTCAAATTGAAAGATAAGAACATATTTGTGTTTTTTTCCTTAGTCTGATTTCATCATTTGGATGTCTCTTAAAAGACTTCATTGCAATTTTTGTTTACAATGTAGACCAAATTCCAGGTACTGTGAAAAGACTGCAATACTTGTCTATGTTTGAGTAATTAACTGTAGTACAGAACAAACAAAAGTGTAATATGCAGGGTCAAATGAGATTTTTTTTCCAGGCCAATTTCTTTTCTGTTGTGCTTTAGCAGTTTGATTTCTTTGACAGCATTTTAGATTTGTGTTAAATTGCTGCAAATGCCAAAACACAAATGCACTTGTATAAAGTTCTAATGCTGTTTGAAAACCCTGAGCTAAATATTCTGAAAAAGAATAATATTTTATTTTGCTTTTAAGCTTCATTGATTTTGTTTGTAACTGACTAACTAAAACCTGGTGTGTAGTGTGTTGTGGTCACAAAAGTGTCAAGAATGATGTGGAGCTCAGATCTGACTTGATCTTTTTGCACTAGACTGTTTTAGTCTGTGCCAGGCAGCTACCTCTCAAAAGAGTGTAGAATGTTATGCAGCATATTCTATTTGACTACCTTCCAAAACATATTTATGTTGTATTGGATAGAATGGTGGACCTGCATACTGTGTGAAACTTCTCAGGTCTGTGGTGCCTGGTGTCATTTTACCTCTTTTACCAATAGCAAACCTGGAAGTTTATAAGATTGACATATAATCCTGAAATAAAATGTAGTCCTCATAATTCACAATACTCTGACCATTCTTTACATAGAGATCTTTTAGGCTAATTTAGATTGATCTTAATATTATACTACTTAAGACTTTGTGACAAAGGTACAAAGTTAACGTCCTGAATTTCATTCCATAAAATATTCCTTATCTTGAGATGTATGCAAGCATTTGGAGCAAATAGTTTATATTTTAAAGGTAGATGACAGTATGGTATTCAGTAGATTGATTACTATACCAGCGTTAACTTAAACAGAATAATGGATCATTAAAGATTGTCTGGGCTTCTTCTGTTAATAAAGGCAAACTTTATAACATACAATTATAATGAGCCGCTGAGATTTTAGATTAGAAATGGGTCTCTGCAAGTTAGTACTGGCAGTATTTGAAACAGTAGCATTTGTAGCAGCTGAAGACAGTAAATTGCACGATCTAAAGGCTGGGAAAATAAATGTAAGCTGTGTGTGCAGAAGACATTTATCAGTATAGATGTCATTGATGCTTGTCTCTTATAGAGTCTTTAATTTTAGCCTGGCCCAGTAATCTGCAGTTTATTTTTGCTGTCCACGTTTTCCATTGAAAATAACAACAAAGTACCAGTGAGGAAGTGCTCCTTTAGCTCGATGTGTTGGCCATTGTCAGCGTGGCAGCCCAGTGCCAGAAGCAGGCAAACTCCAGCCACTGGACCTTGCATGTTGGCTGAGGCCAAAAATAACATGGGGAGGGAAGAAAAATGTCATTGTGTCATGAAGTGTTTCTGGTATTTTAAAAAGTTGTGAAATCAGAAAACTAGATATTTTTTTGGTGCTGAAATATTTTAAGTGTCTAGTTTTTCATGATAGCTTAAAAAACATAAGATCTGTCAGCTGGAAATGTTTGGGGATTTTGTGGTTTTGGTTTTTTCTTTTTTTTTTTTGCATGATACACTTGTCACTCTAGGTGAAAGTGTATAATATCTTTCATATTTTTCTGTATTGTGCTTCTTGGCTGGTCATACCATTGTAGTCATACCACTGACCCTAATAGGGTTTCTCAGAATAGGTCACCTCTTGTTTTGTCACAGAATCTACTGATTTCTGGTATTGAAGAGCTAAGAGTAAAGTGATAACTGATTTAGTTCAGTGAAGCTGCAGAAATACTTACAGACACTGTGATTTAATTAGTCATCCTTTCGTGATTTTGTTCTTAATATCTTCTGCCCACAAACCAAGGGAAGCAAAGCTGCATAAAAGTGTACTTCATGACAAAAATGTGTTACATTTGAATTCTGGGGAAAAAAAATTCCCTTCATGCTCACTAAATGTATTAGTACAGCTTTTCCAGAACAAGATGAGTTGTTTGTAGCATCTAGTGACTAAAACCACATAAAATATGTTAGTGTCAGGAGCACCTTAAGCTCTCTATGCTGAAAGCCAAAAGCAATTTTTTAAAATCAGCATTTTCTGTAATTTATTGGAAGATTTTGTTAATAAGATCTGTCAACTGGAACAGCTAATTCTGCACAGCTGATGATTTTTATAGGTTATGATCTTAATATGAATCATAGTCTCCAATCAACTGTATTTCTGATGACAGTTCTTTTATTTTTAAACATTTATTTTTATAATGCAATAGTAAAAGAAAGAACCACCACATCTACTGATAAATCTTACAATATTCATCTCAATTTCTGTGAATTCCCCTCAAATTTGGTAGAACTACTAATTTGCTATTCAGAGGTGACTAGAGATAGGGGTGTTTTTCATTAATTTTCTTTTAAAAATTAAGAAAAATAAGTTTAAAAAAGCAGCTTTTGAAAGCCTTTTTGCATCTGGTGGGAAAGTTTATAGACATGTTATGTTGCGTGACTTGGTTCAGATTTACTGCCTTGTTAGGGCTTGTAATTTGTACTATTGCTTTACATTTGCATTTTATGTATTGCATAGGAAGAATGGAATTCAATAGCCATAAAAATAATTGCAGTTATTACATAATGATGGTGCTTGTTTTATCTGTCATGGTCCGCCCATACTGTGTAGAACAAGCAATATACAGTGGTCTTCAAGTGGGAAGTGGATCTTGGAAACACATATTTTTAAAACTCTTGCATTTGTTCTACACTGCTGTTTCTTCTTGAAGAAAAAAATATTGACAAGTTGTTGAGCACAGAATTTGAAGGTAGCAAGTAATCTGTAAAACTCATGAACCAGCAAATCTGTATTTGCAAATACATAAGTGCATAAAGCACGATGGTAGGATTTTCTGAAGGATGTTTCCGTGCTGAGCCCACAGCCCCTTTCAGTACCCCTAGGACTGGGTTTGTTTCTAAGGCTTCAGATCAGGGCTTAAATCCTACAGCACCTCATATATTGACATTTTAATGTAAATTTTGTTTATAAAAGTGCCAGTTGCTGCTACAAGGACTGGGTTGGTTTACTGTTCTGGGGTTCTTTTGTTCTAGCTTTCAGCCTTGTAGACTATGTCTTCTTAAGAAAGAATAGTATTAACATGCATGTGCATCTGTATGGTGATTTCATATGATTCTTAGTCATGCTTGGTTTGAATGCTGTGATTTGCCTTGGTAACTTTTTTTTTTTGTTAAATATACAAAAATCCCTTCATGACTGCAGTCTTAAAAGAAGGTTTCATTTGTTTGGGTTTTTTAAAATATGTGTCTGTAAAATAATCATGTAGTGGCATGCTTAATACTACTCACTCTTACTTTGTTTCATGGGTTTAGAGGTTTAAGACAATAATAAAAAAATTAAAGCTTTAACATTGAAACAGTTACTCTCAGCAGTAAACATACTAAGGTTGACTGATCCATCACTTTTATTTTTGTCTCATTGATATGGCAACGTCATTAATCATAATACCATAAAACATAAAGTAAAAACAAAAAAAAATAGGATGTTCTGCTGTTTCTGTTCCATGATACACAAAAAAATGCACAGCATTTTGTCTACCAATTGCTAGCTAATAATGTGCCATGTTCCTGTAAAGCTTTTAATTTCTATAGTGTCTTCTGTTTAAGAAGGTGGTTGCTTGTTTACAGAAGGTGTATGTAGGCATTTTCTGTTTTAGAAGGAGACTTCAGATGAGAAGGCTAATGGAAAATCTGCCTTGTCCAGCAGCATCTCAGTGAGACAGTGAGAGAACAGCAAGTAAAACTTAGACTTCTTGAATCTCTGTTGCTGCTTTAACAGTTCAGGTGTTCATGCTAGAACTTGTATGTCTTTCATGTGCTGGGACCTGTAATCTTTGCAAGCAGCTCATCCATGGGAGAGAAGGGGCAGTGGGGAGGAGCATTAGTTTGGCCTCATTGGGTGCAATTAGGTGCACTCCTTAGACCTTAGCAGGTTACCAGTGCATTAAAATTTGGGAAGAAATATGTCCATGAATTAAATGTTGGTTTTAAATTGCGTAATGAACTGTCTGGAGTGCACATATAACATTTTAGTATACCCATATAATACCATAGGAAGTCCTTCTGGTGAAGGAAAATAGGGAGATAGAGTTAAACTGATAATGCTGTTCCATCTCTTGCCATATTTTGTCATTTTAATGACTTGCTTTTGTAGCTGTCTTAAGTAATACACTACTGAAATATATATGCTTTTAATATATTGGAATGTGTTTATATATTTGGAGATATCAGATATTCTTTGTTTTACTGTAACATCTTTTCTGGTGTAGAAAAATGTTAGACAAATATGACTGATGTCTTGACTAAAACTGATGACTGACTGATGGTATGTAAAAAATCAGTGATTCATTTGCAACACCCTCAGGACAATGTGTTGGTTAACAAAGAATAAACACACTCATTCCAAATTATTATTCTCATTGTTTAGCATTTATAATGTGTGTCCTAGATAAAATCATTAATTCTATCTCATTTCACCTAGACTCATTACTTTTTCTAAGTAATAAATCTTATTTAATTTTCATTTTACTATTGTTAAGTGATTAGATAATCTCTTGAAATATAGGTCAAGTTATACCCACGTTCCTATTTTGACATACATGTAGATATTGTTGCTTTTTCTCCCTACATAGATTAGATGAAATTAGTAACTGATCATCTTGCAAGTTCTAATTTAATATATTGTTCACAGGAGTTGTGACACATGATAAAAAACATCTGTGTTTCAGACAGGACTTGAAACATGATCTAGGTATATGCAAATTCAGAGTGGAATTCTGAGCTGTGAGTAGAGGGCTTGTCCAAGGCTTTAACCAGAGCAGCATTCTTCCTCTCCCCTCTCTTCCTATAACCTTTACAGGTCATCACAGTTAAAATTAGCAGACATTTAAGTTTGGTTTATTTTGACACATTTTTCTTAAAGGAAAAACAAGCCATACCTGTCAGCAGGAGTTGTGTGACTTCAGAGTTGCTGGAGATTTTTCTCCTAGGCCATTGTTCACTATTATGGGTTCTTACTGTTGTGCCACTGTAACATTCTTTAGTATTCTTGAGTGTCTTAAGGTGATTTTGGATACCTCTTCACATTTGGACAATAACTGTATCTCTGAAGATACTGAGAACTTCAATTATACCTTCTTTCTAAAGTTCACAGAATTGAGCTGTGTTCTGCATGAAAGAAAAGCACTGCAACTGTTTCACTTAATGAAAAAAATATTGAAAAGCAAATAAATGGCAGAACAGAGACCAAAGTTCATGCAGTCTGACTTGCAGTCTGAATGAGAAATATTTAAACTAAAATACAATTTTTTTAATTTTATATTCTGAAGACTGTGTTTAATCTTTGTTTACAAATGGAACACTTACCTTTCTAGGTAGAATGTAGTTCTTTTTGTATCCATTTCATTTTATGCATATAATTTATTTTGACAATAAATGTCAATAAAAGGCTGTTAAAATGGCCGTAATTTCTGAGCTTTGTTTTGTATAATTAACATTGACTGCACTAGAGCTACTGAACACAAGAGAAGTTTCTCTTGTGTTAATATTCTTTTTTCCATGGCGACTTAAACTCCCTTTTCAAGTTTTGGGGTTTTTTAATGTAAAATCAGAAATTGTTGAAACTTTATTTCAAGATATTTGAATTATAGGTGGATATTACTTGTTTGGTGGAAATAGAAGACTGAGGTGTTAGTAATACAGTGCTTTAGGACTGAGTGTTTTATGAGCTCCTAAAACAAAAGAAATGTTGGAATGAAATTACCAGAGAGATTCTCTTGATGCAATAGCAAATGTTTCATAAGAAGCTGTGAAACTGAATTTGTAATAAACAAGACTGGCGTTTACGACTGTGTTCTTGCAGCATCAGTTTTACTGTATGGCAGCAACTTAATAGCAAAAATATTCTCTTTGTTTCTTTTTTGTTGTTGTTTACCACATGTTGCCAATTCCTTCTTGAAAAGATGTGTGATCAAACTGCAGGCCCGTTTACAGGCCTTCAGGCAATGATGGTATCACGTTTAGGAGACTATACCTATTAAAGCAACTTGGAGGCATATATTATTTCTCTGACTCATGTGAGGCAGCATTGCAGTATGCAGAATTACTTTCCCTTGGCTTCTTTATTTATGGATTTTGTGAATATAACTGAATAAACTTATTCCTCCTGGAAAAATGGTGTAGAAAGTTATATGCCACTGATACAGAAATGTTATCACTGTTACAAGAAGGTGAGTAACTGTGTATGAATAAGAATTATGTTAATATAGTCCTTCAAGACTAAATATAAAAGAAGATACAGCACAAAGAGATAATTTAATAGAAAAGAACAGAGAGTCATTCAAAGCCAATTAAGAAGCAGAGATCCATGTAAGATGAAAAAAATTGCAGTCTCATAGGTTTGGAAGGACGCATTCCCAGGAAACTTGGAAAATTGTAATAGTGATCTGTATAAGTGGGATTTGAAAAAAGGAATTTAATTAATTTTGCAATGCTCTTCATCACGACAGAAAGTGAGTGTGCTTAGCAGGACACCTCTTCTAGAGCAGTTTTTTGGCACATACAGATGAAGGTTTTAAGTAAAATCACCATGTTTGTGAGCAGTAGAAATAGTGAAGCTTCATTTCATGCAGGTTTAATCCCTCATCTTCTTGAATCACTGCACTGTGCTGTTACTGTTCTCCCATGTGTCCTATGTAGGATTTTTTCAAGTGAAAAGATGAGAAGTGTTTTCACTGTTTGGCCCTCCTTTTGCTGCCTTTCATGGCAAACTGAATTGATCTGTGGCAGTATTTGGTGGCATAACCAGTTGTGTCTCTCCCCTACCTGACTGCTGTTCTTCATAAGAGCTTTTATGAGCTTAATTATCTTTTGAGACTAAAAACAGGTCAGGGAAAGGAGTGAAGAGAGTGGGGAGGCATCTGAAAAGAGTGGTTACATATGCACTGAATCTGAAACTAAATTAAAAGAAAGAAAAATTATTACAGTATGTCTACACTAGAATGAAAAACTTGATGATATTCAAAATTCTTTCATCATTAAAAAGTTTTAGAACAACTTGGCTCAAGTGGGATGAATGCACAAGTAGAATATTTACACTTGTTTAGCACCCAGGCATTCAGTTAAATTTGTTTGTAAACTCCTTCCTGCAGTTTAATAATCTATCAGTGTAATTTAAATCAATTTGGGAATGGCCATCTAAGAGATTATACAGTTTAAATCTTTAGTCAAATGATCCATTTGGGAACATTTGTGGTAGATCATGGTGCAGCTGATTTTCTTCTTCACCAAGTCGATCATCACTGTTACTGTGAAGGAAAACTCTCCTTTAATGTAAACTAAAAGAATCAATAATAAGTTTTCAGTATGAAGACTATTAATCGCTCATTGACTATGCAAAAGCTATTTTGGAATTGGACAGAAAAAACAAGATTCTGAATTTTTAGAGAAAGATGAATAGTCTCTGCATTACCATATTAAGGCAATTTCAGAACATACTTTCAATTAAGATATTTACAGCTGTACAAAACATTGGTGTTTTTTGAATCACAGAGAAAGACTGGAAACAAGTCTTATCTCTTTATCTTTGTGTTCTAATTTTGTATTCTTTGAAAAAAACAATGAAAAAGATTCTTCTTAAGATTAATATTTTGGAAGCTTACTACATGTGAACTTTTGAAAACACTATTTTGAAACTTTTACGGTATTGTCTCCTGATATTTATTTGTTTCTCTTGTGCATAAGGATATTCAGATCTTTGCAAAACTGTTACACAGAAAACAAAGTATTTGCAAATGCTCACTTTATCACTTCATGTAATTTATTAGTTCAGGACTGTTTCTTTTTTTTTGTTTTCTTTTTTTAATGCAGCCATTAATTGCAATCCAGCTTCTAACACACTGAAAGCTAGGCAGATATGGAGCCAAGCATGTATTAATGCTGATTGAGAAGAGAATATTCAAAAATTGACAAAAAATACCTTGACAGTGTCCTGTTAAGTAACCATCTACAAATATATTAATTCCATTATTTTAATGGACTCCTTTCTTGATTAATCAATGGCCTTATTCTCTTAAGCATATCTGTCAGGACATGTCTTCCTAACAAATCTGTTCAGCCTGGAGCATGTAAAGCATCATCCTCATCTTCAAACTGTGTTAAGTCAAGAAAGTGTTGGGGTAATGTGGGCATTACTTGTCCAAGAACATTAAGAACCTTGGTCAGGATCTTTTTAACCATAAAAGGATGTCTGTTATGCTTTCTTGTTTGGTATAAGTTGGAAGGGAGTGAAAAAAAATACAGAAGGAATTTTTATTGCAGAGAAGTATTTCCCTCCAAATAGCACATGAAGGAATACTGTGTCTGGAAAAAAAATTTTGTTGGCAGGGGAAGAAGTAGTCTGATAAATGTTACTGATAAACGTTTTAGCTTTAAATGACTGTTGGATTTAAAACTCAAAGTTTTATACCATCAGAAACATAAAAAGTTAATTTTTAGATAACTACTTATTTTTCTTCTATTTGTCTAAATCCTTTTCTGGATACTAGGCCTGATTTGTTTTATCTTTTTTCCCACCATAGTTAGAGACTGTTATCAATTGCATTTGTTTAGAAGCTTGCCTGTAAAATGAATAAAAAATGAAAGAACTTGATGATGTGTGTATTCCAGGAATTTGCACATGAAGATAAGAGTTTTTCAATGCAGTTCTGACCTGGTTGTGTACAAACATAATTGTTAGCAAGATGTTTATTTATTGTTTTTCAATATGTTTTATGTTTCTTTTGAGAATGATGACAAATTACTGGGAGTTGATGTCTATGGTGGGAAAAGGATACATTTTATTTTAAGACGGTGAAATCATAGAATAAGTTCAAAAGTGAATAGGCACTATTTTTCAATTTGCATTTCATTTTTAACAGTATATTTTCAAGTGTAGCAGTAATACCAGAATTCTCAAACTCACCTTTAAGTAACCACAACTGTTGAGCACAAAAAGAGGACAAATACATATTTTGATATATTATGAAATCTATTTAAAGCCTCAAAGTGAGCATCATTGTCTTATCTTTCCTTGTGTCACTGTGAGATTATCAACCTGAAGGACCAGGAAGAACAATTTTTATATTTTTTGTTTCCACTGAGGTTCTTAAAGAGATTCCTTTTTATGCTGAGAGGGCAAGTCACATAATTTCCTGAGTTTTTGTATATAGAACAAGGGGCAAATATTTAAAACTTATTAGTGGCATACAGTTCCAAATTGATACTTACTGCAGTCTTAAAATTCTTTCTACAACAAATTTTTGGTTCCGTAGCTATTCAGTGGTTTGGAAGCATTTACATGCTGAAAAGCAGATAGGCAACTTTTCAATAAATGAACTTATGCTTAATGTGTGCTGGTTTTTTCAGAGCAGTACAAGGATTAATTTTTTCTTGGTTTTTTTTTTATTACTTCTGTAAATAACTAGAGCAATGAGAGTAGTCTTTACTTTTTCTATTGTCTTCTTCCTGCAGTGTATAGAAAGTTAGATAAGGTGCAAATAGGAGATGTAAAACATAGATTTTGATCAATAAAGCCTATTATTGATTAAAGCCTATTAGCAATATATTTGTAGATAATTACACAGTATGGAATGCAAATTGTCATATTACCTTTTGGAAGGATGGTGTGGCTTTGCTAAATCTAGATTCTTAGTTTTTCTTACACAAATATTGAAAACAATAATACAGTTACACAGAATAACTGATTATTCACTAATGAGAAAAACTCACTTGCATTTGGAAGCTAATCGCGGACATACCCTACTGGCATAGAAAAGAGTTGATTTCCAGCTTAAAACCAGAGTTTTGGCTATAGTGAAAAGCAGGTGTATACATCATGGTTGGTGGGTTTTCTTCCCCGTTTTTCAAAGAAATTTTCATTATATTTCATGTTATGGGAAAGGACTAGCTGGTAGTTTCACTTCCCTGTGTTTGTGTTAGAAAAAAAGCAGAGGTTTATGATGCTGGAAAGTGATCAAGGCAAGAAGTGTTATGTCTCCTGTTATGAAACTAGTTACATGCAATTTTTAAAAAACAAATATTTCGGATACCTTTATAGAAAGGCTGGTCTAATTGGCACAGGTGGAGCAGTTCAGTCCAGTCAAGAGACGACTGTGTTTTTTATTCCATGAGGTGGACTTTGCCCTCATTGAAGTCAACAGGATCATGATCACAGAACTATATTCATAAACACAGATTTTCAAACCATCTGAAATGTAAAGGGTAATTATATGGCATTATATATAAAGGCCTCTTTGTGTTATGTGCTTGTTCTGTGTTTCTGAGGGATAAATATATACAAGAATTGTAGGTGTGTCAAAGCAGCAAAACTGGTTCAGACAGGTAAAAGCATTTGAAGTGGTGTCTTTTGCACCATTAATAGTTTTGAGTTTGTCTCAGTATTTCTGCATCAATATTATGAATCCTGGTTTTAGAGGTTTATTATTCCTATAAAAGTATCAGGCTGAAATTTGGCTCATCAAATGAATTACTCTTTCATTCTTGTTCTGTTAAAAGAATTTTATGTTGCCACTGATATTTGTCTGATACTGGAAATGCTTCTGCAACTTGAATTGTTTTCCTTCTTCACAAGGAAGTTGGTGGCAGTTAAAGGAATTGAGATTAATAAGTTTCCTTTCTGCAGCATTAATGGAGGACTTTGCAGTCAGAATCGAATGTTTTGAAATACTGTCTTAAGCCCTGTAACATTACTGATAAGATGTATTAATCTCCACGTTTTTAAATGTGGAAACTGGTATATGAACTTTTGCTAGAGTAAGGTAGTGACAGACCAAAAATAGATACCAGTAGTTGTGATTTTCAAGCCATGGAGTATCAAATACAATAATTACTTCATTTGCTAATTTAGCTGTGGCTGTCAACCTAAATTTAATATGGTATTTATTAATAGGTGAGTACAAGCTATTCTGTGTGCTAACCTTTGTCCATTTGAGTATTTGTTTATCATGGTTGAACTTTATGCAATTTAAGGAGCTGTCATTCAGTACATGTTTTTAATTCTTCAAATAATGGCCTTTGATACAGCAGCGTTGGAGGTAGAGAGGAAATGAGCAATTTTATTAATTTCAAACAAGCTGAAATAGTTTTTAATTACTGTTTTAAACATTTTTTTGCTTTAGTCATAGGTTATCTTTTAAATACTGTTTTAGTCCTTTCTAAGTAATAGTTTCAATTGCTACTGTTAGCTTAAAGTGCATGTATGTATAAATTTAAGACAGATATTTTGAATGATAAGTACCTTCCAAATGCTTTTGTGCTGCTTTATTTAAATTATTTAATGTCAGTTCAATATGTCAAAATGAAGTAGAAGACAGTGGAAATTATATTCAAGTCTATCCACGTGAGCAGTGGCATCAAATTAATTTAGCATGAAGTAAGCTTTCAGTGGTGAGACTTAGGTGTCATTCTCTTCCTGCTGACATTGACATGTGAGCGTTCAGATCTTTAGGTGTAAATGACAGCTCAAGCTGTTGTGGTGTCAGGTTGATGAAACCAAAATTGAGTTCAGGAATGGCCTTATACCTCCTCTGGTTATCCTATGAAAAATCCAGCACTTTATTAAAGAAACTAATTTATGAAATTTTATTATGATACAACTATTCATTACACAACCATTGCTATTCCCAATGCTGAGGTGGCCGTAAACAGAGTCAGGATTGCTGATGGCTTCAGCATAGGTTCAGACAAGAATGTAGAACCTGGCATTGTCATCTCTGTATTAGCCAAGTTTTCTCAACACAGAGCTCTGTGTTGAGAATCTGAGAATCAGCTCCAGAGGTCTGATTGATTAGTGCCACGGTACTTCGTGCTCTTCTGAAGAAAGTGGCTTTCATCTTTTTTTTTTTTTGCATACTCTGAACTGTGCTGGAGCCTGCTAGGCCCCCAGTATGTCAATGGGAGCAAAACCCTCCTTATATGGATTTTTTTAATTAATAAGGTTTGTTTATTTAATCAAGTGAAAAGCATAATAAATAAGGCGTGTTGACTTTGAGAGGCAGTATTGGAAGGTATTTTACTCATACCTGGAGTATTCTTTGCAAAGTCCTTGGAATTTCTATGTGCCTGTAGAAGATATAGGTTACCTAAGACCTGTTTATTTTCTGATTGTAGACTCAGTGCTGTCTTTCAGACAGAACAACGCTGTAGGTCCCAAAGCAGATCAGTCTTAGCATGCCTAACTTACTGTTGGTAGTAGTGTCAGAAGTTTGTTACCTTTCTTTTTGAGCTTTTATAATTAATGAAGGTGACTCAGTATCAGAGCTGGGTACCCTCAGACCACATTTCATTACTTTTTCAGGTGCTGAAATGGGGAAGATACTTAACTTCCCTTGTGTAAATAAAAGACTAAAGCTAGGCCTTGATAAAATATGAACACAGATGGAAGTTTTTCACCAGTTCAAAATACATACAGTGACATAATTTATATTACAAATAAAATTGAAGATCAGTATTTACTTTATTTGCGATACCCACTAATGAGGATTTTCTCAAAGTTGGCAAATATCACTAAACTTCTTTGTCAGAATAATACTGCACATCATTTGTGGTGAGGACTAGAATATCCTAAGTTTATTTAATTAAAATTAGCTTTAACTGGGAATTAATGCAAAGATATATATTCACCAACTGCCTGAGGCTCAAAAAAAAGATAGTCTGTTGAGCAGACACCAGGTAACTACAACATTGCTTGAGGTTGCTCTGGTTACTGCAGCTAGGTTTGTGCCAGTACTTGTTTAAACCTCAGGATTTTGATTCCATTACCTAAGGTCCCTGCAGAATTGCAGCCAAGAAAAAGGATCTCCTATTGGACTCGGCATTAACAATAATTTCACTATGTTAGATTAAAGAACAGTATTTAAGTCTCACTGGGAACGTTCATATTCTGCTAAGAATAAGCCTTTTTTAAGCTGACGTAGTTGAACACAACATTACAGAATATGTGAAAAATAGTTGATATATTGAAATGTTGAATAATTTTTGTGGAGTCGGTGCATTATGTGACTTGTCATGACAGTTGAATTGTGGTTTCATTCTTTGTTCTGGATAATACATTTTCCCATTGAAAATATGATAGAAGAAGAATGGCATCACTTCATATTTCATACGAAATTGGTGGAAAAATCATAACTATAACTAGAAAGGCACTTCTGTACCATGAAGACTCAGCAGAATAGTGCCTCTTATTTTGCCTATTTCAAAATCTAGTCTGATTCGGTATCTCTCATCTTCAAAGGAAACACATGTTTCTATGTTTTTGGCAAATAGTCCACCAGCAGTTTGTATATAATTAAGTTGCCCGGTCAAAAAGTGTGGGGCTTTAAGAAAGGTCTCTTCATGTAAGCATAGTGAGACAAAGTGTTTCTGAGATTAGAAATATTTTGAATTATGTTAATTATGTTAGTGAACAGTGCACCAAAGTGTTTTTTTTGAACTGAGACAAGGGGACAGTTGTTGACTCTGAGATATTTTATAAGGTGTAGCACCTTTGCTACAGTCTGGTAGTAAGTGGCTCTTCACCAATGTAAGTAGGTAGGAAATAAAGTTTTCAATAGTGTTACCTTAGTTTTCTTTGAGAAGTAGTAAGATAAGGCCTCATCTGCTTTGTTCAAGGAGCACGTCATAGACTGATGAGCATCAGAAGTGACTATGCCCCCTCTGCATTTTTCTTTCACCTAATAGATACCTAGTTTTTCTGTTTTCAAAGTTAATTTAAATCAAGATTTAATGTAAATTATTATATTCCTCACACGAGGAGTTTTTATAGAACTTTTATAGCTCATACTTACCCCCGGTTCTGTTTTTTCACCTCCCTATTAATCAAGGCAATCAACATTTTGTCTTAAACTTTTTTCTGAGAAAATGAATGGATGACTTTTTCTGAGGAGCTGTATAAACAATGGTAATTTCACCATCCATCTTGAGCCTCCACTTTCCAGGTTTATTGAACCTTAAGTCCCACATATAATGGACTTGCTGTAAATGCCCATCACAGTCTATCTACATCTTACATCTATCTACCTGTACAACAACAGCAATTTCCACTTCTCCTTTTCAAGAATGACTTTTCAATTGGAAATTATAAACTCTAGAAGGAATGAAGAACTCCTGATATCCTTTGAACACATTTCCATGAAGGCATTCTTTATACATTTTTGTCAAGGGTTTCCCTACCGTATTTCAGATAAACCAAGGTGTTCATTTAGCTGTAGTTTTAGCTCAATTTCCTGAGGAAATGTGGCATCAGTGTCAGAGTGTATCTGTTCTATTCTCCCCATTTTTTGAATAACTGTGCCTCACGTTCCGGTGTGCTCCACAGTGAAACTGGCTACGGCAAAGAGTGCTCTTCAGTTAGTTCCTTTTCTTGTTCTAAGGTAATTTGTTGTGAGAGCTATAAAAAAATGAGTCAATTACAATACAAAGCAAACAAACATTAGGAAAAAACCTGGGTTGTTTAATTTTGTCTCTGGACTTTCCTGGTATCTTTATACATCTGCCTTCCAGATAGTAAAGTCTTATGAAAGGGACTGCTCTTCTTTTAACAATAGAGCATCAAACATGTGGTTGCCACAAAACCAGTTATTATAGTGCAACTAATAATTATAGTAATCTTGTGAAGATTAAAGTTTTAATGTAAAGCATCTTCAATTTCAGAGATACAAAAATACCTGCAGAGAGTATTTCTTAATGTGGGAACACTCTATACTTGATTAATGCAGTGGGGTTTAAGCTCCTCTCAGAATGAAGAAAATAAAAGTTTTGGGGGAAGAAAAGAGATAGAAATCTGTAGGTGTTTATTAATCCTAGTGGAAAAGGATATATTTTCTATATTTATTAAATGCAAACAAATAGCCGCTTGTCATAAGTACATCTGTTTGGTCACAGAGAGCCTTAAGACAAACTAGTGTCAAGTAAGTGCAGTTGTTCTGGGGGAAAACCAAGATGGGTGTGTTTAAGTAGCCAGTTTGTATTTCAGGCTGAAGGACCTCAAGCAGTTGAAATATCTGTTTTTGTATGCCACAGAAATAAAATAAAGAAATGTATTTTAAAAAGCAGCGCCCAAACCAAACAAAAACTTTTAAGAAGCCTTTCAGCTAGTTAAGGATATTGAGGAATTGAATATGGAGGAAGACAAAAGGGAATGGCATAATTTTTTAGTGAGGAGAAGGAAAACATTGAAAGTTTCTTTTCATGTGTGTATAAATATTGCCATTGATAACATTGGGAGAGTGCTAAAGCCCAGATGCAAAGCACTTTCAGAAGCAGACCTGCTGGCAATCTGTGAAGGCTGTGCAAGTTTTCATCTTGATTGTCACAAGACTAGGGGCTAAAAAGCCTGTGTGGAACCAGGGCAACAGTTATTTCCAAAGAATATTAACAATTTCTGTTTAATACTACTCAAGGAGTCTGGGGACCAATCAAAAGAAATGAAGGCATGGTCTAGACAGAGCTTTCTGGAGATTGCTGTGGGACCAGGTATAAATCAAAGCAGTAGATTTTGCTGCAGACCAAGCAGTTAATAATGCTGCATGGAGAGGGAGAGGTCTTGATCTTCACAGTTTGTGGAAGTTTGTGTTCATGACGTGAGTAACTGTCTGGGCTGAAAGGTCAGAACTTGACAAGACTGTAGTGTGAATCCCAAATGAAGCAGTAAAAGAGTGAGAGAATGGAAGGATCTGCACTTCTGTTTCATTTGAGCTAATTACTGCAGTGCCCATCTGGTAACTAGAGCATAACTTCTATGAAAAGAACCTATATTCATACATATGGGTAGGTGCACCTGTGTGTGCCATGGCTATGTCTCAAGAATTTTAGCGTTGCAATGATAGCATTGTGCAAAGGAATGCGAACATAAATAAATTGTTAAATCTTCTCTCAAAATGCTGTCTTGGAACATACTCGGCTGTAGGACACTTTACCGTGGGTTGCAGTCAGTTTTATTTCTTGAATAATTTGAAACCAGTAGAAGCAAAATGCTATAAACTTTATTGTAGCAAACAGACATACATTTGAAAGAAGTACCCAGCAGAACTAAAAATGAGGGTCTATTGCCAGTGTAACTCTGTGAAGCTTTATTTAGATTGTAGAATGAAACTGGTGTGAGTTGAGGTTGTATTTCTGGACAGGCTGATTTGTTTTCCTAAATTTACTGTTTTCAGTGATGCTAAGATTACAGTGACACTTATTGTGTTTAAAACATAGGTAAGTATTGAATGTAACCATAAGTTGAGAACAGTTTTTTAAGTAAATAATGAGATTTTTGTCCTGGCTTTTACAAATAAAAATGAAAATGCAATAGATTTATTTGAAGAAGTCTATTAAAATTTTCACTTAAACATGAGTTGTTATATTGCTAATGAACTGCACACAACAGAAACATATGGCTATAGCTTTGCTAGCAGAATTTTTAGATTCATCCCCTGACTACTTAGGCTGCAGGAGTGGGAAATTAATATAAAAGAAGGTCCATTCTTTGCATAGCTATAAAACTGAGGTTGTGTTGAATTTCAGTATTGATGACTAGCAATTTTTTTTATTGTGAGGAACAAAAATTATTTACATGCTCCATGGATAGCTCCTAATTAATTTTGTTTGTTGAAATACACAGTGTATTTCTATTACTACACTCACAGTTCTAAGTCTTGATGTTCCCTAAATTCTCAAGACCTTCCATTAGAACTGATTGTGTTGAACTGATTCTGTACAGATGTCTGTATCTAGAGCTAGATTCCCTATATGATGTTGTTTGACTGTATGCTATTTCAGTTATGACTCTAACAGAAGACTCTGACTTGTACACCTTAAAAGGAACATGCTGCAACCAGTTAGTGGTTTTGTTTAATGTATTCAGTCTTAATTAGAGCAGACTTGTAGATTTTTCTCTGATGGCTAAAACTTAAACTGTATTTATGGTTAAAGCAGTGTTTCTCAACATGTTTATTTGAAGCTAGAGGTGATATCTAGCTTCTAGTAGTTTCCTATGTTCCATAGTATATTTTCCTATTTCCAAGGATGTGAAAATTGTTGTATTGGGTAGTTGTGAGGGTTGGGGCAGAATGTGTAAGTAGATGGTTTTCTTCTGTGCCTTTTGAAAGGTGCTGCATACAAAGTGGCAATGGTGGGTCAACACCTCATCTGTTCTTAATATTCAGAAAATAACAAGAAAGGATAAGCTTCTAGCATTATGTCTGAACCCTAGAAATAAAAGATGAGCCACTTCATTTCTAGATAAATGCCGTCATGAAAAAAACAAGGAATCTTGCACATGAGATATCAAGATGGTAGAATGTTACATAGATTTGCAAAAATCAGATTGCTGAGAGTGGTAAGATTCAGTATAAAAATGGAGCTGAATTTGGCAATTTCCGAGTTTCCAGAATGCATGTGATTGAATCTTCCTTCTCCCTTGATCCTCAAAATGCTGTTGACTGCCATTTTGTCACTGATAAGACACAACTGTTTTCTAAGTGGCTTCTTAGTAGCAGACTCAATGGTTTCAGACTTAAAGTTTGATCATATACATAGGAATTTAAGTATTACTATTTACATCTTATGTTTAATCTGTTCTATTTTACAATGACATCTTAAGTATTGGCTTCTCTATCTTTTAGCTGTCACTTACTTTGATTTTCACGTGCTATTTTAAAAGAACGTCCAGTTCTGCACTTTTCCTAAGCTTTTAAAAAAGTGCTTAATATTGTCTGCAAAAAAGTATCATAGTGAGCCCCACTAGAGGTGTACATGCAAGACAGCTAAAGGACTATATTATTTTGAATTGTTCCCTGAGGTTCATGAAGAAGGGGAAAGTAGAGGAGTTACCATTGTCTGTGTGTCCCCATGAACTTTTAACTGTTCATAACTGCAAGGTGGAGCCAAATCAATCATCCAGCAAATCCCATTAGCTGTGAAGCTTGAACATCAAATCTGCATTATTTCACAAAACTTCTGAAAATACTGTAGTATTTAATTTACTGCTTCAAAGAAAAGGAAAATTTAAAAGTAAATCAATCAAATGCTCTCTCCTGTACAACAGGGTAAGAAGCTTCCTGTTGGAGCTCTCGTGTTGTGATCCAACTTTTGCTTGTATGTAGTCAATGTACAACTCAATTTTATGGTCAGAAAGCTGTATATCAGATCTAGAAGAGAGGACATTCCTCTCTGTTAATTTGTGCTTGCTGAGATGCTGTGCTGAAGCAGTTGAGCTTATGAAGGTGATTTTGAGCCTTATGACAGCATTAAAAGTTGCATTTACAGAAAATTATTCTCTGAACTTTAGAACAGGTGATATGAGAGAAAGTGTCAGGAAAGACTTAAAAATTCAAGGGTTGTATCAATATTAGTAGCCTTTGAACTCTTAATATTTTTTATTGAAATACAGCTCCAGACACCATAAAAGAGTTTAACTATGCTTCTCCAAATTTTTCATCCTAACTTGGTGATGGATGCACTGATGGAACAGACAAAAGATGTGGTGATCTTTTCTGAGTCAGTAATCAGGGAAATGTCAGTGATGGAGTCAGTCTTCCATCTGGAAATACATGATATATTGTTCTAGCAACTACCTCTTTAGTTCAGTGGGACCACATTTGAGCTGGGCACCCTGTGTTTCAGGCTCTGTCTTGGGCAAGGTAAACAGCCCCTGATGATTCAGCCTTCACCTGGGCTGTGTGCCCGAGTACAGGAGTTACTGTCTACACTGGAAGTTCCAAAGACCTCACTTGACACAGCATGTCACCAAGTGTCACTTTTTTATTATATCTAGAAGGAGTCTACTCCTGTGAGTTTTTCTCACATTATGTGCCTGATTTACATAGCAGTACAGATGTGAACTCTGAAATACCAATGTCACAACCATTTTTTTCAAATACAGCTTTTATCCCTCATTTCAGTGTCCTGCTTCTCACCTGTATCAGGGTCCACCTTCACAGAAACACAATAGAAAAGCTGTGTTTCTCTTCTTGCTGCAAGGATTTTATTTTTATTAGAGTTACTACTCTTTGTGACATCTGTATACATTTACTCTTGTGTGCAGACCAAGTATGTTGTTTGTTGGAAAGCTGAATGTTTGTAAATAGGGCTCAAGGGGGCAGGATGCTCTGACTTCCATGTTCTTTGTCCAAAGCAGAGAATGCCCCACACAGACACATGCTATTTTTAAGATCCGTTTGATATAAATGGAATAATGAGACAAGGGGATAATAGAATTCTTTGGAAAAGAAATAAAAATATTATACTCTTGAAATGGGAATGCATAATAACAGCTTGTGAAACTAGGGGATAATAAAATTCTCTGGAAAAGAAATACAAATATATCCTTGAGATGGGAATGCAGAACAGCAGTTTGTGAATCAAAGGTCCTGTGAACTTTAATAAGTAACATTCCTGTTATTTTCAGGAAACAGCAATTGACAAAACAACTCATAGCAGTTAATAGTTTTGACACTTTCTTTTAAAATAAAATGTTTTATATTTTTAAATCAGGTCAGCAGTGCTAAGCTGCGGTGGTGAAAGACCACTGAGCAAGTTTAACTTTGCTTGTTTTTACCTTACACTTTGATTATTCACTTTTTCATCTGTGAAATCATGTTGGTACTTCCTGGTTCACTGAAGACATGGCTCAGGATATGGCTTTACTCTGGTGTTCTTGTTGTGACCCATGTAATCTATAGTATTTCTGATTTTGCAGAGATATTCACTGAGCCAGGAACATGGAAGAATATGTGGTGAGCAGGGGAAAAAGCTTTTATTAAAAAGTTGGATTGATTTTAAAAAAATAAATGTTTCTGCTAACTTGCCACCACAACACAGTTTCAGAAATACTTATGCTTGATGTCTCTTTCACAGTATTTTAACTTTTGCTCTCTTTTGTTGGTGAGATCTATTAATTGTATCAATGAACTATTTCATTATCTTTAAAACAATACTCTTGTTAGTGTCAAGCTGTAGTTCTAAGAGTCAGCTCTCTGCCTAGAATCCTTGCTTGCACAAATATATTATGTTCTTCCCAAATATAATTGTTACCTCCGAATCTTTCATCCATGAGCCCTGTATAATAATGTTATGTTTGTTTTGTCAATCTACACATGTAAATATGCATGTGTAGAACAGCCATACTTGCAATTAGAAGGTTGGCTTAGCAAGAAAATTATTTTATTTAGATTAGTATTAATGACTTCTTTGTCGTGTAGTTAAGTACTTGGGTATTTATTAGGAGACTTTGTTTTCCACTGGACACAAAATGACTGTTCTTTGGCCTCTGCAGTGACATTGCTATTTTTAAAGAGATGAGAAATCAGTAAAATGGGGGAAAGGAATGCAAATATTGCTTTCTAAATAAGTTGCAGTCCAGTCGAGAGAAGAGATGGCTGGAGAGTTTTGAATCTTGGTGAAATCCTAATGAAGGGTTTGAATTCCAGGTTTTATGTCTCCCCTAATCTCTATCAGGGCTTACATTGAAGAAAGTGTCATAAATACAGGTTGAGGAAGGAGCTGTTTGTCAAGACATGGCAGCATTTGCTTTGAGTGTGTGGAACTATTGCTTGCTGTTTCAGAATAGTTAAAACTGAGCTTTGCAGTCCCTGAACACTTTGTTCACCTCAGTGTCAGCTGGGGATGGCAGAGGCAGGTGCTCCTGTCAACCTCAAGGTGCTTTTCTTAAGGTTCTAGGAAAGACATGATGGTATTGGAATCTCTTCCTTGCCTGCAAAACTTCATCAGAGTAATGGGGCAGGGGGTGTCTCTGAGGGTAATTTAATTAATGGCAAAACTCTAGTGTTTTATAATAACTTAATGATTTATGTGGTCTGCTTAGAAGTTAGGTTAGAAGGTAACAAAACAAAAATTAAGCAGCACTCCTGTATAGTGTTTGATAAACTGATGTCCTAAATTTTCTAGGAAGGAAAGCTGCTTTTTTATGAATGCATGGAAAATCTAGGTGTAAGATTACTACCCAGCAGTCTCAATTTCTAATATTTATTCCTTTTTTGTGTTTCTTTTATTAAAAAAAATAATTTATTACCAGATATATTCCAAATATTGTAAATGGTGGTTTTAAATTTTATTTTAACCTGATATTGGAGTAGGTAGAGCGAACGTACTCATACTGAAGTGTTGTTGAATGAATTGAAATTTCAGATCATCAGCATCTTTCATACCCAGTCTCTTCTAAAAATATTAAATGTTCTCTCCTGTAGTGTCATCAAAACATACTTAACAAGTGAAGACTTTTAGATTCAGTCAGTATGATAGAATGATCCTTGTTTGCAAATATGTTTTCTATCTCTTGTATGTGAAAATGAATGTGTGAAAGCATTTTAGATTGCTTGACATGAATTTAAAAATACTAATTTTATACTGTAGTGCATGTTATTTTTATACTGTGCCACGCCTGGATTATGTATTTCAGATTTCAGTCTCAAACTTGCCAAAACATGCTTTTGACCATTGAAGAAATCTGCCTTGTTTTCTGAGATTGTTTTTCTGACCTAAGCAAACAGTATTGTTGTGCTGAAAGGTCACCACAACTTTTTCTGCTATCAAAATAAGTTAATTTTCATTGTCTGAAATTTCATTAATCTCGAAGTTTTTGAATCTGGCATGTATTTTCCTGGACAAGAATGTTGCTCTTTCCTCCTAACTGTTTGTAGTTTCTTATGCTTTTCCTAAAAGCATTCTTTACCTAACTCTTCACAGTCAATCATATTGTGAAAGTAGCAGTAAATTACCACAACCATAACAAAAGAAAGGAGTATAGACAAAACAGATGAATGTGTAAATGTTGAACAAGAAGACCCTGAACAATGACAATGAAAAGAACCCCTGGGATGTCACACCGTTTGTGTAGCATCCGTGTTTTTGTGTTCAGCTATTGATGCCCAGTGGTATGCTTGGAGGTCTTGCTGATAGTTTTAATGCTCAGTAGATATTTGATTTATTTTGTTTAGTGAAGAAAACCCAGTATGTTGTCCTAGAAGCTTGCTTTTCAGATTTTACAAAGTTGTTCCCAGCCTACAATTTCCATGTAATTTTTAAAATGAGAACAGCACTGAGCTCAACCGTGCTTTGCCCAGAGTGCTTGCTGCTGTGTTACCTTGGGAGAGAGACTGGATATGGAAAGCTTTGATGAGCAGTGCACTCAAGGTAACTGCCTTTGTTTTCATTAAAGTCCTATTTAAAGAATCAACACTCCTTGATCAGACCTGGTGGGTTTCCTGGAAGACAGGAGAAAGAATTTCCTGGAGTGATTAAATAGCTCCCTAGAGGGAAGCAGATTTCTCAGTCTCGTTTGCCACTCCGCATTCCTTAGCCTGCTTTCACCTAGTATGTTTTATTATTTAAAAAACAAACAGAAAAACACCAACCAACCAAATAAAACAAGGAAAAAAAAAACCTACCAAAAAAACACTAATGAAAAAAATAGGGAGAACTTATAGCTGCTCATATCAAAGCTAGTGAAGCCGCTACACAATGAGGGTACAAGTTGTTTGTGCTTTATTTTCATTTTATTGCACACTGCCATTTGGTGGGAAAAAGCCACAATTGCTAACTCTTGTGAAGCAAGAGGCCTCTTAATACTAAGGAAGCAAACAGTGTTGTGTATTCTTTGGTGTAATTCACATTTCAGCTTCAAAACCAAAGTCTTCTCTGATCAGTTGTTAATAATTATGGTACAGGTATGTATCATGTAGAATTTAATGAATTAAATTTGACCCTAAGAAATTAAATTTTTGTATGCATGTTACTCTCCTGCATTTCTCTTCTGAAGACCTTTCTTTTTTCAGAAAGGATCCTGAAATATAAGTTTCTCAGTCAGCTTCAGTGAAGCTGACTGACTTGGTAGGGCTGAGAGGTACCACAGGCAAGTAGGTGTCTGCTGAAAGACCCACTTAGTGTAAGCTGGCTGCAGATGCTAAGATCAAGGTCTCCTCACTCCTTTCTGTTCTTTTCTGTATTCTGCCTTTCTATTCCACCTTCCCCAGCAATCTCCACCACATCATGTAAGTTTATTCTTTGTTTCTTTTAAGCAATCACTTCCCCATTTGTTCGAGTTTTCCATTCCTTCAATTAGTCATACTACAAAAACAATTATTGAAGAGTTGTGAAGGCTCCAGCAAGATGTAGGAGCAATCAGCTGGGACTGGGAACCTCCCTCCTGAAGCAGATTTGGCCTCACCATATTGTTGGGAGGCATCTACAATATCAATCATCTGTGAGGCATCTCATTTCTCAAAGGAACATCCAATAGGTTTAACAGCTTATGTTCTCTTCCCTCATTTTTATCCCCACACCAGTTGCTGTGCATATCCATAGTACACACTTAACAGCCTTACCAGAAGTTCAGCTCCCTGATTTCCTGCTGTCCCCAGGGTCAGAAGCTGCTTGTCCTTCCCAAAGAATGCCAATACTCTTCCTGCACATACTTTCCCATACTTCCTACCAAATTCAAAGCTTGTTTTCTTCTCATTTTTGTTAGAGTTAATCACACTAAACCAGGCTCTCAATGCCACATCTTTGATCTGTGCATTACCCTGTTTGATGCTCTCCTCCCAGTCTCATGCCCTCTCCATCCTGAGCCTTTCATGGAAAGGCAGGTCCTGCTACTGCCCAGGACATGACTGAAGTCATTTACCACTTTAAGCTTTACTGTTTGGGCCAGGGAATTGCACTTGTGTGCCAAATACAGAACTACCTCCTCTCAAAAGTATACTTTAATCAGAGGCTGCAAGGCAATTTAATTTTTTTTTGATGATGAAGAAAAGGTAATAACTGATTTTCCATACTCTGCATCTTTAAGGAAAAGGAACTCTAATGTACAACTTGGTAGGACTCCAGGCACAAGAGGAAATGGGTTATAGCAGTTGTGACTGTGCAGAGCAGATGTTTTGGTTGGCCTGGCTATCAACCATCTGACTCATAATAAATTGTCAGTTCCAGTAAATTCCCAGTTTTCAATTACAGTAGGTAGGATATGAGAAAACAATGCCGTTTGGATAGTGTATTTAAAGTGGTTTTGATGGTAATTTTCATAAACAACTCCTACTAACTTTGTAAAAAGATTAAGGATCTTGGAAAGGCAGCAGCTGTAAACATTGAAACATGCATTTGAATGTAAATTGAGATTAATAGAAATGAAAACCAACAAATGGCTGTTAACACAGTGCTGATGCAATTGGAAACAGAATTTTAAGTTTTTCTTTGGAGTTTTGTGATACTCAAAGTGCTTTCATGAGGTATATGGGAGAAAAATATTTAAATGCCTTCAGACTTCCATTTTCATCTCTTCTGTTCTTCATTTATATTTTCACATGGTCTCTTCCTCTTTTAAAAAATGCATACTTTTAAAAATGCATGCTTAAGGAACCTTTCCTCTGCACTGTGCTAAGTAGAATAACAGTGAATTAAAATCAAATACCATGAGTTTACTGTTTATGAAAAGTTGTATTTATTATTGTAAATTGTTGCTAGGTTTCTGTAATAGGAAAAAAAAAGCATATGGGTTGAAAATGTCTAGATTTTTTTTGTTGTTGTTCTTTTCTCACCACGTTGCTTTGGAAGTTTTGACAAGGATGAGGTTCCATTGTACAAAGTATTCTGTAAACATAGGAAACCCCTTGTAGTTCTTGAGAAAGAAAACTATTTTCAGTTTTAAGGGGTATATCCATTTTTTTTAATGTTTGATTTGAATGGACATTTTCAGAAATGAAATATTTTTTTAAAAAAAGGCATAGTAGCAAGGTGGCAGAAAGGCACCGTGAAAATCTGTGTTGGATCTTATTACACTGCAATGTTCTAGTGGCTTGCTTTTTTTACTATCAGGCATGAGACTGTTGTGGAAAAATTAATAGGTGGGCATTATCACATGTTTAACTAATGATCTCAAGCATTTTTACATTCCGTTTTTAAACCTCAAAATTCCTGTGGCCCAGGATGAGTTCTCTGTTCAATTAAAAGTTCATTTTAATAATGCCTTCTGTAGAGTCTTGTGTAGAAAAACTTCGGTGAGTATAAAATGGCACTTTTATTATGGCAGTTCTAATCTTGAAATTTAATATTTATAGAAAATTGCCATTCTGCATTCTTACAAAATCAGGTTTTCTTGAATATAAAATAAATTTGTTTAATAAAAGCAACTATTGTATTGTAAGTTACATACAAATTATAAGACAAAAAAACCGGATGTTTAAATACTAAAAAATGAGATGTGACTTTAGTTCAGCAGCCTTTTTTTTTTTCTTTTTTTTTCTTTTTTTTTTCTTTTTTTTTCTTTTTTTTTTCTTTTTTTTTTTTTTTTTTTTTTTCTTTTTTTTTTTCTTTTTTTTTCTTTTTTTTTTTCTTTTTTTTCCTAAAAGGGTATAATATTGCCAAAGCATTTGGATGTCACTCTGTCTTTTGAAGCCAGCTGAAAAACAAGAATAGAGGTGACTCTTTGCTGCTCTATTCAGATCTGGTCTGTTCTTTGATATAAATACATGTGCAGAAGTGGGAAAAGGAAAAATGCTGTCTGTGCAGGGTTTGATAAGAAGCATTAAAACGGTATTTGTCTTTGGACACTGTGGTGTAATGAAGAGATCTCAGCCCCTGTTCTGGGCACGTGGAATGGCCTGGTATTGGAAGGCTCCATCTTCTCACCTGATCACTTAAGGTTTCTATAGATGACTGGGACAGAGATCACTGAAAGGGTTAAGTTGTCTCTAACTGGCACAGACAACATCAAAAAAGTTTATTAGCTGCAAAGTTTTCCACAGTTTATCTGCAAGACATGTGGTTTTGGTTTGGTTTTATAAACGGCAGCTCTAACAGATACACCAGCGTCAAATGCAGTTCTAGCAAGCAGCTTCTTCCATAAATAACAGAGGCTGAAAGGAATAAGTGGTATGGTGTCAGATAGAATGGGATTCATTGTAAATCTGTGGCCACCTGAACAATAAAGTCAAGCAGCTTCATGGTGTTACTGCTCTGTGTCTTTTAAAACCTGCAGGAATGCTGGTTTGGGGTCTTTTTTAAGTAACAATTTTCATTTCTCAGGGCTGAAAATATGCATCCATCTGAAAAGCAGTAGTTACAGAAGAATGCCAATTTCTTTACCTGGATTTCCATTGGACAGGAGCTGTATGAACATAGCAGTGCTCTGCTGGCAGCAGGAGTTGCAGTCATGTTTGTTGTGTGTATTTTTGTAAATGGAAAAATATCATGTCTCAATTTATTGCTCTTACTTCATATTTCATTTTACTGCAACTTAACATGAAAAGATGCAGAGATTATTTATGTGGTTGTGTGGGTTTTTTTCCCCCTGGCATGAGTCTTCATATGAAGTTCACTAGTGAGCACAGAAAATAGAATGTAATATTACTGTATGTGTTAATGGATGCTCTAATAGCATTCACCTAATCTGTTTTGGAGTTGGGTTTTTCTGTTTCCTTGTTTTGACTTTGTTCAACCAGTAAGCACCTGATAGGATTCCAGAAACTAGTCTTACACATGGTGGTAAGCTGTGTGTGCACATCTACTTTTAGCACTAATCATAAATGCTAGACTAAAGAGGGGATTTACTGTCCAAGGCAGAGCTGGATGCAGCACTACAGGTGGGGTCTCAGCAGAAGCAGAGCAGAGCAGGAGGGCAGAATCCCCTCCCTCGTCTCGCTGGCAGTGCTGCCTGAGATCCAGCCCAGCATCCAGTTGGCTTTCTGAGCTGCAAGTGCGCGTCACAGGGTTACATTGAGCTCCTCATCAACCTAACCATTTTATGTACCTGTCATCTCTTGAAGAATGCCCATTAAAATAAAATCTTTTTAATTGTTATTAGCATTAAAAGGGTTGCTGTTCAATCTCTCTTAATAGTTCTTTTCGTTTGATTGACAATTAGCAAATTAATGGGGAAAAGGCAGTTAATGCTATAGTCATAGCATTATAGGATTGAAAGCTGTTCCTTATTTAATTTTTTTTCCTTAATGATGGAAATACATGAAATACTGGGGAAAAGATCAGGGTATATTGTACTCTTGGGTATATTTTGTTGTTATTTGTCTTGTTGATAAAGGTTTTGTAATCTGTTCTATTTTCTCTAGTCCAGATGATAGTAACACTTCAGGGAACATTTTGGGTCACGAGATCCTATCCATTGCTGTTACAGGCAGTCACATCCCATAATGCCATCCCTAAACTGACCGCAGCAGGACAACAGCTATTGTTTGTGCTCACCACTCATATGGAGTGTGGTCCTGTGACTTAGGGTTAAAACCATGGTCTGATTTCCAGCCACAGTGTGCTTTTGTGACCATTTTACAGGCAGTTCTAAGAGCACAGTTTTATTTCATCTGTCACAAGAGAGCTGCACACCAAGGCAGAATTTAAGAAAACACTGTCAGCTCTGTCTCATTTTTCATCTAAGACAATTAGGCTTTTTTAAGACCCATTCTTCCCTGCAGCTTATCACTAACTTTCTTGGCATGTAGTGTTCTGCACACAATAGCTGGTACACAGCTCGTCTCTCTGGACATTAACAGCCCTGGTCCTGCCAGAGCTTCAAATGGCACGAGATTGCCTTCCTGAAACCACTCAGCAGTCACTTAATTTTTTGTTCTCCTCACATAGGGCAGGGCCTCCTAAGAATATTTAAGTGGTTTGCCTGTTCCTTCCTCACAGCTGCCTGTAGGACAGAGCATGCCAGGGCACTCTGCACCATGTTGATCATGCTTTGAGTACATATCTTATTTCCTCTCCTATTTTTCCAAAACAGATAAGAACAAAGGCATCTTGGCAAGTTGCTATGTATGTATGAACAAACATGTTGGAAGATGTATTTGTGAGCAGAAAGTGGCACCATATTATTTGCTGTCAGTGAAGGTGACTGTGCTGCTGATTACTTTCTAACTAGAGATCAAGAGCTTAAATGAAGTTGTGTGTGGCAGAAATACACTTGTTAGTACTATATGTAATTTATGAATTGGAGGGACATCAGGTCCTAACAAGAAACAATTTGTTCTAGATGATCCCAAAGCTGTAACTGATTGTTCTGATTAAAGAAAGCCTCAACTGTGAATACAATAAGATTAAGTTGTATTTAGCATGCTGGCGTTTTTTTCCTACAGTCCTGTCCTGGAGTCTGCAGTCTTTGCTGAAAGTAATGCATAGGTTTAATTTGCAGGAAACTGGGGGACAGTGACTTCTAGATATAAATTTCTAATTGCAAAAATGTTTTTCATCCACAACAGGAGTTGAGTACAATACACTAGAAAGTTTGAATCCTAAACTACTTTGAAAAATAACAAACACAGAATTTGTGGTCATAACTCAGTGATATTACATTTAAAAAAATCCTTTGGCATTTGCTTCTGATGTCAAGCCAGGAATTCCTAAAAATGAAATCTGTATCTTTGCTGAAATTTATAGTTCACTGAATTGAAGAATTGTAGTACTGTATACTTCATAACTCGGTAATTTTATTCTGATACATTAAAGGAAATCAAGCAGATCAAAATATTTATTTAAAGTGCCAATATAGTAAGAAAGAATAAATTTGCAACCTGTTTTGCAGGGTTACAATTTAGATTCCTCACTTAAGCATCTCCTAAATAAGTTTGTGTTTGACTTACTAGTTCTTATCTGTAAGCTTTTAAATATTCAGTTTGTTATTTACCATTTTATATTGTTTTTCTATGTACAGGATGTGAATGAAGACCCTGGAGAAGATGTTGCACTCCTCTCTGTCAGTTTTGAGGATGCTGAAGCCACTCAGGTTTTTCCTAAGCTGTACCTCTCCCCGCGTATTGAACAGTGAGTGAGAGATTTTCTTCTAGAATGTTTATTCTGCTTCATCTCAGCACTTTTCAATTTTTTCCTGATATGTGTGATAACATACTAGGTGATAACATATTATTGCTTTAAATTGCTTAAAGTTATAGTGGTTGCTTTGAGCGTGTGTGGTGGAGAAATGATAGATCTTCTCTCAGCTAGTTTTGTTTGTATGTGATATTCTTGTAGCATCACAATCTCCAAAAACCATGTTTGTCCTTTCTTGTGGCAATATATTTTGAATGCCTTCTATGGTACAACATAGTGATAGCTTTTGTGGGGGGGAATCTTTAATTGTTTTTTCTTTTGGGAAGGTAAGTTCTCTATATAAACATAGTATATTTGAATAAATTATTATTGTAGAAGCTAAGGAACTTGGTTAACTTTTGGAATTTGCAGCTTTAGTAAATTACTTTTTTCAGGAGAATATCTGAATATTTCATTTTAAGAGCATTGAACCTTACTGATGTGTTTACCAGTTGGCACGTTTGCTGAGAAATGGATTTTTACTCCTAAAATGGAAGACTGGAGACTAAAAATCAATCTGTTTTCATTAAATTTCATTTCTTCCTTTTCTGAAATTGAAAATATTTCAATGCTTCTCCTTGTCTTCAGTATTTCAGTCTTGTAATGCTTAAAAAAATAACTATGTTAGACTTTTCAGGAATACCACATTCAAACTGGTGTAGCATTGTTTCAGTGATGTGTTTTAGCTAATAGGGCAGTTGACTTTCCTCTGAACTGGTGATGACTCTTCTGTGCAGAGGAAAGATGGGAAATACTGACTACCACAGTTTTCTAATAACTAGGACAAAGTTTGTGTGAGTGAAGAAACATGATATCTTGACAGATAACAGAGTATTGATCTGGATGAGCTCTTGGATGCAGTTTAGAAAATAAAAACCAGAATTTGACTTAGATAAAGACATAACACTTCTGAGATACTTTAACAAAATGTAGGTTACATGTGCATGTGCAAACACATAGATAATGTGTTTAGTAGCTTTCACATTTTCATATTTTTCATTAATTCATTCTTTTTTGTCAGCATCAGTTGAGGGAATAATTGTAGTCAAATATGTAATTATCCTTCTATGTTCCAAAGGATTCTTTTTCTGAACTCTTAAAAGCAAATGGGCCACCATTAGTTTCCATTGTATTTCCAGCTGCAGTCACATGCTGATGGTGAAGTATGTTTCAGGCCACCCAGGTATATCTGTCTAAATCATCCACGAGCTAATGAATAAGTTGCATATTTTCCCACTTTCAGCAGTATCTTTAGAAAGATGTTAACCTCTTGATACCTAGCAGAATAGTACAAAGGAAGTCTTTGTCTGCCTAAAAGTATTGCATTTTCTCTCAGTCCCCTAAAGAGCATCTGATTTTAGATGTGTGATGTAGAGCGAGACATCAGAAAGATACTTGAGTGGTATTGGTATGTAGCTGACATTCTGGTGTATTTATGGCTTTTGTCATTTATAGCTGATGCAGTCATGTTAAAATCATGCCAGTAAACCCTGGAGTTCTGTGCCACACCTTGTCACATTATCTGTGTGTTGAGATTGAGATACTTATCTAAGTCAATCTGTTTTTCTGCATTTGTAACATTTTCATCACAGTATCTAGGTACTGATAATGCATAATTACTGAAGTTGCTTGTGAAGTGTTGCACCTCACTTTATGCTATGGCTACTTCTTATGTGCCATGAAAAAATGTGTGGGTATGTTTTCAGTGTTTGTAAAATTGTATCTTAATAGCAAATATACAGTTCTCTCTTGTTCTTTCCCAAAACCAATCTCTGCTGTGTTTAGCAGGGGCTGACAGTCTAGATATTTAACCTCCCAGTGTTTGGGAGCTGAAGCAACAATGTGTACTTCTTTATACTTTTTGCCAAAAGTATAAAAAGCCTCAAGAAGCCCTCAGGATTAGTTTAATGACTTGAGGCCGTGGCATGCTACATTTGAATTGTGTTCTGCTTATAAAGATCTTTCCTGCTGCTCACAGTAATTGGATCTACAAAAGCCATGTAAGCAAATCACCAGTGTATTTTTTCTGTGCAGCAGATTTTGAGGTGTTCCAAGTAATAGTTGATAGTTCCCAGCATAACATTCCCAAGAACTCAACAAAACGTGAAAAATACCAAAGTCCCACAATTATTTTGCTAACACTAAAATGAGTTCACATTAAGAAGAGTGAGCAAACAGGAATAGCATTTTCCTGACATATGAAATAACATTTCAGGTTTGTAGAGCAGTAAGAGGAAAAGGGCCTGTTTGTGTAAAGTGAGTTATCTCCTGCTTTCCCAGGAGGTTTCATTGCTCTTGTGCTCTGCCATATAAACACACATTCCCACATTGCCCTTTCTAAAAATGATACATACCCACAGATTTTGTCAGCAAATCTGAGTCCTAGGAATGTGAATATAGGTTTTTGCTTTGAAGGGTTTTTGTAAAACACATTTGCTCTATTTTTTAAAATTGATAGTAGGTGTAATAATACTAAGACTTGGACTGCACTTTGTCATAGACTCTGTAAGAGAGATTTCCAAAATCAGGGAAGTGTCCAACTTTTAGATTTGGGGTGAAGATGTTAGTACCCTGATCGGCTTGAAAAGGTTCACATATTGAAGCAGCAGGTAGAAATCCAGTGGAGCTGTGGCTCATTCAAGTCAGTATTGGTGCTTTATTGGCTTGTATGGTGTGATGTCTGGCTGCAAGAGTGTCAAGTGCAGTTATTACAATCAACCAAACCCACATTTAGGGATGGGAATTACCTGTATTAATTTGTAAAAATCTCATCAATAACTATTCATTACAATACCTAGTCTAATTCTTTCATTAAAACATGCTAATTTGAAAAGTTCATTTTGATACTATTTGTTCAAAACACATTAACAGCAACTTTTAATGTTTCCTTCATTTGAAATCAGTCACTTAAAAAGCTTATATTCCATAGTTTTAATAATTCTTCTGACTTTTTATTGCATAACAGATGCCAATAGCAGTTACTTTCAATTATTTCAAAATTCGACCAAGATAAAATGAAACATGGGATTTTTATGAGATATATTTGTTTTTTAAAAACTACCATCTTTACTGTAGTATCATAGAAAACAGTTTCTGCACACTTCTGTAGGAAGTGGTAAGCTGAGAAACCACACAGACTGACCACACAACTTGAGAGATTGGTGCTTGTCAGCATCCATGAGTGTGTCCCCAGCTCATCCTTCCCTTCCTCCCACCTCAGGGCAGGGGCCTTGTCTCAGGATGCTCTCCATCCTCTGCTGTGCTTTGGGGACAGGGTCATACAGCTGAGCTAGGTAGGCACAGCCATGCTCTAGGGCATGGTAAGGACCTGCTGGGATATTTATCCTTTATGTCTCTGATGCATTTCCATGAGTGATTCATAGTGGCTCTAAACCTGTTGGTAGGAAGCATCTTGTTGTTCAAAATTGCCTTTCTGGTGAAAGTATACTAGGTACTCATATGGGATGGAAATCTGTTATAAAGCTGCCCGTCATATCTTTGTTTCTCATTTATTAAAAGTCATTAGACACTAAATCCAAGAATCAGTGCAGGATTGAACAGCTGATGTCTAAATTAATGATTAAAAATGTGTGTCAGCATACTACACATGAATGTGGATCAGAAGTTTTTGGGCTTTTTTCTTAACAGAAAAAAAATCAATGTACGTAATGTTTTTTTTCTTTCGTGAGTCATCCATGCTAAAGAACATAAAAATGGGTTCATCTTGGTTCACATTTTAAGAAAAAACTATATTAGGGTAGAAACACTGTTGCTCAGTGAATGCTGTGTTCCCTATGTTCACAGAAATAATCCTGCAATAAACACTGTTGTCCTGGAGGGCTTTTCTCTGATAAATACAGACGTGAATATGCTAAGAAAACCAGCTGTCAGTAGAAGTTGTTTTGCTTAAATGGATCAGACTCCATGCGTTGGGGACTGAAATGGTCGTTTTTTACTGGTCTGGGAGCTGTGCCAGAGGGTTCTTCGTGACTGAGGGTGGTATGCAGAGTTCGGTGACTGCGTTTAACCTTCCCATACAGGCAGGGGAGAATAACAAGAACCTGATCTGAACTCTCTGGCTTTGAATGTTCCTGTATGTTTTCACTGATGGAAGAAAAAATTGAAGAGAAAATGAAATGTGTGTTTGCTTTGATGTGTTTCCTGTCTGTTACCTGTGTTTTCTGCTGGGAGCTGGAGGAGGAAAACCATAGAATAGTACCCATTTACTGCTGAGTACTGCCTCTTGCTATGTTTGAGACACAGGGGAGCTGTTAAGGCCTTCACCTTTGAAGTTGGCATGCCATGCTGCCTCCACTAGAAGCCTGCTGTTTTAGACAGATTATGAGTACACAGTCACTAAATGAATGGTTGGGCTTAGGCCTTTTTATATGTCTGCTTTGTAGAAGTGAGAAGATCTTCAATTTGGCATACTAATATGTGATTATTCTTGTGAATTGATGATTTCAGTAGAATTGTTAGTAGTTATACTCGGCAGTTCATGGCTTCTTCAGATCCCTTTGCAGACATGGGAAGCAGAAGGAATGGCAGTTGATTTGCAGAGTTTCCTGTTCCATGAGGCTTTGTTTGGTCAGTGCCTGGCCAGTGCATCAGACATATTTACTGCCTGCTGTGTGTGCCATGCCCCCATCAGCCAAGGCTTCAGAAACTATAGCCACTACCACAAACTGATTGCCAGCCTAGCACTGCTTTGTGCTCTTCTTGTGTCCACAAAATAATTGTTTTGCTGCTACCAGCTTTTGATGGCGTGTTGACAGCTCCAGAAGAGATCAGGACAGACTGGGACTGGCAGTCAAAGCAGATTGACTTGTACTTCTATTCCAGGTGTTCAACTGTACTGATTGTTCTTTTTTTTTCTTTTCTTCCCTCTGAAGCTGCTATAGAGCAATTAGTGAAAATAGTTGTAGGAGAGCTAAGATTATGTGTCCATCATCTAAATGGTGCTTTAATGCTGGATATGTTAATGCTGTCTTTAAATGGCTCAGTTAGTGAGATTTTTAAGTCAGTTAAGAGACTAAGCAATTAGACCTATTTGTCGAGGTATGAAGTACTTGAGGCAGTTCAGTGGGACCACTTCTGTTGCTAGGTAATGAGGTACCAGTTTCCCTATATAGGAGATATGGGACAGTTTTTGGTCTGACATACCTTTTGTGGCAATCCAGAGCTCACTGTTGCCTCAAGTCTCAGAGCAAAACTTAGAGCTGACTAATGGGAAGGGTTTGTGTCTTCCGGAGGTTTTGTCAGGCTCTGAGTGTCACCCTGTATGTTTAAGGTTCTGTAATGTGATGGTGCAGGGAATATTTTTACATGATATATCAAGCATTTTATCACTTAAAGTATTTTCTTGTATGGTTGAAATACACATATAGAAAAATTCATTAGTAAAAGATCACAAAAGAAAATGGAAACGTGATTCAACACAGCCCTCTTCAACTCCCTCTGCATACTTCTGACTAGGGTAGAATGGTCTACAGAAATTTCACAAATTTTAAATCCTTTTGATTCCTTTAGATTAAATCTCTCCGTTAATTTGTTGCCCTTTTTCACTTGTGCGCATGTAATTTATTTCAGACTACCCTAATTAGGCATCCAATTCTGTATCATGTTAGTTGTCATATGCTATGAGTATGCCACCTTTCACTGTAATAATCTGTGTTTCAACACAGGAATTTCTAAGTGTCATTATAAAGCTGTACTCAACTAAAATATCTTCCTTGGGGTTTTATTGTGATATTACTGCCTCTAGGCATGTTTATCCACCTATAAAGAGTGATAATGACGAAAAAACAGAACAAAGTAATTTTTTGAGGGGACATCAGACATTATTCATTAAGGTGTTCTTGATTCTTTACTGTTGCCCATATGTTTAGACTTGTATTTTTGTACAGTGAGATTGTTAAAAGCACTTTTAATTAGTCAAAACTAATTGCTGTCATCATCATTACTAGCTAGGTCAGTACTTAGTATTTTTGAAATCTTCCTCTCTATCTGCAATAGGGGTTACTTTTTAAATTACTTTCTTAGATTGTGTTTATTTTGATACTGAAATTAATTTCAGGAAGAAAAGGTCCTGAAGAACTCTGGACCAGATATGGACAGTTTGAACTCCTTGAAATGTTTTCTGTAACATTAATTATGCTGATGAAAGAAATTAGTAGGTTTCATCTTTTTATTGTGTCTTTTGGTATGGCTGTAATAGGGTCTGGTAACAGGGGTTAAATGTTAACCTAAACAATTACTGACTAGATGTTTCTTCAAAATGCAATGGATACATCTGGTTGAGGTAAAATTCATATATAGGGGGACTTGGAGTTTTTCTAGGGCCAATTTATTTTTCCTTTCACTGATAACATCCTGGTGTTAAATTCTGCTTTAAAAAAAAAAGGGCAACAGTTAGATACAAAGTTAGATTGCTGGAAATCACAATTGAAGCAGTAGTTTCTCTGTTATTAAACAGACTTAATTCCAGAGTCTGCATCCGTGGAGTTAAATTGCACTTGCAGAGGGAAAGTGCTTCAAAGTTACTGACAGCATGAAATTTTAAAATTACCTGACAAGTTTGAGGCTTCTGGTAATTTATCTGTAAATCTCATCATAGAATCATTTAGGTTGAAAAGTATCTTTGAGATCATTGTGTTCAAATGTGAACTCGACACTGCCAAGTCCACCATGTCCTAAGTACCACATCTGCACATCTGTAAAATACCTCCAGAGGTGGTGACTACACCACTTCTCTGGGCAGCCTGTTCCAGTGTTTGGCAATCCTTTAGGTGAAGAAAATTTCCCTAATATTTTAAACTTTCCCTGGTGCAAATTGAGTCCATTTCCTCTTCTGTCACTTCTTGTTTTTTGAGAAGAGGCTGACTCCCACCTGGCTGCATCCTGCTTTCAGGTAGTTGGAGAGCAAGATAAGGTCCCTCCTGAGCCTCCTTCTCCCTAAGCTAAACCACTTCAGCTCCCTCAGTTGCTCCTCACAGGATTTGTGCTCCAGACCCTTCACCAGCTCCTTTGCTCTTCTCTGGACTCACTCCAGCACCTCAATGTTCTTCTTGTAGTGAGTGACCCACAACTCCACAGCACTCAAGGTGCTGGCCTCCCCAGTGCTGAGTGCAGAGGAACAATCACTGCCCTGGTCCTGCTGGCCACGCTGTTTCTGATATAGACCAGGATGTCACTGGCCTTCTTTGCCACCTGGACACACACTGGATCGTGTTCAGCTGCTAATGACCAGCACCTCCAGGTCCTTTTCCACTGGACAGCTTTTCAGATACAGTTCTCCAAGTCTCTAGTGTTGCAAGATGTTGTTGTGACCAAATGCAGGACCCAGCACTTCACCTTATTGCACCTCATGCTGGCCTCAGCCCATCGATCCGGCCAGATCCCCCTGCAGAGCCTTCCTGCCCTCCAGCAGATCAGCACTCCCACCCAACTTGGTGTCATCTGAAAATTCAAACAGGGGCACTTGATCCCCTCGTGCAGATCATCAGTAAAGATTTTTAAACTGGACTGGCCACAGTTCTGAGCCCTGGGGAGCCCCACTAGTGGCCAGCTGTGAGTTGGATTTAACTGCATTCACCACCACTCTGGCTTGGTCATCCAGCCAGTTTTTTACCCAGTGAAGACTGCACCTGTCCAAGCCATGGGCTGCTAGCATCTCCAGGAGAATTTGGTAGGAAGTGATGTCAAAGGCTAGTCAGTGACAACATCTGCAGCCTTTTCCTCATCCACAGGGTCACCCTGTCACAGAAGGAGACAAAGTTGATCAAGCGGGACCACCTTTCATAAATCCATGCTGATTGTCCTGTACATGCCATGTGGTGACACTCAAGATAATCTGCTCCATGACCTTTCCCAGCACAAGGCCTAACAGGCCTCCTTCTGATCCTTCTTATAGATAGTCATTACATAGATAGTCCACTGGGACCTCTGGCACTGCTGGCAAAGGATGGAAAGTGGCACAAGCAGGTCATGGAAGGTTTTTCTTTCAGATCAGAGCTGAGATTTAGTTGTTCTACTGTATTCATTCTAACTGGGTAATAATTACCAAAACTGTCAAGCAGTAGTTAAATGAGTTAATTAGAATCTTGGCAGAAAATGCAGTGGGTATGGAAAGGCACATTTATTCAACAGTTATGAAAACTCAGATTTCCTAGAGTACACTTTGAACCCACTTTTGTTGCTGCGTGGGTATTTTTCCCAGTTCTTGATGTAAATGCAAACCCACCACTACAGAACGTGGTATCTTAACAAAGTGTGCTTTCTTGATGTTGATTTTTGCATATTTGGGATATGGGGTTTGCTTTCTGAATATGGTGATCAAGCCATTTGTTTTCAGAGAACTTCATTCTGATTGTGATCTGCATATTAGTCTTCTGTCTTCAGACTTTTTCTCTTTTATTATTTAAAACAATTAACAAAACTTCACCTGCTGTTTAATGCTGGCTTCCAAATGTCTGTATTCAGTTGGTACAAATCTCTGACCACTGGAAAGTGAAAAGTTAAGGATTTTCAGATACAGCCTGTGACAAGTGTGAACACAGACTTAAGTTGTATGTGAAAGACCTCAGTTTTGATTGTCTCTGTTGTCTTCTCCTTCTGCCCCCCATCTCCCCACAGGGGAGAGCTGGTAGTTCCTGCTAGGAACCACATTCCTGTTACTGATGTTCCAGGAGGGAATGTGGCAGTACAGGGAGCATGAATTGAGGAGTACGGCAGAGGAACTGAGGAGTGTGGGGAATCTGATGGGCAGGAGAAAGAATATAAAGGAAGGGGTCTTGGCCCCACTCTGTGTGATAAAAGATGGTAGTGCACTCTTTGACATTACCAGAAGGGCTGGTTTCCCTGCCAACTTGTCTCTTTCCCATGCATTTCTTGGCCCCACAGGACTACTAGGTATCACCTCTCAATTTCTTTTGCTTTCTGCTCCCCATAGTTCCTCCAAATAATCAGTGGCATTTTAAACTTGATGCCTTCTTGAAAGGAACATTAATACCTCCTTAAATATCCATTGTAGGAAGATGCCATTTTCCCAAAGTATATCATGGCTGATTTTTAAAATGTGACTACAGAATTTCTGGGAGTTTCCTTTTCCCCAGTTATTGTCAAGAATGTGGTTCATTGTATTGCTTATTTTATTTAAGGCATATGAGACACTCACAGTCTGTCCAGCTACTTAACTGCTACAAGCTGCTTTGCTGATTGTGACTAGACCTACCTGGAGAAAATTTATAAAATACATTATCAAAGGTGAGACTTTTTTATTGAACAGTCTTTTCTTAGATAACAGATTCCCCTTCAGGAATACTGTGCTTGTTTCCTAGGAGCTTTACTCTGAAGAGTCCCCTTAAAAAACCAAAAGGATTTGTTGAATTTTGAACCTGGCACAGGCATCCTCTAACAATACTAAACTTCAGCTATGTTTAAATGAAAGTGCAGACTATAGGCAACAAATCATATGACTATTGTGTTAATGAATGGGACTCTTTTTATGTATCGTTTGGAAAAACACACTTGTATGTCAACAAAGAATATTACAGAATTTAAATGAGAGATCTTGTGTGTGATATTTAGAATGTGCATGCAGTACGTGTCAAACAACCCATGGAGGACGACAAGCTAAATTTGGCAAGAACTGAAAATTAAGATGATGAAAGTGTAGATTCTTTTTAGTTGAATTTTAAAACTAAATTCTTTGAGCTGGTTCCTGGTCAGGGGCCACTAAAAATAAATGGAGAAGAAACTTCATCCATTTAACAATTTCAGTAGGCAAAACTCTGTTAGTACTGAAGTTGCAGACACCACAGTGCAGTGGAAAAACCTGTACAAATAGAGCGAAACAATTCTGCTTGCAGATATTTGCTGCTGAAGCCAATGAAAGGGCTGTGCTCTTCTGTGTGGTTTAGTGATGTCAAGCACTACTTGCTGGAGGCAGCTGCGCTACTGCAATGCTTTCCTGACCTTAAATAGCCTATATGCTGGGTAATGCAAGTATTCAAATATAAATACAGGGCACGTAAGGACAGAGGGAGGCCAGAAAAGCCATCGAGGCCCCTTCCCTCCCCTGAGTTAGTCAGTGTCTTCCTCAGTATTCTTCTCTTCTGGTATTTATCCAAGATATTTACAAAACCGTTCAGACTAATTGTTCCCTTGTGTTGCCTCAGTACTGTTTATTCCATATGTTAAGTACTGCGTGCGAAGCAGTTCTGCTCTTCAGTGTGGCTGCTGCTTGCTTTCCTTTCCTTTTCCTTTCTTTGAGGTTGCCTTTGATATTAACCCAAACAGTTGTGCAACCTCTGTCTGTCCTGGGAGGCTGTGTGTGCCCACTGCTCTTCCCTGGACCTCTCCACGCAGGCAGGGCTTTCTGGGACATTCTGTAGAGGTAGTTCCTTCAGGTCATGTTTTTGGTCGACTTCCCAGATTTTTTTTTTTTCTTTTGCTCTGTAATGGGAAGATGGTTAGATGACATGATGTGTAATTATGTAGTGATCCTCCTAATTTGTTCCATGGCTCAAACATTGTGTTTCTTTTGTGCCTGTAATGAATGTGTAACTTGCTTTCTACCTCCTCAAATCCTGTTGTTTTGAATTGGTGCTCTTGTTTTTGTTCATTTACCTATCGCTTAGGTTTCTCATACTGCCTTCCATTGGGTTTTTATTTCTTTACATTCCATCTCTATTTCCTGGTTTCTCTTTTGGCTGTTAGTTTTCAGCTCTGCACACATCTCTGAAAATTTGTTTTGTTTTTGAGAAGTGAGGCTTTGTTTTTTGCATGCCAGGTAACAGTTTTTCCTGCAGTTGACATAGAAACTGCAAGGAGAGTAGAATGATGAATGTACATCCTGACAAAGCAAATCTTGTTTAAAGTTTTGGTAACATTTGATCTAGAAAAACCTAGCAGCCCATTTAATTGTGTGATACAGAGAGTCACTGCATGTCCAGAACAATCATTTAGTGTTGTCTACAATTCCAGTGCTTTTGTTGTTCTTAATTTTAAAGTATTTTAACATTGGTGTTTTAAACTCTGTTTATTTTACTTTTTTTTAACATTATTTCTCTTCAGAATTAATTGTTTTCATTTATGAAAGGAGGGAAACCTTCAGGATTTTTATGCAACAGTGAAAGCAAAACCATTTCATTATATTGTATTTATCTACATATAATTGAAAAAAACTTTTTTCCCCTTTGTGACAGTATTCTATTTAGACTACATGTCTCAGCATGAAAAAGATGATATTTCTCATTACAATGAATTTCTGTACTGTCTTGTCATAGTATGGCGTTAACATTTTGGAGGTCACATCAATTTATAACATGCATCAAGTGCCTTAACCCAGGATAGCTGAAGTGGTTTTGCAGGAAATTCTTTTGCAGCAAGTAAGGGGTAGTTCTCACACCAGAGTTACAGAGCTCTTTGTTGCAAAGGAACTCTGAATCATCTGGGCCAGCTTCCTGCTCGGCACGGGACTGCCACCAGCACTAACTCAGGTTTTGTGTTGCAGTCTGTCCATGTCTTGAGCACTTTCCAGTGGAGATCCTTCAGGCTCCCTGAGGAGCCAGTCTGCTGCTCTGCCACCGTCCTTAGGAAAGGACCTCTTCTCAAAGTCCAGTCTGAGACTCCCTAGGTATTGGAATATGAATCCCAATATTACCAGTTAGATTGTGCCTGGGCCAGTCTGAGCCTCGCTGCTGAGCCAAAGGTGGCTTCTGTGGTACTTCACCCCAGAGACACCTTTAGCTTGCCGGCGGTTTCAGCTGGGCACTAAACAAGTCCAGGCTTGTTAGGGACTCCGTTTACCTTAGGAAGAGGCTTCAGGAAAAGGTGAAGAGAAAAAAGGAGGGATTCTGCCGGAGGGTTATATGCAGTGGTTTATTCCATGGTTACACTGGCCTTAATCTTGGGGAGACCTCCAACAGAATGACCGAGCACATGGCCTGCTTCACCTTTTAAGCTCAGGGAGAGGGGAGGGGACAGGTGAGCCACCAACCAGGTGGGGGGGGCGGGGTCTCAAGGGGCGAGGGACACCTAGACAGGCCAATGACCCACAGGCCTGAGGGGCATCCTTTGAATCTGACAAACCACACAACGCCTTTGCTGGAATGTTAAGCCTGATTGACAGGACTCACTCAGCAAGGGGCGAGGTGGGGGGGTGGGAAGGGTAAGAGGGTATTGGTACACCTGGGGAAGGGACCTGAAAGTTTGAAACACACCGCAACATCTAGGCCTCAGTTGTCCCAGTCCTTGGAACATGAATGTCCCTTCAGACTGAAGCTGTGCACTTGGTCAGAGCAGTATTGCACGATGTTATTAGCTGTGTGTCATGTACTGCAGGGTGGAAGCAGAGGCTTTTTTGGTGAGTCTCATCCTGCTTCTCCAGCAGCAGGGATGGGTGAGTTCTCAAGGACATATTGCTATCCAGGATTTGTTCTGGTGGAGGTCATGATGAGCTGGTAGAAAGTTAAATTAAGTTCTTCTCTTGCTGCTGTCATAGTACAGGGATAGCATGAGGAACAAGGGCATGAGTTTTCTGCATTCTGACAAGTATCACAAACGCATAGTCCTTTTGGACTAGCTGGTGCATGACATAAATTAGAGCAGTGCATTGGACCCCAGATATTGAAGAATTTGAGTCAGAATATGGGTGGTGTTATGCCTTGCAACACCAAGGCACATAATACTGGGAAATATCTTTTATTTTATTCTTTTGGCTCTGTGTACTGAAAGCTTCAAGTTGCCTTTTCAATACACAGATGCTAATTTGTATTTTCCTTTCTTAATTTTATATACTATAGCAGAATTTTTAAAAAAGTAAATAAATACCCTGAAATAGAACACTAGTCATTAGCAGTGAATGATCCTGGCAATGCAACTGGCATTACTGAGTACTTTACACATACAACTGAGTACACTTAAAATGTTAGAAAAAGGATAGATTTATCCTGATTTTGTTTGTTATACTAATGCTGTGAAAGTCTAGCATTCTATTTTTGTTCATCCACCAATCTGTTCAGCATATTTTGTTTAATAGTTTAATGGTAGAGTCTATATGCAACCACCCATGTTACATCAGACTCTGCAACTGGAATGTTGTTTACTTTTCACCAAGGCAACTCCCTGTTTTTGTTAATTAATATCTAACAAGGTCCTACAGCTGACTCCCTTTAAAGTCAAGAATGTAGGGGTGTAGAGGGTTTATAAGCACACTGTGCTAGCAGCAGTGTCTTTTGTACAAGTGACACAGACATTAAAGAACGTGGTTTGGGATGGCTTTTTTCATTTTTATGTGTGTGCATATTCTTTTATTCTTCTGCAGGTTTCTTGGGCAGGTTATGTTTGTACTGCACGTGCATGCCCCTTTAATACATGGTGCCATGAAGTTATTCTCTTAAGCCACAGAAGGAAACTGCCAAACTTTGTGGGAGAGTCTTCTGCACCATTCTCTCACCATTCTTTTGGGGACTAAAGGAGAACTCACATTTCTGACATGGTCAAATTGACAACAGTGGTTTGTGTCTAAAATGCATTTTATTTTTCCAATTTTTGACAACAAGACGTCCCTTGCATGTCTCAATTATCACGGTACCAGAAACGATTTTTTTTTTGTTAAGTGTTAAGGAGTTTTATCCAGGCTTGATTTGAAAATATGCAAGGAATACAGAATACAAAATTTCCTTAGTGCTGTTCTGCTGATAAAATAGTTTACTGTCTTTTAATTGGAATATATGTTTTTACAAACTTTAATGTGCTTGTCTTCTTGGTACCCTTCTGGAATAAAATGGTACCAAATGCTGTCAGGATGTGTGAATGTATTCATGTGTGTCAGAAAGACTTCATGTTTGGGAAACTAGAAGCAAATAGAGACTCCCTCAGATAATCTGTACCAGATAAATGTTGCTAGACTTAGAAATGTCTTCTTTCTTTTATAGTCAATTTTTTTAATGCAAAATATCTTCTCAGTTACCCTCCTCAATTAAAGCCCTGCCTTAACTTTCTAGGCAGTCTTGAGGCTACCCACACTTAGATGCACTGATACAGATTCCTCTAGTATCTCCACCGGTGTTATTTGTGCTATGTCCTCTAAAGAAATGGAAATTTGAAAGTTCAGTATGTGTAGAAGCACTATTTTTTTCCATTATGAAAAAGATCTTTTTAATAATTTGGTATGTTTTTGAGCCTCGACCCCACCAGTGTATCTCAGTAACCTAGTGATAAATTGATAATGCAGTTGGCAAGCTGATTAAAATTGTATCTTCGGGCAGGCAGAAAAGACCTTTTAATTTAATTCAGTCCTTAAAACCTGTAAAAAATACTGGGTTCTATTTTAAGAACAAGTAGTAGGTAAATAGTGTTCCACCCAAAATCTGCCAACTACTGATTGTGTTTCTGTTCTCTTTTTTTTTTTTTCCCCCTTAAGTTCTTTTGTTGTAGGAGGACATCTTGGCAAAGCTTCACATATGTGGTTAAGTGCTTGCTGAGCCACAAGCAAATAATACTGTACAGTTAAGCATTTCTTCCTGCATCACCAATTTCTATTCTCTTGGGCAACAGGAGTTCAAATCTGGGCAAAGATGACAGGCATAGACCTGTCTGATTGGATTAATAACATAGAAACTGTTGTTAGCCACCATAGTAATATTTTACAGTTGATCTTGTGGTTTCTCAACCCAGATTTTGGTTTTATTATACCAGCAAATAGATCAGTGGATAGCTCTTCAATCCTAAAGGACAAAAGGAGAATTGTCTCAGGTTTGGCAGATCCAAATTCTGCTAAAGGAGGTGAAAGAGAGTATGTGGAAGCCTGAAGGACAGTGATGACTCAGAGATGACTTCCAGTATATTGACTATGGGGGATTTCTTTTTAAATGCTCTATCATTTTTGCTTGTATGGCATTTTCAGCCTCTTTAAATGTCTTTGTTTGGAAATAAGAAATAATTACTTTGAGGAAGTATAAGTTTTCCAGTCAATGTGTTCATTCACACCTGGAATGGAGGAGGAAGTAGAATTATTTTGCTTATCACTTGGATATTACAGTAAAAAGGTTTTTGGATAAATTTATTTAATCATAAAATCAGTGCTTTACAGGGAAAGGCATGGGTTTTGTTATGTGTCGCTGCAGGAGTGACTTCAAATTTTTCCTTTATCTTAGCTTTTCAAAAAGCTCATGTAGAATGTAATGAGTAGTAGGATCTATATTTTGGATTGCACCATGAAATTGAATGCATGTGAAAAATCTATCTGTGACTTAAAATTTGCTTTTCTGTGCATTTTTAGTTGTCTTAAAGTGACAAAAATAGCTAAGACTGGGGAAGGTAAAGCTGTGTGAGAGGAACTCAGGGCGCTTTTGGGAAAGTAGTTCTGAAATTCAGGTGATGATGTTCAAGGAGTTTTGAACTCACTTTACAAGTGAGGGTGTAGAACAGGTTGCCCAGGGAAGTTGAGTATGCCCCATCCCTGGAAGCGTTCAAGGCCAGGCTGGATGGGGCTCTGAGCAGCCTGGTCTAGTAGAAGGTGTCCCTGGCTGTCCATGGCAGAGGGGTTGGAACCAGGTGATCTTTAAAGTCCCTTCCAGCCCTGTTATGATCCTGTGATATGCCTATTTGTCATTTCTTACACTTGTAACATGGCATGCATTCAGTTCTCCTCAGAATACTGCAGTTGGCCTTGATAAGTTCAGTTTATACTTTTGTACATGCATTGTGAAGTCTAAATCTTTAGGAAGTAAAAAGACAAGTCTCTTTTGGAAATTTATTTGATCCTTTGAAGTTACTGCAGTGTCTGGGCAGTCTTGATGCGGTACCTGCTGAGGAGACATGCACCTTGATTAGGATACCAGTCACAATGACAGTCAGAACTGCGGCTATTTAAAACTGTTTTATGTAGAAAATATGCAAATGATCTGGTTGAATTAAATGTTGGGGAAGAACTATCTCTTTCATTTGTCTAGCTTTAGTAACATATGGAAAAGGGGAAACAGTATACAAAGTGACACAAGGAGGGGGAGTTTTGGGCTTGGGGGCTTTTTTTCAACAAAAATAAAGTTAGAATTTTTTTTAAACAAACAGTTTAAAATAAACTGTATCTGGTTCTGTTAACTAATAGAAATACTTTTTTGAAAGTACTTTTTTTTCCCAGCTAGGAGCTTTTGCTCTTTTATTTTCCAGGTCTTTTGGATTTGTCCATGTTTCATCCCCCCTTTAATGTGTCTTTACATCGAGGGAAAGATGAAAATACCAGGTCCAGATTATTCATTAGAATTGAACAATTCTGGGGGTTTCCTGGTAGGCAGATAGTAGAGTGCTGGATTTTCAAGGCAAAGTATGAAATTTTAAATGGAAAATAATTTTTGTGTCTTTGGGATTATGAAACACGTACCCTGAGACTTGATGAATAATAGTGCATAGTCAGCTGTTCTCCAGGCATCCCTTGCTTTTATATGTACTGCATTTTTATCTCTTCTTGCAAAGTTGGGAAATCAGACCATGGACAACATAAATTTCAACCTTTCCCAGCATTTGGTTCAAAGAGCTGCAATTAGTTACTTTTGGTCCTGGCCAGGTTTGCATCCATGCTCTTCAGGTTCTGAACTAATTAGATACTGAATAAATGCAGGGTTCCTTGAAGGCTAGATGGCCTTTTCCAAGTACTGGCAACAGCTTTGGATAGGTCACTTTTCAAAATAGATCTCCAAAGAGAAAGCAATTTGGAGCAGGTGTTACACAATCCATAGGAGTGTAAGTTTGACATGTAAAGACCTGGGTGTCTTTCTTTTTTCTCAACTAATACATGGATTTTGAAGTCACTTACTTAGGCAATAAATTTGTGCATTTCAGATGCTATTTTTCATGTATTGTCACGTTGAAAGATGAAAATTAGATGTTTCCCAACCAATTTTGTCTTTCATGCTCTGAAATTATGTACAATGCCAATCATATTAGAAACTTATGGATGTGCTAAATCAGTTGGTAACAGTTGCATGTCACACGTTTGGCAGTCTTGAAGAATAGAAAGTGGTGACTTAGTTACAAGGAACAATCTAGATATTAGTATGCAGTACTTGAAAAGTTTGTGATGTATATAACCATGACCTCCAGCCTCTTCAGTAATACTATTGCAATTGCTAATTTCTAACAAAAAGCTCCTCTCAGGTAGTCAGGTCAGTCAGAGCAGAGATGCAAATCATTTCTGTTTCCTTAATGTTTGAGAAGTGTGTCTTTGTATAGCTCAGGTGCTAAAAACAAGCAACACATTTTTTCAGGAAATCTGCTTCTCATAAAAGGATGAGATAGTTCCATTCTTCTTGACCACTTCCACCTTTCAGCGCAGGATTCCAATGTAATTGCAAATCTGAAGTGTCTCAGATGGTGACACACACACCCCACACCCCCCTTGCCTCTAGCTTACACAATTCTCAAATCTTTCAAATCTTTCTTTAGTGTAAACTTGAAGTGTCTTCTTTTTACCCCTTTGGTATTCTTTGTTTTCCTAAACTTGTTTGTGCTTAAAATTCCAACCTGTATTCTTTCACAGTAGGAAATTTCTGGTAACTTACTGCTAGAACATTGGCAGTATCTTAGCATCAGTTCAACAACCTTTTACAGTGCTATGGGGTGACAAGTTAGTAAGAAAGGGAAGTCTGGGGAATCTGTTAATTAATTTTTTTTTGTCTGATTTGGATGTAGCAAAGAAATTGAATGGTAGTTTAGAAATAGATTGGCTGTCTTTTAATTCCTCATTAACAGACCTTTGGATTGATTATCTCTCCCATGCTGTAATTCTGACAAATCTTGTTTTATTTGATCCCAGTGAAATAGCGAAAGACTGATTTGACTGTAGCTACTGAATTTGTCTCCCATACTTGGACAGACTTTCTGTGGGCTTTTCTCTTAATTTTGGAGCGCTCATATGAGATTGTTCTGTTGCTGCTGTCTTATGTAATGCTGTTTCATGGACTCTGGATTTCAGTACTGAGATGTGCTACATGAAGTAAATTGGACCATCTAGTTACGCTTGCTAATACTTTTACCTCATTCCCTTTAGTAAAATGACCTCAAGTATCAAGTTTGCATTATAACTCTCCCAAACACCAAACAAAGGAGAAGAACATTGTATCAAGTCAATGCTTGTCTTTGTCTTCCCTTTCTCTCCCCAAGCCTGTCAAAAAAAAGATTAAACAGTGGTAGCTGTATCTCATCACCCACATCTCCGCTCTATACTGCAGCAGCTGGAAAACAAAGAGCACACAAATAGAATCAAGCAGCAGCATTAGCTAATTACGAAGTTTGTTCAGTAACAAAGGTAAGAGGCCTTAAATCAAAACTCCAGCACAGCGTGTAAGTGGATCTTCACTAGTGTGTAAGTGCATCCCTAAATCACGGCCATATTTAGGGGATGGGGTTTGCTTGTGTAGTGGTGCATCCCACCCACACTCCTTTCCAGGGACAGATTGTCCTCCTCCCTTGGATTCTTGCAGCTAGCCATACCTGTACACAGGGATATCTCTGTGTGCAGCAATTTGCTGGTGGTGGCTTTAGGCTAATTGTGTCCTTACTTGACTCCACCTACTCTGAGAAGTTTGACATACCCTGTTTCCCAAAGTAAATAGCATTTGGGGTTTGGTTGTTTTGTTCATACTGTTTCATCCCCACAGAGGAATGAAAGGGCCATTTTGTAATCTTCATTCTCAGTTTACTTCCTTCAATCTTCTCCTAAACCTCATCACATTAAGTGTTAGTGTTTCAAGTTCTCTTTCAAGCACATGCCATCCAATTCGTGGTGGTATGTGAAATGTCATGTTAGGCAACTGTTGATATTGTCAGAGGGATTGTATGTTAAGCTGGGGTGGGGAAGGTAGCACGGTATGTTTTGCAGAGCTGTGCATTTTTAAAATCATCGTGATCCCTGGCATATCACTTGTACTTGCAGAAGAGGGCAGGGTCCTACATCTTCAGATGGGGTGTTTTTCCAGATGTTCCACCCAGCCTGAGTTCATGTCAGACAAGTCAGGTCATTGCTGCAAAGCTATTGAAGTTCTCAAAAGAGGATCTTTATTTATTTGAATGTTTCATTTGTTTCATTAACTCTAAAACTCTTTGAAGGTGTACTACATTTTACTGATCACAAAATTAGTTACTTTAAAACCTTCTCTGAAGGAAAAGAACACTTAGCCATTCTAAAGTTCTGCCTTTTCCTCCCCATTAGTTCAGGTTACTCTAACAACTACTTCTACTGCAATTTTAAGCAAACACCATCATTTAAATGATTTGTATCTACTTTAAGCACATAATACTGTGGCAATCCTTTTAATTTTTTTATGTAAATAGAGAGATACCTGTTTGTGATTAAAATTTTGCCTTGCAGTATCATCTAAATATGCCACCCCACTAGAAAATCACATGGATGTGCGAAATGACAAAAAAGTCCATAGAAACAGGGCTAGCACGTGATATTTTGCCCTAAGAATTCTCCAGCCCTAAGCCATTGGTGGCTGAGGAAATCTGATTCATATGTAATCCTGAATGAGTTTTTCTTTTGTGTACTTGTCCAGCCTACCCTTTGCATGCATATTGCAACAGGGAATTTCACAGCTCCACTACATCTTGCAGGAAGATGTCTCTCCTTTAGTTTTGAAACTAGCTCTTCCTGTTAGCTGGTATAAAGCTGGCCACTACACTTGTATTGGAAGAGACAGCAACTCTAGTTAGTCAGTGCTTATTCACATTTTCAGCATCACTCATCATTTTATGGTAATCAGTCTTCTGTCCTCATTTTCTGCTTTCCAGACAGAGTTGTGCTGCAGATGAATTTCTACTTCTTTCCTCATGATCCCATACTTCTTTTTGTTTTGACTTTTTATTTTGTGCTGAGTTGACTGAACTTTGATCATAACCCCAAGAGCAGCTGAATGCTTTGGTGCCCATTTTACATTTTTGGTTAGGGCTGTTTTTTTTCTGTGTGTATCACTTCATACTCATTTGTGTTAAATCTCTTTTTTACTGTCATCCAGTTCCTCTGCTTCAAAGCCTGTTCATTACTCTTCATAGTTGGAGTTTATTTTGACTACCCTCAATAACCTGTCATCCCTGATCTGCCACCTGGCAGCTCACAGGTTTGTCAGGTCATTTACAAACATTTTAAACAGCACAAGTCACTAGTGAACCCTCCTGCTGACTTAACCCCACCGTTAGAGCTAATTATTTGCTTAGACTTCTTAGTGACTCTTTCTAAGAGCTGCTGTAGATGTGAGAAGGAAGATGCTGTGGATTTGAGAAGGATTGCTTGAGACGGATTTGATTGAGAAGGATTGCTTCCTAACTGCAAAGGAATCAGTGCAGCTTTTACACAGTGCCTGTGTAAAAAAAATGTTCATCATGTCTTTGTCATTTCCACAGCCACCTCCCTTGACTTGGTTTTATCGGAGTGAAAAACCCTAGTTTTGCACTGCTTAAAACCAGTGGTGATGATTCTGCAGGTACAGGTCGCTCTTGGGCTACTGTTTGCTAAAGTTAAATTGTCATTGAGGTCTTGCTTGTGGTGTCCATCATCAGTTCTGCAGAGAGCTTGAGATGACCTTCATTGACTCCAGCAAGGGATGATCAGTCTTTAGGAAGCCTTATGAGAAACTAAAGGAAAGTTTAAAAAAGAGTATGTAGAACTACATTTAGGAGTATCCTCACCACATGAAAACAGTTTAACCTGCAGTGACTTGTGCTGGAGGGCTTTTGTCCTGCAAGAGCAAACTACCCTTGCGTAACAGACAATTGTTTTACAGTAAATCAGTAGCAAATCCAATGGTGAGTAGCTTTTGCTACAAAATCTTGGTAAACAGAAACCACTGAAAACAGGTTCCTGGTTGATTTTTTTCCCCTTTTCAATGTATAACAGCAGAAAAATCTGCTCAGAGCTTTCTGCTAAGTCAGGTGGTGGAAAAAACAAGAGCAACAAGGGCATGTACCAATATGTCTTTCTTTATACAATGTTTTTTATATGGCATTGGGGTCAGACCTTTCCTAATACATGCATTTTGCATTAGATTTTAAAATTCTAACTTAAGAAGTGGTGGTAAAGCTTCCATATTTTCTGCTGTACCATGAACATAGGCAAGTTTCCATCACCTTCTGGTATTTTGACTGTTATTTTCCTTGTGTTGATTCATTCACCTTCTTTTCCTACCCACTAAACAAGATTAGTAAACTTGCTGAGAAACTACCAGAAATTCTAGAGCCTTTTCTCTAACACAAATTCCCAGCTTCCAAAAAGACAAAAAGTATAACCCAACTGGCTGGGGGAATCTTTTAAAATTCACACCCTGTGGGTGCTGCCCAAGAAGAGAGTCATAAATAAACATGTCTAAAACTATAAAGATTAATAGAGTCCTGCTCTGCATTATTGAGGAAAAAAAAGGTCATATCTCTAAACTTAGACTAAAAGGCCTTTGTCAGATGTTTTCAGTGATATTAAGCAACTCCTGCTTTCCAGTAAAGCTGGGATCTGGGAGAGCGAGCAACCTTTGAAATTTGCTGCAATTGGAAATTGCCTCATGTTTTCCATTATAAATATTTTTCTTTTGTTTCTTGTATTTAAAAGATTTTCAGTTGCAGGCTGAGGTTTTCCATATGAGATAGCTGTTTCAAATGAGTCCTGTTTTGAAGCTTCCTTAGGGCTAACATATTTGCCTTACTGATTCAGTTTCCATCCCTCAAGAGGCATCAATATTTTTTTCTGTGACAGTGTCAAGTTATACCTTCCTTTGACACCTCAGGTTTACAGAACTTTTTATGAACTTTTTCTTTTGAGTATGCACCTGTGTGCACTAATGGTAAAGAAAGTGGATTGCTAGTGTTGTGTTGACACTCCTGGGGTTGTGGTTAAGAAGGCATTTGTAGAAGCTCTTGGAACAGTGGTTTTGGCAAATGATTTACCTAATGGGATGGATTTTCCTATGCTTGTTCTTATTCAGGAAGTGTCTGAGGAACACTGTCCTTTCTCTGAATTGCATATGCAACGTGAATTTAATCAGTTGATTTTCAGTTTTTTGTTTAAGCTTTCAGGTTAATCAATGGGATTGGTTTGGGGGTGGGTTTCTTGGAATTGCTATCGTTTTCTGCATAGAGCTTGAGGTTTTGGCTGTTTTCCTGATGATTACCTCTGCCAAGGACTTCAGTTTCTCCCTAGATATGTTGTGTGATGGAAAATTTGGGTTATTTTTTAATCTGCCTTCTTAGAAAATTGATTTTGTTTGCTGTAAAATTAATAGGATCATGTTATCTGTATGTACAGGTATCTGTCATTTTTGTCCTGCTAACATTTTTGAGTCTGCTGGTCAATTTGAAAGAAAAAAAATTGCAGAAAGGTAGAAGTCTCAAATATGGGAAATTCACATCGTTTTTATATTCCCATGAATATAACCACTAAGAAGAGGAAGATACTGTTACTGATACCTGAAGGAAAGGCTGAAGCCCCTCTGTATTCAGTGCTGAAGCTAACTTCAGTATTCAGTGAGCAGAGAGTCAGTATGGGAGAAAGAAATTATGAATATTCTAATCTTAGGAAGTGCTTTAATTAGAATTCATTCCTTATTAAACATCAGGTGAAAAAAGCCTCTCTTCAGTCAAGATTCCTCTCCTGAATGCATGCTCTGCTATCTTGCAAGGCATAAACAGCATTTGAAGCTTTTCATTTGGCAAAGGCATTTAGGACATCTTTCCAGTGTGGTTTCTCTGATGTTTGTAAGGACTGAACTCCTGCTGGGCTGTGGCTTTAACACAGCCCGTGTAAAAAGTCAGTCTGACACATTGTACAAGTCCACTGGAAACCAGACTTTGTTACTGTTACTCACCAACTTCCTTCTTGCTTCTCCTGCAAATAGTCCTGATTCTGCAAATATGGAGGGGTAAACATCGACTGGCAGGTAGTCAGGAATAACAGAAATACAGAGATTACATTTGTGGAATAATATAGCTGATGTTTACATACAGGAAACTCATAAAGAAGTAATTCATCAATCTTTATTAGGTCATGTCCATATATTGGTATGACATTAACGTTGGTAGTGTTGTGTTGTTATAGCACGTGTGCACAGGAGGATCAAATTACTGCAGATGTGTGAACCAAAACTTTGAAATTGTGATTCTTTTGGGGGCTTGGGGGAACAAAAATGTTGACTTAATATTACACATTTTGTATCTGAGCTTACGTATGAGGTGCAGGTGGTTATAGGAGTAAAAAGGCAACACCTCATTTTATCAAGGAGACGTTCAGATAAGGATTCATATGTCCAAGGCTGTAGTAACTGAAATAAAAAAATTAATAAATAAATAAATAGTGTATTGTATTGTACAAATGTCACATTTGAACCAGCAAACAAGAGAAAGAATGAAATACAAGGAGTTATTGGATGGGCTGTTGTTTGTGAAGTCAGAAGTAGATTAATGATATTAAAGACTCTCATCTCACTATTGCTTTTTTTTTAGCTTGAGAACAATACATTAGGTACAGTAGATCCAAATCCTAATCTAAGTATATTGTTATTTTAAACCAAGGTGGATAAGAATTTACCTCAGTAAAAGAGGATCAAATCTCATTCCCTCCTTTGTATCACAAAGCAACTGTTAAACCCTATGCCTGATTCTTAATCTGGAGTGAAATTGGGCATGTATAGCATCCTGGCATTGCATCATTACCCTGAGCTCTTAGTGAAAGGTAAAAAATCTGAAAGCATAAGATGATTTCTTTGCTGTCAGTGTAACCCCTGCGATTTTTAAAGAAATTGAGAACAATCAGTGTCTAAAGAAACACGAACTACAGAAGTACTTACTAAAGGAAAACCCTTCAGTCATTTTTAAGAAGGAAGGCCAGTGAACACAAGCTATATACAGAGAAGTTTAGATTTAAATTCATAACTGTATTTTTTTGGTTTTTTTCTTTTTTACTCCAACTTCAGCACACCTAAAATCTTCATAAGCTAGCACATTCATTATAATTCACTTAAAAACATCCAATAGCAGCCTGTATGTTGAAGACAGGAAATAGAAAAAACAAAGAGCATATGATTTCTGAGAACTTCTGTATTCACAACAAAATAGTAACCTAAGCTGGCAGGAGCCCCAAATCAACTATTTCTGCCCAGGTAAACTAGAATTCTAAAACACTATTTATAGATTTAAGTAATATGGAAGGTTTAATTTTTTGCATTCTTTAGTCAATTGTAAAATAGCCTTTCATGAGTGACAGATTTTCACAATTAAAAAAGCTTGTGGAGTTCTCTCAGTCTGAAATCATGTACTTCTGTGGTTGCAGATCGATAGCATAGACAGTGTGCAGCACCTTCTTTGAATGTTGTAAAATGAAAAAACAGTTAACCTGCCTGAGTGGATAGTATCCAAGGGATTTTGGTGACACTGTGATGTTATTAGTTGATGAAGGCAGAACTTGGGATAAACTGAAGCGGCTCAACAGTAAACTTCACCTTGAAATATGCTGAGGACCTGCTTGGGAAATTCTGGTTGTACTTCACTTCTGAGGTAGTTGTGAGTTCTGCTCAGCTTTTAGTCACATACAGTAATATTCATTCCCTGACAGAAATTGAATCAAGGATTGTCTATTAATGTATTTTAAGCAATCTGTAGAAGCACTATACACAAATTGTATTATGTGTTCTTAAAACACTTTGCATTTTTAGGGTAAAAGGTATTTTAATAAGACATGTAGTACTGCTTCAATGCTTTTATTTTTGGTAATCATCTGATATTTTTTACGTATCTATATGACTCAAGAGCCCTAATATAATTTCCAAAAAGAGAATACTTTATTTAGGAAGCAATTCAAGATGTAGAATCTTAATATTTCAGTCTTACTAAATGACAGAACAGAAATTATTTAAAACCAGACAATCTTTCTGAAAATGTCATTCTTCAACTAAAGAGCCTGGTTTATCAAAGCATCCCATAAATACATCTACTTACAGATGCCATTTAGGCCATCCTTATATCTTACCACTCAACATCTTAAGCATTAAGTAATATTAATCAAACCTTAAAAAGTGATAAGGTATACTAATGTAAAGGTGGAATTTTCATCTTTCAATGGCCATGTAAGTGTTTGCAGCTTCTAAGGGAAAGAGGGACAGCTTTAAAGACAGTTTAGGGGGTAGAAGTGTCTGTGTTTGACTAATGGCCTGACTGATATCTGTATCTGCACTATGAATGTTCATTATCCCTTCTGGGATAAGGGGAATCTTGTGAATAGGATTTTTCGCTCCAGTCTTTGCCTTGCATAGCATTCTATAATGAATGTGCTCCATGACCAAAATTCAGGCATATCAGTGTAATCAAAATACAGGAATACTTGTATTCACCTTCTCACCAACTTAAGCACTGCTGTTAAGTTACAAATCATGAGATTTCCAGTTCCTTATGTATATATGGGGTCCCTGCTTCAGTTTTAACACAATGAAGACCTTTGGATTTATTTTCTGCCTTTTCTGTTTTAAAAGCAGACCTGTGTCTGCCTTTTTACAGAAGGAACCTTTGTTACTTCTGATGTAAGACCAGAGTTTCAAAGTGCCAGTGTTTTCTTCTGAGAATTTTTCTCAGTCTTTCCACCTACCAAAGGCTGCCCTTGTGCAATGTGATCCATAGCTTTACTTCCCTCTGTTTTGAAGAGAACATATTAGGATGATTTTTGAATTATTTGTGTTCATGGGAACAAAACAGACTTACACAAATTCCTGTGGTAAAGACTCTGAAAGGGACTGTAAAAACTGTCTGAGCAGATTGATATCACCTTGTTAAATGAGTAAGAGTTTAGCATGGTTCATATTAGCTTGTCAAGCCACAGTGGCTGTGTTTACATGAAAAACTGATGTTCTCTTGCCTTGTGTCCACATGTGTATTTGGCTTACATAAAACCAGAGCGCACTCAGCCTCCTGGAGCATTTAGCAGGAGCACCAGACCAGACTTGTAGCATTCCACATCATTTGTGAACATAAGATAAAGCCAATTTCAAGATCTGAGCAAGAATGCCCTTTAATCATGCTGCATACACATGGAAATCAGTGTCAGAAGCCAGATGTATGAAAGAAAAACATTTTTCTCCTTTAACTTTCTGTCTCCCTCGGGCATTCTTATCGATGACCCAAATGCTCAACTTCATATCCAGAAGTTTTCCAGCATGTTGCTCTCATTTCATTTCTGAAATTTTTCTGCAAGTTTTCTTGCCCTCTCAGTGTAAGCTAATTAAACGTGATGCTGATGAAGCAGAGGACAGGATGTTTCATACAAAATGTTTCTCCAGATAGATGAGATTCACAAATGAGGATTACTGTATGGCCTAAGGAGAATGAAAAAAAAAACCTACATGAGAGAACTTTACAACGCAACAGTGTTTTAGCACAGAGGCAGAAAATAAATGCTCTACAAAATGACTGTGTCACTGGAAGTGTTAGGCATTAAGCAATATAGGAAAAGATTAACAATAAGAGATAATTACTGTAATTTGGCAAGTAGATTAGAGAACATAAATAAAATAAGGAACAATATGAGCAAGTGCAATCACAAAACATAAAGGGCCGCAAGTTATGCAAGGAAATGACTGTTGTTCTTCAGAAAAAGGCAAGAACAGTAGGCAGGGAAGGCAGCAGAGTCATAAGGTTTTCAGAGTCATTTTTCTGCTTTGTGATAGACACTGCTGGTTAGCTGTGTTTAGTACAAGTACTGGAAAATTACCTGCCATGTGTACAGTCACAGTGTAGTAAAGTGGATGTTATTGAATGGCTGCTGTAAGAGTCATCAGAAATTACAGATAGATACAGCATGTGTTTGTACCTGTAACTGATACTGTCTTAGAGCAGTTATTAATGTACATTATCCACTTTATTGAGGGATCATAAGATGTACATGGATTTGTGATAAATATTCTGTTCAACTGAATTGCTTGGAAGATCTTCATCACTAAAGCAGAGTGGATTATAGAAGAGTAGATCAGTATCTTAAATGCTGCGAAGCACTGTGTAACATACCACCCAGGCTTCAGTGCAGTGAGGAATTTCCAGGGATCCTTACAATAAATAAATACTGGATTCTTTGTTAATTTATTGGGTGCTGTTGTTTCAGAGGAGCATACTGCTCACAGCCTACCAGCAGTCCAGTATTCTCTCTCTTCTTTCTGCAGAAGTTTGTCATTCCTAACTCCTGTCTTCATGCTACACCATTTTTAGTTCCTTTGACACAGCTCTTCCAAGTCATTACATTTTTCCCTTGAAGTAGAAGACCCAATGCCCAGTATTATTTTACTTGCTACTTAAAGGCCCTTAATATATTCACAGTTTAGGAGGTTATAAATATGTCAGCAAAACAGGTAATGCCCTTAAAAGTACCTTTCTGAAGAACAGGAATTTGAAGAATAACAGACTCAACTTTCTTCCTTCAGAGAAGAAGAAATTGGGAGAATGCATTATTGTAAACAAATTCCTGTGTTTATGTTGTTATCTCAAACTAATGCAGAGTGGAAATGTTTAACAATTCAGTAACAGTTGACTTTTTCTTCACCCAAAATCTTGTTTTGTCTTAGTTGTGATGAGTATCCAGCCTCTTTCATGTTTGCTTCTCTTTCTGACATCCATGCAGAAGAAAATTGAAGGAAGTTAGGCTACATGGTCTTTCTCTTGTACGTTTTTGAACTTCTGTGGAAATGAAAATAATTCAGGACTGCACAGTGCTCTCTTTATTTACTTATCTGCACATGTTGCTTATCTTATCTACCTTTTCTGTTCAGTGATGTTTGCTGCTGCTCTATTTGTCTCAGTTTCTTTCTTGCAACTTTTCCTGGTGGTTTGGGAGTTTTATTTGCTGTTGCTTCCTTATTGCATTGAATTCTCTGTGAAAATCTTCTCTGACCTTTCTTCACTTCTCACTCAGATTTCTCTTAATGTGTTGCCAACCTTTAAAAAATAAGCAAAATGCTTTGGAAATTATTTATCTACATTGTATGTGATAAAGGTTTAAGTCTCTTTTCTGCAATGTGCATGCTTCCTACCCTCTCATTCAGGTCCTCTCTCTGCAGTGTAGCTTGAAATAGTAGACTGTGAAAGTTCTTTGGGACAGGAACCATGCCCTCCTCTTTAAAATGTGAGGCATCTAGCAACTGATTCAGGGCTTCTTATATCTATTTCCTGTAAATATTATTTAATGAATTCTTATTTAGTAAAAATATTTAATATTATTAGTTGGAATTAATACTAGTAAGCAATACCTTTTAGGAGGGAAGGGGAAGGATACGCCAAAGTTCTATTTTTGATATCATAAGAAGTGTCTCTAAATTCAGCTCTTCTGTCATTCGTTATGGATTCTCATTATTATCTGCCCCAGTTGACTGAGTATAGTACACTTGCAATACACATTGCTACTGGTGATATTTTTGCAGAAAAAGTAAGGGGGCATCAGTTCAGTCAGTTGCAACACAAAAGCAACATTTGCCAGAAACTTTTAGCCTTAAAGAGAAGGCTAAAACTCTTTCTGTAACCTACAGAACTTTTCATATTTTCTTTTTGAACCTGTTAGTAGTGTATTATGAAAAACAATTCTGTATTAATACTTGAAAACAGTTTGAAATATATTGCTTTATACTTTTCACTTTTATGTTGTCGGAATGAATTAGTGACCATAAATTTTGTACCATTTTATGGAGTGATGTTGTTGACACCAGTTAAGTTAACCTGTACACTTCAAAGCCTCACTGATAATTTCTTTTGCTTGGACTTTCCACAAGTTTGTACCTTGAGGTGTGATGGAGGTGCCAGAGGACAGTCAGTGGTGCTGGGCTGGCTGCCTGCCCAGCTGTCTGCTCTGAGCCACAGGTCAGCTCATAGCAGGGGCCCTGTCACCCAGAGAGGGAAGCAGTGTGGTGCCTGTGGTAGGCAGAGTGCTTGTGTGCCCTGTGGTACCACTGTGTCCCAAGTGTCCCATCAGCCAGGTAATAATTGTTATCCTCTTGTGGTTTTGTTTCCTCAGAGAATGTGACATGAGAGGATGGTGGAGTGCTCCCTTTCCCAGCACTAGCAGCCCAGGTTTTCACTCATTTAACACATCAGTAGAAATCTGGCAGTCCCCTTTACGCAGAATATTCTGTGTGTAAAGATCCATTAAGCAAAGGAAAATCCTTTCAGTCCTGATTTATCAAATACAGAGGAAATACTAATATTTTCAGATTTTTATGCTATCATACAGCAGTAAGAAAAACTTGATACTGCAGGACTATCTGTTCTTTCTGCCTCTAGCTCTCAGTACTCAGTGAAGGGATGAGAAGAAACAAATTTCTAATCTAATTATAGTGTTAGCCATCTATTAATGTCATGCTACTTGAGTTATTTTCTTTGAGAAGCAATAGAATCCTGGGGACAGAGCTCTTATTCCCACAAATCCTTCAGTATTGAATCACTCTAGGTATGGTTTGCATTTAAGTCTGATAGGTTTAAGTCTGCTAGAACCTAGAATCTATACACTTAATGCAAGTCTCCTTGGTATGACTACTTTGTCTAAAATGGCTACTACATTATAGACAACTGCTTCTTTCTTTCAATTTTACCTACAGCAGAATAGAGAAGTTGGACTAACCCAAACATGTATTTATTAGCTTTTAAAGATTACTTCATCCCACAGTTTTTGTACTAGTCTATGAATGTTATTAAACTTCCATGTACTTCAGTATAAGCATCTGAACATAATAGGTGGGCAAGCAGAGAAGCAGGGTGGCTGAAATAACATGCTAGAACATACAGAGTCAGCAGAAAACTGAAATAAAGCTCAGTAAGTCTGACTTGCAGTTTTCTGCACATTCTGTGAAACTAGAATACATTCTGGTTTTAGTATTTGCTCTTTACAGTGATTATTTCATATTTTTTTCCAGTCACTAGTCAGGACAAGCTCAGAGGTATTTACTCTGAACCACTAGTAGGTCAAGGAAAAAATGATGGTATCATCCTTTCAGCTCTAATGGCCAGATGCTGAGTCTGAGTTTGACCAGGATTCTTTCTTCAGATAAACAGATTTGGCATAGTTTTCCCTCTAGGTCTATTTGTGATTGTATTTCTTTTTCCAGAACATTCAATAATGTACATTAGATCAGATTAGCTCTCTTTGCTGAAATCATACATTTCTGTTTTACCAGTATTATAGTAGAAGTAATTAAAAGAAAAAATTGTTTCTTTAAAAATAAAATGGAAATTTTTTTGGACATGCTTCTCTTTGTGATAGATCTGAGTGGACAAGCAGTATATTAATTATGTTTGCTTCAAATGGACTATTACAGGAAAGGAAAGAAAATGCTGTCTCAAACCTAGACTGTCCAATTTTTCAGTACAAATGTTCTGTTATTTTACTGCTAAGCTTTGTGTTGCTGATGGAACCACTATCCCAAGGCTTCTGCCAAGCACCACGTTGTTTGTGTGATAGGAGGGATTTGGTTACAGTCAGGCAAGTCTGAAAAATGGTAAACTGACAGCAAATCTAGGATCATGGTTGCTAAGGCAGCTTTTGTGGTCACGTGCTTTTATTTGATGTGGTTCCTTGTGTCTCCTGTGCCAAATGGTGTAATGTACTAAAGTGATGAAACTGCAAAAGAAAAAAAGTCAACTATTTACTTCAGCAACAAAAGACAAAGAGAACAGGGAAGGAGATCAAAGCCCTGAATATGCCTCTCAAAATAGGAAAAAAAAAGCAAAAAGAAGGGAACTTCTTTCCACATGCTTGAGGCTACTCTTGGGTATAGCCATCATGAGTAATAAACCCTTTAAATGCTCATGTCTGTCTGCAGTGCGCTTCAGTTTCAAAATACAGCAGGTCTTACAGAGAGTTAAAAAGGTAATTTTACCAGTCTTGGTAAAATAAATGGCCATAGTCTAAAAAGTCTAAAGTCTACTTTCCATCACTGGTACATAGATTTGACAGTGCTTTAACACTGGTACATAGATTTGACAGTGCTTTAACACTGGCCACACTGACAGAAAAGCTTCTAATTACTTTAAACCCATATGAAAGGTCTTTCCATTCAGAGGCAAGTTTTTAATTTGTTTACATTTTCAAAGTTAGACGAATCTATAACTCCATCATTCACAATCATTGAACTTGTCTTTTCCCTGTTTTCTGTGTGTTTTGCAGAAAGAATATATTGGAGTTAGAAATGTTGAGTGCAGTCAATATTATGTACTGCTCTCTTTTGGTTTAAAGCTGTTTAATGCTATATCATACTGTATTCAGGATAAGTATGATTCTTACAGTTCTGAACCTCCTCACCCAAATACACATTTTCTACTCTCCCTAAAAAAAAAAAAAAAACCACCCAAAAAAACCCCTATCAAGTAAGGTACCTCCTTTTCTTTTCTTTGTGATATTTGTTTCACAGCAAAGTATAAACTGTATTATGTGTGCACAGGTCCTTAGCTGTAATAGCATAACCTGTGTTAACATTTAACTCTTCAAACTGTGATGTAGAGGGTGGTCTGAAATAATCCTCATTTTTCAGACTTAGTTCAAAAGTTTCCCAGCAATCTAGACAAACCTGCATTTTTTTCTCTTTGGAGAGAGAGGGAAGCAAAATGAATTGCAGGGAAGAGGTGGTGTTAATGCAGGAGTTTAGGGGAACTAGGCAGGCCCAAGAGCTGTAGGGACGGGGGTAGGGATAAGAGTAAGAGCATCTCTCTACCTGCCTGTAAGTGTGCCTTGCTAAAGCACTCAGTCTGCTGAGGTTGAAACTTGCAAGTACCCTTCTTCCCTAATGAAGTGATGGGCAAATGACTGGTTCTTTACCCATAAATTCTCAAGAACAAAACAGTCACTTCTTGAAATTTGTGAATTAATGCTAAGCCATTTATTGAGGATGATTTCTTGAGAAAGACATTTTAATTAATTATAAGTTATCAAAAAATGTGGAAGAATTTTGCATTTTGTATGTTGGCGTGAATAAATAGATCCATTGAGAGACAGACAGAGCAAGTCACTTGGAATGCACCAGTCAACAGCAGAAATGTAAACATACTCCAGCTATGCTTTCTGAACTTGTATTTCAGCATGTCACAGAACAAAACTTCTATTAATGCAGGCTGACTGCTGCACTTGTTGAATTCAATAATGAGTTCCTCTCAAAATGCAATTTAATTCACAGACTATGGATCAGAACCACATTGTGACTGACTCTGGAAGTCCAGGAGGGCAGGTCCTTGCTGCAAGGAGTCTCTGCTCTGTCTTAAAATGAGATGTATGAAGTTGGTTTGCAGAGCTGAGTAGGCTTAGAGTAAGAGCAAGCAAATAAAATTCTGAGGACAGCAGGTCTTTGTTCGAGCATGTTTGTAGAACCTTATCTCTGAGACAGGTAGATCTACCATGTATTTTATCTTCATCTGGTACGAGTTGAAATGAAATAGCATCTCCTAAGACTATTGCTTCATGAATTGTTAAAATTACCAAAAATACCAGACTGTTAGAATTCTACTTTAAAAAGTAGCGGTTTATTGAAAAAAACAGTGTAAAAATCAAACACAATTCCATTGATTGTACTAAAACTATCCTTACTCCCACAGCTGTAGGGGAGCAATTGTCTGTGCTTCCTCATCATATCTCTTGATGCTTTTTGTTTGCCATTGCGATAAAATGAGCTTGGGGCTTTTTTGTAAGGGGTGTATAGCACTGATACTGAGAAGAAGGCTTGATTGCACACAGAAGTGTTTAAGATCTATGCTCCAAGAGACCCAACTATAGGGAAAGCAGAGTTGACATGCAGCAATCTTTAACTTGTGCTGGTGAAATACTTTGCCAAATGGAATGTCCTTCACTATAAAAGGTTTCTTATAGCACTTTGTTTGGCTCTTTTTCTTTTGATTGGACTGTGAGGTACCTCAAAAGCAGCCTTTGGATATTGAGCTGCATGGCAACATTCCCTTGCTCAATGTCTCCATTTTGCATCCTTTACAGGTCCTTCTTTGGCACTGTGGAAGTCACTTCTTTCTTTAGTTGAAGGTTTATTATAAATCAAATGAATTATTACATCCTCTTGCCTGGTCTCAAGGTTGTGAGGTACAGCAAATATGTTCCTTTAACATGACAGACATTGTAGTACAGCACAGTCAAATCAAACTTTGAGCAATACCTTCTTTACGTATTTAAAAATAAAAGGTAAATATCTGTTGAATGAGGCAGATGAATGTTAATTGCTGAATGTTTATAGACAGTTTTGAGATGGTCAGAGGCAAGGTCCTGTGCAAATGCAGTATTTTATTAAAATATTTAATAAGCAGATTCTCTGACCCAATAGAGGGAACAAAGACGCCTGTCCACTCTTAATTTTCCCTACCCATAATTATTTCTACAGAATATAAATTATATCTGGTATAGCTTTATTCTGTTTTCAGAGGATAATTATACTAGGAACTCCAGCCTTCTTTCTGTGGAGGGACCTCTTTCTCAGAAACCACACCTTTTAGCAGTCTGGTTTTCATTTGAGAAGGGCTGGATGTCCATTTATGTCAACACGTTTTTATGGGATAGCTACTTTCAAGAGATGGATACAGGTAAAATGGCAAACCCCTTACTCACAAATAATAATAATAATAATTCAGTCTGGAAGATGTATTGTAAGCTGATGATATAGGAGTGAAAGGTTGTTTTGCATGTGTAGTCTGTTAGAGATGACTTGTAGTTTCATACCTGCTATTGTAACTGGGAGAGAAGCCAGTAATTCCTGTTGTAGTCATCTGAGCATCTTCAGTTCTGTGTCCATGCTGCAAGGGAACTTGGACTTGGTGTCAGATGAGGCAAGGCAGGATGCAAAGTGGACAGTACCAGTTGCTCTGTGTGTGAGATTGGAGGCTTTTATGGATATATTTACATAATATGTAACGAGTTTAATAAACTGGAAGTCAGTGTCCTAAAGTGAGGTTCACAACCCACTTCTAACATACCAGGAGGTGAAGTTTTCCATTCTCCAATGTTACGGATCGGTGGACCCGCTATACTTGCAATTTTGTAAGAACATATTGTTTCAGAAATGTTCCAACTTTCTAATCATCTTAGTCATACTTCACTGCTTTAAACCATCCACAAGTTGCAAAATTATAATGTTGTGTGAATAATTTTAGTAAGGGGGTAGCAGCAGGGAAACTGAATTCTGTTTAAAAAAAATCCCATTCAAGTCTTACTTCTGCTGGAAAAGTTTGTTTGTTTTTTCATGTAGCTGTGGTGTACTCAGGGCTTTTTTTTTTTCATCGTTGCATATGCAAAATCCAGACCTGCAGAACTGTTCCATGTGGTGAACAGTCTGCTAAACCCAGACTGTTTTGCCTGAGTAGCAGATTTCCATATACCTCATTATGAGTTTGGGATTTTTTTGATTTATGTAGGCTCTGTTCCTTCAAAGGGATGCATGACTGTAGACCTTTATACCTACCAAAGTGGTTTCTTATCAAGTACTGAGGAAAATAAGAGGCCAGATCCTGTTGGAGAGTAAGAGACTTGTTTTGCAGAGAAGAAATTTTCTTTCTAGCCGGTGTAATTTGTCATGGAAACAGCATGTAAACAGGAGGCCACCCAAAGTAACTTAGCTTTTGAAGCATTTTTATGGTGTCCAAGTTGCTTCTGGATGGTTAATGAATTATGTAATCCACAGTGTATAATGCAAATTTTGATTTGGTAAGGAACTATAAAGAAAGATTTAGGTCAGTGCTGCTAGAAGGAAGTAGCATGGACTTTACCTCGTCGTTGCCTTATACAGCCTGATTTAAATAAGTGTTAGATCTTTCCACACCAAAGAAGCCATTATCCTGAGTAATAGCAGGTGTGCTTCAGTCTTCTGTCCTTTGATAGAGGCAAATGGTTAAGCTGCCTAAATACATCTCTGAAGTTACCTTATTTCTGTGAATTCCTACCATTCAGTCCAGTATGTGCACGGACAGAATTAATGTCCTTGTTTTTGTCATTTACTACTGGGCATGAACAAAATCATAGAATCATAGACTATAATCATAAACCAACGTAGATGAGCAAGAAGGAGCTTATCTGGCCAAGCCACTCCTCAGAGCAGGGCCAGCTCATGGCCCCTGTTGTTCAGCTGAGCTTTGAGCACCTCTGAGGACATAGCACCACTGAACCCCACTTCAGAGAAGCCTCTGACTCCACCATCTCTATAATTTTCCATTAGATAATTGAAGGCATCAATATGCCTTCAGCTTCCCTCTTCAGTATCCCCCCCCCCCCCGCAGTGTTCTCTGAAGGCTGAACAAACCCATTTCTTTCAGCATCCTCCTTACATCATCATGTACCTGATAATCTTTCTGGCTCACTGACCCCTTGATTTAGTAGGTTAACATCTGTGTTCTATTGGGAAGTCCAAAACTGGAGTCAGTGACATGATTGATATTTGCATCTGGCCATCTATGACTCCTCAGTCCTAATTATTTTGATTATTCTTAGCTGGTTTGACTGAAGGTGTGTTTTGGAACAGCTAAGGACTTCAGGTCCTCTCCTCCACTACTAACAAGATAATCTGATCTGCAGTACTCCACATCTTACTGATGAGGGCTAAGAAACAGAACTGTTCACAATGAAAAAGATATTTCCTGACAGAATGTTTTGCATTAGTGATACTCTTGATTTCAGTGGGTCATGGTATAACTTGTTTTTATAGATGGTATCACTCAATACTTTTTATTATCACCACAACATAAAATATACTTCCTCTTGGCCATCTGATATCGAGAATAGGGAGAGGACTATGCAGAAATAATTTTCAAATCCCAGAGGCTGTGCATGTAATGTATTCTTAAACTAACTTATTTTTCTAGTGCACTTGGAGGATCATCTGCCCTTCACATCCCAGCCTTTCCTGGTGGAGGTTGTCTCATCGACTACGTACCCCAAGTATGCCAGCTTCTAACAAACAAGGTAAGCTGCTGCACACAATCAGTTTTCCTTTCCCTGATGCACTGTACTGCATTTCCACAGACATCATTATTCTTCTGCCTGGTATGCAAAGCAAGGCACACTTAAGCTGAACTACACAAGGAATACCTTCTTGGTAAGAGCTGAGTACCTAAGCATGACATTGAATAGAATGACTCCTTTAGGTAAACAAGTGAGTTTAGGATCAGATCCTGGAGCAGTTTTTTTTCTTACTGTGACATGCCATGATTTAGGATAAAATGTTACTGTATTGTACAATACTGCATTGCAGTATACTGGTTTTTAGTAAATACAGATGTGTAGTTTGCATATTATTGTTCTAGTTGCAAGTTCTCATATCCCAGTCATTATTGTAGGTTTTGAGTACTTTCCGTGATTTTTCTTCTCAGATGTTTCCTCCAGATGAACTGAATCAGCAGTTTCTTTGGATGTTTATACAGTAAGAGCTACTTAAGGTTGCTGAAAAGGTTGTGTTCCAGTTAGCTTACTGTTTAAACAAAAAAGAACAATTATAGTATTTTGAAAGTTTCTCCATTATTTAGGTATAATTTTCAAAAGAAGGCTTAGGGGGTCAACATTTAAATATTGACCTATTACAGACTTCCTACTTGTATATTATATTTACCTTCAATTGTCTAAATGAAGAGAATAATTTTATCTTTTAGAAAAAGTTTCTTCAGAGTGTGTTTCCATAATTATGTTGGAATCTATCATTAGAGTTGTTTTTGTTGTGGTTTTCTGTTAAAATTACTTTCTGTTTTTAAAATCTGCAGGCACACTGGGCTGTTTTTATCCTTTCTTAAACAAAGTCACTTAAGCAAACTTATCGTATGTTTTCCTCTTCCCAGAATAACATTTCAGATCCTACACAAAGCCTTCAAAATAATCTTAGTGTTTTATAAAATATAATGTTTGAATTTATAAGTAGAATTTAAGTTATATAAGACAGCTCTCAGCAATGGTTGTATCAAGACTTTTTCAGTAATTTTAGGAAAGCATTTGCCAGCCAAGGAATTCTAGTATTGCCATAGCCAAGAAAATACTCTTCCTGTTCTTTTCAGTGAGGGAGAAAAGGATCTTAAAATGCTAGTTTTGGTTCTGGAAAGCACAGTTACACAGGGAATCACATATAGAACCATACCATAAGTACTTCCAAGCCACCAGTTGTAAACCAGATGTCCTTGCAGCCTGGTGACACATGCATTGGTTTTGTTATGGGTCAAACCCTGCTCACACTGTTATCTTAAGCGATGCCATCCAAATCTACAAGAAAACATACGTGGTGTGAGGAGAATTTTGCCTTAAGTCTCCAAATTTAGCATTGTTGGATTTTGTCTGTGCCTGGATGGAAGTCTTTCAAAACCCAGAGTGCCTCAGAAACTGATGCTCACAGTTGAGTAGGTGGCTCCCTGAGTCAGCATGAAACCAGTGAAAGAGCTTAGTGTTCAGAAGGTTTTGTTGGAGGTGCAGTCTTCAGAAAACACCCAAGATCAGTTATGCAAGAAATTTAATTTTTTCTTCTCTTTTATAACCAGAATGTTATTTTGACACTTAGCTTACTGTCAGTTCAGATGACTGATTTGCCTATCACAGATTTCTACTCAAACTTCAGTAAGGCAAGGATGAGCATTTCTTTCTTTCAGTGTTTGTCTCATGCAGTTAAACAGTGCTTCAGTCTATTGTGAAAGACTTAAGTTTCACTTAGACATGATTGAAGAGATTTCTTTACAAGATATTCTGTACGCAAGATCCAGAATTTTTCTCAAAGGATTCTTTAGGGAAATCATGCTAAATGTAGAATTCAGAAATTCTGCCATGTCAAACATAAATCTTCCTTAACAAGAAATGTATGACAAACTGGGCTTTGGGTTTTTTAATCTTTTTATAGCTCTGGATTTATTTTCTTGCTTTTTTAAGGTACAATATGTTATTCAGGGATACCATAAGAGAAGAGAGTACATTGCAGCTTTCCTGAGTCACTTCGGAACGTAAGTTTTCTTCCGATGCATATTTTTCTGTAGTGTGGGGGAGACTCATTTTTTGCATATGGTTTGTGGTTGTGTGGCTGCTGTCCACTGGATGAGATGAAATCTAGTCATTTCTCACAGAATGATGTGTACAGATTGTCGCTCTGTAGCAATACTGGAATGTACTTCAGTATTATTTCACTTCTGTGCCAGTGGCCAATCTGATTTTTCTAGAAAATAGGTGATGATGGGAAAGGGACAGTAGGGATTTTCCTTGTGCAGAAGAAGTATGTTCACTTCTGAATCAATTACTTAAGGGGTTTTACACTAACAGGCAGTGACTGAGGTGGGAAAATGGGGAAGCAGGTGTGGTTCCAAGCCTTGCAAGAGCCAGAAAGCCCTGCTCAGTGTAAATGCAGGGCTGGGAGACCAGCTGTTCCCACCAACAGCCAGTGTTCTGTGTCTCAAGAGAAGAGGCTCTTGGGTCATGTTGCATTCCTGCAGATGAAAGGTGCATGGCCAGGCATGATGACACATTTCATCAAATCACAAATCAATTAGTCAGGGCTACTGTGGCACTGTGAAGGGTTGGCACTTTGGTTTCCTGCCTAAATTGAGCTGGAGTCTACGCCTTTAGCTAATTGTGATGAGGGGTTTCTGCTTCCAAGGGAGCCCTTCAAATCTCAGGTCTCTCAAGTGAGGTTAGGAAAACAGGTGGCTTCTAGCATGCACCCAAATTTAATACCATGATAAATAGATAACAATAACTTCAACTGAACATATGAGCAAATAGTCAGTGCAACCTCAATCTTTATCAAGACATTTCATTTTCTTCTGAGAAAACTCTATTATAGAAGTGGCCACATGTTCCTCTGATTATATGACATCTGCCTTGTGGTTCATGAGTTCTGATACTGCTTCAGACAGAATACCAGCTTCTGATGGTTGAAACTCTTAATCCATCTGTCAAACAAGTATTCTATATGAATTTTTTGTTATGATCTCATGTTTTGTGTTTTTTATATGTACTCTTCCAAATTTTCAAATTTAAAC